>NW_025814829.1:9551666-10177500 GCF_022079265.1 Lynx rufus
GCACATATCACTAGGATGTCTCTTTTAGTAGTACCGTGAGATAGGCATAATTTTCCAATAAAAAATAAAGGAAAGAAAATTCTTCAAATTGGATAATAAATTGGATTTTTGCCCATCTGGATAGAGTAGGTCAAGGTTAGTGCTTTGAGTGCTTTAGCCTAGAATAAGTAAGCAAAATTTTATACATAAATATCACTTATATGCCACTTACATTAAATTTGTGCTGTGGATACATATCAAGGGCTGCTTTCAGGGTCTTATCCATATTCATTGGCTGATGTAAAAGCAAAATGGGATGGGAGTCTTCACTGGAAAACACCCTACATGTTGACGTCTGGTGTCCAAAGTTGATGTCGATATTAATATTATCTTAAGGGGTAGCAGATTTCAATCTGTTTGGAAATGTTTAGAAATCGGCCCCCTTTTCTACATCAAAGTACTGCTCTGCCTTCAACTATTTTCTCAAAATGGAGACTATTTAAGTAGATAGGTGCTCCAGATGATAACTATAAATACAGATCAAAGATCAAACACGGATGAAGGAGGTGACCATCTTATAGGAGTGTACATTGTTGTAAATATTTATATATTTGTTTCTCTCGAGGTCAAATAAAATGCATCTTAAACATTTTCCTGGGTCCACATGTAAGTGATTAAATTCCTTATTCATTTTGTACTCACAGTGTAATGTGAATGAATTAGAATTAGTGAAGAGAAGATTGGCTTATATAATTCCGATAATTACTCCAGCCTACTAAAATGCATGCTTATTGTCAAGATTAGGGCTTATTAATTCTTCTCATTGGTTTGCCATCCCTTTAGTGGTGTGCCCTTCTCCAAACTCTTCTCGAGAACATGAACATTAAATGAATGAGTGAATAAAAGACTGAATCGGTAAATAGGATTCTCTGGGGGCAAAACAGCTTTTAAACTAGCAAATTGGTTCTGTGATGAACTGATCTAAAATGTATTAGACAATAATGATGATTTACAATGAAAGATTTACGTGTATTGCTTTATCCTCAGAACGACACTGTGAGCGAGGTGTTATTTTTAACCCATTTTGTAGATTAGAAAGTTGGGGGAGAAAAGGTATTAAATAATATCTGGTTCAGAATCACACAGTTGGTAAGTTACAGAGCTGTGATTCAAACCCAGAAATTAACTTATGAACCCAGGCTTTGAGACATTACACTATACTATCCACTATTATAGAGTGGAGGACTCCTACCTTATATAAAAATTTTAGTTCTCTATGTGTTGAGAGCTTTTTTTTTTTTTTTTAATTTTTTTTCAACGTTTTTTATTTATTTTTGGGACAGAGAGAGACAGAGCATGAACGGGGGAGGGGCAGAGAGAGAGGGAGACACAGAATCGGAAACAGGCTCCAGGCTCTGAGCCATCAGCCCAGAGCCCGACGCGGGGCTCGAACTCACAGACCGCGAGATCGTGACCTGGCTGAAGTCGGACGCTTAACCGACTGCGAGAGCTTTTTGATATCAAAAGGGATTATTCTTTAATTTTTGAAACACTGGGAAGGGCCATGAGGTGGAGAAGTTGTGTGCTTTGGATCTTCTTGAGTCATTGTTGTATACTCAGGGCTTTTCTAAGTCACACTGAATGAGCATTTCAGTTTAAAAACATGTTGAAGCATTTTGCTGACTAAGTATTTCTAGGTAAATTGGACTCCCTGCTAGCTACTGTGTGGATTACTCAGTTATGAAGTTAGTTTTCTGGGTATCTGTTAACTTTTCAGCTAAGCAAACCATTCTATGTCATGAGACGTGTAATCAGACTTCGATATGAACCTCAAAAAATATGATTGGGAAACTAAACCTATTTCAGGAAGAAGGGCCCATAATATATTGCAAGTTTCTGTTCGTGGGGTTTTTTTTCTCTTCCATTACCATTGCGTGGATTCCAGAACATAGTAGAGTTTCTAGCTGAGTGTTAGCTGCAGTGTTGCAGAGAAAAAGTTAACGTCCTAACTGTAAAGCTCAGTATCGCTGCCATATCAATTGTTGCCCCGTCTTACTGATTTGGCATCCAGTGAAAGTGAGAGGCTTTAATTCTTCTTTCTTTGAAGAAGGGAAGCAGGAAAAATGATGATCATGGGCTTTTTGATGAATCTGTGAGCAACCATAGAATGAAGATAGACCCAAATACTCTGATGATATCTTTTTCTTTTGTTTATTAGAGGTGGTCCTTCTGGAAACATCATTTGGCATATGGTATTTAATTTTGTCTATATATTTCTGATTGTAGGAATTTCTGGGCTTCTGTAATTATCTCTCTCTCTCATACCCAGGAGCATGTATGTACATATAGACACACACAACCAAGACTGCATGATATTAGAAATGTTTCACTTCTCTGACTCCATAGTGCTCGATGATGTTTCATAGTGTAAATGTTCTCAACGAGGAAAAGAGCCAAGGACACATATACTGGTAGGAGGCGTATTTATTCCTCACTAGGTTGGGTGATGCCACATGTCTTGCCGAATGAGTTTGCCATCCAGGAGCCTCAGATTCTGCCAGAGCCTAGGGTTCTCGTGGATGTGTTTGCCAGTAAGTCAGTCACTCATTCCAGGGAAACCAAAGTGACCTGCGTCAATGGCGTGGCTGTTCTCACAAGGCTTGGTTGTTGACCCCAGGCCACCTGTCTTCCCTGAGTACCTCCATACATCTCTCTTTGAGAATTTCTAGTGCCCTACCATTTACTCAAGTTCATTGAATTTACAGTGATCACTCTTAACCTTAAACATATAAGGGAAAGAAAACAAATCCCACCATTTTATGTTCTACACTGTATTTGTGTACAAAATGTAAGGGACACAATTTTGAAAGTTGTTTTCTTCGGCATTCTAAAATGATGTGAAAAATCAACTAAATATTCTCTATATCAAAATGCTTAAGGACTACAGCTTCCACAAATATTGTAAAATATTTTAAATGACAGTAAGCCACACATACGTATGTGGGAATAGTCATGTACAAGTTACTGACTTACATACGTGTGAGATTAGGTGGTATACATGAGTAAGCATTTAGCTGAGCAAAATCGGACACAGCACAAAATGAGACTAAGGCTGCAGACTCGATTCCTGTAGAGCCTGTTTAGTTAATTGAGTTCTTTTTTTTCTTTTCTTTTTTTTTTAATTTTTTTTTTAACGTTTATTTATTTTTGAGACAGAGAGAGACAGAGCATGAACAGGGGAAGGTCAGAGAGAGGGAGACACAGAATCTGAAACAGGCTCCAGGCTCTGAGCTGTCAGCACAGAGCCCGACGCGGGGCTCGAACTCACGGACTGCGAGATCATGGCCTGAGCCGAAGTCGGCCGCCCAACCAACTGAGCCACCCAGGCGCCCCGTTAATTCAGTTCTTAATCCATAAATTGAACCCCTGACCCTTGGTCATAGCTTGTGTAATAATGCAGCTGGTCCAGAAAGGCAAAGCAAATGAATTAGGGCAACTCACCCCACTGTTGCAAAAACAAGCAAATTTATCAGGGTAGATCCATAATGTATCTGTTCTTTTGAGGGCAAGTTTAATTTTACTCTCAAATTCAGTGTGATTTTGATATTACTATGTAAGTCTTGTTAAAATATGTAAATAGGGCATTTACTAAACTGTCTTTATTTAGTGTTCTTTTAAGTGATCATAAAATTTTAATGACTATTATTACTGATACTCTAATAAGTACTTCAATGAATTTTTTGATGGTTAAATATAATTTGTATGTTACTCCAGAATCTCAATGTGGGGATTTTAATATTGAAACATTACCGTAAAATATTCATGCCATCAGCTTTCCATATTGCTATACCATAGAATAAATGCATGTTGATTTGAACTTAAATCTTTCTGACATTCAATGGTTTGGGTATCGCAAAATCTTGTAATGCATTAGTCATTCAGCTGAAGGAAAGTGACTTGCATTTTCAGAGTATTTATAAATTGATGTTAAAAACCATTTTATTCTAGCCAAGAAGGCTTCTGCTTTACAGTCTAATTTTGGACATATATGTGGGTTACTTAAATAGAGAGATAACATTAATCTTTCAGTAGCAACAAGTGCTGGGTGAGGTTAAGGCCAAGAGTTTAGCATTCCTGTTATCAAAATGCTATTGTTGAACTTAAGGACCACAAAATATGATCATTGCTGAATGTTTAAATGATTTGGATTCTTTTGAACTCTGCTACGTGATACTGTGTTTCCTCACACCTTAAGGCCCCCCACCCCCAAACTTTTTTTTTTTTTTTTAAGGCAGACCAGCCATTAGTGGGACAGGTTTCATCTCCTGTGCCTGTGATTAGCTTGATGGCAAACAAAACAGCTCATGATAGTGTGTTCATGCTGCTATTTATGTAGACATTAGGCACAGGAACAGGTTTTTAACAATATGACTGCTTGGGCTTTATGTTACACATCATGAAACATTTTGTTGATGCTTTATAAATAGTGTTACCTATTTATAACCTCCAGCCACTATTCTTTTAGTGGCATTCTCAAGTGGCTTTTGCTTTCGTTAACATCAGCCACTCACGGGCACTTCTGTTCCATTGCTTGAAAGTTAAATGGGAATATGTGAGTTTTAGCTGGCCAAATCTTCATGCAACTCTGGGAAATTGTTAGAGGTAAGGAAGTTAGGATGTAATTGACGTCAGATAACAAACATTGAAAATGTTGAAAAGGAACAGATCGGGTGAGTTTTATATTATGAAAATGTCACTCAACAGACTCAGAACAGTAGCTTTATTTGAAAAGATCCTCCATACAATGAGAGTCTTATATTCCATTAAAAGAAGAAAAAGAAGAAAAAAAACTGAGGTGACAGGAGATTCCTATGGGGGAAGAGCTGTCTGTGTCTATCTCAGGGAATCTTTGGGGGCATTCATTCTCATCTTGGAGGTAGAGGGAAGATTTTAAAGTTAATAATATTTCTGCCACCTTCCTCCTTCTTTCCCATGTGCTTACAGGCAGAGGCACAAACCTGCCCTGTATCCCAGTGTCTAGTAGAGAATCTACATCAAAAGCAGGAAGGGTAGAGAAAAGAGAGGAAAGTGAGGGAAGGAGATGAGCCCTGTGTTTTGTGGCAGCTTGTAAAATCAGGAAAGGCCTTTGCGGAAACAGGAGCCAGGCAGAACTGCCACCAACGCCGAGTACCCCATTAATGAGTGCTGCCCCGCATGGCTGCTATTTGTCATCACAATCGGTACAGGTCAACAAAGGATTCCAAGATTTGTATTAATAAACAAGGTAGAGAAATAGGAAGATGAAGTGAAGGGGAAAAAAATTAACCTTTCTAATTTTTTTTTCGGGTGCCACTTTTTGACCTGGGAGGGATTGTAGTGAAGAGAACATTACCAAACCTGCATTATCTGTGTTATAGACCCATCCCCCGACTGGTTCAGAGCAGAGCGCACAGTTTCCGTTCACTTGCAACCTCCCCACGGGCTTTTAGCGATGGCAGAAGCCACTCATAGGTGAAGGCAACTCCGTGGTGGGTACATTTCAGATATCCGTGGGCACACGGTGGCCAAGCCCAAACCCAGTAGACCTTCTTCTGGGAGCATCCACCACATACAGCATCCTTCTTGGCAACTTCTGACAAAATGGAGCTGTGGCCATAGACCTGGATCCCTCTTACGGTGGTGAGAACCCTTTTCCTAGCTACAGAAAGCAAATGCATGACTCCTATAATATGTTCAGACTAAGAAGGGGACCCTGCCTTTAACAGGCAAGGTCTGCGGGTCTTGTGCATCATAGTCTCTGTAGAATAGGATGATGGCAGGCATTAAAGCTTGGGGAGGATATAAAAGTCCATCATAATAAGGTGAGATTAGTGTATATCACAGTTCAGTGTACCAAAAAGGGAGGTGACTTTTCTGTCCCAGGTGACTATTGGCAAACGCCATAAACTGAGGTCTAATCTGTAGCCAGCTGGATTTCCAAAGCAAAGTCATTAAGGGAAGAGGGATCATGCATCAAATGGGACAGTTACTTTAAAATGGGAGCAAGCAAGCCCAGAGTTAAGGAAATAAACCAGGATGAACGGAATAACTTGAGCACACCTACGTAGGTAGGTCACAGAATGAGCTACATGGTAGAAAATCATTTTATGCCCAGGAACCTTAAAGAATAACCCTAAAAAAAAAAGTGCTCAAAGAGTCCAGATATACTTTTGTTCTTTGTAAACGGTTATTTCAGAGTGATTTCCCTAAAGGTTGGCGTTACCCTGCCTAAAGGTTTGTGGTCAACAAAAGTCTTTGGGGAAAGATCTTTAGCCACTTTGAAGTAGAAAGTCAATGCCTGCTCTGAATTGTGACAGCCTCGTAAACCCCAAACAGGTCTGAATGGAGTGGAGGCATGAGAGAATCAATTCTCCCTGCCATTCTGGTAGGCAAAAATATTAAAAACTATGCTCAGTCTCTTGAATCTTTTATTTTCTTCCTTTAACGCCAAGCCATGTATAATAATCCAGCAGATTATACAATTAAAGCCCACTGAGAGGTCTGTTCATTTATCTTGGCTGTGGTTTCTATCAAGCATTCCTCAATTATTTCCCATAGTCTGTATTTTTTTTTTTTTTAACCTGGCAACGATGTCAACTTCAGTAAGTTAAGATGCTATGCTTCTTTTGCTGTTTCTGCTTCAGTGCCTTATTAAATGCACCAGCTAAACAGAAAATGCAGTATAAATATGTTTCATGAGTCATTTAAGGATTCAGCCAAGAGACATTGCAATTGACTTTTGAGTCCATTTTTAGAACAAACTCTTTCAAGACCCTTCTCAACAGGAACACTTCCCCTGCACTAGAACTGACATGACTGTATGCATTACTTTATTTTGATACTGACATTTAAACAATAAAATAAAGCCATTTAAAACAAATAGTAGTGCTTTAAGTGTCTGGGCTGTCAAGATATCAAATTATATAACTTGGAAAAAATCAGAATTCATTGTTAATGGTATGCACTTAACACAAAGGGTCGCTGGAGTACTCACCAGATATATATTCAGCTACCATGTTGGAGCTAACAGGCTGTATTCCTTTAGATAGAATTGAGTATATTCACTTAAATGGGCTTGACTCTAGTACAATCACTGTATTCAAATGTCAAAAAAAAAAAGAGAGAGAGAGAAAGAGGATGTCACAGAGGGTCACAAATTATGTTGGATTTTGACAGATTGTAGCCTTGCTTTACAAGAGCAGTAACATCTCATTTGTCACCGTTTGATCTGTAAGTGCGGGAATGAGAGCGGAAGGCCCTCCATCTCCGCCACAATTTAATCGCTCTGAGGCCCACGGTGGTGGTGGGAGCCACCTGCCCAGGCACCGCACTGCTGATCTGTTTTAATTTAATCGTCCGTCAGCTGGATGAAAGCATAAATCGTCTCTCTTTGATCTGCAAATGGTGTGTTTTTGTAAAGCAGGGTGTGGGATCAGGGAGAAGGGACTTCAGATTTAGCGCAGCCTGGACACCATGGCCCTGTGGGCCCTATGGAGACACCCAGAGTGGTGTTTGACTTCCTCGGAGTCGCAGACCGGGAAAAGACTCTGGTGAAACACAGAGCAAAACAGGGAAAGTAGCGGAAGGAAACCGATTTGCGTTAAAAGGTTAACAAATAAAACCTTCCAGGCATAATAAGATACTATTCTCAGAGAACGAAAAACGGTTACCCATTCACATCGACTCATCTTTTAAATACATTTTGTTGTTAGCGTTTGAATTTTGGCTGCAGGAGAAACAACAGAGGAGACTGTAAAAAGGTTTTATTGTTGTTGTTATTATTATTATTATTATTATTATTATTATTATCATCCTCTCCTGTGAATGGTGAGACTTATGAATGTAACCTAAGTTTTCTAAGGACAGCATGCACAGTAAAAGATGGTTTTGTTACAGTTGGGAGGTGTGGAGAAGCACACACTTTTAAGTAAACTAAATGACATGAAGCCTGAACACAATGAGTGCTACATCAAAACAGTTATTTTATGAGCATTTAAGTGGTCTCACAGACAAACATTTTAAGGTGCTTTCCACATCATTCCTTAGTCTATTTCTCAGAATCGCAAATAATATATTTTTATGAATAAAAGGGAACCACTTTATAGCACTGCTGCCAGAAATAATTTGGAAAAGAAGAACAGTTAAAAACACATTCCATGTTTTGTAGTTTTTAAAAGAATGACTCCTTAGTGCAGAGATTAAAGCAATAGCACCAGGTTTTATAGCCATTAGTAGAAATACTTCCACCATTATAAGATGCTACCATCTCGATGGGTTTGTTTGTTGTTGTTGTTGTTGTTTTTAATGAATCCTTTAAACAGAAACTTGGGGGCATGCTAGACATTTTGACACAGAACATTTCCAATATATATATTTAATAACCAAAATATTTCTAAGGAAGAATCCATTTCGGGAAAAATCCCCAAGAGTAAACTAGAAATTTCCAAAAGACTTCCCCCAGT
This sequence comes from Lynx rufus, assembly GCF_022079265.1. Taxonomy (NCBI): domain Eukaryota; kingdom Metazoa; phylum Chordata; class Mammalia; order Carnivora; family Felidae; genus Lynx; species Lynx rufus. The sequence goes on from NW_025814829.1 coordinate 9,560,147, forward strand.
CTACAGGGAGTTGCTCCATAAACCAAAGAAAAATTCCCCCTGAAATTCCTTTAGGATACCGTGGAAAGCAGGAACAATTTACAGTTCAATTCCAAAAGCTAAAAATTTCTTCACTTGGTAATGGTTCTAATAAAATTACCAGCAGAGGGGGAGGCCCCCAAAGACCGGATGAGTCATCCTGCTTATTCTGGGCCATGTATTTAGTTTGGCGTTCACCTTCCATAATTTCCATTAATGGCTTTTCTAAGCAGTATTTGCATAGGAAACATAAAGGTGTCTCTGCCACTTCCATTTATTAAGTTATTCCACTGCACTGCTGCTGGCTCAGAGGTAAACATCGCTGAGCTTTTAGGTGAAATTAAGTCCCACAAAGCAGTTTTGGAAAAACTTGAATTTTGATCATGGGATTCTGAGGAGTAGAAATAGTGATTGTGCCTCCTACGTCTGTGTGAGCGAAAGGGGAGAGCAGATGGTCTAGACTCTTCCTGCCTTGTAGGGCTAAGCTCTGCTCATGTGCTTGGACCCAGGACAGACCACAAAGAGGGAAGGGACACAGGAAAGGAGAGGGAGGAGATGGAAGAAAGAGGAGTGGAGAAAGGAAGTGTAAAGTGTGTTATGTCCTATATAACACACTTTTTTTTTTTTTGGAAGTGATGAAGGGCCCCTAGCAAGCTCCTTTGCGTGCCCTTCACTGTAACCCAAGATCCTAGTCTTCTGCTTCAATTTTTTGACACCTTAGAATTGAAACAGCTCTTTTCCTGTCTTTTCCTCCAAGGCAAATTCATTCGTTCGTTCCTTCATTAGTTTGTTTCCTCCTTCTTTCCTTCCTTCCCTCCCTCCCTCCTTCCTTCCCTCTCTCTTCCTTCCTTCTTCCTTTGTTTCTTTCTTTTAGAGCAAGAGTAAATCTTAAGAGTATCAAGTATATAAACTACTGTCTTTGGACACATGCAGGGATTCAGCCTTTTCTTAACCTCATACATCTCTTCAGTTACTAAGCCTAGAGGATTCTACTTACAGAGGATCCTTTGATCTTTTTCGATGCATCCCCTCAGCTTGAGTATAGGTCACTCTCCTTTGTCATCTGCGTGACTGAAATTGTCTCCACTGGTCTACGTGTCTTCAGTGCCACCTGTGCCCGTCACCTTTTGCACCGCATAGGATGAATTCCAACCATCCGAGCCATTATATAGGCAGCTATTCACAATTAGAACCTAATTTATCTCCCTAGCCTTCTTAAGGTACCATAGGTTTTAGCCACCTTGCCCTTCTCCTGATTGCCTGCACGTAGCATGTCCTCATTCCTACATATCTCTGTGCAGTCTCTCAGTCTGGAATGCCCTTCTCATCCTCATTTTTGCCTGGAGAAGTTCAACACATCTAGAAGAAATGACTTCTGTTTTGTGAAGACTTCCTGAATCCTTAGACAGAATTAATTGTTTTTTTTTCTCTACATTCCCATAGGATTTTCTACATACCTCTAGTATAGCACCAAATATATTACAGTGAGTTGTTAAAGAGTCCCCCAGTGGATTCTGGGTCTTTGAGGGCAGACAGTAAGTTTCATTCTTGTCTGACCTTCTCGCCTCCTGCCCCTAAACCCAGCATGGTGTTTGGGACCTGAGTCCGTGTTCCATCAATATTGATGATAAACTCATTGGCAGTGGATATACTAGGAACGTTCTTTGAAGGTTCACTTGAATTGTGTATGTACGTGTGTGATCATGCTTGTATGAGTGTGTGCGTGTTTATACGTGCATTATATTTGTTAGTAGCCTTAATTTTTACCTACTGTTTTATAAGATTTTTGTATCTAATGACTCAATGCTAGGATCTGTTATGCCAACTGAATTAGTCCTCCAGGCTACTCTGAGAAAATCTGGCTGTTAATTTATATGAAAAGGAACCACAAACAATAGAGAGAGAGAAAGAGAGAGAAGAACCTACCATTTACATTGAGTCCCTACTGTGTGCCAAATTCTGTCCTTAGATGCTTTTTATAATCTTAGTTATACTTCTCAGAGGCCGTAAAATAGCCAGATCCCAGGTCTGCCATTTTTGGTTGAGTCAACTTGGGCAGTTACTTAGCCACTATGTGCTTCTGTTTCTCTTGCTTTTTTTTTTTTTTCCTTCATAGATTGCTGTAAGGAATAAATGAGTTAATGCATGTAAAGCACCTAAGACCTTGCTTTGCACATACTAAGTGCTCAGTATTGTCAACAAATATATAATTTTTAGTAGCACCTACTATCCTTATGTCCTTACAGATAAAGAGGCTAAGGCTTCGAGCGTGTTTAGGTATCTTGGCCAAAGTCATATAGCTAGGAAGGAGCAGAGCTGGGGCTGGAGGTGGGGGTGGGGGAATCCCATTCAGTGCTTTAGGCACTTGTGTTTTTCCTCCACTGCAACATGCCTCTCTCTCCAGAGTCCCCTATCAGAACCTGTCCAAGTCATTGGTTAAATAACTCAGAAGAAAAAAAAAATAATTAAATGATCACACTGAAGCTATGTCAAATGGGAAAAAAAAATATTCCACTACATATTCTGTTAATGACTTCAAACCCCGTAAGCTGAGTTGACATCACCTATTACAGAGATGGGGAAATCAGGCAAGGGTAAAGTTGGTTGGTGGGGATATGGGAACTCTGTATTTTTCTAAATTCATTGTTAAATCCTGCCAACAATAGGAATTCTGGTTTGGGAAATGGCAGCATCTTTAGGATCATTTTGGAACCTGGAGCAAAAGAAAATACAAACATTGACTTTTGTACAATTATTTAGACTTTACTCTAAGGGCACTTTATGTTTTTAAAGACTTCCAGTCTATTTTAATAACTTCTATTTCTATTGCTAAATGTGTGACCTCTAAATTGAAGGCACACCTGCTATTGTACATGCTGCTCTGTACCAAATACTGTATAGGGAAAGAAATGAGGGCTAGGCTTTTCCGTGACAATGAACTTCACTTTCGTGGAGACTGATCACTCTTGAGAGGTGATAAATGCCAGTGGAAAGGTACAGTGAGCCATCATATATTAAATATGGAAAAGTAGTTTTAAATAATACTGAAACGTGCAAAATACAAGCTGACAGCCACCACGAAATGAATTGTAAGCCAAGATTTTGTTTGACAGAATTAACCGCCAATGAAGATTTTGACAAGAAATGCCAGCATACACAACACACATGTTAGCTAATGTGTCAACAATCATGCTATTTTTACATATGTGTCTCCTGTCTCTTTTGGGGTTATTGTTAAGAAATTTTAAGATTATTTTCAGAAAAAAGTAGACTGTGATTTCTAAAGTGGTTTTTAACTGTGATTAATTATCGTACCCCAGGGTATTCTGTCTTCTTGAATCTGATTAAAATAGTTAGGGATCTTACTGTGTTTGTATTTTTTCATAAAACAGATATTGCCAAAACACGAAGCCGGGATTATTGTTTTCGTTATTTGTGGCTAGAAGTAGGAATGCAGGAGTATCAGAGACTGTGGCCACTTGGGGGTTCAGAGCTCTGTTGCAGAAGCCGTTGGCAAGGATGAAGTGGGCTCTCCGGGTAGATGAAGGTGTGACTCCATCAAAGGTTCTCCCGAGACAAGTACAGACTGAGTGTCGGCTTCTTTGCGAAAAGGTCTGTGTTCTCTTCACTTGATGTTGATGTGCCAGCCATTGTGCTAGGCTTTAAGTATACACTCGTCAACAAAAGCCGATGTGATCCATGTTCTGGGAAAGTTGATGATGTTGTGTGTAATAATCTCCTGAATAAATGTAACAGCGGAAGTACTTATGTAGCAGAGGTGGGTGGTGCCACGAAGTGCTTGTAATAGCTTAACAAGCACAGCTTGTATGAACGTCTAACGTCGTACACATTACAAACAAGCGTTTGTGATAGATTTGTTACGAAGAGGGAGCTTTCACTGGCAATTGTACGGTGCAAAAGAGAAGGCGAAAGGAAATTCAAAACTCATAGATGTTCATGTACCAGAGAATCCTCTGAGCAACACAGAAGGTATCTATGTCATTTGTTTGTGTATCTTTCAGAAGAAATGATCCCTCCTTTTCTTGTTTCTAGATTATTCTGGTTATCCTTATTTCGGAAGTGTTCTGCGGACTAGGGGAGATTGGCAAAGGTGTTCTTAGAACAAGTTGCAATCTGATTGCTTCATTAGATTTTAATAATACGCTTGGTGGTTTCTGCCTATTTTGAATGGGCTCCGGTCAGTAAGAACCATCAGGCTTGGGAAACTGTACAAGTGTGTCTGTAGTTGGGGAGATGGGTTAAGCTAACGGTGGCAGCTCATCAGTTGTAGAGCCAAAAATAGAACACTGGCTTCTGAGTTCAGTGTCTGGGCACTAGAATATCCGGCACACTCCATGCACAAGGGCCCAGTGATGTTGTCCAGCCCCATCGTTTCTGTGAATTGGATACCGGGAGCTCCAGGGAGGATTAGGTTATGATTTGGTGAATCTATGATTCCCTAAGAAGGTCTTAGGATGTCTAAAAATATCTTCCTTTTCTCTCTTGACACTTAGAGGAAATCTGCTTCATGGTCCCCTCAGAAGGAGGACTGAAATGAATTTATAACCTGAATGCCTATATTAAATATTTGCCCTAAAAGCAATGAGACCGGGGCAACTGTGCATGTATGAAATACGCATTGTTTCGGGAGAACATTTTCAGAGTCTGCAGTCATGACAAAAGTAATAAAGGAGGATAATATTTAAGTTGATAAAAGATGCAAACATGGCTTTATTGGGTTTCTAAATTCAAATTAAAAGAATAAATATTTCATCAGTGATACTAATTAAAGATTGGTCAAAGATTTGTCTGTGTCTCATATAGCAAATACCAATCAGAACTGATTAAGAGAAGTAACATTTATTGGACTGCTCAGTTATAGAAAGAAATGATTACTATGAAGTCCATTTTACTGAGTAATGGTTATTTGATTATAACTTGATTTTCAAATGACATTAGTGCTTCTTGATATCACGTCCCTCTGTTCTTTCCATGGAGTAGAATTTTGATCTGAGGGTGGAGGCGGATAATGCTTTGGGATGGCTAATTATATACATTTTGTGTATTAGTCGTATTGTGTGGTTATGTGTGCTTCAGTGTTTTTCCTTAGCGCCATCCTTGCTTTTTAAAAAAGCCAATTAAAAAGTTGATTGAAAGGGCTGTGAGGTTCACGTCTTCTCATTGGATCAACATAGTCACATGTTTCTTTTCTGTTTTGTTTGAAGTATTCATGTCTTATTAGACAGAAAACTCTGATAAAAGCCATTTGTGTATTCAGTAAAAATAGCAGTTGAGGCAATAGCGTTAATGGTGATATTATTTCAGTGTTCATGGTGATATTCAGACCCTTGTCTCTGGGCTGGGTCCCCTGGTGTACAAGACGGGGCTGTTCTGTAGTCGGGCCTGGGGGCTGAAATCTCAGAGGCAGGTGTGAATATGTACACACAGGGTTCTGGGTGCAACATCTTTCTGCCCAGTTTCATTCTTTAGAGTTTGAGGCATGTGAAGTTCCACGCAAATGCCCACTTGCTCACCTTTCTTTCTGAACCATGGTATGTGCTCTGGATTCCCTTACTTTTAGTTTATAAGCTAGGCTGATGCAAAAGTAGTTTTGCTCGTCTACCTAATAAATGTAAACAGGCGAATCAGAGGTCACCATGGTCTGGACTGTACTGATGTCAGCCTTAGTTGTCCTTATTTTCCCCCTCCACATGGACTCTATCCACTTTTCTCAAGGAAGGGGTCATGGAGGTGTGGGGATGTGGTCAGCATTTAGATGGAATTGTCTTTAACCCTCTCAGGAGTCTGGATGTGACCAGAACAGACTCGAGATTCCTTTTATGCTTTCCAGGTAACATGCTCTCATGAATGTAGAAATTCTTCACAGTTTCCTAAGGACAACAAAACCATTATGGATTCACTTGCTGTTATACAGGGAGAGTTCTCTGTGAACAGCCTCTCACAAAGACGATCTACAGATCAATCTGTGGATTTATCTGAGGATAAATTACCTTTCTCTGTTAACCAGATGAAAAGTACTAGAGCATCGTGACATCTTTTCCTCTCCCTCTCCACGGTTACGCTGCACGCTTATGTGGACACATGTCTCCTTGCAGCTGGTTTTGTGAGCAAATATAGGAAACAGTGAAGAGTTAATTCTCAAACTGACCTAACGCGTGCTGCTCCCGCACTGTCTCTCTGTATGTATGTATGTGTTACATACCAGGTACATTAAAATTCACATTTAAATTTCAAATGAGTTAAATACACCATTGCTTTCAAATAAGTGACTGATTTTTGTTCCTCTCATGTTATATTAATATTAATATTATGGAATCCTGTACCCTTGCATTCTTTGCTGACTATCTGATAATTGGGTTGGGGGGGGTGGCGTATGGAGGGTCATCTTGTTTAGCTTATCTCTGCAAGAGAAAGAGTGGCCAATAATAAGGGAAAGCGGCAATAAAATAGTAACAAAAAATTGAAAAGAAGATTTAATCTCTGGCCAATTTGAAACATATCCCAGGGAATCCATAGAGAAAAAGATAAAGTGTGACTATGAGTAAGTTAACTAAACACATTACACTGTGTGAGAGCAAATGGAGTTAGTCCATTGTACATGTTTAATTTCCTATTAGTCTCTGGCGTTTACTACCACGTCTGAGTTGGGGCATCTGTAAATTCAGTTAAATACAGTGCATTGTCTAAACATATCACAGCTCCAATCAGTCACCCCAGCTGCTGATAAGAAGCCTCTTGTATTATTGAATCTACAATGGGGAGGCTCTGCAGACACCAAGATAACAGCTAGGTATTTCACTTTTAAGTATGGAGAGAGGGGGAAAAAATAATAATAATAAAAAAAGGAACCTAGCCGCTGCCTTTGCTTTTACAGCTCTGACATTTATTATTGCGCCCAGATTTGCTTTCTACTAGTGACGTGATTTTGCTTTGGGATGTGTTATGTCTTTCTTTGGTTTTAACTTAAACTCTGTGAATCAAAGAGCAAGGAGAGCAGGGCAGCAAAAGTACTGCAAACAAAGAAAGAAATCAGCTTTCCTGTTATTATGAAGATAGCAGCGGCTTCTTCAGGAGTATTTTTTGTTTTGTTTTAATTTAAGCTCTCTTTCACGATTTTGCTTTTCTTTCCTGGATGCATAGGGATGAAACCTAGTCTTTTGTTTGCTTTTCTCTTTCATAGTTTCATTGAAATTTTTATTAGAGATCTTTTTTCTTTAATTTTTTCAATCTTAATTTTGAGAGAGAGAGAGAGAGAGAGAGAGGGAAGGAGGGAGCTGGGGAGGAACAGAGAGAGAGGGAAACACAGAATCCGAAGCAGGCTCCAGGCTCTGAGCTGTCAGCACAGAGCTTGACGTGGGACCCAAATTCACAAACCGCGAGTTCATGACCGGAGCGGAAGTCGGATGCCCAACCGACTGAGCCACCCAAGCACCCCATTATTAGAGATCTTCTAATGATCGATCTCAGAAAGCAAATCACTTTGACCCTAACAAATTGTAGGGCAGGTCTGTGTGTGATATGGTGTGTGTCTTTCCCAAATGCCACCTACGATTTTTCTTGCCTCTTGTTATTAATTTATGTAGCCTCGTATAATTAAATTCCACCGTTGTACTATTGGTGACAGTGTAGACACACACATTTATTTTTAGAGATAATCCTGTTTTTTTATTTTTAAAATTTCTTTTTCAAGGAAGATGTTAATAGCTACTCTCATATTCGAGAAACAGTCACATGCCGTTTTCTGAAATTGTATTCAGATACTGGCTCTCATGTTGTATGAAGATCATAATGTTACCTGTTTCACACTTTGTTTTTTAATAGAATGATTGATCATCTCTTGCGAACTGCTCCATATGTCTCACATTCACATATTTGTGAAAGTACAGATCGCATTGCCTTCATTTAATTTTATGAGTTTATATTTCCTCTTTCCCAAACAGATGTTTTACTACAGCTGCTATTTGTTTAGTAAATTGGTTCACAGGCCATGGTTCTGTTTTCATATAACATTGAGGAACTGACCAAAAACACTAATGCCCCCCCCTCCCCCACCGCCAAAAAAAAGCCATGTGACTCCTTTGTCAAGTTCTGGTTTGAGCTGTGTCTTAGTTACATTTTTTTGGCCTACTTTTTGTGCTGTGCTTCTCTTTACAATTGCAGCCTCATTGTACACACATACTCATCCGCCCCTCACATACAGGCATGCCCCCCTCCCCCCTCCATCCACCTGTCCACCTGGTCACAAGCCAAAGCAGCCCCAAGGCCACAGGGCTAGGGTTTCAATATATTCCAAAGATGTATTCATCCTGCACAAAAATACTACTGTGTATTTGGCGACAAACAATTATATAATTTGTCTTTATAAGGTTAAAAGGTCAAGAACAAGCTTTTAGAACAAGGAGCAACAGATAAATATTTTAGGTGACACAGGCCATGGAAAAGAATGTAAAACGTGGGAGTTTGGGGGGTGAACACGAGGTATTAGCAACAGATTATTGGCTCATGAAAGTGACCCAATCCCTTTCTAATGCCATAGGATGCACTTTTATAGAAAGGTTACGGTTTCTTAGAGATGAAGTTGACGACCCAGTTATGAAAGCCCTCTTAAGCCTGGTGCGCTTTATCAAGCTATTGTTTCTCAGCTCTAAACCCACCCTTTTTGTGATGCGGGGGCTGGGACTCCCGGCAGGAGGAGGGAGAAGAAATTTGATCTTTTTGTTGGCTTCCTGTTGACTTGTTCCTGACAGAGCCACCCTGTCTAGAGACCCTTTGCCCTGGCATCGGCAGTTGGCACAGTTTCTAGCTCTTTCTGGCACTCCAGACCAAGCCCCGTAGTGCCCCTCGGAAAACCCAGCACTAGCCACTGGCTTCTGCTGCTCAGAGGTCTGAGTCTCAGCCAGCAGTGTCTCTTCATTGGGCTTCCAGATTTTCAAAGCCCAGGACCCTTCCTTTTGTTCCCACAACTTCTAGAAGCCGCAGTTGCAGTTATTGCCCATTTCCTTTTTGCTCCTACAGTTCTCCCACACCCTTTGAAGCAGTTTCTCATATTAAATTCTCCCTGTTGAGAGGCCTGGGGTGGTTTCCATTTTCCTGTCTGGTCTCTGTTAAAGGTGAAACAACAGTCTCATAATTTTATATACATTATTTCTTTTAACCTCATTTCCTCCCTGGGTGCCCAGAACGTGTAGCTAGGGTGTTACGGCATAAATTTTGATAGTTTTTCTGTTTTCTTTACTGGAAGTACCAGAGCTTTATACAATCATTTGAATACCGAGATCAATGAGGCTCCGTGTTAGTTTTTTTTTTATCTTTCGTACGTCTGTTACTTAAGCTGGTTTGCTGCAGTGCATGGTCTGTTGTGGAATATTCACAGGCTCCTTAGCATTCAATAGTGTCTTTTTATGGTGAGGATTAAATAGAAATCTATCTTCATCCAGCCAGTAGTCAAACCATATAAAGTAGGTAGGTAAATAAAGTTATAGCAAATATTTGCATGCTACTTCAGTGACATTAGGGTTGATTCATGGATCGTGTCAGTCTGGTGGAGAATAGATGAATAAAATGAATTTTGAAAAACTTTGGGTAGAATGTGGGTTTTGAGTTTATATTTTAAAGTAAGCAAAAGATTTAGTGTTGAAAAGGAACAAGAGGAAAAAATAATGAAAATTAAATGATATTTAAGGACTAGATTTCCTTTAAAATGTCACCCAGCACATTTAATGATTAAAATGAGGTTTTAGGTAATATAAAATGTAAAAACAAGAAAATTAATGTGATTATTGTGATCGGTAGAGAGAGCAGTTAACTTCAGTAATTCAACTAAGAAGACAATGCTTTGGAATCTTTGTTATCATATTTTGCTGTCTATGGCCAGAAGAGTAAATAGTATTTCCACCTATTATTTCCTTTCTGCTGCATAGATATTGTTTACACTAAGTTATGATACAGCTGAAAAATTATTTTGTCTCATAGGCAACGTAGGCAATGAAAACAATGTTGGATTCTCGATCAGGTATTAATTTAAAGACTAAATTAATTTATAGTGAGTTTACATTTATTTTCTGAACCTTGAACACGAGGAAAATCATCTCATTGTTCTGTTAAGCTGTGAAGATGTTGCTTGGCTAGGTAATTCGCTGAATCACAATTTTGAAAACTTGGTTCATCTAGATTGTATGTCAGAGAAATTCTTAGGCAATTCTAGAATAATCCCTACAGAACTTCTCTCCAGTACATGGAGTCAGAGATCCACTTGGGAACATTTAGCCTGGAATAGATAATCCAGGGAGTCTTGGCCTTGAAATGGCCAAAGTGTTCCAGGTCAGAATAGGGATTATACCAATATAGTGATTCATGGAAAAATTTTATTAGCACCTGTTACACTTGGCAGTAGTTCTGATTTTCTTATCCCAGCCTTATTGTTTGAAAAGTACAAAGAAACAGATTGTATTTGGTATTGAAGAATGTTTGCTTTCACCGGCAAAAGTTTATTTTTTGCATTACATTTCACATCAAAAGTTTGTAGTACCTGAAATGGTCACAAAGTCTCGTCAAGCTCATGACAAGATAGGGTCTGTGAGGGTGTAGCCTCCTCGGGTAAATGTAACGGGAGAGGAATTATATGTACAGCAGGGCCAGGTCCTCTCGTTCTCCCCACTGATCATTACAAAATCCCTGCAGATGTCAAAGGCTCATTCAGGCCAGCGCTTTCTGTGCTAATGTGGATAAGAGCCTTAACTGTGTGTTAAACAATTACTATCTTTGAAAGCACCAGGAATTTAAGCAGGACATAGAAAGGCCAGGATTTATTGAGACATTTTCCTATATATTTGTCTTACTAGTTATGTGGCCTTAGACAAGTCATTCTACCATTTTGAACCCTCATTTATGTATTTGCTTTAGAGGCATTTTAATAAGTCTCCCCAAAGTTCACTCCAGCTGTGGGGTGCCTGGGTGGCTCAGTCAGTTGAGCGTCCGACTTCGGCTCAGGTCATGATCTCACAGTTGGTGAGTTCGAGCCCCTCATCGGACTCTGTGCTGACAGCTCGGAGCCTGGAGCCTGCTTCGGATTCTGGGTCTCCCTCTCTCTCTGCCCCTGCCCCACTCATGCTCTCTCAAAAATAAATAAATGTTAAAAAAAATTAAAAAACAAAACAAAAAACTCACTTCAGTTGTAAGGGCTTTGAATGGACTTCAGTTTTTAAAGTAATATAAGGTACTCTTGAACAAGTCTATGATTTTATGAGGTGTGCTATAGAAAGCCTGGCAGATTAATACAAGTTAGGGAGCACTGTAACATGATACTTTTTGTCTTGTCTTGTTTTGTTTTGTTTTGTTTTGTTTTGATGGAAGTTATCTCTCCCTGTGTCTTTATTTCTCCTTGTAAATTGTAGGTAATCATGTCTACCTCCTGTCTTGATTAATGAAATCTCTTCCAACCTGGGGGCAAGCAGGGTGTGGGCACAACAGTTACGACAAGGGATGTGGGAAACAGGCCACTGAAGAGAAAGCAACCGAGGAGAGCTTACTTGCAGCAAACGTAGAAATCCCAGACTCCCCACATCCCTGCCCTGAGTAAAGGTGCACCCCCTTGCTGCTTCACTTTGAAGCTGTGTTTCTCTGGCAGACCCAAACGGCTCATAATTCACACTGGGTAGTACATGTTGTAAAAAATATATATATTCTCGGTTTGCCCGTCACACACAAGGGGTGTTCCTTACAGTGTCTGGTTTTCCGGGAGCCTCCCTCCTTCCCCATGGCCGGTGCCCTGTGTTGCCTCTGACTTTGACATTGGCTCTTGGCCGCACACAGCCCCCCACGGTGGTTCTGAGGCATTCCCGGGGAGCCCGCTGAGGGGGGCCCTGGGGCGGCACTCGGGGCCCTGGGGCGGCACTCCGAGCCCTGGCTGCAAGCCAGCGGTCCTTGCCGGGGCTTCTCCACGCAGCTGCCCCTGCGGGGTCCGGGCTGGAGCTGGGCTGAAGGGGGTGCCCTCCACTCCCGCAGCTGCACTGCTGGCCCCTCCGGGGGTCTGTGCAAGGCCCCTAGCAGTCTGGGCCCGGGAGAAACGCATCCCAGAGAAGAATTTGGGCAGAATGCACCAGCCGCCTTTTCGCCCTCATCATTGGAGATACTGTGTTATCTTGAACAGTCTGTGCCCGGGAGGGAAAGCTTGGGGTCCATCTGTCTACGGAGGGAACGGGATGCAGCCTGTGTGCAAAGTCTCCGTTACACTTTCTGAGAGCTGTTGCAAGGCTGGTCCTTCCGAGTCCCTTACTCTTGTACATACAGAAGTTTAAAAAATTGAACCAACCGAGGAGAGGTAGTGAAAATCTAGATCCTTTATTCTAAATTTCTTTTATAAGATTTGGGATGAATGCAGAAATCCTGTGGACCTCAAAAGTGGGGTGTGGGGGTGGGAAGGATTATTTTTTCTTTGTAATTGAATTTATTTTTTTAAGAGTATTTATTTATTTATTTATTTATTTATTTATTTATAAAATGTATTTGAGAGAGACAGAGAGAACGTGGGATTGGCCGAGAGAGAGAGAGAGAGAGAGAGAGAGAATGAATACCAAGCAGGCTCTACCCTATCAGCTCAGAGACCTACCCAGGGCTCCAACTCACACATGGGAGATCACGACCTGAGCCGAAATCAAGGGTAGCCGCTTAACCCAGGTGCCCCTTTTAAAAGTAGTTTTAGATTCACAGCAAAACTGAGTGGAAAGCACAGAGTTCCCATATACCCCCACCCCCACCCCCCCCAAGCACACACACCATCCCCCGCTTATGGACATCCTGCACCCTCGTGTGACATTTGTTACCCCTGATCCTACACTGGCTCAGCATTATCCCCCAAAGTTCCTAGTGTACCTAGAGGTTCACCGTAGATGTTCTATGGGTCCTGACAAATGTATGATTAACCACGTCCACCATTATTGCATCATACAGCATAGTTTCACTGCTCTGAATATCCTCTGTGCTTTGCTTGTTCATCCCTCCCAACCCCCAAACCTTAGCCAGAAGTGAATTTTTGAAAATAAAGATCAGGAAAGAAGTTCTTCCCTAATTGGTGGCTTATTTTCCTTATGGACTGCTCCTGCCTCGTGAAAGGACATGGGAGCATGAAGCAGTATTTCATGGGTTAGGTTTTATTCACAGGGGCTATTAGTGTGTGTGTGCTTTCCTAACCCCTCTAGTGCTGAGGGGGCGTCTCCAGCCCAACCCGGTTTAATTAACAAGGAAATGCTCATATTATTTTGGTACACTGATGACAGGAAAAGCCGAAGTGGAAGTCAGTTTGGTATCCCAAGAGATTTTAGTGTTAAAAAATGCATAGGGTACCCTTTTCCTTTCTTTCTCTCTTTCTTTTTTCTTTCTTTCTTTAATTCTCCTCCATGAACTCAGATAAGCAGCAGGCCTGAGCCAGATTTCATTACTATCACGCACCCTTCATGGTCATCTTTTAATATTTGAAAGGATCATTTGTTAACTGGAAATGGTCAATTTTTTTTTCTTTGGCTTTTGAAATATAATTTTCAATTTTTAATTTGATTCATTTAGATGAAATCATTAATCAGGGTTGAAACTGAGTTAATTTTCTGGAAAATAAATGAGGTTGTTAGAGTGAACATTATTAAGTGGGCTCTTTGTGAGAAAGGGATAATAGCTGAAAATATGGAATAGTTGGAGAACTGTAGCATGTGGGTAAAAATCAAAAGGATTTTTTTCTTATTAAGTGGAATAATTCATTTTAAAAATTAGTTAGATCGGAGGATTTTCAGCATTAAGCATTATAAACACCCCATTAATTATATTAGAAATTGTAAATAGCAGAGTTTTAAGAATTTATAAGGAAAGTACAATGTGTAAAGTTCTCTTTCTTGTTGTGAGATATTAGTACATGTAATTTTTCCAATGTGCTTTTTACTCTCTTTCTTTCAAAACGACTTATGAACCAGTCCTAGCTTTAATATATTTTATCTCTTATTTCTTTTCAGATTTTTAAAACCTTTGATTGTGGTTTTATTATAAAATAAATCAGAAAGAATTCATTGTGACCCATTGCAAATATCCAAACCTACAATATGCTTAGTTCCTCAGTGTTTCCTTTAACCTGATTTACAATTGTTAGCCTTAAAAATAAAATAACCAGTCACTGTATCAGCAAAAATGTATTGATTTGGGAATGGCAGAGGAATTGCAGTTCAGGACATGCAGACTGTGGTGAACCATAGGTAAGTCCAGAAAAACGAAGGAGGGGAACATTCTTTTATAAAGAAAAAGGAGGAGTTGGGAGTGGCTGTTTAAAATGAAAGTCCATTGGAGAACAAAAATTCAAGGTGGTGACGGCTTTTCATTGGTCGAGTGTGGCAGTTTGTCATTGGCTGAGCTGTTACTGGGCAAGGAGAAAATCTTTCTTCTTCCTGCTAGGGCATGTAAAGGGTAAGCTTCTTTTCCTTGGAGAAAGGAGGTCCATTTCCTCCTGCTGAAGCTGCAAAAGGCCGTGAGTGGTCGTACATGAGAGCTCCCCCTTCAGGGCTTCCAGACTCAATTTTAAGTGAAATTTTCCTTTACACGTTTTCACATTTCCCCTTTAGATCAAGATCTTTTCTTTCCTCAAAAGCATTGCCCATCAAGAGTTAGGTTTTCTGCCTTTAGTGGTTTTGTTCCTCAGTGCCAGGAAGGACCTATCCTGTTATATCCTATGTCTGAGGGAAAGTGCACAGATTGAAAACTGCTGAAGCCGTATTTGAGTAACAAGGAACAGTAAGAGGGAGGACACTTGAGCATTTTTCATCTAAAGCATATATTTTATGGGGTGCCTGGGTGGCTCAGTCAGTTGAACTTCTGACTCTTGATTTCAGCTCAGGTCATGATCTCACAGTTGTGAGATCAAGCCCCACATGGGGCTCTGTGCTTGGTGTGGAGCCTGCTTGGGATTCTCTCTCTCCCTCTCACTCTCTTTGTCCTCCGCTTGCACCAGCATGCGCTTTCTCTCTCTCTCTCTCTCTCTCTCTCTCTCTCTCTCTCTCTCTCAAAAAAAAAGTCTATATCTTATCAAGATTGTAAGCATTGGAGATCATTTTGAAGTGCACAGTTAGCATCACCCTACTGAGTAGGCCATTTCTACAAAGGTTTGACAGGGAGCAGATAAAAAGAATTAAAAATAATGACGCAAAGTAGAATTAAAAATAACATGAGAAATCCAGTCTGTTTTATGGTTCTGAACCAGGAGCCAAAACCTGAAGGTATCCAGGTATATAGGGCAAATAACCAGGGGTCATTAGCTAAAGTTTGTCGTAACCAATGGGCTCGTACCCTGTTATTGTATAATTGAATTTCTACCTCTCCAGATGCATTTATCCATATGCAACAAGTGACATTTCTTATTGCACAAATGCCTCCTTGTTCGGCAAGTAGGTAATCAAGGGCTACGTAATTGACCAGAACTACTTTGGCCAATGAGTCAAGTGATTGCTGTTGGGCTGCTACTACTTTGGCTGAGGAAACCAACTGGCTTTCCCTATGGAGGCGAACCCAGAGTCACATGTACCTCCTGGAAGTTCCTGTTTAAAGTAGCCATGGAAGTTCAGTGGTGTAGACCAATGGGAAGCTTCTGACTTATTATGTATGTTGACAGGGATGGTTAAATGTCCCAATAAGCACTGACCTCCAGTTCAGTGGCTGTCTAAACATTCGTATGTCCATGAGAAATGCTGTCTACCATGGACAAACATGAAACCACGTGGAGTACAGAGGACTTCTGCTAAGGTCTTGTTATTGATAGGTCCATTAGCTGGAATTTCCAGATTGATGTTTTCAAGCTGCGTATCAGAGGAATTAGGATGACATTCTGAAGGAGTCTATCCCATCCTGAGGAGGTCTTTCCTTAAAAGCATTACAAAGAGGAATTAGCCCCTTTGTATTTCTGTTGAGTGCAGGGGAACAGATCATATATGGATAGGGAAAAGTATGTGTAGAGGGAAGGCAAAGGTTGTAAAATTGTCAAAGCTAGGGGTGTTCAGCTGAATTAGTATGGTTATGGTTGGAGGAAGGTTGAAGCAAAGTATGGGAACACATGGTTCTAATAGCCTAACCTGATAAGTAACACCCATAACGTTGTGGATATAATCAATGGTGGCATTTGAGACTAAAGAGAAATTGGTTACAGGCAAACCAGGGGATTTCCAGCATCATGAACAGATTGGAGATTTTGGTGACAGATTCAACAGTAAGAAAGGTTTTCCCCTTTGCAGGGGATTGAGAAATTCAGATTAGAGCATGTCTTTCCAAGAGAAAGAGGGAGAAGAGAAGGTAAGAAGCAGTAGCAAGAAACAGGTACACAGGCTAGTCTGGACATCTTGGCTAAGCTGTCTCCTTCCAGTGCCACCTGTTTCGATTCCTGTAAATCTTTACTTTTATTTTTGTATTTCATTTTTTAAAAGATTTTCTTTTAAAGTAACCTCTACACCCATTGTGGGCTTGAACCGAGATCAAGAGTTGCATGCTGCACCAACTGACCCAGCCGGGCACCCCTAGAAATCTTTACTTTTAGGTCACCTGTTGGTGTGTGGATCCAGTTGGGTTTGCTCAATTGGTTGTAAAGTTTAGATGTAAAGTTTGACAACACAAGGGTTGTCAACACAGTACTTTATAGGAACCTTTCCAACAGGGTTGAAGAAAACCTTCCTGGAGATATCTTTTCTAATAGATGAGATCTCTGGGCTACAGATTATGATGTCTGATGCTTTCATCTCCCAGGAGTGAATTATGGAAGATTGTCCTACCAAAGTATGATTATTCTCTATGGATTTGATTAGGCTTTTGCAAAATTGAAGTATACCTCTTCTATCAGCTGTGAATCAAAGGAAGTAGGGGCTAGGTGCATTGGGTGTCCTACCACAAGAAGAACATATTCTCATTGATCTTATGCAAGTGCACATATTGCCATGGAAAGTAAGAATATTTAATAAGAGTTTCAGAATTCTGGAGGGATCAGGTAGGGAGAAGATAAATGCTTCACCCTTTGTCCTAAAGATATACTTTATCAAATTGCTTCAAGTTAGAGAGCTTAAAGGAGAAGAGAAAAAGAGATCCTTTAAATCTGGAAAAACAGAACATTAAAGCAATCTGTTTTCTATTAGTTTTAGCAATTCTTACCCAGTTCAGTGTTCAGATCTTAAATTTATCAAAACCTGTATTTTTAGAGTACTTGTCAAAGTCTTCTTCATGACTCTCTTTGAACATGAAGCACTTAAAACAACAAATGATAAATGTTCATAAATGGTAAAAATCTTAAAAATAGCATTGGTTAGAGATCTGATCAAAGTTCATTATGATATAATTGACAAGTAAATTTGGTTATTTTTGTGATGTACATTTTAAAATTATGACCGATAACATTATACCAGGACACAGCAGAATTTTAGAAATTTCACATAATTTTTGGAACACTTTCATTGATGTACATCTATACAAATAAAAAGTAAAAATGGCTTAGTATTCTTATTTGACAAATGCTACCCACGTTATTCAGCATATCAAATAAGCCTAATGAGTGTAACATCTCTCTTCTTTAAGAAGAGAAAACAAATCGTTTGAGATGTTCCAGGTACCTTCTGGAAATTTTAATAGCTGCCTTGAGTCAAAAGACTTCATTTAAAATTTTACTGGGGGAAGTTTGACAGAATGTCAAAGGTTTGGACACTTGACTAAATAGGATCACAGAAAACTATGAAACAATACTTGATTATCTAACCAAAGTGACAAAAACATTTCAAGGACATACATAGAAGATTCCATGGCTGCAAAAAGTTTGGCTCTTTTTGAGGAAAGAAGTCTCAGCTTTTCTAAGTCATCAAAGACAAATCACAGAATGTCTGTTTCTGAGGCAGATTACATTACAGGTGAAGAAGCATTTTTTTTTACAATTTCCTATTAAGATCAGACCCATACGCTAAGAAAATTTTGTCCTTTCAGAAGAAATAAAAACAAATTCTAATTTTGTGCCAGTGTACTTTTGATAGTTAAACTTATTTTAAAATAAAGTCATCCCAATCATAGCCAGCTTGATTACATATAAAATTAATGTCCCACGAACCTACAGCTTCCTGTGTCCATTTTAGTTTATCTCTTTTCTTTTTCTCTTTCTGAAATAACCATCTTTACTTGAGGAAAAAGTCACTTTCATTTCCCTCAACAAAATACATTTCCATTCCTCATACCATCTTTTTTTTAAACAAAAAACACATATTGTGTTTTCCTTGCTAACTTGACCATATACAGTGATTTTCTTTGACCCTTACTATTTTTAGTATTTTTATTTTATATATATTATTTAGAATTCTTAACCCTTAGAGTCCTTAAGTGCCAGCAAAAAACTAATAAGCAAGCAATTATGGACTAGGAAATTTAGAAATACATTTTATAATTTCTAAAAATGTGTTCTTTCTCATCGAACATTCTCCCAGTGTGACTGTGACATAAAACATGTTTACTAAACATGAGAAACCAAAAGTGGATAAACTTATGTTCAGAAATTAATGATTTAGTATTTTATCTTGTTTAGAAAATGATTCAGATATTCAATGAAATTCATTCATTTGGTTTTACTTAGCAAAACTCTAAAGTTGTGAGTTACCAAAAAAAAAAATTTAGAGAAACTAGTTTTTAAGCACACCTACCATAGAGCATAATTATTGCACTTAAAAACTATCCCATTTCAATTCATATCTCTAAATAATTTTGTTCCAGAGAATTAGGTTTAGCTTACTCACACAAACTTTATGAGAAGTTTGAGAAAGTCAGTCATCATCTCAAGTGAATGCTCTTGCTGACAAATTTTATGATAGAGATAACATGAACGTATTTGACTAATAAGCCCATGTAGAATAAGAGTGGTATGTTTGCATTCTATTCAACGTTGATAACTTTAAGACATGCCTGTATTAAACCAACAAACTTAAACTAGCTTTTATTATCATAGATTATCCCAGATCACATAAACTTGAAAAACATTTGGGTTAGTTTACTTAGTTTATGTAAGTGCTTATTTTTTCCTTACGCCAATTAAATAGAGCTCTTTACAAATTAATTTTGGCAATACCTTCTGGAGGTAGAAATATATCATAGACATTCATAGACATGCATAAATAGACAAAGATCTTAGAGGTGTAGTTAAAAAAAATGTTAGCCATGCTCAGGTACAAAACTCAAAAGAATAGTTGGGTCCAAATTGTGTTTCTGGAAGATGAGCTGTTATGGTCACCTGCTCAGATGGCCAAAGTAATTTGCTAAAGATTTTTATTTTTATGCTGTAAGAATCCTTTTGGAGCTGTTTTTGAAGTCATTTTGTCTTTAAAGCTTCTGCATACGAATCAAAAAATGCATTCCATTGTCTCTGAGATGTTTGGGATCCTCTCTTCTAAGGTATTTCTTAAGATAGATTTATATAGGTCAAAGCTTCCCCAGAATGGCCATTAGAGTTACAAATTATCCACAAGTTCATCCAGTTTTCCAGAATAGCACAAGACCTTGTTCTTTTTTTTTTTTTTTACATCTATTTATTTTTTGAGAGACATAGAGAGACAGAGCACAAGTTGTGGAGGGGCAGAGAGAGAAGGAGACACAGAATCCGAAGCAGACTCCAGGCTCTGAGCTGTCAGCACAGAGCCCGATGCGGGGCTCTAACTCAGGAACCATGAGATCATGACCTGAGCCAAAGTTGGCCACGTAACCGACTGAGCCACCCAGGCACCCCATACAAGATCTTGTTCTAAGGACCAGGTGGAATCTATCGGACTCCCTAAAACATCTTAAATATGAATGGTCCTGTTTTCCAACAGCTATTCTAAAACACCAGGAATCAGGTGTTTCCCTCATTTTGAACAGGATGGGTGGCTTACCGAGAAGCTTCATAGAAACAAAAAAAAGATCCAGATAAAGTTGGAGAGCTCAACCAAAGGAGGGGGAAGTCTCCAAGAGGACACCTGTCAAATGGAAAGGGAAAAGAGAACTCAAGGAAACAGAGAGTGCAATGAGCTTAAGTGGGTACTGCACTCGAGTCCATGGGTCATTGGTTCCTCAGGGGTTCATTTCCTTTGGATCCCATTTCGGACATCATATAATGTTAATTTTAAGAATAAAATGGCCAGTTATTTTATCAGCAAAATGAATTTATTCAGGAAGAGCAAAGGTTAATTCAGGAAATGTAGACTGGTGAACCATAGGCAAGTCCAGAAAATGAAGGAGAGGAACATTCTTTGGTAAAGAAAAGGGGGGAGCTGGGAGGGACTCTTTAGAATGCAAATCCATTAGAGAAGAACAAGAGTGGTGGTGGCTTCTCATTGGCTGAGTGTAGCAGTTTGTCATTGGCTGGGCTGTTGCTGGGCAAGAAGAAAATCTTTCTTTCTCCTACTAGGGTACATAGGAAAAGCTTATTCCAGTTGGAGCTTGTGAATGGTGGCAGGTAGTGGTGTAAGAGAGCCACCCCTTCAGGACTTCCCAACTTGATTTTAGGTGAAGTTTCCTTTACACATTTTCACAACCAGTCTCTCAGGTAGTCTTCCTTCCTGCACCCCATATCATTATGCTCATCCTTTATCCTAATTTCTAAAATCTCTGTAGCACTCAAGGATTCAGTTGAGAACATATTATTTTAAATATTGACTATTTGTTGCTTTTTAATATTTGTCATATTTTCTATATGTATATGTTGTCTCTTTTAACTAGATTTTTAAAACTTTGAATGTCAGAATTCAGTAGACATTCAATTAGTTCTTTTTTTAGATGATCCACTCATGTGAATTACAAGAAAGTGATAAGGACTTAAGAGTCTAGTTTGGAAGGAGCTCCAGGGTCCAAACCATATCAAGCCAGGCCTCTATGTTTTGTTCTTTCAGAACCTGGACCAAATGTTGGCCATTAAAGAAGAAAGCATATTTCACTTGCTTACTGTGAAGCACAGTGTGACTTTAAGTGATTAGGATGGAGAGCAAAATACCCTACCCAAGAAAATAAAGAAAGCTGAGATTTGGCCAGACATCCAGCCACCTCAATTCACCATTTAAGTGAAATGCAGGTCACTGGAGAATTCACTGCTCCTGATTGCTTATAATTGTTGCCTCCCTTTCTTACGGTTTCGCACTGTGGGTTTTCAATATGAACAGTTTCCATCAGGGCTTGCAGTCGAATGCTCTAGGTAGAGAAGTTCCTCTGAACACAACTCAAGAGATTTTTATTGGCACTTCCATGAATGCCATATTATCTATTTGCAGATGCGTGTAACAAGCACAATCAACAGTCAACTCAGCCCCAAGTTCCAAGATAGGCTGCTTAAGGCTTAGGTTTGGTTGCCAGGATGAATTACATCATTGATTCAACCTGTCTGTGTGTTTGTCTGTAATTATTTCTACTCACAGTTCTTTTATTTCTAGTTCCATAAAAACAGTATAAATGAAGGATTAATTGGAAATACTGACATGTAGACGTCAACATGGTTTTCTAAGATACCCTTTTACCTCTTGATCTTTGTGCATTAATACATGGGCAGCATTTGGGGCGGTGCCTGGTCCAAAAGAAGCATTCCATAAGTGTTAATCATCATCATTATTATTGTGGTTGTTACTGAAAATAGAAGTGGAAAAAACATATCTGGTGGTAAACATGTATGTGCAGTATCGCTGTGTGAGTGTGTGTGAGTGTGTATGTGTGCCATCTACACTGTGGCCTCAATGAAATTCTTTCCAAAACACAAGTCTCATCAAGTCACCTGTTTACTCTTTTCCTCTACCCACACTACTTATTCTGCCACTTAAATGAATGTGTGCCTTCTTAAATATGGAGCCAAAGCCTGCATTTCTTTGAGTGGTTTGTCAGGATCTAGAGGATCAGGTCCCTCGGTGCATTTCAAACCTCATAGCTTGTCACTTCTCAGAAGTCTGCATCCCTGAGTCAGCACTGTCCAATAGAATATTCTGTAGTGATGGAAATGTTCTGTAACTGCATTGTCCAATAAAGTAGCCACTAGCCATACAGGACTATGGAGCATTTGAAGTACAGCTAGTATAACTGAAAAAAAAAAAAAACCCATTTTAGATTTTAATTAGTTTACACTGAAATTCAAATAGCCATATGTTGGGCAGCATGGCTCCAGATCCCGTTTTTACTTGCTTCTCTGGCACAACTATTTTGTCCGACTCAAATGTCCTATCTTTCTACCTTCTTCTTCTACATATATACTTCCATGTCTCACCTCAGTGATGCACAAGTACCTTCCTTGACTTCCAGAGAAGTTAATTTTTTTTTATGTTCCTTCTAGGGCTTGACTCATGCTTTTATTAGAAAGCAAGCATTACATCACTGTAATTATTTTGCTATGCACCCACCTCCCTACCAGACTGTGAACCTGAAAGGAATCCTCTGTTATTGCCCCATGCCTACCACAGTGCCTAGCACATAATAAGCACTCCATATGTGTTTGAATGTTGGATTGGGTGAATATAGTGAGGCCAACAGATGAAACCAATCCCTTTAAGATGCGATAGAAAATTAAATGTGTGGCCCACTCAGCTTGTTACTGCTGCTACTATCATCATCATCATCATCGTCAGTATCATTATGACACGGGGCAGGTTTAAACATATTAGAAAAACAACAGAGAAGATCCTCTAGGTGGTCAGCCACTCTTACCTCTACCACAAACATGGTAGATATCCAAGAGACCAAAAAAGCAGTGTAGATCTTTTATTAGTTAACCTGTCCTCCCCTCCCTCCCACCTCACCGGTACGAATTGTATCGCCTTAGTACTCAGGATGCCATGGCCAGATCAGATTTGGCCCAAGTCATATTGTAAGCAGATGCAAACATATGCCACTGATTGCAAAAAAATTAAATTTAGTTACTGTTTGGATGGGGAAGCCTAAGCCGCGATTCACTTATTTCGGAATTGAGTGCATTGTGATGGGTTAGCCATCTGTCCCACATGTGAGACGTTCAGCTCACATACACTTGTGGCATTGATACTGGCTGGTGGTGTTGGCCAAAGCCAAAGTGAATGCAAATGTTTAATGTTCACAAACAGAAATTGATTTAGAGGTAGCTGCTCTGTCCTCCCTCCCTTCTCCCTTCCCTCCAACCCTCCCTGGCCTGCCCCCTTTCCTCCCAATTCTTCAGGCTTTGCAAAATAAAAGCCAGGCTAGTAGAGTGTAATGGCTCAGCTTTAACTTCCTTATTCCGAGGAAACTCCCTAGGTCAATTTCAGTCCCTTTCACACATCCTCCTCTGACTTTGAAGACAGAGCACCACCCCCTCCATCTCTGAAGCTGGGCAATGGCCCTTTTTTGTTTTCATGCACTGAAAATAAAGTGTTCACATGAGCTCATTTACTGAGAGTGGAGTTGGCAGTCTTATCAGGAGAAGAGAAAGGAGCTCTGAAGATGAAAAGCTCTCGCAGTGACAGAAGTCTTTATTACTTTGGGCAGTAATGGAATGTGGTGTACACAGAGTAAAGTGACGGCTACCTAGAGCATTTAGGGAAAACTAGAGCAGTAATCGTGTTTTATGTTGTTCCTCATCTGGCTTTCTCAGGAAGCCGCTTGACCCCAGGGATGGGGCTTGTATAGGTTGGAAGCAATGTAAAAATGCGTGTTCTTCTCCAGAGAAAACGGAGCTGCGGGTAATCCCCGATTGCTCTCTGAATTGACTTTGGGGCAGCACACGTCAACACAATGCATATGAAACATGGCAATAAACCCTTGCCTTTCCACCTATACAACTGAAACATCTAACTTGTTGCAGGTTCTTACTTTGAATGTGCTACCATTTTCTACCAAAATTATGCAGAGAAGACATTCTATTAACATTTCGTAGAAGTGTTTTCATAATCTAGTGTTGTAGAAAATAAAATCGTCTCTTGATCCCAAGGGCTTTGAGGCAGCTTAAGCAAAAATTCAGCATTCTAAATAATCAGAAGTTGGGAGGAAATAGGCAGGAATGCCCTTAGCTTTTTCTCTGAGTTGTACTTGAATAGACAGCTAATTAGGCTCTCTCAAAATTTATTTGTCTCCAGAAATAGAGGAAAGGTGCTAAAAGCATAATAGAAATGAAATCTGTGCTGCACCCTTTCCAGGAAATTGACATTTTATGCATTTGACATTTGACACTTGATACTAGCAGTTTATTTTTTAAACTACTTGAAGTTTAATTTTCTGAAATAATTTAAACAAGTTCTTATTGTGCATGCTTCTTAATGCATTTCCTGGACTATGTTTTATCAAATGGGAAATAAATACGCTCAATTGTGATTGATTATGTTAGACTATAGCAGTAGGACCACATCAGTTTCCTGTTTCTCTATGGATCGGGCCCTGTCATTTTTGAGTGAACCTGAGTTCTTAAAGTAATGAGAACTGAATGCCATGAGGACTCAAGAATTTTAGACACCCGGTAAGCCTACCCAGGTACTAATATTAACCCTGAAAAAAAAAAGCCATGTGTTCTATCATTAAACATTGTTTAATGTGCTATATAGTAATGTTTTAACCATATTAGTTTCTCTTTTTCAAATATTTGTCTAGAAAGAAGTATCCTTCATCTCTCTTAGAAGGGAAGGAGATAGATTTCCATCCCGCACAAGTACTTGCAGGATTTTTCCTAGAGGAGTTGATGGGAACATTACCTCTACCCACAGTCTCCTGTCTGCGGGATGGATTCAGTGATTGCCACTTGTGACGTGACAGATGCTAGAAATATCCCAGGTCTCAAAACGTCTCCTCTATCAAGACACTGCTGAGTGCAGGAACTCAACCCAGAAAGACTTATTTTCTTTGCATTGCCGTGGTTTCCTTTGCATGGTCATCCTTCCCAGGAAGGAGTAACATGAAGGCCAGTAGAGAATTAACTGTTACTGAGGGTCTCTTGTGTGCCAGATACGGAGCTAGGCTTGTAGAAATGTTTTTCTGATTCCTCATGCTCACTCCACAGGAAAGGAGGAGAATGATCTTCGGAGGTGTTAATGAATTGTGCATAAGTCACACAGCAAGAAAGTGTTAGAGCTGTGTGATTCTAGCAAAATCCAATCATTTTTTCCACTTCATTTTACTGTGGCCTGAGGGATCAGATCTCATTAGTTGGTTCCAGAATGCTTAGTGATCTGGTTAGCTGACAGGATGGAGGTAGGGGACCAACTTTGAAAGGTGGGAGGGACAGAAGACAGTTTCTGAAGGTTTTCCTTCTAGATTGGATAGCTGGCTACAAAATAGGGCTGATGGAACCATTGAGCAGATAAATTCGCATGGACATTTTGCTACCCATGGAATATTCCAACTTGAGATAGTATTCAAAGAGGTATAAATTGTCTCTAAATAGGCAGGGTAGAAATTTGAAAAACTAAAACAAAGTCTAACACATAGTAAAGTGTATCAGATATGCAAATGCTATTATGAGTAATAACTAGCATTTTTTGGTAATAGAAACAAATTATCTCATTTGGCATCACGTGTCTGGGAGGCGCATATGGTTATTATGGCCATTTTATAAATAAGCAAGCTAAGGCCCAACAAGAGATAAATCACACATCTGGGAAATGATGGAGCAGGGATTTGATCCTGTCTTATAAATTAAAAGTCACTGTGCCACTCTTAAGTGCTTCCTTACCCCAATTATATAAGGATTCCCTGTGTTTCAGGATTGATACTATTATTAAGATTCAGTCAGTATGAGTGAAATAAATCCTAGAATTATTCACTGGGAATTTATTCAAGCGTATATATAGTTCCTTTTGATTTCAAATCTGTTAACTCCATCAAACTAGATAACTATCCAAACTTTACAAAGGCATACAAAGTGGTAGACTTGTAATTAGTTGGATTTTTAAAGTAATAATTAGAATGCAGGTAGTTATTTACAATTGGCCATTATCAGAATGCAATCTTCTCTACAGTGGGTGGCCCAATTGTCATGGATGTTCTGGTTCAAGAAGGCAGAGCTGGGGTATGAAGGAGGGCCAGTGTCAGTGTTGGGATTGTCTTTTTAATGTCCAGAAAACAATGGGTCTATATTTCCATTTAATTAAAACACTAACATTGTGCCTCAAATATATGGAATTCACCAACAATTATAATTGATTTTGTTCATTTTCTTTATTTCTTTCCTTTTTTTTTTTTTTAAAGAAAATCACAATTAAACAATAAAGGACTGTCCATTTTAGTTACAAAGCTAAGTAGCAATGGAAGAGAAGATAGATTACTGTGTCCTTCCATACATTAATTGAGATGGCATAGGGACCATTATTCATTCACATTGAGCAACCTGAACAATACCAACTTTTCAGTGGCAATTCTTTGTCTAATTGATTTCTTCTGTTTTATAATGCTGAAATGCAGAGAGTCCTTTGGATATATGATGCTGATGTCAGAGTGCTCACTTTAATCCACAAACAATGGATTGAATTTGCCTCAGTTTCCTCACTTGTAAAATGGGAAATATAGCAATACCTGTCTCTCAGAGTGGACTTGACAATCAAAAGAGGTAAGCTAGGTGAAGTGCTTCAACCAAAAAGTAATACACAAATGGTCTTCAAATTGTTACCTCTGACAGCTTTTACCAAGATGGATGCACCATCCTGAAATCACACCTACTCCAATGTCACTAAAATCTATGGAAAATACAGGTTCAGGAGGTAGAAAAAGAAATGGAAATCTATTGGAGGGTAAATATTGTTTCCTGGTAACACTAACCACTAGAATCTGGGGAAGGGAGAGATGAGGAAAAAGAGGGTAAGACAGAAGAGAGCGTGAGCCATATTGAAGGAACTAAAAATTAAAAAAAAAAAAAAATGAAACTCAAGGGATTACTGAAAATTCCAAGAGTAATATATTTCCATTGACAAGAACTATAGATTTATAATTAAATTTGAATTTTTTTCTTGACTGTCATACCTAGGAATGTTGAAGATTTGGGGCCAGTTATTTTGTAGAATCTTCTTCGATTTGGGTTATTATGTTTCTTCATGATTAGATTCAGCGTACGCAGCTTTGACAGGAATATCACAGAAGTGATATCACAATTTCATTACATCAATCAGGTGGCACATGGTCTCCCCTTGTCTCATTACTGATGACATTAGGTTGGCCACTTGTTGAGGATATCCACCAGGCTTCTCCACGATAAGGATAAAGTTGCCCTTTTCTGCTTTGAGAGTAATAAGAACTTTGTGAGGTGATAATCTGATACTATATAGATATTCCATTCTTCATCCAGCCTGCATATTATTCATTTATTTATTTATGTCAGCATGGATTCATGGGTTCCTCTTTCATTCAGTGAGTTATACTCCATTGCTGTCATTATTTATGTGGTGCTCAAACTGTCTCAGACTTATCCAGTGGGGTTGAGGGGGATGCTCTTCAAGCTGGCTTCTTGTGAGTTACTGATATGTTGCTGTCATTATTGGTTCACTTTTGTGCTTTTCTGGCCTAAAAGGACAATCCAGGTTTATTTTCTACTTTATGTGTCATGGACGGAGCTAAAAAGCTTTAGTTCTTTGTGGTATAGAATGGTCCTAAGAAACCAAGATCTAGACACTATTGCTATTGGGTTTTCTAACACCAAGAACCAGTCTTCTGATTCTCCAAACACCACCTAGGTGTCCAGCAATTCACTTCAGTTCTGCCTCCATCTTTCTGGAGTTAGCATCAGATTTGACATGTTAAGGGCTCAATCACACAAAACTACTTTACTTTATATGCCCATCACAAGTTCCAGGCTACCCATACTTTTGACCAACTGGCTATAAATGGGATGTTCTCACACCCCTGTTCCTTAGGTTTTATAATTTGCTAGAATGGCTCCTAGAACTCAGAAGAAACTTCACTTATTATCACTGATTATTATAAAGGACATACTTGGAGACTAGTCAAAGGAAGATATGTATAGGGCAACGTATGTGGGAGATTCTAAAGCTTCCATGCCCTTTCTGGGAACACCATCCCCCTACTTCAGTGTGTTCACCAACTTTGGAAACTTGGTGGTTCAGTCAGTCTTCAGTCCCTGTCCCCTTCCTGGAGATTGAAAATTCCAAGCTTCTGATAACGGCTTGGTCTTTCTGGTGACCAACCGTAATCCTGAAGTTAACCTGGGGCTTGCCAAGAGTCTCCTTATTAGAACTTAAGAGGCTCCTATCACTCTTATTTATCACTCAGACAATACCAAGAGTTTTAGGAACTGTGTGCAGAGAATAAGAACAATGAGTAAATATCTTTGTATGATACCACAGGTATTGTTTGATTGTTTGTATAAATGGAATATCATCTTACCACAGGGTAATGGTCATGTGTCAGTAAAGCTTAAGCTTTAGAAGGTCACATGTCAATAAAACATAAGCTTTAGGAGACAATAAAAGGAACATATATTTAGTCTTTAGTTACTGAATATGAGTCTATCTGTGATGCTGTGTTGTGGCTCATACTCTCTTGTGGGAAATAAGGTTGGGTTTGTAGTTCTCATGTTACACTTTCATAATCCATAGTAAGATGTCAGGCTATATTGTGTGTATTTAAAGACTTGAAATCACAGAATAATATTCAGTGTTTTGTTTAGAAGCTGGTTCCCTCTTCCAGTTTCCCCATTCCGCCAAGAGCAAAATTTCCTTTAGGATCTAATTTTGGCACTTCCTTTGAACTTTGTCTTCTTTTCTTCTCTCACATATTCAGTTGTGAGTCTTGTGGATTGCTGCCTCTCACTTTGTTCCCATTGACTGCAAGTCCTGGGGGTGGGGAGAACATGGAGGTGGGAGGATCAATGAGTGAGTTATCTGCTTTCCTTTTATTTATTTCTTTTTCTATTTTTTCTTCTTAAAAAATTTTTTTTAGAGTTTTGGAAAGTATATGCTGTATGTGTATTATACATATAAATACACACACACACGCACATGTAACTTAGAATTACAAAACCAAGTCCAAGATCTTGGTTACAAGTTGCTTAGCTCTGAGCCTACAAACTGGAGATAGTAATCCTATACCCACAGCACTGAGTTATAAGAATTAAATGAGATGATCTATATGAAAGTGCTTGGTAAAAATTAATAATTCACTTGGATGCTTTTACTTACTGTGTTCCAAAGTCTTTGAAATAGAGGTGATTGCTCACGCCAGTCAGAGTGGCCAAAATGAACAAATCAGGAGACTATAGATGCTGGAGAGGATGTGGAGAAACGGGAACCCTCTTGCACTGTTGGTGGGAATGCAAATTGGTGCAGCCGCTCTGGAAAGCAGTGTGGAGGTTCCTCAGAAAATTAAAAATAGACCTACCCTATGACCCAGCAATAGCACTGCTAGGAATTTATCCAAGGGATACAGGAGTACTGATGCATAGGGGCACTTGTACCCCAATGTTCATAGCAGCACTCTCAACAATAGCCAAATTATGGAAAGAGCCTAAATGTCCATCAACTGATGAATGGATACAGAAATTGTGGTTTATATACACAACGGAATACTACGTGGCAATGAGAAAGAATGGAATATGGCCTTTTGTAGCAACGTGGATGGAACTGGAGAGTGTGATGCTAAGTGAAATAA
Organism: Lynx rufus; assembly: GCF_022079265.1. Taxonomy (NCBI): domain Eukaryota; kingdom Metazoa; phylum Chordata; class Mammalia; order Carnivora; family Felidae; genus Lynx; species Lynx rufus. Next base: position 9,589,763 of record NW_025814829.1, read on the forward strand.
GCCATACAGAGAAAGACAGATACCATATGGTTTCACTCTTATGTGGATCCTGAGAAACTTAACAGAAACCCATGGGGGAGGGGAAGGAAAAAAAAAAAAAAGAGGTTAGAGTGGGAGAGAGCCAAAGCATAAGAAACTGTTAAAAACTGAGAACAAACTGAGGGTTGATGGGGGGTGGGAGGGAGGGGAGGGTGGGTGATGGGTATTGAGCAGGGCACCTTTTGGGATGAGCACTGGGTGTTGTATGGAAACCAATTTGACAATAAATTTCATATATTAAAAAAAAAAAAGAAATAGAGGTGATTGTGCTTCTTCCAGCAGCACATATACTGAAATAGAGGTGATTAATATATTTGAGATGTCTGGAACTTAAAGGCATTGAAATTATAGTTATTTATTTTTGTTTCATATAAGGCAATGCCAGACTTAATTCACAATGATAAATTTATTAATAGAAACGGTCCCAAATGCCTTGGTTGTTTTTTTGTTTTTGTTTGTTTTGTTTTGTTTTGTTTTGGTTTGGGTTTTGGTATTGTTGTTTAACGTGGTAGTTCCTTACTCTCGGGTCTTCACATATTAAACGTTATGGAAGGAACAGTAACCCAAGGATACGAAAGAATTAACAGCAGTGTAATCTGCAAGTTTGCCTAACTTAAATAGTATTGATTTCATGTGCTAAAAACCCTAACAATCCATGGGCATCCATCAAATTAAACCACTAGATTGAAAATAAAGGTGAAATCACAGGTATAATGCACTTATTTATTGATATTGGTTCAAATTAATTGATGATTGAGCATTAGCCAGGGTGAGCCCATGTTAATGTAGTATGCGCATAAGATACGGAGGAATTCACACAACTATCTGTGATATATTTGATACTCATTTCAGATTTATACTGTTGCTGCTAAAATGGCATTTCACTCTGTGCAGAGCTCATGCAGTTTCAAAAGATGTTTAATGTAAAATTAGGATTAATGGCTCAATGTAACCTTTCCAAATAGAGTCATGCTTAGGAAATGAACACACCTCAGCAATAACATACTGCTTGCATGAACGCTAATTCTCGTGTATTATGTCCAGAGTAAGCCTGTAGGCTATCCCTGCTTTAAAAAGGTTTATTACTAAAGGAGAGGAAACTATACGTGTTTCTTGCTGCACAGTGCTTTTCTTGCAGATTCCTTTTCTTTGTTTCTTTTGGAATAGTTTTATTTAAAAATATGAATTATTTTTGTGAAATTCTAAACATAAATGCTTTTATAAGAGCGGGAAGGGAGGCAAGCCTTCTCTTGTGACAATTATTGTCCTTATTTTTTTATTTATTCATTTTTGGGTTAATTTAGTCTGGCTAAAATTACATACATATTCATGTTTCTTAATAAGAACAAAGCTTTACTCTTGGTTATTTTCCATAAATTTGTCCTCATAAGCAATTTGATAGACATGTACTTTAACTACTAGAATACAAGTTCACAGTGAATCCATAGAACTTGGTTTCAGATCTGTAACTCATTAACTCGTCCCCAAAGGTCCAAATGCTTCTTTATCAGATTACAATAAAATTGCTACTGCTTTCTTTTGAAGTTTCAGTGTGGGCGCATATTTCATCGAGGGGTAGATTGTCTGTTACTAAATGTGTTAAGATTATGAATGTCATTTCATTTTGGTCCGAAACATTGATTTGAAACAAAATTAGGGATGATGAAATGAGTTATAATTTTTCAAAAATGATTTTTTTACTCAGAATTCCATGGAATATATGTCTACCTGTTTTATGATAAATATACCATTATTTTACTTACAATGCCAGTTTATCATATATGTACACACACACACACACACACACATGAGATTTATAATACCCATTCATATTGAAGTACTAATAATGTGATGCTTTTTATTAAACTTTCAGTTATCATATGGGATTGATTAGACATCAGATACAGGAGACTTAAGTAGGACAAAACATCTCAAGTATACGGAGGTGCTAATAAAGGAAGATTTTGGAAACCCAAAAGTTAACTAAGGTTATCAACTTCTTAGACAAGTAGAACTTGACATAAAGTTCACTGTGATTTCACTTAATAGTTTTATCATTATTATATATACGTATTCATTTATATTTATTTATTGTATAAATAATTTATATTTATAATATACATATAATTATAATTATATATTTAAATATTTATATTACATTATTATATATTACATTTTAAAAATAATTAACACATCTTTTTAATGGCCAAAATTAATGCACCTTTTAACTTTGCCACTAATGTACTTTAAAAGAAAACGTTAACTGTTGGTTTTCAAAATGTAGTTGTTTCATCTATGGCAAAAATATCTTTTGAAGTCCTTATTTTAAAATATTTTTGAAGTATTTTTTATTCCAGATGCCTGGAGAGATTGTGCTGAACTTTTTGGTAAGGAAGCTGAAACCCAAGTAGTTTCAGAAACTAGCCTTATGCCAAAAAGGAAACTAGAAAAGTTGTAACGATTTCAGTTTTTAATTTAAAGAATCGTTACTCTGGTTGTGAATTATCACTTGTATATATTCACATTTCCTTAAAGGAAAAATGCAGTATTGGTACTGTGATTTCTTCGAAAGTATAAGGACTTTTTAAATATTAAAGAGTTAGCTTGACTTTTATGTATTTTCATTGGATTCAGTTATTGGGAATGAGAAAGCTTATATAATCGGTCCTATATTTCTATTTATATTGCATTATTCAATAGCAACATGTTATTCAAAAACAATGTTATTTACACACAACTATAAGACATTTATTGACATTGTTTGGAATAATTAATACCCTACTTGTAAAAGGTTCTTTTTTCTCAAATATCAGATTTCTTCCCCCATTTACTTATTCAGTGAATGTTTTAGGATTTATTCACTTCCTTATTCAGTCCTAACTTGATTTCAAGAGAAATTTTACAATTAGGTATTCTAAATGCAGATTTGGCCCTCTCTAAGAAGGCAACATATGATTTAAATTGATATATACAATATTTGATGTACCCATGCTAAATACTTTGCATGAAAATTCAGAACATGTTAGCAGTTTATTAAATGTGATTATGTAGATTTACAGAGCTCATGCCATATTCTTTATTTTCCCATTTTAAGTATATTTCAATCTCGAAAAAGAAAATCCATAACAAGTACCAGTGAAACATTAAAAATACCAAGTAGTATTTTTTGTAGGTATTTTTTTCACATTAATACCAGGCCACTATCATATCTTACTTAATTTTTAAAAATTTTCTCAATTTTGGACTGAATATGTGCTGATAGATTAATTGAATTCTCATTTTGTTAGAACCAATAATTAAAATAATTCCAGTTACTTTTATTTTCATCCTTATTAAGAATGGACTTTTACTGAACATTTTTTGTACCATGAGATCTGGAACATTTTAACATGGTCCAGTATTTAACACACAATTGGTCTTAAAACAACTTCATCACATGTTGATATTCTTGAGTCATGCCTTCAACAATAATAAATAAATCATATTATGGACGGATATGTAGAGAATTATAGAGCAGAGTTCTATTTTCCCCATCTTAATACTAAGCTAATAGTACTTGTCTTTCTTTTTTTTTTTTATAAGTAGCAACTGAGACATATGTAGAAACAATGTGAAAATTTTAAAAGGATATGCAAATTTTTTATGATTGCTGGGAGATTATTTGGAATTTGAAATAATTTAAATAGTGGCTATTCACAGAATGTTCCTGAGTTTACTGATGTATTTATGTTTTCTCAACTGTAACGTAAAAGTTCTTAAAAACAAAGTACACTGATTTACAAAAAATATAATTTCATTGGGGCACCTGGGTGGCTCATATGGTTGAGCATCCAACTGTGGTTCAGGTCATTATCTCACGGTTTGTGAGTTCAAGCCCCGCGTCAGGCTGTGTGCTGACAGCTTGGAGCCCGGAGCGTGCTTCAGATTCTGTGTCTCCCTCTCTCTCTGCCCCTCCCCCGCTCATGCTCTTTCTCTCTCAAAAAATAAGTAAATTTTTTTTAAATTAAAAAAATACGTATATATAATTTAATTTAGAAAGATTTGATCAGTCCTTACATATATACATAATGCATATGTATGTGTATAAGTGTGTATGAATATATATACATTTAAATTGGTTGGGCAGACAGGAGAAGTAATGCAGAATGAGAGGGAGAATGACTTCTGTTTCTCCTCCCAAACACATTGGCTGTGTTGACTGTCTCCCTTAGGGTGTGCTTAAATGCATGAGGTAACTAAGATAAGACTATCCAAAACTTTTTTAGAAATCAAAATATCATATGTTTTCCAGTCTCAACATTGGGATGGAAATTTTATTATGACGTTAAAGTCTACTCCTCCCACCCACAGATAAGTAAGTAAGTAAATAAATAAATATAAACGTAAAATAAAGTCTACTCCCAGGCTGCTTGATGGGCCACTTGCTGTGCTTTCTTAACCTACCATGTGATGACTTAGTTTCAATTTCTTTGTCTTTCATTTCATATCATTTCCCCCAGTATTTCCTAAATGCTGAGAGGGCCACCAGGAAGCCCCTGGAGAGGAAAGGGACATCTCATGCTGCCTGACGGCAACCTTCCTGACTGATCAGGGCACTGTGATGATAAGTTCCAGGGCATTTCTGTCTTTTCTCTTGATGGCAGCAGAGATGAGATGGCAGCTTTGAAAAGCGACTTTCTGGAATACATACTACTAGAAGAAGCCAGAGGTCCATGTTGCTGGGATGGCTTGATATAATAGGGGTTATGGAATACCATTTAGTTCCTCAGATGTACACATTTGGCTTTCCTCTGTTAAAAATGAGTCTGGGGTGGGTGGCGGGGGGGGCGCTGGGTGGCTCACTCGGTTAAGCCTCTGACTCTTAACTTCGGCTCGGGTCATCGTCTTCATGGTTTGTGGGATCGCACCCCATGTCGGGCTCCATGCTGGCAGCATAGAGCCTGCTTGGGATTCTCTGCCCCTCTCGCCTGCTTGTGTTCTCTCTCTCTCTCTCTCTCTCTCTCTCTCTCTCTCTCTCTCTCTCTCAAAATAAATAAATACACTTAAAAGAAAATGGGTCTATGTTTTCCTGCACTCAGCTGCAAGATATGTTGGTTCAGGACCTATTGCTGTCCAGTGTGTGCCATGGTCTGTCTAGAGACGCACTTTTTTACCCTGTGTGATGCTCTATTCGGCATATGGAAACTCATTCATGATGCACTTGCATATTCTTCATAACATTTCACAGAAGAGTGATTTTTGCCACCTTCTTTCAAACTTACCGGTTTTATTTTTTAAACACTCAAATCTTTTCAAATTAAAATTCTTTCTCCTTCTCACAATATCTTTGATAGACAGTCACTCTACTGCGACCATCTCCCACCCACACTCACCCCCTCCAGCTTTCCATCCTAGCAGCATCTTCTGGTCCTCTGTACTTTGTGACCTACTAACCCAGGGAAAGCACTGTTCCAGCCAAATTCCTTCTAGGACTGTTCCAGAAAGCATTCAGCATCATCTTACTCCTTTGCCACTTCGAAGACCTTCTCTTCCATATCATGCAACAAGTTGGGGGAGAAAGGGTGTAGGCCAACAGAAAAATGATTCTCCGCCAGCTAATTCCCAAAGATGATTCATCTGGTGTAATCTCAGTGACAGTGGAAATGTGCCAGTTGTATGACAAGAATTGTCATTTCCAAAAGAGTTCACAAGGCAGAAAGATGTTCCTTCAAAAAGTGAAAACATTTAGCACACCTAATGGGTGAATTTAAAGAAAGCCTTTGCTGCCATTTACAGTAAATTACCCTGGAGATCTGTGCCTAATAAGAGATTCTTGAAGAGGGACTGGCAGCCCGAGGGCCGTCAATTAGCTAAAAAATTGTGCGAACACTTAAATATTGGGTGATTTTATGTAAAGGTCCAGATTGCTGGCTTCTTTTGGAAAGGGGAACTCTGATAACATCAGACTGCTATTCAGTTGTGCCGACCACTCACGAGGCGGTACCACATCAGGGCTGGCCAGAGGCTGTGCGCATCTGTGGGACGAGTGCACTTTCATTCCCTGCAGTACATATAGACCCCTCATTTTTTTTTTCTTTTTTAACACATAGCCCATTTCACCCCATGTAGTTGTTTGAATTTGCAACTCCTGATATAATTATCCACATAAACACACGTAACACGAGTTCTCTTTGGATGGAAAAAACTTGCAAGTATAAAAAATTCTCACAGGGGTGACTGGGTGGCTCAGTTGGTTGAGCATTTGACTTTTGATTTTGGCTTCATTCATGATCCCAGGGTCATGGGATTGAGCCCCACCTTGGACTCCCCACCGAGCATGAGCCTGCTTAAGATTCTCTCTCTCCCTCTCCCCCCTCCCCCACCTCTATTTTTTTTATTATGTTTATTTATTTTGAGAGAGAGGGTGCAAGTGGGGAAGGTGCAGAGAGAGAGAGAGAGAGAGAGAGAGAGAGAGAGAGAGAGAGAAAATTGAGAGAATTTGTCAGGAGCCCGACATAGGGCTCAGACTCACGAACCATGGGATCATGACCTGAGCTGAGATCGAGTCAGACTCTTAACTGACTGAGCCACCCAGGTGCCCCTCCCTACCTCTAAAATAAAAAGTAAATAAATTTTAAAAATCCAAAACACAATTTGCACAGAATCATTTGACCAGCCAAATCATTATCAGGAAAATAAAGAAATTGAAGAATATCTTCTATATTTAGAATTGTGTGTGTATCTTTCTCTGTACTGTCTATATATTTTTGTATGTGTGTGCATATACATAATGTGCACACACACACTACAATCTCTGAAACATGGATGGCTGTAGAAGTGGAGATGGAAGATTACCCACTGTGGTATATTTACCGAAATCTGATCAACTTAGTCAGATGCCTTTTTCTTTTTAAACTCCAGATGAGATTTAGTTAAATAACACAATAGCCATTAACTACTCATTGGTTGCTTTCAAAATATCCATTATTAGGTCATCTTCTCCTCTCCTTAGCATAATGTAGTGTCTATATTGTAAAATGCACACAAATCTGTAGCTGTTTATGATTTTCCATACTTCATTCTCCATAGTGATGTGCAACAGGCATTGATCTTTTCCTAATGCAGTAATAAGCTAGAAGCATTTTTCAAACATGGGCACTTTATTTGCTTTATTATTGTCAAGAACAAAAGGAAATGCATTTGGCCAAGGTCAGCATGAGGGGAATGCTAAGACCTGGACCAGAAAGCCTACTGCTCTTCTGGTTCATTAATGCTCTCCATTTGGCTCCAGTCTTCCCTGATTTAAGATATGAAGCATGTTGATGTTTCCAACTGCCAAGCAGTTGCCGTACTCTGAATCTGTGGGTCAGTTCCATCCTTTTAAATACACCCATTTCATTCATAGGATCCTAGAACTGGAAGAGAGCATGCCACACGATCAGACTCATTCATCTGCTTCCAGGCAGAATGACAATAAAAACGTCTCAGAAAGAGAACGGTTTTCTTCATTTGTCAAGTTTCCCAACTATAGGAATCTATGATCTTTCTTGTTCAATATTCAGGATCTAAATGTAATTATCATTAGTAAGTTTTCTTATTATCTATCTGAGTTTTTCCCAGCAAACCAAATGCTGGGTGTGTTTTTTTTTTTCCTCATATTGTCCAGGATGAACATAGAAACATTTAATTCTGATGTCTTACCATTCAGAAACTCCTTTTTTCAGTGCTTCATGCTATTTTGTTACCTTTAAATTTTCTATCCCTTTCTAAAGTTATTATAGATTAGTACATTGAGAAAAACACAACCAACAAGAACTATTGAAACAATTGTCAAGAGAGTCATATCTCTCTGTGTGTCCATGTGGGGTTTCAAACAAACAAAAAGATGAGAAAAAACTAATTATTACATAGCGATAAAAGATATTGTAAATTTATTTTTTTATTTAAAATGTTTTTTTTTTTGAGACAGAGAGAGAGAGCAAGTGAGGAGGGGCAGAGAGAGAGAGGGGGACAGAGGATCCAAAGCGGGTTCCATGCTGACAGCACAGAGCCCAATGCGGGGCTTGAGCTCAAGAACCACGAAATCATGACCTGAGCCAAAGTTGGACACTTAACTGACTGAGCCACCCAGGCACCCCTACATATTGTAAATTAGTTAGTTTGCTTGTTTGTTTGTTTATTTATTTATTTATTTATTTATTTGTTATTTATTTCCTTCCTTTCTTCCTTCCTTCCTTCCACAGTATTTTTGAATGTCTATGTGGCAGGCATGTGATATATATACTTCATACGCAATGGTGAGCAATATACAGTTCAAACACACACCAAAATCACTTTTGATCAGTTGAAACTATTTCAATTAGCATATAATTTCTCACCATACTCCCTCCCTTCATTTTTTTTGTGGAATGAATCTGGATACATATAATAAATAAAATAGTTTGAAGTTTGAGGTTAGTCCAGACTTTTTGGGTTTTGTATTTTTAGGTTTTGTATTTCAAAAATATAGAGAGAGCCAGTTGACAGGGAAGACTTAAGAAAATGTAGCTGGAAAATGGCACACTTTTCATGGGAAATCTGCCTCCTCCTACATAAGGTAGTGACATTGGAGTCTTTATCCCCAAAATCTAGTCTTGAGCTGCCTTTTGACTGGAAAAGTGTGTGTGTCTTTTCTTGGCACACTTTGGGATTTCAAGATGCTTCCTAATATTAAAGACCATCGGAATATGGACTCCTGAACAGTCCTGACTCCTCATGTAGCATCTATACACAGGAAGTCAATCGGGAAACTCACCACCTGGTGCAGGTACAGGCTTTCTTCAGCCAGAACCTAATATATTTGGCATCTGGAAATATCATTAGTGTTTTCTATATTCTTTCCCGCACTCTTCACGTGTCCTAATTTGAGAATAAAAGTAAAGACTGTGGCCTATACCTGCCATAACTCTTTAAATGTACAGTTTTCTTGTGCCTCGAAGTATGCACTTCCCCGTTTGTTATTTTCCTTGACAGAAAAATGTGATGTGTTTACATTATGTGTATCTCTCCCCCAAAATTTCAACACTGTTTATCAATTAAGCATGAATCTAGAGTAGATATTTATTAAAACCTAGATTCTCAGAGTAGTAAAATAAATATGTCATTGGACATTTGGCTTGAAAACTGGATGTAAATTTTTTTCTTTTTATGTGCATATTGTCTCCAGCAAATCAAACCAAATTGATAGTCATCTTGCTGAAACCAGGTAGAGCGGAGATTCTGAAAATATTCAAGAGATAAAAAGATGATAAAAGGAAATTAATTGCACAAGAAACATTCCTTAGCATGTCTGTTATTGATAGACTTTTTTAAAAGATGTTTTCAAAAGTAATCTCTACACCCAACATGGGACTTGAACTCACAACCGCGAGATCAAGAGTCACCTGTTCCACTGACTGAGCCAGCCAGAGGCCCTGTTCTTGATAGTCTTTTAATATATTTCTTTATTTCATTTTAGTGAATATATCACTTATATAAAGGTGCTTTCTGGGGTGTCTGGATGGCTCAGTAGATGAAGCATCTGAGTCTTGATTTTGGCTCAGGTCATGATCTCACAGTTCCTGGGATCAAACCCAGCATCGGGTTCTGTGCTGACAGTGTGAAGCCTGCTTGGGATTCTCTCTCCCTCTCTTTCTGCGCTTCCCTCCCCCAAATAAATAAATAAACAACAACAACAAAAATGAAGGTTCTTTCTTATTATCACTGCCAGTCATGATTCTCCCATCCCAGTTTTTCTCATGAGGTCTTAAATTCCTCAACAATCAAATTTGTTACCTTTGAGGGAGAAAAATTTTATTTTATTTTATTTTTAGGGTTTCCAAATAATTTATCATCCAAACCGCACTTTTTTAAAAATATAATTTATTGTCAAATTGGCTACCATGCAATGTATACAGTGTGCTCTGGGTTTGGGGGGTAGATTCTCGTGGTTCATCACTTACATACAACACCCAGTGCTCATCCTAGCAAGTGCCCTCCTCGACGTCCATCACCCATTTTCCCCTTTTCCCCACCTCCCCACAAACCCTCAGTTTGTTCTCTGTATTTAAATCTCTCATGGTTTGCTGAGAGAGAAAAATTTTAGCTTGAAAATGTGTCCACAGTGGCCACATGCTGTTGGGAATGTCTCAGCATCAAAGGCAACTGGGAATGTACTGATTCTTCCATGCTTGTTTTCTCCGCTTCTGCATGTCTACAATCCTCATGCTATCTTTCATACTTCCTCTTGTTTTTCTTTTTCTCCCTTAACTTTCCTCACAAATATTTAACAGCACAAGTAGCAGGTGAATAGGCATTAATGATGGAATATAGAGTTAGTTGAGAAGGGATGAAAACCATTGCATTTTCTTTATTTCGTATCAGACCCTGAATCAACCCATTGTCGATTCTCTCTCCAACTCCGTTTTTATGTTCCTTACTTTCTTGTCTTGGTCCGTTTGGGCTGCTATAACAGAATACTATAAACTGAGTGGCTTACAAACAACAGAAATTTACTTCTCACAGTTCCAGAGGCTGAGAAGTCCAAGATAGAGGAGCTGGCAAATTTACTGTGTGGTGAGTTTCTGGTTCTCTGACCCTCTTCTCTCTGACCTCCCGTGGTGGAAGGGGCGAGGGAGCCCTCTGAGGTCTCTTTCAGAAGGGCCCGAATCCCACCGTGACAGCTGTACCTTCATGACTTAATCACCTCTCAAAGGCCCCGCCCACCTCCAAACACCGCCACATTGGGGGTTAGGTTTCAACACATGAATTTTGGTGGGGCACAAACATTCAGTCCATGGCACTTCTCACTGACTCCACTAAAGACTTACAGTGGAGCCGCTAGACTCCACTATTTTCCTCTCCAATGAATGAAATAAAGTGACCATGGCTTTCGTCCCAGCCACTCGAAAACTAGCTTGTTTAATTTCATATTTAATTCATTTTTACAGGGTACTGAATTCTGCATAAATAGTGCTTGTGCTTTTGTTTACACAGAGCATCCCTGTGGAGTGCTGTGCACACTGTTATTACTATTATTATTGTATTAAACTTATTGCTGCCACTATCACAAGAAATTAGAAATAAGTGTCAGCACCAAAAGAAAATTTGTCACTGGTATGAAATTCGGGCATGTTTGCATTAATATTATATTAACATTTAATCTCTCTTGAACTGATTTTTTCCCTACATATTTTATGTGCTAGATATAATTCTTTTTCTTCTTCTTCTTCTTTTTTTTTTTTTGCATGGCCTGGAGATATATATATATATATATTATGTTTCTTTGTATTAGATTTACTTTATTTTGAATCTCAATTTTGCCAAATCACAATCACCAGAAAAATATTATTAAACATCTTGTGTCACTATGATGTCTTATCATTGGCTCTCAGTATCTCTGCTTGAGTCTAGTAGTACAATTTATGTTATCTTTGGCGACTTACTAACAATTTGGCCAGGACTTAAAGTTTTCTGCTGCTAAAATGACCATACGCTTCTCTTTGAAGCTTCAAAACTGTCTTTGGGTGCCCAACTGATCAAGAGTCAAACATAATGAAAAGAAATGACCGCCCCCCGCTGCCCCGACTCACTGCCACTTTTCCCTGTCACCTATTCCCGCCCCCCGCCCCCAACCTGTATTCTCTTTGAAACCTACATCTGCTTTTTTGGTCATTAGACTCCACTGTATTCCTGTCCATTGAATGAAACAAAGTCACTCTGGCTCTCAACCCAGCAACTTGTAAGCCAGCTTGGTTGATTTCATATTTAATTCATTTTTACAGGGCATTGAATTTTGCATAAATAATATTTGTGCTTCTGTTTACACAGAGCATCCCCATGGGGTGCTGTGCACTGTTATTACTGTTATTATTGTGTTAAACTTATTGCCGCCAGTGTCACATTTAATTGTGAATTAGTAGAATCACTTCTCCTGATGTTGATGTGCAACCACATTTCATGTCCTTACCCACTAACTCACAACTTTATTCGTATGAGAAGGCAATTTTGAAAAGGATAAAGGGAAGAGTCGCCAGTATTAAATAGTAACAAGACAAAATAGAGTTTAGAGAGGCGTAAGTCACAGCAGTATCTCTTTCAGTGGTTTATGCAATTTTTAACAGGCAAAAGAAGGAAAGGGGAAATCTTTTTTTCTTTAAAGGTTGTCTCTGTGTTTAGCAAGTGCAGGCCGAGCGTGCTCTCCCTTTCTCTCTCTCTCTCTCTCTGTCTCTCTCTCTGTGACATCAAGCAAAGTAAGAAATAGTGCCTTTTGAATAGGAGATTTCCTTTAATTACATTGGGGAAGTGATAATGGTAGGTATTGCATGTTTAATGTAATGTTCTGGATGCCCCTTTTTCTTTTTCTTTTTTTTTTCCTTCACAGCCACCTCATCTTGAGCAGAAATAAAAGGTTCAAGGCTTGTCAGCATCAGTTTATAGATAGCTGTTTAAAAATAATGAGATATTGGGTATTGTAAGGCTCAGGGCCGTCTTGCCAGACTCATTTATTTCCATTCACCTTTTGTCAGAATTGCAGACAGAAGACATTCAATTAAAACTTGTCACCTGTTGCAGATGACCTAATTTGTACTTGTATGTGTCATAGATTAGGGCTGCATGCTTCAGATGAAGCAACTTTATTCCTGATGGAACAACATTTCCCCTGCAAAATATTTTGTCTATGGTATTTCAAATTTCTATCGTTTTGATTTCCGCTCCAAACCAGATTATAAATTTAGCACATACCTCTGAAGCAGCCAAGCAAGAATGGTGAATCACACCTTGAAAAAAAGAAGGAGGAACTTCTGTAGAGTTATGCCCTATGCAGGAAACTCTACAAATGTATTTTAGATGCACCTTGAATCTGAAACAGAGGGAAGCCTTTGTAATTTCCTATGCAAGCCTCACATGTTTAATAGTCCAGATAGCTATCCGGAGACCAAAACGAAAGACTTCCCCTTGCTAATTGTTAATTCATCCGTAGAGCAAGGAAGCTTTAATGTGAGCCATGGCTTTTATTTCTTTTAGTGACTGAGGACTCAGTTAAGAAAAAAAAAAAAAAAGCCCACTTAATGGATATGCATTTTCTCTCCCTGTGTGATTTTCCCCTTTTATTTCAGCAGAACTTAAGAGTGTTTCCACAGGCAGCCAGTCGATTTCCAAAGTTCCTGAAATGTTGCCATGATATTCCAGCAGAAGTAAATGTAACCCTTGGGCAGGGGTGTCTGGGAGAAAAGCTGCTGTTTGGACCTCCCTCCTGAGCTCAAAATTCAGCCAGAATGTTGCTCTGCCTGCGTGGCCCTACGGAAGAGGCTTGTCTAATTTGCAATAACATTTTAAGTAAGAACAAAGAAATTAATTTCTTTGGGCCCCTGCCTCAGTGGAAAAGCAGAGTAACTGAATCTTTTAATCACTTTTACTTTGTCTACAGTCTCATAGCTGTGAATTTTTTAGAGGCAGCTCACCCTTTCTGGAATGATAGATGCAAAATCACTAGCCTTTTAGTTGAGTAAAAATATCCCTTCCCCCTGCTAGTCTAGTGTTCAGCCCACCTCTATACATGCACCCCCATATCATGATGCGAGTATTGTTTACCATGATAATCAGGTTTTATCTGCCTGCAGTTCTAGCTTTTGGAGTAAATACCAACTGTTCTTTTCCAAAAATAGAATTTGATGGTAGGGAAGCGGTGTAAACATAGTGCTTAAGAGTGTGGGTTCTGCAGCCATTCTCCCAACTCCCAGGCCTGGCTCTGCCTCTCCCTAGCTCCAGTTTTCTCATTTTGTAAATGGGATAATAATAGCACCCGCCTCATAGGATTGCCGTAAGGCTTAAATGTGTTCATATATATAAAACAATTAACCCGCTGCCTAGAAGGTAAATAAGCTCTTGACAACCAGTGGCAGCGGGTAACTGGCTGAGATTTTGGTTTATTCCAAGACACTTCGTGCAGAGATTGATTCATTCAATTAATAATGAAGACATGGCTTGGGAGGAAAATGTAGGTACGAGGCGTCGAAGACTGCTGAATCAGGAAGAGGGACTAAACCAGGAAGCCAGGTTTAGCAATATCACTGTCTATTTTGAGAAGAGGCTATGGCAGCTGAAGATACCTAGGGGTCGGTGTGGCTTATTTTCTCATGTGATCCTCAAGAATTTAATATGATCAGATTCTCCCTGGAGTATATGTGTGAATACACAAATAATTTTCACTCATCCCATTAAGAGAAACCTCAAATATGCACAAGTACTCTAGGTTAAACTGGTACACTCTTTTAGGACATTGTCCCAAAGGAGAACCCCATCAGAGGCTGCCACTAAAATGACCCTCGGCGGTGTGTGATACTACTAATCTGCCTTAGCTTCTTTTCCTGCAGCTCCTCAAAGGGATTTTCTCTATCCTCTGTTTATGACGGTTCCCTCACAGGAGTATCTGGAGAATTGAAGGGCCCTCTTAGGTACCTGTCTTCCCAAAGGGAAGGGGCGTGGTTTCCTCCTGCAGCAAAGGGAACTGCAGGATGGGGAAGACATCAAGTGGAAGGGAAAACTCCCGTCCTCTCCGCCTTATTGTTTCAGGAGTCCTGCTTTTCTAGTCCGATCTCAAAACTCACTTGCAAGCTACGTTTGGTAGCATTTATTTAATACAACCCTTTATTTAGCATTGATTAAATTAACTGATCTTTTTAAAAAAATTCACTATCTTTAAAAAAATAGTATCACTTTAATGTGACTGTGTGCATCTTTCTTAAGTGTTCCAGGAGTCTGTGTAATTAATATTTTTAGCAAACCTTTGCGAACAACATTGTAAAAGGCTGGTCTTTAATATAGGAAAGTAGGCTAGGGTATCCTTGTATAATTCTCTGAAGGGGAGATTTTTTTATTATCCTATGAAATGTCTCTGACTTTGTGCTATTAAAAATGTGAAAAATACTTTTGACTTTGGACTATATAATATTACAAAAATTTGCATTTGGGCATAAAATGTAGACTTAAAATGAGCTGACCTAAGAAGACCTTGTGTTGAACTGTTTCACTTCTTTTGGCGTTTATTTGCCTCACGGCGTATTTTTTTCCTCCTTGCCCTCTTCTTGCTTTCTCAATTTTGTAAATTCTGACAATGTAGAAGATTTGTAATTCCCTTGTGGCAATGTAGGCACATGCAGTATTTGAAAGAAGAAGCAATGTGAAACATTCTACTTGGTAGGTAATGCCAACTATTAAAATCTTTTTTTTTTTTTTTTTAAAAAAAAGCAGTCTCCACATGAATAGAAACTCCAATTGCCTTCATTAACTTCAAAACCTGTCAAACATTGAACATTGTGGGTATCTTATTTCCTGGGAAAAAATCTTACTTTTCAACTTTTCCCAAACTGGTTACAAGCGAAGTCCAGACAGAGTTTTTTTTTTTTTTTTTTTTTTGTATTTCAGGTACTAAAGAAGTAAAAAGACAGGCTTTTTCACCTTCAGTGGACATATTCCAATTAGATTGATATCTTGTTATGGCGAGTCTGGATTTCCCAGGTCCTGGTCATACATAGTGTTGTTTTTCTTTGTTTCTGCTAAACAATTAGGAGGGCACCTGAGTGGCTCAGTGGTGAAGCATCTGACTTTGGCTCAGGTCATGATCTCATGGTTCGTGGGTTCGAGCCCCACGACGGGCTTTGTGCTGACAGCATGGAGCCTGCTTCAGATTCTGTGTCTCCCTCTCTCTCTGTCCCTCCCTCACTCACACTCCGTCTGTCTGTCTCTCTGTCTCTCTCAAAAAATAAACATTTAAAAAAAATAAAGTATTTGGAGACTTTTAAATACATTAGGTTAATTGGATAATTATCAGTTGTCTACCTTGTATTGTGTGCTTACAGCTAAACTCAGGGGTAGCATCCTTATTTTTTATAGAATTTGGATTAGCTTCTGTATCTAGTCTAAAATAATTACATACCTAAATGATATTATTAATGACAAGGATGAACAGTAAATAGAATGGGACCAAATATTTCTATAAATCTCTTCGACATCAAATGAGTATCATTATTTGTCTTGTATCCTTTGAATTCTCTTACCACTCCATCATACCTCAGTCTATTTCCCTCAGAACTGAGGCAAGGTAGACTGTCAAACTCCATGGGAATAGATTTTTAATAAATGATCAGGATGCAAAATATATTTCAATAAAGTAATACAGCAGTATTTCAACAACAAAACAATGATAAAATGACAACTTCCTTATTTTCCTTGGCATTTTAAGGTTTATGAAATATTTTAATGATGCATATGTATAATATCCAAACATATTAACACATTATATAAATACAATATTGAGTCCTTACAGAAAGACAGCAGGAAGGATATTGTCTTTATGTCTATCTTATCTTTGGAAAAATAGATAGGTTAAGGAACTCATCAAAGTTTACAAAGCCGGTTAATAAAAGAGCCAGAAAAAAACTTAACTATCTGACTTGCAAACTGTGCTTTATTTTCTTTTTTTAAATGTATTTATTTATTTTGGGAGAGAGAGAAAGAGTGTGTGTGCCCAGGGAAGGGGCAGAGAGAAAGAATCCCAAGCAGGCTCCACGCTGGAGCCCCATGGGGCTCAAACTCATTAACTGTGAGATCACTATCTGAGTCGAAATCAAGAATCAGACACAACCGACTGAGCCACCCAGGCTCCCCTGCTTTATTTTTTTTTAACTTATTTCTCTCATAATACTTAGGAATAAATTACTATGTTATTATAGTTGGAGACATTAAAGGGGGGATCTTCAGTCTTTTCACAAAATCATTACTATAGACAAGGGACTAGCTGATAGGGATATAGAAATTGATGATACATACTGCTTTTTGACAGATGCAAGGCAATACATTTTAGACTAGATAATCCAAGAAACTTTCTATAAAATAGGAGTAGTTGCAACAATTACATTAAATTACTCTTATTTGGTGATTTTTAATATCTTTATTTTTTCCCTTGAACCCTCTTCATTTTTTTTTTTGTAGATACCTGTTTCTTTTTTAACACAAAGTGTCATTTGTGTGTTTTCCTTACTAATGAGAGATTGTGGTTTAAACCTATGTGCCCTCAAGTGCAGTAGAGGTAGAATCTTTATTTACAGTGTTTGATTTACAGTATTTTAAACTTTAGTAGCCTTACATTTTGATTAAGTATTTCTGTTCTTTGTACTCTACCATTTATCTCTACAAAATCAGCATCCTAATGGGAAGAAGCGTAGTATCCCAGTTCTGCAGTTTCTTTTCCACCAACTTTTCTACACTTAAAATCAGATGAACAAGGGAACAGAACTCTACTGTAGGCAGAAAGTACTTTAAAAACAGCAATATGGACGGGTACCTGGGTTGCTAAATCGGTTAAGCCTCCGACTCTTGCTTTGGGCTCTGGTTATGATTTCACAATTCGTGGGTTCGAGCCCCGCATTGGGCTTTGCGTTGACCGCTGTGGAGACTGCTGGGGTTTCTCTGTCTCTCTGTCTCTGCCCCTCCCCTGCTCGCTGTCTCTCTCCTTCTCTCTCTCAAAATAAATAAATAGACTTTTTTTTTAAAGGCAGCAGTAAGAAAAACAGCTTCTTTGTAACTCACGGGTGCTACTATTTTCAGTAAATACTTAGACACTGTACTAATTTCTTTGTTTTGTGAAATTTGCTGTGGAAACCTACTTAATTGCTCTTGAAGTTGTCTCCTGATTTCCTTTAAACTCTGCTTTGATATTTCAGTATGACATTTCAGGCTTTATCTAGAACCAAGCATATGTTTCTGTGTTTCACGAAAAGATAATCAACTCTTAAAGCAGTATTATGAAGCTAATATGAAAAATTGTGTTTTACTTTATCTCGTGGTTGAATTAAGTAATCCTGAACATTCGAGTGTATGTATTCACTTCAGGATTCCCTAGAGCTGTATCAGCCTTTCCCAAACGGTTTCGTAAAACACAGAGAACCCACCATTCACATGTTATACATGATGTTACTAAATAGTCCAAAAACAGGATCTTTGGTTAAATTGATTTGCAGAACATCGCATAGGCTGTATCTCCTTCTGAGAGTTTTGCAGAGGTCATTTGCATATTAAAGGCTCTGAGAGGCCTTTTCAGTAAAATAATAATACTGATGATGCTGTTAAACGAAATCTGTTTTCTAAACATTTTGAGAAATGCCAAAACATGTACAGTGAATTACTTGCTTGAATTTGTTAACGGATCATGTTATACTGTTTTATCAATTAAGGTGCAGCCTAATATCAGAGTGAGTCTCTCTCCTTGCTCTTACTCCCAAGCCACTTCTTCATTAGATAAAGGTTTATATGGCCCGGTCCTAAACTTCATAATTGCAGATTGGAAACCAAGTTATCAATAAGCTCAGCTCACCATTCCCCCACATATGAAACATTTATATTTAATTCCTTTCTTAACCTTTTGCCTCTTCGCTCAATCTTTTAAATCCAGTACCCGCAAAAACTCTCTGAACCTTGACCCAACTCCTCACTCTTTGGGTATTTACTAAATACCTGTCGGCTTTACCTCCTTTTCTAGCTTCACCCTTCAGCTCTCCCTCACTAACATAGCCTTCCTTCGGCGTCCAAGCCTTCTGAATTCTTTCAGGAAGCTCCTTTTGTCTGTCCTGTGTCCAGTCCCGGTTTTCTCTCATCTGGAAGAAAATACAAACGTGTGCCAAAAATATAAATGACGTTCTCCTCTGAGACATGGTGACATTAGAGTATGGAACATCTCCTCTTACGGAGTGTCATCCCACCTCTCCACGGCATGCACACACTTGCAGTTCAGTTCAATTCCACGGGGCCATATTGAGCCTTCTGGTGGACCAGGGAGGGTTGGATAGCTCTTACGTATTTAGCTTTCACTGGTGACTGATGAAGAGGATCAGCTTGCCACTGTCTTTGATTTGAGAAACTAGGCTAGTACCAAGTAACAGTTGCTTTGTATTAATTCCCGTGGAAATGTGCCTTTTCTTTGGTGTGCAAATGGGACTTTGATGGCCTTGCATCAAATGTTTTTCAGGTCTGTTACTCTCTGCTGGATTTGGTTTCTAATTACTGGCAATTTTGGTTTAGTCACCCCCTCTTTACATTCTCCCAACACCTCTGGACCATTTTGGGTTCTACTCTCGGTCTCCATAGCACCCACGGGTGATACTCCATGTATTTGATTGGTCTCAAAGATGGATACCTCAGGAGTAAGCCAGTGCCTGTCTTTGCCCACAGGGGTGCGCCTTGACAGAGTACGTGGAGGTCGGCAGAAGTACAAGCGCAGAATAGATGCGGAGAACAGCCCCTACCTGAACCCTCAGCTGGTTCAGCCAGCCAAAAAGCCATGTAAGTACAGCAGACATGTCTGGCTTTCCAACACACGGAATCCTCCCAGTTGGCTCAATGTATATCCGTTTTGGCATGCCCATCCCCACTGACTCCAAGGAGACTTGTCTTTGTTGGGGGCTGTGGCTCTGTTCCCAAGAATTGCCTTTTAGGAGCAACAGTAACTCAGCTAATTATCTTTTTTTTTCCCTATGGTTTCTCTCCCCTACCTTTTTTTCACGTAGTCATTTTGTAGAAGCATAAGCATATTAAGGCATAGCTTATATAGTGAGAATTTTACATTTACTGGTTATCTTTATTTTCAGAGGTACATAAAATGGATCATACTGTAATCATTAGTTCATTGGAGCTGTTAGTTTCAGATTTCACAAGAAAGTGATTTTTGTAGTTTTCACTAACTAAATGAGTTTGACTGCTCAACCTCCCAATGAAAATACATTAGGAGCCTCATTAATTTGGAGCTATGGAAGGTTAACACACTAGCTAGCAATAGATTAAAACAAGAATAGGCCCTACTAATAACAAGCATAGGTTGGTGGTTCCATCTCAGATGCCCTTATGGGCCTTATGAATTGTTTTTAAAGAGTCCATGGTTTTATAATGCCAGATTGCAATTTGAAAGGATGATGGGTACACTGCTAAAATGCAAGCCCCATTCTCTTTGTCATTAACTAAAAAGAGCCGGGATATAGATGGAGGCAATAACTGCATCCCATTTTCTGAAAAATCAGTTCATAGTTCTAGCACAACAGAGCTAACCTCCTAGGATATTTACACATAGAGTTCGTACTGGGCACTGAGAAGTGCTTTGATGGAAACGGTTCTCACATTTAGCTGTCTTTGTCTCAGAAGACACAACCAGCACTTAACCAGAGGAAGCTGCATCCAGAGCAGTTGTGGGAAGACACACGGGTAATTTTTGATCTGCTTTCAAGGGAAGAGAAAGTGTCCGCTTCTCATTCAGATTCTCCAGGAGGGGTCGCTGCTGTGCATCATACATGTGAGCATATGGGGATCTGTTAAATAAATAAAACAGACCCTGAACTGTAAATGAAAGGACATTTTAGCTATGTCAAAGGAAAAACAACCAGTTTTACATAAAATTAAAGCTTAAGTGAACATATGGCATAGTTTCCTTTTGCCTTTCCAAAAAACATTATGTTGATTATACCTTCAATTGTCCAATCTGGCATCTTCTCCTCAGCCTGCATAAGCTGGTTGGCATTCTGCAAATACAATCTAGGACTGCATTAAGCAGATTTTGCACATTATAATAAAAAACTTTCTGATAATACAATAAAATGCAATAAACACTAATGCTTAATTTCGTTAGGGGTTAGTTTCCTAGGCTCAATATTACACAGCCTGCCCATTTCTCATTCATTTTGCACGAACATTGACTGAAACCATTGATAATTTCCTCTTCTGAGAGAAAAATGAGCACCAGCCCGTTTGTAAGTCTACCTGATAGAGGAACATCTATGGTTTTCGGCGTAAACCTGAGAAATTGGGAAGTGGCTTGTCAAGTACCTTTAAGAAGATTATAGCAATTTCAGTGAGCTCCATTTGTCTGAGATAAAGAGGACTCCTAATAAATCATTACTCATTATCTCAAGGCCTCTGTGTTAATTTCCCTTAGTCCATCCAATTAGTGTGTTTTTGTAACAAACATTTATAAAACTTAATTTTCAGATCCTGTCAGATAAGTCAAGAGGCTGTGCCTGGGCTTTGCTGAGAGAGTGGCTCAGGGAGATTTCTGGACCCTGACTGATTGTTTGTGTACTACAAAAGCCCAAGAATGAAAATTGGGTTCTATTGATTCTAATTAGGGAAACATTAAATAAGATTTACCTAGAAACAGTGCTGTCGGCTATTCCATTTTCCGAATAATGGGAATTTCTTTGCTTCAGCCAAATTTCTCTAACCCTTCCGGTCAAGTCCACTGACTTGGGTAAAACAAGTACCATCTTCTCAGTACTAAAAGAACTAGAGTCAGGATTTTCTTTGGGTACATTTCTGTGCCCTTTGTTAAATGTTGCATTTTCTTCTAATCCTGAGAATCCAGTGGTTGCTGACAGGTTTTGTCGCATTGTCAGAGCAATGAAAGTTGAAACTTTTCCAAGCGTAACTAAACATACAGGGTGTTGTTTCCATACCATACACAAGAAACAAATGCCATTCTTCACAGATCCTAAAAGTTAAAAAAAAAAAAGAATCTGTATTTAATTTTATTTTTTTCCTACAAAATATGGTGTTTGGGAATATTTCCTCCCCAATCTGCATTTTCAATTTGGTGATAATTGAATATTCCTGCCAATGAACGGTTATCTTTGATGATTTGCAATAAATGTAATTCTTAAAGCAGCCATAATAATAAAGTTTTTAAATGTTAGAAAAATTGCTAATTATAGCTTGGATAATTTCCTTGTCATTTCATTAAAGAAGACCAAAACGCATGCTACGTTTTCAATTCTAAGAAATATGCAGTCTTTTCATTTAGGGTTAAGAAGTTAATGATGGGTTAAATAGTTAATAATGAAAGGAAAATTATCTAGTAAACACAGAGGAAACTTTGGCTTTGCTCACAAAAGTCCCATTTAATGCCCTGGTTTTCTAGAGTAATAGTAGTACATAGAGCATAAAAATATTTGGGTTTATTCTTACCCATTTGTATCTCTTAATTTAGAAGAAAGTACAAACTCTAAAGCTACACATAGAAATTGAAAATAGGGCCAACAAGAAAAATCATTCTGTTAGCAAGGCTTTACAGCCCTTCCATAAACTCTCACATGCCCCTAAGCAATAAAACACATTTGATGTGATGCTTTCCATTTGTCTCTAGTGTTTATTTTATGAAGGATTTTAAAAACATATATCACAAATTTCAGACAGATAAATCTGAGCCAGAGAATGAGCTAAAGACAACAGATAAAAATAGAGGATTAAAGAATTAGGCGCTCCAAAGAGAAAATATTGTCGCCTTTAAGTAGGAGTAGTTTTCTGGAAACTGATATTGGCTATATTTGAAAGATTGGCTGGGTGTGTGGGGAGGGAGAGAAAGGAGAGAAATTCCTATTTAATGCATCCCACAGAGATAGAGTTATATAGTCAGTAATTCACCCAGGCAGAAGGGCTCTGACCTTTGCTCTTCTTTAAAAGAATTAAGACAATTAATGACTTTCGTGCCCATTATGACTCTGGGCACTGGTAGTTCTCTGCCTTCCACATTATATTCTACAGTTCAGTGGCTCATTGTGGATTTTTATTTTAAAGATGTTGTATACTATTTAATCTGCTTCCCGAAATCCCACTTAAGAATCAAAGAGCAAACCTAGAAAGCATCTAACTTCTCTGATCTGTTTGCTATAAAAAATTTCATTACAGGACAGATGCTTCATTCCAGCAAAGGCAGGTAGAGCAAAGAAGAAAGGAATACATTCTGTTACAACTGCAGTGGCTTATTTCTTGCTATGAGTTTTCCCGAACACTGTTTGCTATATATAGATTGAAACGTAAATAGAATATTTGGGGTTTATTGTAGACAATTTGAATTATTTTTCAAGATGCGGCATACTTTAGGGTTTGTGAAACAGGGATGATGCTACTAGTGATCTTGTAGTGCTCTGGTCTGATCCTGCAGATAACAAGATTGTCTCACATTTGTTGGTGGCCGAACCGGAGAAGATCTATGCCATGCCTGACCCTACGGTCCCTGACAGTGACATCAAAGCCCTCACTACACTGTGTGACTTGGCTGACCGAGAGTTGGTGGTTATCATTGGATGGGCGAAGCATATTCCAGGTACATTTTCTGAAAAGAAAAAAAGTGAAACAGAAAAGGTTGCAATGATTCCCTAGGTTGCCTATGTAGATTTAGACAAATTCAAAATTTTCTCATTAGTATGGTTTTAACCTCTACATTTGTTTTTATCATACTTAATTTAGAGCTTTGCTGATCCTAATCGAATCATAAACCTTTCTATGTCTAGAGCACCTCGAACACTTGTTATTTTCTTCGTATGCCAAAGCACTATTGCCAATGTAAGATAAAGAAGAATGTATCTTTAAAAAAATATGTCTTTATTCCTCTTAAAATTCTGACCTTTCCCCTCAGGAGATACTTCTGCTTTTTCTTTTCACTTAAAACAATGTCTTTGTCAGCAGTTATCTAATGTACCTTTTTTTTCTGTTAAGAATAACTCATTCTGTTGTTCGTGGTGGCTATTTACACTGAATTGCTATTTGTATTTATAAGCTCTGCTTTGGTTGACGTTTACTATTTCCCATGGATTTGAACACAGATTGTAAAAATGAATATTAAATTGACATCATACTGTTTCTCATACGGTAACTTAAAAGTAGTATTTGAAGGTAGCCTATTACTTTGCTTTCTTGGCCAATCCCATACCATCCATAAACATAGAGCTGGTCACAAGTTTTGAGAATTTTAGTAGTCTGCTTGACTTATTTGTTATTTGTTTGTTTGAACTTTGATCTTCAGGTAGTTAAGAAACAAGTTTTTGAATGATGCGCCCTGTTTTCCTGGCACAGTTAACTTATTTCTGTCTCCTTAAACTAGTTTGTCTTTATGCTTTGAATGCTACAGTAATTTCTTTAATCAAATTGATGGAAGTCCCTTTCCCAGCCCACACTGAAACCAATTTCTTGGTCATGATACGCCAGCTATGTTGCTAACAGTCGTAACGAACTGTCAGGCGATATCGCAGTGAAGCTAATTTGAAGTCATTAGGTGTGCAGCGTTCAGGCGACAATTTGTTACAGTGGTTAGGAACACAGCTGACATTTCTGAATGGCTTTGTTCGGTGCAGTTCTAGATGAGGCCAAGCAAATTGTAAACTAATTTAAACATCACTCTGTATTATACTAGCTACTTTGTCTTACACTGTTTGCTAATAAAGCACCCCAAATTAAGTCAAAACTAGTTAAATAGGTGAGCTTGAGTGTGTTCTTTGGAAGATACCTATACGAGGGTTACTGCATGTGAAAGGAGGAGCATTTGATCATCTGGATAGTTGATATTGCACTTCGATTGTAATCACACTCGTGTGGCTTCTAGAAAGACGAATAGAGGATATGCTGAAAGATGTTGAGACATTTGGGAATTGTAGCATTAGGAAATGTCAGAATTCACTTAAACAATGTATGAAGACTTTTCTGACTTATCTGGATGCAAAGTGTGTTGAAGTGTTTTAAAGCAAAAAGAAACAAAAGCTAACATCTGTTGAAGTATCCACAGACCCTTTTGCAGATAATCAATATATATCATTTGTATTTACATATTTTATTATTTTATATAAACAGAGACACACACACATATACTCAGCTATTTATTTTATTTTTAAATTTTTTAAAAAAGATCTTATTTTTAAGTAATCTCTACACCCCGTGTGGGGCTCGAACCCACAACCCTGAGATCAAGAGTTGCACTCTCTACTGACTGAGCCAGCCAGGCACACCTACCTATACTCACATATTTAAAATATCGTTATTCTAACCCAGGGCTTCTCAGCCTTGACACTATTGACACTTGGAACCAATTATCCTTTGTTGTGGGGGACTTTCCCGCTCATGGGAGGGTGCTTACAAGCTTCCTTGGCTCCTACCACTAGTCCCCTTGAGTTGTGACAAACAAAAATGTCCTCAGGTACGGACATATGTCCGCTGGCAAGCAAAACTGTGCCCCAGCTTCCCAACTGAGAACTGTTATTCTCACCTGGGAATCGAGTAGTATTATCTGTGATTCATAGCTAGGGACAGTTGAAGCATAAAGAGGTAAAAACACTTACACAGAATCACAAACGTATCCGGTACCATCAAAGCATATATTCAGCATTGCTTCCTGGAGTAGAGTCAGGAGACCCAGTTGACTGCATTTCACAGAACCATTTCAGAATACTAATGATAATAATGTTAATGTTATTGATAACGACATGAAAGACCATGTAACTATGACTCCAAACCACCCATTATTTCAGAGAACTCTGCCCAAGTTCTCCCTGAATTGAGATACATGTTAAACCAATCCTTTAATATTGTTCAGACATCCCATAATAAAGACCAATAAAAGGCAACAACTCCTTACAGTGCTCTCTGGTAAGGGAAAGTCAGTGATAAATTTGTGGGTCCAGTTGTGCATCTAAGTAGAAATGTCAGCTTACAAAGGAACTTGTCACAGTAAAGGGGCTCTAGTGACTTTTGTGAAGACAGTAACTTTAAATAACTATGAGTAACAGCATTTCCAGTGGTGGAAACAATTACTATACGATTATGTGTTCAGTCTTAAGCTGAGGCTTAGAATCGGTGGGGACTGACGTTATTCTCTCTCCATAGCAAATGCCAGAGGAGGTCATTGTGAAGTGATGATTCACAGCTCTGGTGTTCCACAGCTCTGGTGTTCCCGATACCCTCAGGGTGTTTTAAATGATTGCAAGGAGTGGGTTGGCTTTTCAGAAAAGGATTAGCTGAACAAGAATTAACTGAATTCTTTTAAATTGTTAAATAATGAGTGTGCCATGCAGTGTTTTGAGGTAGAGGAAGAGGATGCCCTGATCTTAGAGTGCTGGTGTACCCCGAGTTCAGGGAGGTTGGGCAGAGCAGCAGTGTGGAGTCTGGGATGGGGGACTGGTGGGGAGGGAGGGAGACAAAGAGAATATAAAGATTAAGGTCACATTTGTGCCATGATAGAAGTAAAATCGTGTTCCTGATAACATGACCCAGTCCTCATAACTGGGGTCAGAGCCTGAATTAAAGCCAAATCAGAACAGAAATTCCACCTGTCTTTGTCTTAAGCATTTTAAAGTTATGTTAAAATTAAAATGAAATATTTTTAATACCAAAATTTAAGCCTCTGCTCTCTTTATGCTGCTCTCAGTTTGTATAATCACACACGCACACACACACACACACACACACACACACACACACACACAGTTCAGAAATTAAGTTTAGCATCTAAGATAAGATCAGTAGCCTTTCTACACTGCTGGGAATGTACTCTTGTATCCTTGCTTTTGCTACATAAAAAAATGAAGAATTCAACAAAAGAAAATATTGAAGAAAATACATATGGAGTGTTTTTTTTTATCAGTAAATCGAATTAGTTGACTTACTTTAATAAATCATATAAATGGAAAAGTGTGTTCTTACAAAACATGACCATACTTTATCTATAGAAGAAAAAAGATCACAAGGGCTTTAGAAAATGCTTGACTTTAGTTGGAGGAGCATAAGGGCACAAGAACAGATGATGGTGCCCTAATAGCCCTTTTTAAGAATGACAGGGCCCCGCCATTAGCATCCTTTTATATCCTTGGAAATTGCTCATGCCTCGCTTTTCTGGTTCCTATCTGCCTGACTCTTTTTTATTTCTCTTTCAATTTCGTCCGCGCTCGGATAAGCGCATGCTAACACAATATGATTGAGCTGTAAAATGGAACGCTGTCGCCTCTAATCTCTTTTATGTAGATACGGACTTACTGCACACTCCACTTCATTCTCTCCCCATTGTTGGCCTTTTTTTAGAATGGGCTGCCAAGTAATGGAGGCTCCGTCAAATATTAGAGCTAGGTTTCACAGGGTGTGATAAGACGATTATCAGCCCAGCAGTCAGATCTATTATTGTTCTTTGTGGTTGATTAAAATATTATTATGTACCGTTACTTTGTTAGCAAAATGCAGAATGTGCTTAGTCAGATGGTGCTTAAAAAAGCATAACCCATATTAGCTGACCTATATAAGTGGCTTAAATATATTATGGGTCTCATCCGACAGTTCACTTTAAAAGAATGGAAGGGTATTTGAACAATTAAGTGAATGAATATATTTTAGAACGTTTTTTTCTTTTATCATATATGGTAAGTTTTCAGGTAGGCTTCTTTATTTTTAACATGACAAATTAAACAGCTGTCCTACTGAACGAGAGGACTCGGCATAAGTTCGGGGCCTCTTAGTCACATTTATAAAATGGTATTTATTGTAATGACATCAAACAAACAAACAAAAAACTCTAATTTTTATTCATGCTCAGTGAAGGCAGGAAATACTAAGCTGTAAAGGAAAACCACACTAGGAAGATAATGTGAGAAAACAGTCTTTATGGGTAGTTTATTCATGTAAGAAACAGAAATCTAAAGATTACAAACCAGTGTTTTTCATTTACACTGAAATATTTTTTGTAAAAACAATCTGTTAGAAGAATATATCAAAAATTGCTCATTGAGTTGGGATTTGTATATTTTTCTCAACAGAAGTATTGAGATTTTTCTAGCAATGACAAATCTCTAAAGAAGATGTATAAGCTATTTCTACATTAGGATGTAAATTTTGTGGGCAGATACCCAAGAATATTTTGAACATTTATTGCTAATGATACTGTTTAAAAATCTATCTGTTGTTCTAATGCATTTTCTATTAAGACCAGTTTTTTAAGATTGTGTCATCTGCCAACCGAAGTTGTGGAGGTTTTTATTTTTTTAATTTTTAAAATATTTTTTAAAGTTATTCATTTATTAATTTTGAGAGAGAGAGAGGAAGGGAGGGAGTAGTGGAGAGAGGAGAGAAAGAATCTCAAGCAGGCTCCGCACTGTCAGTACGGAGCCCAACATAGGACTTGGCTCGATCCCAGGAACCCTGAAATCGTGACCTAAACTGAAATCCAGAGTTAGATGCTCAACTGACTGAGCCACCCAGGCACCCTCAAAGTTGTGGAGGTTTTTAAAATGCCCATTACTTACCTAAAACTGGCAGCACCATTAAGTGATAATGATATGGGCAAAAAGCACCAAAAAAAAAAAAAGTGTGGTGGAAATAATTACCATAAGATTATGCTTCCATTTGTAACATGAAGTATGTTTCCACGTGTGTATATGTGTGTGTAATTATGGTTTGATGTGCAGGTCAAGGGCATGGTTGACTGAGAGTTATATCATATATAAGTAGCACCTAATATTCTGTTCTGTATCTATATCACTGACATTTGATAAATATTTTTATTGATTAGTTGATTGAAAATATGCATAGCCCAAAACTGTTCATTGACCCTGAGGCTCCACTCTCTACCCCATCCCATAACCAAATTGACATGTAGTTGTAATTTCTACTTTGCTGTGAATGAATTGAAGTGATTACAGCCTCTTTTCTCAGGATTAATTTTCTTTTGCATATGTAACTTGATGATTTCAGAACTATGAAGTAATCGAGTCTTTTATTTAAGTGTAGAAAATGTAAATTTAAGACTCGAAGCCTTGGCTTAATAATACTATTAAGTATTCCCAAACATTTGGAAGTAATATTTCATGTACCTGATATTTCTTTACCTGTGTACCTATAGTTGTGGTTTTTACGGGTGCAATGAACCTAAAAGTAAAATCAGACAGCCTAAGCTGTAGTTGAGTAATTTTTTGTAAGTTATTTAATTGCTCTAGCCATTAGTTATATTGTGAGAATCAAATGAGGGAAAGAATACACATGCAAATTAAACACATATGTATAATTAATTTGCAAATTACAAAGCATGATCTAAATGTAAAATATTCAGTGTTCGTTGTAGTTTCTGAGATACTGCACATAGATTGTCATTTTATTGCAATGAAAACCAAGTGATCTAAAAAGTCAGTTTAATAAAATCCATTTCCAAAAATACTCACAGTAAACCTCAGTTGTAATGCAAAGGTTGGATGGAAACTTTTTGACCAAAGGGATCTTTGTGTGGATACTGTCATCATTCCATCTTAGGTGGGCAGGATCATTAGCATCTAAATAATCTAGTTCATCCTTCTTGGCCAAACCTAAAATAACTGAATGTTTATCAGTTCCTGAGATCACGACTGTGATAAGGAAATAGGAACCAGTAAGTTGAAAACTATGTTATGAAAAAAATAATCTGAAAGGTCACCTAAGGTCTTTCATTTTCTGCAGCTACCCTTGCTAGAAGTAAAAAAAAAAGAAGAAAAAAAAATAGACTAATCAAGAAGTCACAAGTTTTCCTAACTGAGATGGAAAGATCCTAGACAACCCAAACATGGTTACAGTTGCTTATAGAGACTTATTGCCACCACTCAGTGCCACTGTTTGTGACCTAATGCCTGTTCTGTAACCATGCTGAATTACCTGTGCTCACGTGATCTCTATTCCAGCATTACTTATGCTCCATTACTAGGTGTCCCTAAATTATGTTTGCCATCTATAATAGCCATGCTGTTGTATACCTCTAATCAAAGAGGAATCATAATTTCATAGTACTCATTGAGTACAATTTAAGTATTTGAGTTGCTGCTATGTACCTAACACTATGTTAGGTACTATGGGAAATATAAAAGATTAACATGACGTGATCTCTACCCTGAATCATGTATCTCTGTCTACATAAATATATATGCATGTGTGTGTACATATATATGTGATTATTTCCTTTTACTGAGATTAAGCTTTGAATACAAAAACAATTGACATCTATACAGTGATTTAATGTTTACAAAGTGCTTTCACAAACATTAAGTTGTTACTCGTAACAATTCTGTTATTCTCTGGGTAGGCTTTATTCTTATGATCCCCACTTTATATATGAACAAACTTGAGAGTCAGAAGTTTGACTCACACTGTTAATGGGACTTGTACTCATAGAATATTCAACATACATGACTTTTTACCAATAGCTTCATTATGTCTTTCTTCCCCATCCTTATCAACCCCCCTTCCCCCACACCAATGTACTATCTTATTTGTTCCAGGTTACCTATCTACATGTCATAACAAATTTAGGTGAATGTTAACATATTTGCCCTATCTTTAAATTCTGTCTGTGCATTTACAAAATACAAGATTAGGGGCGCCTGGGTGGCGCAGTCGGTTAAGCGTCCGACTTCAGCCAGGTCACGATCTCGCGGTCCGTGAGTTCGAGCCCCGCGTCGGGCTCTGGGCTGATGACTCAGAGCCTGGAGCCTGTTTCCCATTCTGTGTCTCCCTCTCTCTCTGGCCCTCCCCCGTTCATGCTCTGTCTCTCTCTCTGTCCCAAAAATAAATAATAAAACGTTGAAAAAAAATGTGGTTTAAAATACAAGATTAAAGGAAAGGAGGATGAATTAAAAAAGGAAATGTGTGACACACCTTCACTCAGTGAAAATCAAGGCATTTGACTAATAGTGTACCCTAGATATGCCTGATCACAAATTTTGATGAAACAAGGCAATTGCTGTTTAACTACTCACCTGAATAGTTGAAGAATTCCTTCAATGATTGGTTGCTAAAATCAGATGCTCCCCCTCCCTTACTCCTGTTTGGATTCACTGGCCATTGAATTTGATTGAGAGTTACAGGTAAACTGGAGCAGAGGTGAGCCAAGAGACTTTCAACCACACCAAATATCAAAATGTTAGTTCCACCGCTTAACCTTGAATCCCTTTCTCCCTCCCTCCCTCCCTCCCTCCCTCCTTCCTTCCTTCCTTCCCTCCCTCCTTCCTTCCTTCCTTCCTTCCTTCCTTCCTTCCTTCCTTCCTTCCATCTTTCCTTTCTTCCCTCTTTCTCCCTCCCTTCCCCCCTCCCTCCCTCTCTTCCTTCCTTCCTTCCATAAAGTATTTAGTGAGCTCTGTGTCAGGCAGTGTGCACAAAAGATACACACATGAGTATGAATAAAGCACAAGTTCTGCTTTTATGACCCTCCCAGGGTAGTGGGTGATTAGAAAGATGAATTGACAACTAGAACTCCACGATGTGGGCTGTGATGGTGCTCTTACACAGAGCCACATGGAAGCATGGAAGGAGCCGCATGAGGCTAGACACAAAAGCAAGGACCCCATTATGAAGAATCTTGATTGTCACGCTAAGGAAATAACATTTTATACTAAGACAATAGAAGCGATTAAAAATTTTAATTGAGCCAGCTTACATAGGGAAAGATTACTTGGTATACTTTTGAAAACAACAGTGTTAAATTTCTGAATGTTAAAGATGTCTATGTGTACTAGGTCCTAAAATATGATATCATTTTCAGGCAAGTTCTTGGTAATTGTTAAAGTCTTTGAATGATGAGGTGACAGGATGAGTCCAGTCATTTGGATTACTATCTATCATGATCTTCCAGAAACCTGAAATACCCGAGGTTTATCAAACTATTGACCTCCTATAAACCTGGCCCAACTCTTTTTGTTCTGGAATTCAGTTTGTCAATGGAGCTGTTACTTCTGACTTGTCTCTTCTTCTCAAGGCTACTTGATGAGTTAAAGAGAGAAAGACTTTTGTATCTTGGGAGGAAATTGTTATATGAAAGCAGCTATAATTAGTATAATTCCTATATGCTTAAATGCTGAATCAAAATATCTTTTTCTATCTCTAAATGAAGAATTTGAGGGAGAAGAGCAGAACATGACACTGGCATGTTCTGTTTCTCTCTGTTCCTTTTTGACCCTCCCTCCAACCCTAACCCCACCTCCCTTCTGGGGCTGGTTGCACTTTTTCCCCTGCGCCCCCCTTTATCTGCCTCAGCCAATCTCCAAATGAATGCATGTCTATCCTGGCCTTGGCTTTGACACTCTGGATATATTGATTAATAGTTGCCCTAAGCTCCTTTTAGCAAATCAAATTTTCACTTTTAGCAAGGATTTCGCCTCTGATTTATTCAGCAAAGTGAAATGCACTAAATTGACTTTGACATTCAGGGAAAATGGCTGAAAAACAAAGAGCAGAAGAAAGAGATATAAATTGTGTGGCAGCTGGAGACTTCAAGCATCAGAGAAACAGTTTTCTATAGAATACAGAGTAATTTAAAAGCACTTTTTAAACACAGAGAGAAGTGATGTCTTCAAAAAATTTAACTGCTGAGTTTTCTTTTTGCAAGAGGGTATAAGTATTACTCAGCTGAATTCAGAATTTCTAGTACAAGACATTATATTTTGTAGATAAAAATAGCTTAGTAATCCAGGATTGTATATATCAAAATTAGTTTATGCAGGCTAGGAAGTAACCTAATTACTTTGGAAAAAGAAATATTCAAAAATTATCCTATACAAAATAGAATTACTTGTAGGTGTTAGTGCTTTACAGCTGTGTGTGTGTGTGTGTGTGTGTGTGTGTGTGTGTGTGTGTGTGTGTGTGAGATAACGAATGGAAATACTTCATCACCGTAAGGAGAATTTGAAATAATTTTGGATCACAATCTCAGTGTAGAAAAGCCATGCAGCTTTGCTCTTCTGTATGCCTTTTCTCCAAGAATGTCAGCCTTGGCTGTGTTCTTTTGTGTAACTAAGCCAGCCTACTTCCTTGTTAGACCAAGTTTCAGTGAGTAAGTAACCATCAGGTTCAAGATACAAAGTGTGGTTTTGATGTGTAAAAAGAAATAGTACTGGTCTGTGGATGAAGCAAAGGAAGGAAAGCTGAACTCACTAGGGGCACTTGGGGAGGAATTAAAGATGTGAAAGTATCAGGGAATATTTTTTGATATCAAGACCTAATAGACTGTTGCATCGCTTCTGTTGAGGGATTATCAGAGTAGAGAAAGGAGAAGGGGAAGGTGAATTTTACAGTTGGAATTTGGTTCCTTTCCCTCTTTCCTGTTCAGTATGATTTTTCCTTATTAACCAAAGCCAGGGTCCCCATAGTCAATGCACTCTCCCTTTAACTCTATACATTTATTATTCTCTTTCCTAAATAAATCTGATTTATTTTAAATAAATCCACAGTGACCCATTTTGGCATTTTACACATCAGTTATCATCACACTTTCCCTCCTCTGTCTATATGCATATGATTTCCCTAAAATCAAGCCACTTCCTCCCCAATTCAGGCCACTTTCAAGTCATAAATGACTATTAAGTAGAAGAATCCAATGAAAAGAACCTATTTAACTTGCCAGAATCACTTTAATTGACAAAAACTTCTAAGAAGTTTATGCTATATGATAAACAGACATAACACCTCCATTTGTTTATAAAAACCTTGATATTTTTCTTTTTAAAATTTGTTTATTTATTTTGAGAGAGTGAGACAGCCACTCACGTGCATATGAGTGTGGGGGGGGGAGGGGCAGAGGGAAGGGGAGGGAGAGAATTTTAAGCAGTCTCTGTGCTGAGTATGTGGCTCTGTGGGACTTGACCCAGGGCTCAGTCTTCACCATGAGATCATAATCTGAGCCAAAATCAAGAGTAAGACAGACGCTCAACTGACTGAGCAACGCCGGAGCCCCAGCCTTGATATTTTTCTTAAGAAAATGTTTCTTTTTGGGGTTCTCTCTCTGGCCCTCCCCCACTTGTACTCACTCTCTCAAAATAAACTTAAAAAAATTCTTAAAGAAAATTTTTCTTTTTTTCCCAGAGAAGAAACTGATCTTTTTTCTCTAAGGCCATCACAACCTTTTTTTTTTTTTTCTTTACTATTTTTGCCAAGTTTCTTTTTTCCCTCTAGCAAAAGTCAGGAATCAAGTACAAAATACACAAACTCCGCATGAAAGGAACGTTCAGCTTACGATTTATACTTGGATCTCTTACTGTGCACTTCAATATTGCTGTTCTGTGAGTTAAAAAGTGCTCATACGGGGCGCCTGGGTGGCGCAGTCGGTTAAGCGTCCGACTTCAGCCAGGTCACGATCTCGCGGTCTGTGAGTTCGAGCCCCGCGTCAGGCTCTGGGCTGATGGCTTGGAGCCTGGAGCCTGTTTCCGATGCTGTGTCTCCCTCTCTCTCTGCCCCTCCCCCGTTCATGCTCTGTTTCTCTCTGTCCCCAAAAAAATAAATAAAAAACGTTGAAAAAAAAAATTAAAAAAAAAAAAGTGCTCATACATTGTGATTTAAAGAGGAAAATATAATGGATAAATACCACCCCTCGGTGATTCTGAGCAGTCCATTCAACTTAGGGAATCCCAAACTTTTACCGGTCTCCATTAATCACATAATTTTGCTTCCAGTAAGAAAATTCTACTTTCATTGCCAAAACGGGCATTGAGCCATAACTGCCAATTGCTAATATAAAATCAAAAAGGGGAAAGGACCAATTTCTTCAACTCGATTCAGATTAAGCAAGTGGGTAACTGGACGTCCGGGTCAGCAGCGTAGCCTATCTGGTTTTAGAGTCATCGGAGCCCAATTAATAAACACGACCACTCCAGGGGTGTCTCTGAAGAGCGGCTCCCTCCTCTCCGTGTGAAGGAGGCTGCACACCTGCTTAACCTACATTAGGAAAGGATTAATTACCTGAAGTGCCGGGCCCCTCAGCCAGTCAGCACACGGTGGCCCCGGCTGAGGAGGGAGAGGGGGGAAAGGAGCAGCTGGGAGATCGCAGAGAGACGGACCCCTCCCGATGTGGTCAGCACTTTAGGAGAAAAAAAAAGAAGGTCCAGCTGTACTTATTCTTGTGATTGGCTGTGTCGTGGTGGAGCCCAGTGGCAAGGGATCTTCAACACAGATGTGTATGCCTGAGAGAGGAACATACTCCCGAAGGTTGTTTCGCCTGTGAGTGTAACTCAGCTAAACCTCTTGTGGGAGAACATGGAGTAACTGTTGATAGCGTTTCAGATTTATTTCTGTGAGTTGCTGTGGTTATGAAGCAAAGTGTTTTATGGTAGGTTTTTCCCAAAGTTTTAAAAATGTGCTTGCTTATTCAGAAACGTGCCCGAAGAAAACTTTGTGACACTGTTGTTTTGTTTTGGGCTTTTTTAATACGTGAAATAATATCGAAGAGAGACCTTGTTCGCAAAAAATTAGTTATGGGATGACAGAACCAGAATGGACCTTGGAGATCATTTTCTAGCACTTGGCTTTTTAAGTGGAGGTTCTACACTGTAGTGGGCATTGTAGCATCTTTGGAGTTAGAGACCTTGATTCAGATTCTGATATCGCTACCTACCATGAACTCAGTGCGTTTATACGTAAGATGGTATAATGATGTTTACTTTATGGGTTGTTTGGACAATTCTGTGGGTTAATGTGTATAAAGTGCTCAATCCAATCTTTGGCTTTTCATTGAAAGTGTTCAATAAATATTAAACGGCTTTACTTGCAAATTCACTTATGGATAAAGACACTTAGGACGAGGAAAACTGAATGAGTTACCCAGAGTAACAAGCGAGTCAGAGACAGAGTTGAAATTAAAACTCAGTCTTCGTTCCCATTTGGGCATTGTTGACATTTGTCATTGTCACTACCAGTTTTTCAGAAAAAAGTATGCATCCTATGCATAGTATTAAACATTAGCAACTTATCATCTTAACTTTATATCCATTCTACATTATACCATATTATGTTACATTATATGAAAACATGCATGTACTTTTAGGACATGTATTTCTTGAAGATAGACTAGAAGTGAAAACGTTATACAAGAGTTATTGTGGTATGTTTTTTAAAAGGGTATACTGCAAATTACAAGCAATAAACCTGCCTTTATTTTTGGTTATTCTTTGGTATAGCCTGGGTAGCGCATCTGGCTGGATATATGAGATAAAGCCCCTTTCTGAAGGATTATTAATCTCTAGGTATGGCTCAGAACACTTCTGTGTCATACAGGGGGAAAGGGCAGAGAAATATACCCGATGGAAGCTTCAGGTGGGAAAACATGGCCAACAGGCCAGAGTGTCCACAGGTTGCTAAGAGGAGGCTCTCGATTCAGAACGAAGGGTCTAAATGGCATAAAACAAAGTAACATGAATACATGAGGTGTGCCTTATTTATTGAGCCTCTCTGAATATACTTGGTATGTAAACGCTGATGCTATCTTTGAAAACAATGTCTCTGGCAGATCAGTATATAACGTTTGGTTAAAATCAGCTTGTGAATAATCCACAAATGTTAATTAACCTGGTTAGTTACCTGACCTGTTACATTCTGTGAGGGTTTTAGGTTTTAACATCTCTGTAATGGCCATGAAACTTTAACTCAAGCTTCCAAGGCAATGTTATATATTTGGAATAGAATTATTTATTATTTAATTTGAACCTGACCATACTAGAATTGTATGGTTGAATCAATTTTATATGGGCTGAGAATGGGTGATATGTTATCTTTAAAACATCAACTATGATAATATTTGAGATAATCTGAATACAGTAATAAGCTCTGTAAATTCAGTTCAACATGTACCTAAACTCTTTGTAATATTCAGCTCCCCACCAAAAATACCATGTGTGAAAGCTAATACCTATCCATTCCTGCACTGAACAAAAATATATATTGAAGGCCTAGTTAGTACATGATAGGCCTGATACTATAATTGATGCTCTTGGGAGACTTTCTTTGTCATTATTATATGGCTAACAGGCATAGTTGATCTCTTATCAAAATATATTTTGAATTTTTATCTCAAGAGTGTTGCTTTGCAACTCACTCAGGATCACGGTTTTCATTTTTCTGTCAAACATCCTCAAGAGTCTTGAAGAAATGTTCTGAGAGTGATCTAAGCCAGATGTCAGCCGTGCCTCCTGGCCCAGTATTTCAGTGTTGACCCTTCCATAGAGCTTTATCCCCGGGTTCTGTATATCAGTGGTATTCTGTGAACTAAACCGAGTGCCAGCAGCTGCCCGAAAGGATTTTTATGCTGTTTTCAAACTATATATATGTGGTTGTTCTGAACCCATTGGGATTTGAAATGATTAAACTACCTCAGAAATGGAGTCTCTTTATGAAGAGAGCCCTGCTTACTGCATTAAGAAGGTTGGCAGTGTTTTTACTGTAAGGAAAGGTTCTTCATCTCTCTGGCCACAATATGGGAATATAGAGCTGATTTCAGCCGTAGCTTTTCTCGAGATTAGGAAGCTCGTGTCGCATCTCCCGCGGTTAACTTTTGTTCTCGTCTGCAGCAGCACAGTTCAGAGGTGTGGGCTCCATGTTGCATCCATACTTGGCGTGTTATCCTCTTATCAAGCTCTTAGCATCCCTTTGTTTATTTGAGGCGACAGGAAGACTGTGTAAAGGCTGCTTAGTCAGGGATATCAGCCTTGTTGGCAGGGGAGTGATTGCCAGTTGAAAAACAAGGCATTATTGCTCATTTTTTCCCTCTTATTAGTTTGATTACATTTGCAAATCAAATCAATCCATCAGACATGATCAGGCCTCGTCCGCATTTTAAGGAATAGTAATCTCCGTCTAATAAGATGCAAATGTGTCACATCGGTAAGTAACCAATAAATCATCGTCTTGTCTTTGGCAATCATTAAATATCAGAACCAACAGTCAATTTTTAGTATTTTCAATTTGCGATATGCCGCTGGAATATAAAGATAGATGGACGTAATTACACAAACCAAACACTATTTCAGTTCATTCCAGACAGCAAATTTAGTGGAAGGTATAACTGGCTTGTCATCACACTACATTATTCCTAGCAGTTCATGCAAAGTTCACAGACGAGCTTCAAATGGACATTGCTTTTTTTCAACTTCTAACAACGTCCCTACAATGGCAAGCAAACTTTGATGTAAGGACTTGAACTGACTTCCGCGCGGCTGTTGCAGTCAGATGCCAACATGACAGGAAACATATGCTCTCTCCCATCAGAAACTGCTGTCAGTGCCAGCTTCAATCTTCTATATTTTCCATTAAAAAGAAAATGAACTCACAAATGTAAAAAGAAAGAAAAACAAAAACAGCCAGAACTCTTCAGATGATCTATACTGTCTTCATCTATTTTGACAGAAAAGTTTCCCTTGGGGCAAGAAGTGGACAAAAACTTTTCATTTTTCCGAGTTTCACATTTTTTGAGCTTCTCTGTTTGGGCGACGTATTCTTTTCACCTAAGCCCTTCTCTGTAAAGTTGTGCGTGTATGCAGTGCCCTGATATGGCCAAGGAAGAGAGTGAGTGTAAATTTTTGGTGCCATACTGAAATGTTGACATACGAAAATGTTATAATTCAAAGGGTAAGAAATCAATTGTTTGGATGGCATATCTGATCTGAATGCCTTTTCCCAAATTATGCTTGGCGACTCAATATCTTCTGATGAACTGTGACAATTGCCTATTCATTCATCCATCCATCTACCCATTCATTCATTCATTCATTCATTCACAGGAATTGACTTCTCACAAATGGAGGATCATCCCCAATCTCTCTTGGCTCTATTTATCTCAATACCATCAATAGTCATACTTTTCCACCCTTTTCCAATAATTTCTCTTGTCTACTTCTTTTTTTTCTGAGTTCTAATATAAGAAGCTCTTTTAAATCATTGATCAGATGATATTTAAAATTTGCAACATTTCTCTCTTTGATTTTTGTTTTTCACCTTAGCCTCACCCGGTTACCGACATCACTTTTATTCTTTCACTCTCTGCTCTCCAAAAGTTGCTTCCCTTCTCCAGTGGAAGTTGCTAAATAGGATGTGAAGAACACATTTCTATGACCTTGGTGCACCTGCTACTTTATTTTGGTGGCACTCCCAATCATCACTGGCTGATTCCAGTTTGTCTTGACAGATTTATCATATTCTTTATAGTTAAAGCTTAGAGCTTAAGATTTGGCAAAGCCAACCCTTTGCCGTACTAGATTCCCTTATTCGCAGTGACAAAAGCAAACTCTTCGGAATACTATTGAATAAAATCTGTTGTTTAAAGTTGATAAAATTAACATTTCTGACTGCATTGCTTATTTATTTTTAAATGTGCTGGGTACCTTTACCCTAATCACTCTGTAGGAGGAGGTGTACAAAGTACACAGTGTAGATATGGTCATAGTCGGCTAGGGGATTAAAAACAAAGAAACGATTATTACACGATGTTCTAGTGTATTGATGTGGTAACACAACATACTAGGGGTACCCCATGGTAGGAACTCTAAGGAATCAGAGAAGGCTTCTGGAAGGCTTTTTGTGTAGAAATCCAGTGAAGATAAATTTATAGAGAGGTATCAAGGTGTTCCAGTTAAGTGTTAGCTTCCTTCTGCTAATGAAACCAATAGTGTAATGAAGCCCATTTCCAGTACCTCTGTCCCGTTTGTTAGCAGGACTGAGGAACATCATTCATTGAAAAAGGAAGAACATTCTTTCAAATTTTAAGAAACCGTAATAGAGAAGTTGATTTACATGCTGGTTAAAAACAGGCCAGGAGGTTTCAAACTTAGACTGGGAAAACATTCAGTAACTGGAGGTGGTGGTCAAAACAGCTTTTGAATCAGCATAATCAACTTCTTACATTTTTTTTTTTTTAGTGTTTATTTATTCTTGAGACAGAGGCAGAGTGTGAACAGGGGAGGGGCAGAGAGAGA
The DNA here is from genome assembly GCF_022079265.1 of Lynx rufus. Classification (NCBI taxonomy): domain Eukaryota; kingdom Metazoa; phylum Chordata; class Mammalia; order Carnivora; family Felidae; genus Lynx; species Lynx rufus. The sequence continues at coordinate 9,629,332 of NW_025814829.1, forward strand.
GGGAGACACGGAATCCGAAGCAGGCTCCAGGCCCCGAGCTGCCAGCACAGAGCCCGACGCAGGGCTCGAACCCATGAACTGTGAGATCATGACCTGAGCCGAAGTCGGACGCCCAACAGACTGAGCCACCCAGGCGCCCCCAGCATAATCAACTTCTTAAATGTCTCATGTGTATGCCTGTTGGACGCCCTCTATGTGCCATCCACGTGGGCAGGCAAAATGCACTTTCACTCTGTGAAAACAATTCTATGCTGCTTCTGCACCTCTTCCCGTCGCCATATCCTCTCAAAGTTAGTAAATTTCCAGCATTCTTTTCCTTTCTCCGAAACTGTTGTCAATTTTTTCAATACAGCCCTGGTCTTTCCAGGTGATTGTTTTGCCAGCCAGCCCATGTAGCTCAAGGAACCCCATACATGGCAGCAATTGCCAGGCACCCCTATGAGTTACAGCTGATGAAAGCCATACAGCGCATGCCTTTGAAGCTTTGTACCAGAACCTTATGCTCTCTCTAACCGATTTACATACCACCATGGTATGTTTAATTTGCTTTTTCATCAAATCAATAATGGGTCTAATTGAAAAAATTGGCAGTGCTACGTGCAACCTAACTGCCGATCTCAATGTTTGCCGGCTAAAGGGAATGTTGCGCAGCCCCGTGTCAGACACCTGTGTTATTGGTGCTCCTGCTCCTAATGCGTACAAAAACAAACATTAATACAGGTGGAGCATCTGCACCAATTGATCACTATGCTATGAGAATTAATCACCTGGCTTTCAGCTTGAAGAATAAAATTTACATCTTTAATGTATGAAATGTATTAACACACACGCTTGCACCATCGACTCAGGGTGATGTCAGCAGTCAAGCACGTGCAGCGCCATTCAGATGTGTTCCTCTGGACACTTGGACCTGGCTATGTAAATTCAGGGCCAGGTTTAAAGCCCTCGATAGCAGTTTTAAAATTTAGATTTGGCACTTTTGTGTCAATAGTGATTGGAAAAGATCGGGCAAGTGTGATTCAATGTTAAGGGATCGACTCTTTGAACTCCATAAATCCTCCTTCGAAAACTTGTATGATGCAACTTGGGAGGTTGAATTTTATTCTCTCATTCCAATCCGGGATGGATTTTGGCAACATCGTCATTGTCACGGGGCTACATTCGTTGAGCCCTTACTAGGGACCAAGCCCGGTGCTAATTGTTTTACATGCATCATCTCAGTTATTCTTCAGAGCAACCCCATAATTGAGGATTGCCTCTGATGTCACTTTATAACAGAAAATTAAAGCTTAGGGAAGTCAAGCAACTTGCCTGAGCTCCCAAAGCCAGTATGGTAGAGGAGATGAGATTTGAATTCAGATGTATTGCATTCCAAACCCCGATTTTTATCTCCAGTGCAAAGCCAAATTCCTGGTATAAACTAGTTCATTATTTTTGAAGTTCCAACCTGATTTTTTGTTTAGCACAAGGGGATCTTAACATCTTTTGCTGGGCGAAACACATTTCATTGTTGCATCCCAATATTGCTGATATGACAGTTACTGCAAGACTGGCTACGTGATTGGTGGAGTCCAGTACAAACCAAAAATGCCAAACCCATTGTTAAAAATTATTAAGAATTTCAAGGTGGCAACAAAAGAGCATGAAACCAAGTCTGGCTCCCTATCCGGGTCACACACCCAAGAAATTGGCCGGGTATTGCCTTAAGAGGTGGAGATTTTGCTCGGGGACAAGTTTAACAAATAGAGGACTCTTTCTTCAGGCTATTTTCGATACCATCGTTCTCAACGTCTAGTCATTCCTTTAGGAAGGAAAAGATGTTTTGCATTGCCCCTACCACCCAGGTGCATTGTTTACCACGCAGGGGCTAATTTTGTCTCACAGGGAACATTTGGCATTGGCTGGAGACATTTTGATTGTCACAGTCAGGAAGGTAGAAGGGAAGAAGGAGAGTCTAGTGGGCCAAGTCCTGGGATGCTGCTACATAATTCTAGAATTAATAGCACAGTCCCTTATCCCTCACTCCCCAGCAAGGACTTATTCAGCCTACAGTGCTGAGAAACCTGTCAAAAACTATTGTACTCATAAGGCTTGTGAGTTTAGTGTTCAGTTTTGCAAATCTTGTGACTACATAAAGAAATACGGTAGCTTTATTACTAAAGAGAAGGCCTCACTTCATAAGAAGCCACCTTCATCCACAAGATCGATAAATATTTATTGGGCAGCTAAGGTGCATTTGCTCCAGCACTTTGTGGCCAAGCTGCAAGTTTTATCTTTGGTGTTTAAAAATAAAACAGAAAGGTTAGTGAACTCTGAAAAGTGACTATGGCACATATGAATTAAGAGCTTTCTGGGAAATTTCATTGGAGATATTTATTATGTGACTAATTACATATTCACATATAATGGAGAGGAGCCGTTGTAGCACATCCAGTAAGCAATATGCATTTTAACAGATATATAAATATGTATTTATTCATCAAACAGAAACATTTTCTTAGTTATTTGGATGTAAATAATGTTTATAAAAATTTATAAACATTAAGTGATAAATGTTCTAAGCACTCAGGTAGATGCTATGTATATTTAAAGACATTTGAATTTTTGACAGAGATCTTTTATGTGAGCTTATACAAATAACGTTGGAATAATTCTAAAGATGTTAATATTAATCCAAACATGCTTAGAATTGGTGAACTGGGATAGGTATGTCATAAGCTTGTCAATGAGCTGTATGAAGTTTATATAAAGATATTATATATAAAAAGATATTACATAAATACTTTGGTAATTATTCGTACACATGTATTATATAATCCAATGCTTACTGGCATTTTCTAATTCTTAGACTCCTTTTCTAATCATTTAAGAGGAAAACCAGTGGTGCCTGGTGGCTCAGTCTGTTAAGCGTCCGACTTCGACTCAGGTCATGATCTCCTGGCTCGGGAGTTTGAGCCCCGCTTCAGGCTCTGTGCTGACAGCTCAGAGCCTGGAGCCTGCTTCTGATTCTTTGTCTCCCTCTCTCTCTGCCCCTCCCCTGCTCATTCTCTCTCTCTCTCTCTCTCTCTCTCTCTCTCAAAAATAAATTTAAAAAATTAATTTTTTTTTTTAAAAAGAGAAAAACTGGGGCGCCTGGGTGGCTCAGTCGGTTAAGCGTCCGACTTCAGCTCAGGTCACGATCTCGCGGTATGTGAGTTCGAGCCCCGCGTTGGGCTCTGTGCTGACCGCTCAGAGCCTGGAGCCTGTTTCCGATTCTGTGTCTCCCTCTCTCTCTGCCCCTCCCGCATTCATGCTCTGTCTTTCTCTGTCTCAAAAATAAATAAACGTTAAAAAAAATTAAAAAAAGAAAAAAGAAAAAAGAGAAAAACCAATAAACCATAGTAACCATATTTTTACACAGAAACTTCTGTTTCAGTAAGTCTTATGTCACTTTCAACTTAGTTTCTCTCCATTTTAGGAATAATAGGTCAAATTTCGAGCAGCCCAACTCCCTATAGCATAATTGGAAAAACAAAAAACAAAAAAAAAATTCCAGGTAACCGTCAAATGTATTGTAATTGTGAAGTCCCTCAGCCCCTCACTTATGGGCTATTTAAACTCTTTCTTTGAACCATTCCAACTCACTTGCTCTTCTAGTACACAGCAAATCTGTGGAGAGATTGATGTCAAAGGGAATCCCATGGACAGCAATAGAAAGTACAAGTCTGCATGCAAAAATATAAAATGCAGAGCAGGTCCTGAGAAGCCTAGCACTGGAGCCTGTGTAATGTGGGTTTGGGCAGCCGCTCTCCCTCAGTCACCAGTCAGGGCAGCTCGGTGCAGTTTGGATGATCTGACAATTCTTATCATGGTGATTCTGAGTCATCAGAAAAATTAAATATGTATTCAGTAGACTTAGTTTGAGAAGACGGAGAAATAGGTAATCATTTTGAAGGACTTGATCCAAGATGACTAAAATCTTGAGAAATGTTTCGGAGTTTTATTTAATGAAATTCACTTACGCGAGATGCCTCCTTCCTTTACAAGTCTGAATCACTATTACTATTAATGAAACAATAATAATGACAATGATTGTCATTTGCATAGTGATGCTTAGATTACAAAATGATTCCAAATAAATTCAATCCTTACTTGCATTTGATACCTACAACGTCCCTATGAGGTTGCTAGATAGATTCACCTTCTTATTTTCAAATAACGATACCAAGCCCCAAACATGAAGTGATTTTTCTCCAAAGTCGTAGTTAACTCTGTATGCACATCTATCTCCTGAATAGTATCACTTAGGTAATTACTGTTCACATTTTATAAGATATGTAAATTCAAATTATCAAAAGTTTCTGTTATTTTGATATTTGAAACAATTTTCTAAGTTTTTTTCGTGTTCACTGTACTGAACATAAACACAAAAGTGGTAAGCTTCTGTAATCTCTATTTTTTTTTAAATGGCTCTAACTCTTAGATGTGTAAGTGATTTTACGTGTCACTATGATGTTAAGTATAGATGGAAATGCTGCAGATTTTGGAATGGTGTAAAAATACTGTTCAACTGATGGTAAGCACTATATTTTTGTTCAATGAACTGAGAGACTGTGCTGCAAATGTCATCATAGTTTTGATAGTGAGCCGATGGAGATAAATGAAATAAGGATAATGATATATGTTGAAATGCAGTGTGTTTCCAACCCCAAATTTTCATAGTACGTCTCCAAGAGGCAACCACTAGACATTAATATTGAGATAATAAAACGAAATTAGAAGCTTGCTGGAATGCTCTTGTGATAGAAACCTGGATGCCGAGATGGTCTTGCCTCCTGGGGCTTCAAGGAAATTCATTGTTTACCCTTTTAGAGCTTCCAGGGATTGGTAGAGTTCCAGAAGAAATGTCCTGGGTGTTGGTGCTGAAGAAAGAAATATATTTTAATCCCTAAACATTTTCTTAAAGGTGATAGGGAATTCAAACCCTCCAGATAAAAAATGTAGAATGATATTCTAGAAGCAGATTTGGAAACGGTACTTCCACCTGAAAAATTGTGTGCATTCATGGATTTGGGACGGGTGGCTGTCACAGTGCTGTGGAGAATTTCAGAGCACACAGTTTCTCACCAGTGATGTGAAGACCGTCTGGTGTGCATTGTTGCACATGGCACCTGAGCAGTCCATTTACGGTTTTGTTCAGTGCACTTAACTCATGTCATTTTTCGGTGACGTGCTATCGTCATTTTGAGCAGGAAATTATTTATTTTTGCAGAACTTTTAGCATCCTTTGTTTCTCCCACTAAAAGTCTCAGTTAAAAAATACCATAGTTCTGGGGCACCTGGATGGCTCAGTCCATTGAGCATCTGACTTCAGTTCAGGTCATGATCTCATGGTTTGTGGGTTCAAGCCCCGCATCAGGCTCTGTGCTGACAGCTCAGAGCCTGGAGCCTGCTTTGGATTCTATGTCTCCCTCTCTGTCTTCCCCCTCCCCAGCTCACACTCTTTCTCTCTAAAAGTAAATAAACAGTAAAAAAATAAAATAAAATAAAATAAAATAAAATAAAATAAAATAAAATAAAATAAAAAATAAAATAAAAATACCATAGTCCTAGCCACTGTTTGGTGAGGGGTAGTGAGTAGAGTGGGTAGTACCATTGGCTGAGAATAATTTCGGTAGAAATAAACACTAAATTCACACTGGTACAAATTAAAATGGGTTTGCTTTGTGCATGCCATGTGCAAGACTATATATAGGAGCCATACAAAAGTGTGGACCTGGGGCTATATTAGTAAATGAATAGATAAGTAAGTAGATAGAGATAAATCAATCCTACATTATTGAAGCTTTTTTTTTTTTTTGTATGGAATGCACTGTTTTTAAAATGCCATCCTAGTCATTAAATCTATTTGGGAAAACGGTATCAAAATGTGAAAGTTTGAAAAAAAAAAAACAGAGATTTCAAGGATAATTTAAGACACATGCGCAGTAAATGTTGCAGTGTGTCCTGACTCAGGATGGGAAGACAGTAGCTGGAATATTATGGAAGTGTGAGCTTCCAAATGGCATTCCGTGTCTTCACTCTCCCCTCATGTTGTTACTGACACAGAACTGCATGTGGCTGTGTTATGTACCTACGTGTTGCAGTCTCACTTATATGTGTATGTGAGAGCTCTAGCTAATTTTTAACAATTACTTCATAAGAAGTCAAAAAGAAGTGCATCATTTTATGCCTAGGAGAGCAAAAGGCTTGAATCTTCCTGAAGTGATTAAAAAGGTCTCACTTCTGTGATGGAGATAGAAAATAGTTCAAGAAAGAGGAGAACGTAGAGAACAGCAGGATATAAGCCTTCAAAGGGATTTCCTTGGCAAGAAGCATAGGAAGAATAAGAATTGATCGACCAGGATTAGTAGTAGCATCAGAAAACTCCCTGCCCCCACCCCCCAACAAAACACACATAGTACAATCACAGGATATAGTACAGTGTGTCCGATTCTTGAAGACCCACCAAAGGGCATATTTCAGGTCAATTTTTTACCAGGAAATTGGCCCGGGTTAGGCTTCCAAAGCTGCGGATGGAAACCACAACCCAAACCTTAGTTGTTGACAATCCCAGGAAGCTGCTCTGCAGTCATGCTCGGGGATCACAGGAAGGTTTGGTATGAGGGGTTTTAAGGATATACTGAGGATGAAGGTAAATGCAGTACTTGGGAAAAACTACAGGTTATCTGGCAGGATTTGGGCCTAAAATTGATTACAAGGGTGCCAGGGTGGCTCAGTGGGTTAAGCGTCCAACTTTTGATTTCGGCTCAGGTCATGATCTCGCAGTTCATGAGATTGAGCCCCGTGACGGGCTCTGAGCTGACAGCACGGAGCCTGCTTGGGGTTCTCTCTCTCTCCCTTTCTCTTTGCCCCTTCCCTGCTTCCTTGCTCGCTCTCTATCTCAAAATAAAGAAATAAACATTTAAAAATAAATAAAATAAAATTGATTATAGACATAGAATAAAGTAGAGGTTAAGAAAACATATTTGGAATCCATATCCTGATTTGGTTTAAGAGACAGGAAACCTCACGGTTTATCGTATAGTCCCTGAACTTACTCTTGGGGCCAGGGTATATGGGGTGGCTGTTCATAAAAATAACCAACAGACTCAGAACGAGCCTCCTTTACTTAATATCATTATTTCCCAAACTTATTATTAAACAGAGGTTCACACTCCATAACGTGTAACAACATATGGGAGATGATAATGCCACTGGCTAAGAGATAACACTTAGCTCTCAATCCTTCTGTGATCCTATTGAATTTGCCTGTTAAGTTCTTGGTGTAATTAAAGCAGATAGGAGCATTCATACATTTTGTTGCAAATTGATATGATCTCCTTTGTCTGTGATCTAAGTGAGATTGCCCTGTAGTTTTTAATTTAGCAGGTTAAGAAGCACAATTAAAATATCATGAAAAAGATCATAATCAGAAACCGTCTTTTGGGTTGTCCCTGCCAAGTTGATAAAGGGATCGGTGTATTTAATAATTACCTCCTCTGCTGTACATTTGTTCTATTTGTGGGCTGAAGTGTTAATAAATACCTTGCAGTATTCCAGTGGGAAGGTAGGCTTTCCACCTAATTAATAAAACTCTGAAGAATACCTAGGACATTGAACCATATCTTTCTTATTAGTGCTGCCTGCCTCAAAAGAGAATCCCTGTGTCCTCACCACATTAGTAAATGTCATCTTCCTGGGTTATAAAGAAACCTCTTGAAAAACTGCCAGTTTTCAACAGGAATGAAAACGCAAATTCTTTGATGGCTTTTTTTTTTTTTTTCAGAAATAATTCAACCATTGAATTTTAAGTAGTGAAAAATCCTAATCAAGCACAACAGGACTTATTCTGTCGAAGGAACATACCTTAGTAAAAGCTCCAGAAGAAAGAAACGTTCATATTGAGATATAATTGGCCTTGAATTAGCCTTTATTTCTAGCTATTGTTTTGCCTGTGGTTCAATTGCTCAAGTACTTTCTAGGCCTTGATCCTAGAAAGCTGAAGCTGAGGTTAGCATGTAGCACCATGGCGTGCATGTTTTACCGTTAATTCAGAAGCGCCAAGTTATTTGTGAATATCTTATCCTTATTAAGATTGAATTTAGAAATGAAAAGTTTGAAAACACATTACTGTTTGACTGAGATAGGCAACTTGCTCTTGTGAGTATATACATTTAATGAATATTTATTTGAGTGCCTACTGCTCTTTAGAGGGCAGATTGAAGAAGTATTTTCATAATAAAAACATTGTATATATTTCTTAAATCTCAAATTAAGTTAATTGGTCTTCCTTTGCTCTGAAATGGGAAAAGAAACTGATGCATTTTGAGCACCTTCCATTAAAAATCTATACAATTCACAGTGTGATGCTCGTGCTGAGCATGTTGACATGCTTCTCTAAATTCATTTCTTCCAAGTATTTTATAGAGCGCATGCTCTGTGAGGCTCTGTGATGTAGCAGTGATCGATCAAAAGTGACAAAAAATACCCAGCTTTGTGGAGTTTAAGCTCTAGGAGAGGAGACAGAAAATGTATAGGAGACATTGTCCCTGCAAAGGTCCTGAGGCAGGAATGTGCTTGAATATTCCAGATATAATATGGATGCCCAACTGGTTGGGATAGAATGCACTGGGCATGGAGGAGGGTGGTAGAAAACGGGTGAGAAAGAAGAGGGCCACTGACTCTCATGTGGTTTCAAGTGTATCATTTTATTTAATCATCTGTGCATTAATATCCTCAATAATCAACCATATGAAAATTTTGTACCTTCAAATGAGGTGAGGGACATGCTCTCCTTATTAAAGGTTTACATAATAACGCGTGAAAAAAATTCATTAAATAGTCAGCAAATTCATTAAATAGTCGGCAAACAAATGTTAGCCTTTATCTCGTAGGTGACATGGCTAAAAATGTTCCCTGTTGCCTACAACCTTTGTTATATCTGAGGAGCCACCCCTCCAGAGATTTGAAGTTAGACTTCACTTCTGCAATTAAAATGGTTATTCTCATTTCCTAGACTATTTGGAATGTTGGGCTCATATTGTAGGAAATGAGTGTACATATCAAAATCCATTTTGAACACATATCGTGACAACAAGTGTTTGAGTCCCACCATTGTCGGTTAGAGTAATTGCTAACCGACATGACGTGTCTAATGTAATGATGGAATCTGTCTTCCTAAGGGCTGTCAGCTTTCTCATCCTTTAAATGAGCATTGTGAATAATATAATTTTTAAAACTGCTTCCGGGCTTGTATCCTATGCTCTTATGGACCTCATTTAATAAACACCTGGTAGCATAACCGTACCATGGCATTTAGCTTTCCAAAGTTACCTTGAAACAGTGTTGCTATTAATTGGGCGCCGGGCATGCTAAAGAATTAAACCCAGGAATGTGGAGCAGCAGGTTGGTGTTAAGCTGGAGAATATGATGATAGTTAGGGCCCTTTGAAAAGGTTTTAGCATGTTCTTTTTGGGCTGATGGGTGCATTTGCTGCTTTTTCGCTCTCAAACTTGTCTAGCTTCTCAGGCTTATCCTGTGTTCCCCTTGAGGAATTACCTAGCTGCCTGAGTCATCTCTAACTGGGCAGCAGCAGTGGGAAATCTTCCCTGTGCTCTGATTTCCAGCCTTTAGGGCAGAAAGTGGGGCCAGTAAGAGCTGGGGAGCACAGGTGCCACAGACTCACTGTTTCTGCCCTTACCTAGGCTCTGACCACCTTTCCTTCCCACGAGTCATTTATTTTTTTCTTATTTCCTAAACGTGGATTAAGACCAATGAGGTCCTTGACACCATGCAAGCTCTGGGCATACACATACAAAATATTTCCATTAAAAAATTTCTATTTATCACTTAGTGAGGATGCAAAGATGAGTGAGTGCTTTGGCATCATAGAAGAGGTAGTGACTTCAGTTGTGCCAGCGCGATGTGACCGTGGAAATAGGGGAGAGAGAAGTCGAGAAGGAGCGTCACTCTCCCTAAGCTCATTAAGAGATGCTTATCGAAAAATATTTCAGATATAGATGGATGGTTTCCATTCACCCTGCAGAGAGGAAGGGAAAAGGCATTCCATGGAGAGGCAAAGAACTATCAAAAGCACAGAAGTACTCTATGGTCTGGCCTGTTTGGGGGAAGGGATACATAATGGTTGGAGCCTCGGAAGAGAACCATGTGGCATGGTGGTTAAATGGCAGGTGCTGGACTCAGAGGGCATGGGTGCCAGTCATAACACTAATACTTTCAGCCACGTGACTCTGAGTGGTACCTCAGTCTCTTCCTGTGTAAAATGGGGAAGAGACTAGTATATGCTCCATAAGGATTTAGTGAGAGTTACATGCTTGTAATGGCCTCGCTGCTCTCCTCTACCCAGTCATCTTTTTAAAATGCAAGTCAGATTCTGTTTCCTCTTTGGTCAAAGCCCCCAGTGGCTTCTCATCTCACTCAAAGTAAAAGCTGCAAAAGTTTGCAAAAAGTCGCCAAGCCTTTGTGCCGTGCCCATGCCATTAGATGCTGCCGCCCATCTCCCCTCTTCCTCTGCAGCCACGCTGGCCTCTTTGCAATTCTCTGAACCGTGCAAAGAAGTCCCCTTTCAGCAGGGGTATCTCTGCCGTTCCCTCTGCTGGAAACACCCTTCCACAGAGAGATGCGGGGCTTGCACTCTCCCTCCTTCAGATCTCTGCTGCACAGTCCAGCATCAGGGAGGCTTTTCTGGATGGCTTTGCTGAAAACTACACTTCCTTCCGCTCGTCTCTTCCTGGTGCCTGTTTTCTGCCTTAGTTTTGTGGACGTGTTCTCCACTGCACTCCTGTACTGGGAAATGCCTTTGCATTTGTATTTGTTTGTTTTCTCCCCACTCCTCCCTGAATGTAAACCCCCAGCGGGCTGGGACTTGGTCTTTTGGGTATCTCTAATGCTTGGCTCATGACAGGCACATGATAAATGGAAGAGCTTAGCATGCTGCCTGGCACATAGTAAGCCCTGAGTGAATTTTATAAATTGTTACCAGCACCATGATTCTTAACAAGAAATAAAGAAGAATTGACCCCTGGCTTTGAAGGATTCAGGAGACCTCACAGAGAGAGGATCCCTGCTTCATATAGATCCATAAGGGGTCAGATCCTAGTCGGGGAAACCATGAGTTGGGTTCAGGTGGAAGATAATGGAGGGCTGAGGGCTGAGGGCTGAGGGCTGAGGGCTTAGGCAGTGGGACTGGAAATAGGAGGTGGAACTAAGGGGTGTTTCATAGAAGCAGTTGGACATTGGAGAAGAGTTAAAGAGAACATCAAAATTTCAATTCTATCTTGCTGAGTATTTGATGATGCTTTGGGGAATACCTTGGAATGTTTTTTGGGGGGGTACAGGATAAGTTCAATTTTAAACATTTTGACTGTGATACATTTTAATGGGAATGGCCTTCAGGGAGCCGGAAGTAAGGATGCACTTGTAACACAAGTTTGCTATATCCCTAGACATGGGGAGAGCAGCAGAGGGAGAAGAGAAACTGCCAAGGCAAAATTATTGAAAGTATCACATGGAGAGGATTATCACAAAAGAAGGAAGGGAGACCAGGAGAAATATGAGGCACACTACCAGTGGGGGGTGGGGTGCAGGTGTTTCAGAGAGGAAGAGAGGAGAAGAGCCAAATAGGATTTGAAGGAGGGCAGGCCATTGGAATTGCCAGTGAGGTGATTGTAGGTGGCCGTGGTAAAACAGAGAGGCTAAGACGTGATTCAGGCCTCAGCGGATTGCAGACGAATGGTAGCAGACAAATGTGAGTGTGCTACTTGTGGGGATTTTCAATGGTGAGAGGGTGGGGGAAGTGGAGAGATACAGACAGACACACAGACACACAGAGACAGAGAGCTGGCTATTGAGGAGGAACCAGTGTGGAGAGGAAATTTTATGAGAATAGAAGGATGAAGGAATGGAAACTCAGGAAGAGAGATTAAGAGACACAAGAAAGGAAGAGGGGTTGAGTGGGAAATTGATGGAATGAATCTTCAAGGTGGTGAGAGTTGATGGGATTGAGAACATAGTAAAGACCTTCCTCGGGAAGAAAGAGCAATCCCTTTTCTTTACAGACAAGTGGGAGGTATTAGGAATTGGTCCTATTACAGATGAGAAGGCGAAGTAAGTAGGTCAAGGGCATTTATATCTATTATTCTTCATTTCTCAAAAAAGTGGGAGGTGAGATCGCATTGGCAGAATAAAATACGGTCAAGCCTAGAAAGGGATTCAGGCAGGGAGACCATCCATTTGTGTAGGAAAGGTATGTTTCACATCTACGCTTTCTCCTGCCCAAAACAAAGAACACCAAAGATAATAGAATGTTCAATCTGGACTGTAGACTGGCCCGTCCAGTCAAGCAACCTTGTTCGGTAGATAAGGAAATTGAACGATTCGGTGGCTAGCTCAAGGTTACACAGCTAGTTAGTAGCCGACATTGTACGAAAACCAGTTTTTCTCACTCTTAATTTGTACTCTTAGTGAAGTGTTTCAAGCTGTGCTTTCCAGAGACTTAATGCCACTTAAACCAGTAATATATCTTCTTTTATAGGCACCACCCCCTTTATGCACACATACACCTTACCTCCCTGCTCGTCTTCAATCTCAAAATCAGCCTACATGCATGCTGCTACTTTTCTTTCTTGCCCTGCGTGGTCCACTGTCTCAGCTTGCAGTCTGAATTGGATTGACCCTCAGATGGGCTTTTTCTCCTGGATAGCCATGTTGCAGACTGGCTGTCTGGTCATATTCCTGAAATGAGCCAGCATGTGGCTGATGCCATCATAAGGACTGAGGGCATTAGCTCTGTGAGTTGCTGCCATATCCCAAAGGCAGAGTTGAACTAGATGCTCCCTGGAGTGTAGCACTTATGGTTGTCAAATGAACCTCCTACGTGGCCCTTTTCCATTTAACTTGATATTTGGAAGGATCTACATAAATGCTTAATTCAAAAAAAAAAAAAAAAGAAAAAAGAAAAAAGATGTTGTTGGAAGCCTGTCAAGCAAACCCTAATTTTATCAGTTGTTAGGCTACATGAATTCTTACATTCCAAAATGAAAATACTTTTGAGCTACAGATGTTGTAGTTGTATCTGAATATGATTTTATTTTCCCTGTCTGCGTCGCAGCCTGGGTTTCTGTTCTTAGATTACAGCTTATATTTTTAAATGTCAGGATCTATAAGAAAGATACTCATGAGCTATAATCTCATTTGTTTCAGGGTACTTATTGTGAATTGCTGTGCTAGTGGTATGTGCGGGCAAAAAATCCCAGATATCTAGCGTTTTTATTTTTTTTCCACCTCTGAAATAGATGTTAGGATATCTGAGTAGTTTCTGCCCTTTCAATAATGCACTAAGTACAATGCTCATGGACACACTCACACCCCTTCTTCCTTCTCTCATTTGATTTCGAGATACAGAGAATAAATGAGACGTTCACTTGGGTTTCGCTGTCTTTTATGAAATCCAACCCATTCTGGAATGAATGAGCGAGAGACTCGGGAGGCTGTCTTCATGGGAGCCAACTGCCTTTCCCAAGTGTCTCATCCTCTCTCTGTCATCCCCAGGCGATGTGCCTGCATTTGTGTGTGTAGATTTATAGTTTATCTTTATCAATGGCTTCATCTGTAGGTAGCTATTATAGCTGCCTCGCCTGGATATTGTTTGGGCCTGATAGATCTGTCTGTAGTTCATCAAAGGGGAGCAGAGTGCCTAAAAGCCATCGGGTCCAGCTGAGGATGAAATACGAGCCATCAGCCTTGGTAATGGCTGTAAAATTTCATAATTACACGGCCTTTATTACATTGCATAATGATCCTGAAGCAGTATGGAACAATTAATTAAGATTTTCAACCGTGGCTCTTTCAGAAATTAAAAGGTGCTAGTAGCTGAGAAATGGGGATCTGTCTTGTCCTAAAAGCATTAGGGATGCTTAAGAAATAACTTTCCTAGGCACTTTCGGTTTTTTTTGTTGCTGTTGTTGTTGTTATGAAGAGGAACATCTTCTAGTTAGAGAACAAGCATTGGTATACCATGGCTATTCTCAAGTTTTTATTCCAACTTCAAAACCGATACTTTAAAAGGCATGGGAGTGAGCATGCTAAGGGTCTATATAACTCCCCAACTTCCCTTTTCTCTTCTTTGAAAAATTCTATTCAGCCTCCTGCTGTAGCCATTTATCACGTTTATGGTTGTTCGTCTCTACACATTAAATAAATGCAGGCTCTGAGATAGGGGGTCAGTTAACTGCCTACTACAGTATACTGACCAAGGAGTTTCTCTCATACACTCTCTCATATCTCGAGGCATTAAAATTCTTTCAAGATCTCTACGGTTTTGACAGTCATCCCCAAAGGAAGACTTTACTGTTTTCATTTATTATCCTGTGAATCCAGCATGTCACATCTAATATATACCTTTTATTTTTTGTTTCCATAATCTCATCTTCCCACCCCATGAAGAGTAATTAAATTGTGTGAGGGCCTGGAAGAGCTGGTAGGAGTTTGCTATTCCTAAATAATAACAGAAGCCAAAGAAAAATATATGGTATACACACACGTGTGTCTGCATTTGCGCATGCAAATTATGACCCATTCTTGACTCTGTTTTCCATGTCAGGGAAATTATGATTGAGATGGTTGCATACTATAAAATACTAATGACAAGATGGTGAAACAAGCCAGCATTTTTATTATGATGACTCCAAGCCATATCCCAGGCTTTCGTGCATGTATTTGAGAGGAAGTGGATATGTTTCAAGGAAACATTATCAATAGTACAACGGCGATGAGAAGAAAATTAAAAAAAGAAACCCCTAACATCATTGCGATTTACACAGAACTCCTGCATATTTGTTTACGTCAAGTATTATTGTTTTTAAATTGACAATCATCATATAACGTTTTACGGATCTAAATATTTCATGGGAGACTAAAACTTCCCTTGGGCATCCCCAATAATAAACTTTCAGCAGAAAATTTGGACGGGATTATGTGCTTCAAGGAGGAGCTACTGCTCAGAGTAAATTCTCTTGTTGAGGCATTTAGTCCCTTAATAGGAATTTTCTGATCTGCTGTCATTCTTGTTCACACACCGAGTGTCACTGCCTCTAAAACACTTGTCATTCTTTAATGGAAACAAAATAGTCATTGCAGCCAGAGCCACAATGTCATTCCACTACCCCTTGCTGCGTCGGCAATAGTGAAAATGACAGAGCGGCTCTCAGTAGGGGTAATTAAAATGTAAATATTGATATTTTATTATTTGAAATTACTTTCCAGTGCGGCATTTAATATCTCTCCATCTGTGCGGCTCTGTTTAGCGGTCACTTTAGTGCAGCTCTGGGATAGCGAGCAGCGGCTTGATTCCCGTTATGTCAAAATGCTTGTTGCTGCTTAATTTTGATATCTAATTAAGTGGAAAAGTACAGTCCACACTGTAATCCATGGCATCTTAACCAGCTGCTTGGGTATATTTAGAATTAATCTCCACTATGGAATCATCCTAATGTATGCAATTAAGAGTCTGCCGATGGCTAATTAGGTGTATTAGAATCAGGCAGCTTTTTTTTTTTTTTCCTCCTTTTTTTCCCCCTTTCATTTTGGACTCTTGCAAATGTAAGAGTCTCTCCCTGCAGAGGTGGTCTTAATGCGACTCAAATTGAGTTAGGAAACAGTGCAACTTCCGAATAAGTTCATCCATGGACAGCAGTATTTGCATTGTCCTATGCTTATTTGCGTGAGGCAACCTAATGTAGGAATGTCCAGGACTTCCTGGATCTATTTGCAGGATCTCAGTGACATGAAAGGGACTGGTCACAGCATAGAGGAGAGGTGGGACACAAAGATAAATATACTTTCCAACAGATCAAAGCAGGGAGACTCCCGGGCAGCACTCTGCAAGCCCTTGTTCATTTAGGGAGGAGAGGAATTATAGCGTGAGAGCTTTGCACCGCAGCTACATTTCCCTCCTCCATTCTACTTTTGAATGGAGCACTGTCTCCGAAAGAGTTATGATAAGAGGCACGGTTTGGTTTGTATATTATGTATCCGTGGTAAATACGGCAAGCAGCCTTTTACTACTGATAACGACTCTGCATTCATGTGCTTGGGGAAGTCCAAGAGCTGTGTTGTTCCCTGTTTTTGTTTTAACTTGGCCAGTGATCCAAATTGGGGGCAGTGAAGAGAGGAAGAAGGGAAGGCAGCGAGGAATCGAAGGGGTTGCCTCTATTGTCAATGAGAAGATAACTGGTAGCCTCCCCAGTGGAACGTATGCCAAGCCGTAATGACTTAGCTCTGCTTGAGCCAGCAAACACCAGCCGTGAACTTGGGAGTAAATATTCGTAAACAGATCTTCATTAGCCACAGAGAAAAATAGTGTGGGAGCCTGACTTTAAACCGAACTCTTGGGGCTAGAAATTCAGAGAAGCTGTTTTCTCATGCTGTCCAGAGCACAAATTATGCTCGGGTCTTTTAAGCATAGATAGTGAGGATTTCTAATATTATTTGAATGTGGAGTTTCAGGGTCAGCATGCTATAATTTCGTATCTGTGACATGCATCTCATGGATAACATATTTCTCCTATGTTCTTTCATGAATACATATGACACTTTGTTTTTAATGGCCTGTGTTGTAAATCCTTTAACTTGTGTTTATGCAGAAGAACCTCCTGATTTTTTTTCCTGCCTCTCTTCCTTCTGGGGCGTATGTTGGAGACCCCCTGAGTTATAGTGTCTTTCTGTTTTGAGAAAAGCAAGAAAAGCACACGTGAAGGACTTTTTTTTTTCTGCTTTTCCTGTAACTAGTAAAAGTGAGAGAAAGGGAGATATTAATGTTAACTCCACAAATACCATTTTTTTAAATAATTAGTGCTCTCATTAAAATTTGTGTTTCTGTATCAAGGGGCCAATTAGGAAAATCTGAGAAGATTTGAAGGTATGTCATTTAAAATGAATATAGAAATTGTAAGTGATTTTCTCCTAGAGCTCTCATACAGAATCAGCTCTTGGTCATTTCACTGAAAGCACACAAGATGATCACAACTTTTTTTTTTTTTTTTTTTTTTTTGTAATTGGTAGCTGACATAACATTTTCAAATTTTAGGTGAGCTCATGAAATCACCCAGGTCTTCATGCTGCAAACATTATTCTGTGTCTTAACATGTGTGTAGTCGTGGCTTTCAAAAATGGGAAAATGGGGCGCCTGGGTGGCGCAGTCGGTTAAGCGTCCGACTTCAGCCAGGTCACGATCTCGCGGTCCGTGAGTTCGAGCCCCGCGTCAGGCTCTGGGCTGATGGCTCGGAGCCTGGAGCCTGTTTCCGATGCTGTGTCTCCCTCTCTCTCTGCCCCTCCCCTGTTCATGCTCTGTCTCTCTCTGTCCCAAAAATAAATAAACGTTGAAAAAAAAAATTTAAAAAAAAAATGGGAAAATAATAAAGAGAAAAGATAACCTGAGCTTTCAAGTCTGCAACTCTGCCTTCATTAATGAGAGCGGATGGACTGGGAAAAACTCTCACCTTTTGTAGACAGGCAGCATTTAATCCAAAACCAGACTGGAGTGGAGCAAGCACTTCTCTCTTTCTCCTAATTTTCTCTTTTGTGCTCACTTAAGAAAAAAAAAAAAAGAAAAAAAATATATATACACACATATAGATATAGATTCTTTAATTTTTCAATATCAGAATAGTATTTTGGGTCACACATAACAGAAATAAAGCAGCCATGGCTAAATTGCTATTCATACATTTCTTTTAATGGTTGAATGTTCCCAAGAGAAGCAGTTCCTCATAAATAAATAAATAAATAAATAAATAAATAAATAAATAAATACATAAATAGCTTTTAAAAGAAACATTCACAAAAATTCATTTTTAATTTAAAATACAGTTTAGGTCAAACACAGTACAAAATCAAACATTAGAAATTATGAAGGAAAGTAAACCATGCCAAGAATTTGTGGTTTAAAAAAAAGTTAGCCATGGGACGCCTGGGTGGCGCAGTCGGTTAAGCGTCCGACTTCAGCCAGGTCACGATCTCGCGGTCTGTGATTTCGAGCCCCGCGTCGGGCTCTGGGCTGATGGCTCGGAGCCTGGAGCCTGTTTCCGATTCTGTGACTCCCTCTCTCTCTGCCCCTCCCCCGTTCATGCTCTGTCTCTCTCTGTCCCCAAAATAAGTAAACGTTGAAAAAAAAAATTAAAAAAAAAGTTAGCCAGAAGTTACAGTTTATGGTTGTTTTCCAGCTGTTCTAAAGAGTATTAGAGGCACATTGATCTCTTGCCGAAGTCTGGCAAATGATGTGCTTTATTAATAACTTATTGGTCAGTTTATTAAAATGTTGGATGGTGAAGAAACATGTTATCTGGTCCTAAAATTTATGTTATCAAAATTCATCTTCTTGTGTTTCTCCCTGTATTTGTATTTTAATTGAAACCTATCCTCTTCAGGGACACCTGGGTGGCTCAGTTGGTTGAGTGTCTGACTTTGGCTCGGGTCATGATCTCATGGTCCCTGGGTTCGAGCCCTGTGTCAGGCTCTGTGCTGACATCTCAGAGCCTGGAGCCTGCTTTGGATACTGTGTCTCCCTCTCTCTCTGCTCCTCCTCCACTCACGCTCTTTCTCTCTCTCAAAAATAAATAAACATAAAAAGATTTTTAAAAAAGAAAAGAAAATCTATCATCTCCAACAGAGATAATCTGTTTGGCCGTAAGTCAAAATTCTCAGCTTAAGTATGTACAAAAAATGGGGGGGGGGAAGGAAATGTTCATATAAAAATCATGAGAACTTCCTACCTGACTGATTAAAAATACTTTCGGCCCCCTGCTTGATTTCCTTAAGGTCCACCCTGACTTCTTAGAGAGAGACTTAAATGGAGCCTGCTTTACTTGCCTGGAATATTTGCATAGGAGTGCGCCCAGCTATGCGTGTTCCTAAGGCAGGTGGAAATGGTTCTTTTTTGAACTTATTACATAGGAGTGGATATGCAAACCAGTTTGATAAACCTGAAACATGTCTAAATGGCATTTAAATTACATTAACACCTACTTGTACAGACACAGTTGAAAGGTCATGACCGACAAGTACCATCTTCACTGTAAATGTCTCATTTGCTGCTTTAAAACGGGAAGGCACCTTACTCCCTTGGTGCTGCTCAGTGGCTGTCGTGTTGCAAGTATTTCTGACAAGTGAGTGTTTATTTAGTGAGAATCCATTGTTCTAAAATGGACTGAGAGGGAGATTTCATATGAATGCATTTTTATTGCATTGTCTTCTCTTGGCTGTTCTTGATTCAGGGAACGGAAACCCGTAAAAAGGAAGCCCAAGATTTCTCAATCTCTCGGCCATTTTTTTTAAAGTGTGGAAAGTGACTGTATTTGGGTTTTATAAAAACTGGTTTTGAAATCTCTGAAGAATTTGTTTAAAAAGTAGGCATACAGATTTTTTTATTCCTGCAAGCAGAAAGAAGCACTGAGCATTTGTTTTCATTCCTGACTAACTAGGCTAGGATTTCAGAGGTTTAGTATTCTAGCTACAGAAGATAAATTTACACATTGTTAAGATCGTTATACAAAGAAGATAAAGTAGAGAAATACTTGTAAATAACAAAAGTCATTGTGACATTATCATGGAGTCTGTTGTGAATGGCTATTTATAAATATAAGAGAAAGCAGTTAGGCCTTATGATCAAAAAGTCAACTTTAGTTATAAATTAAAAAGGAGGGGTGCCTGGATGGCTCAGTCAGTTAAGCGTCCTACTTTGGCTCAGGTCATGATCTCACTGCTTGTGGGTTCGAGCTCCGTGTTGGGCTCTGTGCTGAAAGCTCAGATCCTGGAACCTGCTTCGGATCCCATGTCTCCCCCTCTCTCTGCCCCTCCCCGCTCACACTCTGTCTCACTCTCTCTCAAAAGCAGATAAACATTACAAAAATTAAAATAAAAAGAAACTAGCTTTAGAACAAGACCTTATCAGAGTTTAAATGGCTCCAAAGAAAATCCTATACACTCTTGGCACTTATAAGCAAAGAGCTTTACATATATTCAGTGCCTTAATAAACCCTTCTTGAAGTATGAAAAACAATTAGGCTACATTTTGTTGCATATTCAGATTTTCTTTCTGGGGGAGGGGACTGATATCTGAAATGCTATCTTCACTTCTAGTGTCCCATTCTTTGTGAAAGCCATTCAGTGAGTTGTGATTCATTAGTTGATTTGGCACAAATTTATTGAGCACCTGCTACGTGGCTGGTGCTGTTGCAGGTGCCAGGATTACAGCAAGGAACAAGGAAGAGGAGGGCTCCACTATTAAGAACTCCGAAAACATGGCAGCCCACTGGGAAAGATGTGTCTGTCAGGTGGCACATCATCACATTCACTCCTTTACTTGTTTAGGGCTTTAACCTGGAGCTCCACTTTCATATTTTACAGCTGGAAACGATGCCCGTGGATGCTACATAGGAACGATATAATTATAATGGCAGTAGGAATGGAAAAGAATGAATGTATCCACTTGATTTCAGAAATATGAAAAGGAAGGCTTGGTGGTAGAACATTGAAAGGCTGGGAGTGAGACAGCAGGCAGATGGTGATGCTGTTAATCTCGGAAGTAGGAGAGCTACAGGGTGGGGAAAATGAGCTCACTTTTCACCCTGCTACGCCATCTACAGAGGAGTTACCAGAAGAGGAGTTTTCAGGAAATGTGGCAGGAAAGGGATAAAAGGGCCAAACAGTGAAAGAAATTCCATTTTGTGCCGGTGGGTTTCAGTTTTTTGTCCACTGGAGAGGTTGAAGCCAAGAAAGCATCATGGCCAATGGATGGCATGCTTAGAGTTCATATTTAAAAATAATGCTTGAATAGCCACGGGTAAGATGGAAGAAGGAAATACCAGATAAGAATTCTGGTATCCCTTTATTCCAAAAGAGATGATGGAGATCTGAACCAAAACTGTGGGGAGTAAGGGAGGAGAGAAATTGATGACACATTGAGGAGGATGTGTACAACCAACACCAATCTTTCCTCCTTTACATATCCGTACACTTTGATCATTTCTTATGGTACCTACCTACTTTTCGTCATTGTATTCTAATTTACTTTTGCTGGACTGTAACATCTTACAGGGTACGCATTATATTGTACTCATCTTGTATATCCTAATGGGTCGAAGCATAGTGCTTCACTTATCATAGATGCATTAAATGTCAATTGGTTTTACTTTTGTTACACAACTGCAGCAAAATTCATTGGAAACTGAATAATGTACGTCTGGACCAAACCTTTAGGGACATTTGTTTCTACTTCCCTACTTTACCAATGAAAAGGCAGGAACCAGAGAAGTTGACTCATTCCCCAGAGTCACACAGTCACTTGGTGGGACAGGTGGCACCCAGTGCTAGGTTGATTTACTCTCGGTCCAATGATCTTTATCTGAGGTGCTCACCATTACCCACACACCCTTGTGCTTCATGTCAGTCATTCTCGCTGCATACTCCGAATCACTCGGCATTGGAACTGGAAGCTTCTTCAAAGATGTCTGGTCCCTATTTCGCATATGTCCATATTTCACAGATGAGAAGTCAACTATGGGTCTGTGTGAGTTTGCTGGGGCTGCTATAACAAAGTGCTACAAATGAGACGGCTTCCAACAGAAATTTATTGTCACTCAATTCTGAAGACTAGAAGTCTGAGATCAAAGTGTTGGGAGGGTTGGTTCCTTCTGAGAGTGGTAAGGGAGAATCTGTTCCATGCCTTTCTCTTGGCTTCTGGTGGCCAAGCATCTGTTGGCTTGTAAATGGCATTCTCTCTGTGTACTTGCACATCATTTTCCTTCCGTTTGTGTATGTCCCTCCCTAAATTTCCCCCTTTTTAATGAAACTACAGTCAGATTAGGACCCACCCTCATGACCTCATTTTAACTTGACTATCTACAAAGACCCTATCTTTATAGGTCACATTCACAGGTACTGAGAGAATTATAACCTCTTTTTTGGAGGGACACAAATCAACCCACAGCAGGGGTCAAGTTAGCACTATTGGTTGGAGTGTGGGTAGAAGTAGAACCTAGATCTCCAGACCTCAATGTCACTGCTCCCCACTCTAGCCTCTTTCATCATATATCCCTCAATGGCAGTCAACCTTTAGCTTTTGAATGTTTGACATTACTTATTTCCTACAAATTCTTTAAAAGTCTTTGGAAATGTCTGTCAGCCTACAAATCCTCAAAGTTCAGATAGAGGCAGTATGCATTTATTTTGAAGGCTTGATTTTTAAATCAAGTATTAGACCAAATTTGATGAGGACTTGGGAATTTCCTGAAGACAGTTCCCGCACATCTGATGCCCAGGCTGGGTTGATATTCCTTGGACTATTGGTCAGGTCCCCGTTAGCACCCTGTGGTATTTCCTGACCAGCCCCAACAGTGATTGGGTAGAGCCAGTCAGATTCAGGCACTGGATCTTTTTCTTTCAAACCAGAAATGTGGCTTCAAAATGAGCTTTTTCCTACTTCACATCCATCTACTCCCAAAGTAAGACTGAAAACTAAGGGTTTTTTTTGTTTTTTTTGTTTTTTTTTTTGAGTCCTACATTATATGGCACTGCCTTCCTTTTTTCTCAATGGTCAAACCAAATGTAGTCACATCAAAAAGGAAACTCTCCAGGCAGAGCTGTCTTGTTTTCAACTAGCACAAAATAAAGGTTGTGGGAAAAGAAAGCCATTAGGTATCCCTCCTTTAAAGCAGCTCAGCCTATACCTTTCTCTGTGCCTTCTGACAATTTTTCTTTCTTCTTGGCTTAGATGAAAGGATGGGAGAAGTAAAGTTGAGGTCAAGTAAAAGGGAGTTTGGGGAAAGCTAAAGGAACATTTGTAATCATTCAGCAGTGGTAGGTAAGTGGAATTTCCAAAGAGGAACTGTGCACTTCATCTAGATAGTCTCCATATTCCTATTTTACATCATCTGCCCCAAATCTAGTTCTTTTTTTTTTTTCCCCTCAAAGCAGGTTGGCAGCTGTCACCCTCCCACACTCACAGAAACAAACAAACAAAAAAAACTCTTGTTACGATTTTCAGGCTTTTCTGAGTAGCCCCTTGGGAATATCTTTCTTTCGCTGCTATTATAATTTTAATTTTTTTTAGCAAGCTGGATTTGGAAACAAGAAGCAATTACTACAGAAGGCATTTCACCAGGGCCATGGGGGCATGGTTTTAATTTCTGTGCCCATGAGTGGGCTAATTGAAAATTCATTTGGCTGTTTGCATAATCAGCATGAGTGGTCAGTGGCCAGTTGCACCTGGAAACTCAGTTAACAGTGATAATTCCATCTTGGACCAGTAGATAGTGCCTTTATGATTCTATTCTACCCTCCTTTAATTTATCATCACCACCCAGACCATTTACTAAGTTTTATGGATGCTGGTCAAGTTTGCCACGTAGAATTTTTGAATCTGAATTCTGTCTTGCAAGATTTCCACATTTTTCCTATGAAACCACTATTTTGAAATAATGGTTTCATAAAATCTCTGTGAATCTTACTTGAAGTATAAAAACAGAGCTGAAGAAACAGAAAGAACTAAAAGAAACAGATTTATTATGGAATCAACAAATGTTGAAAGCTGATCAAATCACAAGAAGGGGAGCTGTCCCATTTTTGTTAGTTACTGTTGTATTTTACCCAAACTAATTGAGATTGAGCCTGAATTAATGAAGTCTGGTTTATGGTCCAACTAAAAGAATAAAGATTCAAAGGATAATATTGGAGGTATTGTATCTAATGCTTAGGTACTAATATAATAGATAACAATTACCATCTATTACAAAGAAAAAATTTTAAATAAAATGCTTCTGATAGCACCAGGTAAAGATTCCAGCTTTCACTTTAGCACATGACCATCTGTAGTTGGCTTAACTCTAGCCGCTACTGAGTGCCAGCCCATAAAGTCCATTTCTGTAAAAATCAAAATAGAAAAAAGATCTTTATACATTTATATATATTAATTTTATATGTTATATATACATATATATACACCCTGCATATATATATATATATGTATATGTTACATATATATGTGTGTGTGTATATATGTGTGTATATATGTGTGTATATATATATGTATATATATACACACATATATATGTGTGTGTGTGTATATATGTGTGTATATATATATATGTATATATATGTATACACACACACACACACACACACATATATACATACACCCTGCAACCCCAGAGCTGTGTGTTTTGTGAATTATACAGCAAATGGTATGTCTGCTCATATGTGAAGTAACAACTGGCTTAAACATAAAGTTTAGCTCTAACAAGGTCTCCTGGTAGGCAAGACCAGATCTTAGTGCCATTGTGATTCTTGTCTCCCCTAGTTCCTGTAAACAGTAGGTTCATTTGTATGAGAGAGAAAGAATCTAGCTTATGCCACACTGCTCGCTCACCTTCTCTCCATGAATTTCGTTTGCGATCTCCGTGAGTCATTATGGCATCATTACAATTCTAGCATGATATGCTATTCGTTGAAAGATGTCAATGTTTTGCGGAACAGAGACACTACAGTTCAAAAACTGTGAGCGGGTAAATCAATGCCATGATTAACTGATATTAACGGACACCCTGAAGATTTAAAATGCTTGCTCTCTGTTTCAAGGAAGCAGCCGAGAAGAAAATGCCTAGCAGGGGTTAAAACCAGATGCCTGCACTGCAGCCTATTTCTGTCAACACTCCGTTCAGGAAATAAACATTTATGCTTTCTGAAATGAAAGTGTATTTTTGAAGACTAGCCGTCAGATATTTTTTGCCCTTCACACTTTCAAATGCTTAGCCTTTTCTGAAAGTTGACTGCAAAGTGCATCAGTTTGCCAGGCTAAAAAAAAAAAAAAGTGCTTGACAAGTGCCCATGGCACCACTGCCATCCTCCGAAGTTTCTAGTAGAAGAAGGCAAGAGGGCTGGCACAGAACATACTTTCTTCAAGCCTATTACTTCAGGGGTACCTGCCTCTTGAGAAGCTTTTCAATCCTTCCAAGTGATGTTATTCCCAACTGTCATCTGGTTTATTTGGAGCACACTGTATTGCAGATAAACATGCTATTTAACTGCGGGTCAAGGTAGAGAGTCATTCTGCTAGCAAAATGCCTGAGATACATTAAATGGCACTGACTCCGGGACAGAGATGAAGAGAGATCCCAGTTGTCAGCGATAGGCATGGAATGGGCCGGAGCCGGGGAGGAAAAAAAAAAATGCACCATGGTATCAGTGTGTTTTAAAAAGCTGTAATATGGCTGAACATTTAAAACTATAAGCTGTCACACACCAAAGATTAAGATCCCAGGACGCACAAAACACGAGGTTCACACAACACGACTGCAAAGCATATTTTATTTCACTTGGGAGAGAGGTTTCGCTCCAAAGGTATCTGAATCCTATAGGTGATGAGAACCTCTAATTTGTAGCCCAGTAGCCATAAAACACCACTAAATGCCGGGTGAAGGTGCACACAAGTAATTATCATTGGGACACAAGCGTGTGTGTGCCAAGAGAGCAGTAAGAGTGTGTTTTTAAAAAATTCCTTAAACTCAGTTTAGTTAGATCTTGGACATTTAGGTTTTGATACTTTTTGCTCAGGTCCACTGGTAAAAATGTTATCCAGATATGCTTATATATGTAATGTGTCTTAAGCTAGCACTCCTAAGGGGCAGTAGAAGAACTTTGTGGAATTAAAAGCTAATGTCTGTGATGTATGCAGCCTCCTTAGTGAGCAGGTGAGCACGATAATCTCATAACAAGGCCGTTTCACTGCCACGCAGGCATCTGGGCAGAAGCGACCTTTGCAACAGCTTCCAGATTGCGGAAGTGTGGTAGGAAAGGGTTAAAAGTGTTGCGATTCAGTTATTTCTAGAGCAAGAAGGGATAAAAGTCCGGACTTTTATTTATCCTCTGTAAAGCATGGATTGTCCTTTTTCCTACCGTTTTGCAAAATTACACCTCCTTTAATCAGCTGAAATAGATTTGAGGATATCAGGCAAGCAAACTTGTCAAACCTATATTCATCATCACCTCCTCCCTCACCAAAAAAATAAATAAATAAATAAAATGAGAGAGATCATCTTTTTCTTTACCCTTTTTCTTCTTTTTATTTCATCAAGAAGTGAAAGAAAAAAGTTAAGTTTACAGGAAAGATACACGCACACGTACGCACACAGAGCCATCGACAGAGAGCAAACAAATTGCAGGGTCCACTTTAAAAAATGAAATTTTATTGTTTTTTGCTTAATTAAACCCCAAAGAAATGTGTGAAACGTTGTTATGGCTGAAAATTGTTAATTTGTAAATCACAGGGACAAAAGGGCCCCTGTGCAACTTTAAAGTTTCCGTGCACGTAAATGTCGATAGCGTGCCTTCTCCATCATCAGCACTAAATTCACATTGATGCCTCTTTTCTTCTCCGTATTGATCCTTCCATGAGAACGTAGATTTGTATCTGTTAATTAATGCGTCCTGAAACAGCGTTTGTATTAATCAGGCAGATAAGAAAAATTGGATGCCTGCATCCTCCTGACAACCGTAAAAGTGCTGGCCCTGATAAAATCGTGGATGGACCTCAATAAAAAAGTTCCTCCTTCCACTCAATAAACTAATCATCCTGCTTTTAATTATTCGGCAGAAAGATGTGTGGAGATTGGAGAATGTGTAAATCTATTTACTAACAGCAGTGTCGGGAGGGAGAATAGGGCTGTCACAGGAAGGTGCTGCGGGCTACGCGCTCTGTCCGTCTGCCGCTGCAGAAAAACTGCTGCTTGAGAGCCTGAAAAGGAACAAGAAAACTAAGGCAAAGGGAGAACAGCCATCCCTTTTGGCTCGTAACTTTCCGGATGAGCATTTATTTCTTCGTCTATTTCATGTACAAAAGAAATCGTACTATTCCCTTTTCTTGAGCGAGATATTTGGATTTGCATTGCATGTTTTTTTTTTTCCTGGAGGGGGAACAGCAAAAAGAGCACTAGTGTTTGTTTGTTGTCAGTGTAACATTCTTAAGATCAGAAGCAAATGGAGCCTAACCTACTCAGGCGAGGCCATTATTTTACTCTTCTGACTGTTTGAAATGTTACCGATTGTTGTATCTTTATAGGAATTTATTTTTAATAAATGCGTTAATTATGCTGACCAAAACAAAAGGCACGGAAAAAGAGAAAAAAAGATTGACACAGCCAGCTCAAAAGAAGCTCTGTCACGTAATGTGTAAACAGCTTGATAAACAATGAAAGAAATGCTTTTTACACACGTCTGAAGACCATCCTTGACAAAAGCTGGACTGATCCTTCTTGATGATCTTATTAAATACTTCTAGTTAACGGTGCCAAATGGCAAACCACTGGTTTTCACCAACAGGCCAGGAAATCACTTTCGTTTCCTTGTCGTGCAGTAGTTTCTTAC
This sequence comes from Lynx rufus, assembly GCF_022079265.1. NCBI lineage: Eukaryota > Metazoa > Chordata > Mammalia > Carnivora > Felidae > Lynx > Lynx rufus. The sequence goes on from NW_025814829.1 coordinate 9,656,785, forward strand.
ATCACACGGGACATGAACAATTTGATACGAATAAAAAATGGAACAACAGTGATGAGCATAAGCAGGAGCCTAAGCAGACTGGGCGGCAGTGGGTATTTATGAGGAAAAAATAGATTTCATAAGTTGCATTATTACAATTTTCTCCTATAGAATTATTGGTGGCAAGATCTTAAATCATAGTCCTGTGTCCTCAAAAACCACAGAGGTGGTCGATCGCTCTTGGAATTCCTGGGCATAATTTTGGAAATGAAAGTGAAGATTTAAGAAATATTTCTTTGTTTAGGACTCTTGGAAGAAGTAGGTGGCTGATCATCAGGTATCACCAAGACTTCCTTTCATTTTTATTTATTTACTTACTATTTATTTTGAAAGGGACTTCGTTTAGAATCCAGATCTAGTCCCTCTGAGATCTAAATAGACGTTTTAACCCCTAACTAGGTTTAAAGGCACAACTTCTGCTTTCCCTATTGAACCGCATTTTCTTTTAAAATTTGTTTGCATGTTTTCTTAAGCTCAGAAGGAACTTGAAGCATGTGTGTGTGTTGTGTGTGAATGCAGACCAGACTGTTACTGAAGAACTAAAGCAGTCATATAGGTAGTTCGATAGTTAAGAAAAAAGTAATATTTGATATGGCTGCATTTATTGAACCTACGTTATGCATTAGTATTTTGCTGGGTTTTATATCGTATTTCCCAAAAATAAAAATTGAGGTGCAGGTGAATTGTCTCGCTCATGGCGAAAGACACAGTAGCTGAGTGGGTCCAATATTCAAATTCAGGATCTGGCTCTGCCGATATGCTATCCATGGAACCCCATTGCTTCCACAGTTAACTTTTTAAATAACTGGATCCTAATAAGAATAAACTCTGCCTTTTTGATTTGGTGAGGAGGCCAGGCTGCTAAGTAGTCTTCTCTCTCTCTCTCTCTTCCTTTTTAAAGAATGTTTTCTTTTTTCTTTTTTCTTTCCTTTTTTAAGTTTATTTGTTTTGAAAGAAGAAGAGTGAGTGTGGTAGCAGGGGAGGGGCAGAGAGGGAGAGAGAGAATCCCAAGCAGGCACCACACTGTCAGTGTAGATCCCGATACGGGGCTCAAGCTCAAGAACCGTGAGATTGTAACCTCGGCCAAAATCAATAGTCAGATGCTCACCTGAGACACCCAGGCTCCCCTTCGACTCTCTTTTATACCAATAATCACCATTTTAAGAGGACTTCATGCTAAATATCCGTGGGTGCAGAATATCAAATTAAGAAGTCTCTTTCAGGTATCAGAATACCCATTATTCACTGAACGTCTGACTATTAGAGAGAAATGTTTCCAAATCGCACTCTACAGTGTGAGTCTAAACGTTTGTTTTCCTTTATTTTGGGATTCTTTTTTTTTAACCTTTATGTTGTTTATCAGTAGTGGTTTTTAGAGATGAAGTAGATGAAAACCTGACTTCCTGTAAGACATTTATAAAAACTCCAGCCGGAAATTGAGTATATTTAAAGACTACGTATTATTTTCTCCTGAAATGAAAGAAACAAAACTGCTTTTATGTTCTAGTGTCCTCAGCTGTGTCCATAAAACTTATAAAAAGCACCAACAAGTTGAACTGGTTTGTGACTTTTACTTTGCCATTTGCAAAATGATCAGGGAAAAATGTAAGAGCATCTAATCAAAGCTCAGCATAATTTTGAGCACCGATGCAGAAGCCGACTACCATATGAAACTAATGTTGCATTATGAAATTATGGCTTTAAAGTAACTTGATCTGCCCATCTTCCCATGCAGGCTTCTCCACGCTGTCCCTGGCGGACCAGATGAGCCTTCTGCAGAGTGCTTGGATGGAAATTTTGATCCTTGGTGTCGTATACCGATCTCTTTCATTTGAGGATGAACTTGTCTATGCAGATGATTATATAATGGATGAAGACCAGTCCAAATTAGCAGGCCTTCTTGACCTAAATAATGCTATCCTGCAGCTGGTAAAGAAATACAAGAGCATGAAGCTGGAGAAAGAAGAATTTGTCACCCTCAAAGCGATAGCTCTTGCTAATTCAGGTTGGCATATTGACATAGTCATTGTTACATTTTTTAATATTTCAGTTTTACCCTTCCCTCAACTTCTTCAGGGATTTGCTAAACCCAGTTGTAAATTCTGTATGAGACAGCAAAATTATAGTCATTACAGCTTTCTAGTGAAAAGTTACAGGAGAAATCAACTTGAATTATTTTTAGTATATTTACTTACTAAAAGCGGTGAAACTTTTGGCACCTAATGCATTTCCTAACTGGTAGTGTGAATGGCCACTCTCAGGACAAAATTACCTCCATTGTCTTGTAGGCACAAGTGAAAATACCTATGAATTATGGATACACAGAAACCTTTTCTCCCCCTGAAAAATGCACATTTTGCAATTGGAAAAACATATTTGGTGTTGTTTTTAGCTTTGGTTATCAAAAAATCCTCTGTTTTCTTGTATTCTGGAGTTCTCTAGAAATCTAATTCTGCTGGAGTATTTCTCTGAAAGGTACCACCTATGCAGTAAGGGTTAAGAATTATGGGAATAAATGGTCTTTACATTTGAACTGAAATGTACTAAAATAGCAACCTCTGATAAGTAAAAATCGTTGCTGCTTTGTTGTTTTTCCCTTTGTGCCTCTCCTAATGCTTTATTGTGGTCTTAAGTCTCTGTTAGCATTTGCATAAAGTTCAGGATAGATCCCTCCTTAATGACGTGCCGATCATTAGATACCTGCATGTCAATAACATGCTCTGATGCTATGTACCATTGACAGTCACACCGTGCCCCTCCATCTGCTTTTGTTTTGACCCTATCTTTGAACTTTATCTTGGTTGCTGGCCAGTAGTTTTCCCTTTAATTACAAGAAGGAAACTGTCAATAAAATCTGTTAAATGGGATGCAATGAGTGGCTTGAATGGGCGGACGGCTATTTGTTCAAATTCTGCAGCATTCAAGGTATTGACAGTTTGTTTTCTGGGGCCATATGTGACGATCAATCTCAGGCTGGGCTCAGCCGCGCTGAAAAATGAAAAACCAGATTGCTTTTGCTTACTTGTGGATGACGACTTTGTGATTTGGCGCGGTCCTAGTGAGATGAGACCTTCTGCCCAAATTGCCCCCATGAGAGCCGGGGACGCGTGACTGTTTTTAGAAATAATTTTTAATTGATTTTGTAATTAACAGTTCATCTACAATATTGATGCATGCATCCTTGGACTGATAGGAGGGAAATTGTTTTCAACAATGAAGTTGTACTTTCCTATTTGTCTTCATAATGGAGTTTAGCATTGCGTACTTTTAATCGCGAATGTAGCCCCTTGCTTACCACACCATTCACCTCTTTTTTTTTCCTAGTCCCCTGTGAAACTGTAAAATATGATTCTTTATGACAAGTGGCACTGTTGATGCAAACTCTCAGATACCCCCTGTCTGCCTCTCTAGAAGAGAGTCAAAGTGGGAGACAGGAGAGAAAATTTTCCAAGAACACGTTAGTTTGCATGGACTTCACATTATAACATCTCTCATAATTAGGGGAAAGATTTCACAGCAGTGCTTTGGGGAAGAATTTGTGTTTGGTAGTCATACAGTGATTCTAATTTTAAAACATATACTTGGTTAATTATTTTTAAAATACAGCAGGCATGTTTTATATCTTTTATATTACCTACTGCTTTTTAAAATTGTTAACTAATGAACGCTAAAACTTTATCAAAATTGTTAAAATCTTATAATTTTAGATGCTAGATATATACTTTCTGGCCTGAATTAATTAGGAGCAGCATTTCTGTCTGTTGTTTAGAAGTGTAATCATTAATGTTTTGATATGTAAATATTCGAATCTCACAGACTCTGCTGTTGGGAGGAGGAAGTGACCTACTTTAGAGCCATGACTGGTGATTATAAAGTCTTTAAAGAGCTCGTTAGTTTGCTTTTCTTGTTTAAAGCCAGACATAGTGAACAGGCCCTCTCTCTTTTTCTCTTGTACTGTTAGTAACACTCACGCCGAAAATTTGGCCTTGTCACAGAGTTTTTCTGCAAGTGATTGTAACTTATTTTTTAGCTTCTCAATACCAAGAAAATTAACTGAACCAGAGTCCATGAAAAGGAGTAAAGATTAAGTACTTTAAGGACTATGTTGATGTGTAAATTGTGCCACCTCTCTTGGGTTGTATGGATATGGCCCTTTCCTCATGCATGCGTCCTACGCGCCCCACCATTTTAGCATGGGATAAACCACTCAGAATATCTTTTTTTTAATTGTTTTAATGTTTATTTATTTTTTTTTTTTTTGAGAGAGAGAGAGAGAGAGAGAGAGAGAGTGCACGCGCACGAGCAGGGGAAGGGCAGAGAGAGAGGGAGACACAGTATCCAAAGCAGGCTCCAGGCTCTGAGCTGTCAGCACAGAGCCTGACGCGGGGCTCGAACTCCTGAACCATGAGATCATGACCTGGGCCGAAGTCAGATACTTAACTGACTGAACCACCCAGGTGCCCCAGAAAAGAATTTTTTTTCTCACACTGTCAATATGATGCTACTTTATTCCATTTTTTGGCCAGTATTTGGTTGACAGCAAAAAAGTTGTAGATTCAGTTTTGCTTAGATCCAGGTTAAAAACACATCAGTATGAAAAATGTTTTAATACCTTTCATAGACACCCTAAAAAGCTCATAGATTTTCTTTTAGTATTTAGAAATTTCAGATTAACATCAGTGAGCTTTGGTGCAACAACAACAACAACAAAATTCTGGTTTAGTGTTAGTTATTTAGATACTTAGCATCCCCTCTATGGCTATAGGTGTTAACAACCCTTGTCTCGTTAATCTAAATTTCAGCTTATTTTAAATATCTGTCTTTATTCAATAATTACAAATATTGCACTTACGCTTGGGAAACAGGGAATCGTCTTCTTGATCAAGGCTGTCATATATTTTTGTAGCTCTGTTTCTGGCATGTGTGAATTCAGGAATTCTTACAGCACCAAAAACATCATCAGAAGTACTTTCCCTATCTTGAGATATGGCCAAAAAATAAAACCCAATATATTATGAACTACTGTTGTAATTCTCACATTCAAAATTTGAAAACCCCAAATAATTGTTCCTATTATTTTTGAAGGTAAAAAACTCACAGTTTCTTAAACTCTAAAGTTTCCTACTTTTGAATGCCCATGACCTCTTAGCTGATTACCGCATCCCTAATATACTTCTGTGCGATCAAATTTAAAAAGGAAAATCTGGGCCCCACTTTGAACATTGTTATTGCTAGGCCCCAGTTCTCTCATCCATACACCAAGAAGTTAGTCTGATCTCTAGAATCCTTTCCATTTGGGGAATGTTATGATTCTGTAATTAATATTATGTCTTCAGTGGAAAATTTAGTGAAACATTACCACACACATTTTGGGTAAGATTACACCATGTGATTCTATTCTCTCTGTTTGGTTCTATTGATTCTTAGGTCTAAGAATTTGTTTGACCCTATTCTCACTGTCCCCGTGAAAATGTACTCATTCTTATGTAACAGAAGACTAAAGCAGCTTAAGAGGAAGAATAAACGTTTAGTCTGGTCATTCTCTTTCGCTCAGATCACAAGTGACACCTTCATAGCTGCCCCTCATACCTCATGTCACCCGGCCCTGCCCCCAACCTGGAGCCCTGTGAGCCCAGCCCATTCGAGAATAAACAGAATCATGGTGCCTGGGTAGCTGAGTCGGTAGAGTGTCCAAATCTTGATTTCAGCTCAGGTCACGATCCCAGGGTCATGGGATCAAGCTCCAGGTTGGGCTCTGCGCAGAGCATGGAGCCTGCTTAAGATTTTCTCTCTCTCTGTCCCTCTGCCCCCTCCCCCACTCCTCTCTCTCTCTCTCTCAAAAAAAAAAAAAAGAAAGAAAGAAAAAAAGAACTGAAAAAAATAAAAGAATAAACAGAATCTATAGGCTTAATGCTGAGTTTTTATTTCTATACCATACTTCTAGAATAATAGCATCTGTTAATATAAAACAGTGAGTAATATTTTGGTCATCAGTTTCAAATCCTAAGTAATTATAACCACATCCAGATAGTATTTTGTCCATGAGAACAAATGTTTGATGTGTAGAATTGTGATATGATTTCAAGGGATAGAAAGTTTATGATGACTGTAGGAGACTGGAATGAGGGCCATACTTAATCACAATATTTGGACCCTCATAAATTTGACCAAGTGTTTCTCAGTCTTTTTCCATTATCACTGCCTTGGGGTAGCCTTTTTAGATATTTTTTTTTTAATAAGTCCCCAGTGAAATATTAACATTACAAATATGTTACGTATCTGTTTGTGTACTGTATATATATGCATTTTACCTTTTAAAAGGATTTTTTTCACCACTTCCAAATTCCAAATTTCGCTTCCTTTGAGAATGCATGCTTTAGTCACATAACTTTTCTTGTCTCTAAAATGAGGTAGGTGAATTAAATAATGTCTCATATCTCCTAACTGGCCTAAAATTTTTATGTCAGTTACTTTTAAGTGAGAGCAGTGAGTTTGGTCATATATTTTTTTTTGTGTGTGTGTGTGTGTAGGTGCAGAATTTGTAATATAGAAATATTAACATCTTCATGAATCTGAACAATTAGTGTAAAAGTGAATAAACCTCTCCAGTCCCTTTGTATCTCCTGGGCCCTTCGACATAATTTTATTCAAATTTTGACTACATTTGGTGATTTGACATTTTAGATATTGACCAAGAGATTATCCTTTTTACAGAATCTTTCAGTAGACTTTTTTTTTTTTTTCGCTTTTACTGGGGAATCTCATTTGCTTTCCACAACATGCCTGTGAGGTAAACCTGTCCAATGTCATTTTACAGGTAACTGAAGCGAGCTGATAAAGACGTGTGGCCGCCATGAGACAGAGGGCTGGGCCCTCTGTCCCTTGCTATCAATAAGCTATTTCTAGTCCACAAATAAGTATACAGCATGTCTTTAAAAGGGTCAGTGCAGAAGATTAGCAATTGCAATTTCACATCCGCCAACCTAAATTAGTACTTTCAATGTAGTTTAGAATTTTGCACCCACTTTATCTTGCTGTCTTCTTGGAATTAGAAGAGTATAAAACCACCCTTGAAAGTGACGAAAAAAAGAATTGGAGACAAAATTTTTACTGCATTTATAGCATTTTATAAGAAGTTAGTAATGGTGGGTCTTTTGTGGCAGGTAGATATTTATTCTTAACTTTTACCCAGACCAAACTGTAATTAATACTCTCCTCAAAATCAAAATTATGATTTTACATCTCCTAGTCTACTTTTCTTTGACTTTTGTTCAGATCTGCCATCACTGTTTGGTTTATTTTAATTTTGATTTTTTTAATGTTGATTCATTTTTGAGAGAGAGAGAGAGTAAGTGTGCCACTCAAGCGGGGGAGGGACAGTGAGAGAGGGGGACAGAGGATCCGAAGCAGCTGTGTGCTGACAGCAGAGAGCATTGACAACGCAGGGCTCAAACTCATGAACCATGAGATCGTGACCTGAGCCAAAGTCTGAGACTTAAGCAACTGAGCCACCCAGGCACCCCTAATTTTGTTTAAGATGATATATTTGATTTGAAGCGGGTGGTGGATTTATTCAGTGTAACCTTTCATACATATTAGAAGTTCATACATATTATGATATTTCAAATTTTTATGTGAAAAGTAAAATTGGGTTTTTAAGTGTTTCTTATCATATTTAGTGATCACCATGCCCTGACACGGTGTGAGACATATTTGCGGCAAGTGTCTCTGTGCTTCCGACTGGGTAATAAGCACATAAGCACTCTGCAGTTGCTCTCCTTCTAGGGAATGACATAATGTAACTTTATTTTCATTTACAGGTCTTAAGATAATGACGAATCCCTTACAAAAAGGTAACTAGCGTGGTGCAGATCGTTTATGATACTGTGGAATGTTGAAATATTTACCACCCAAGTTGCTATCAACATTCACTTATGGAGTATAATTGTCTGATCGCTTCTAGGAAAACAAGTTAGAAAGCTCCTGGATAAGTAGATACTGAGGGAGACAGAAGGCCTTAAGTACTTGTAGGGAAATAGAACAGGCCTAGCAGGGAAATCTGACCGTGCAAGGTAAATAGAATAATGGTAACAATAATTTGGGATTTATGAAAGGGAAACCTGGAGGAACTATGGACTATGGATCTGTACTTTAACATTTGATATAAATACAGTAGAAGAGTGATTTGTGTGGCCGGTATAAACATCAAAGTCTGGCTCAATGGAGCAAGAAATGAGGAAAACAGCTATCCCAAAAAATACATATGTCTCAGTGGAAAGCTTTAAAATCAATTCTGTTCTTCTCATCATAGTTAAGCACAAAATAAGAATTGCTATTGCTATTTCCAGCATTAGAATTATAACCTTTCTGCATTAGGAAAGACGTAAAAAGTTTTTTGGTCTAACCTCCTCCTTCATGTGTGAACAGCTTCCCCTTGGCATATCTGCCAAGTGTCTCTACAATCTCGCTCAGAATATTGCCTAACTCACTAGTTTCTAGAAGGGACCGTTCCATCAGAAGTTTCTCACTGTCCCTATCTCTGTCTCTTTTGTACCATTTTAATGTAAAATAAAACACAGAATTTAACACACACACACACAACCATATGTATAATTTAATGGGTGTTTTATTTTTTTATATTAATTTTTTTTATGTTTATTCATTTCTGAGAGAGACAGAGCATGAGCGGGGGAGGGGCAGAGAGAGAGGGAGACACAGAATCTGAAGCAGGCTCCATGCTCTGTCTGAGCTGTCAGCACAGAGCCCGACGCGGGGCTCGAACTCACAGACCATGAGATCATGACCTGAGCCGAAGTTGGTCACTCAACCGACTGAGCCACCCAGGTGCCTTTTTTTTTTTTTTTTAATTTTTATGGGTGTTTTAGTTTTCTGTGGCTGCTCTAAAAAATTACTGCAAGTTGGTGACTTCACACAATACAGAGAATACTTATTCTCTTTCTGTTCTGGAGATCAGAAGGCCATAATCATGTTCACTAGGTTAAAACAAGATATAGACAGAGAAGCAATCCTTCTGGAGGCTCTAGGGGAGGTACTGTTTCCTTGCTTTTTTCATCTTCTAGCGTGACATTCCTTGCATTGCTTGACACGTGGCACCTTCCTCCATCTTCAAAGCCAGCAGCATAGCATCATGAGTCAGTGGTAACATTGCCTCCTTCCGTTGCCTCTCTTTTATAAAGACACGTTTGATTTCATTGACGATCTTCCTGGATAATCTAGAATAATCTCCCATGGCCGATCCTTACTGGCAGCTGCAAAGTCTCCTTTGCCATATCAGGTACCATTCAGGTTCCCGTGATGGGCTATCTGGATATCTTGGGGGCCATTGTGCAGTCTGTCATGGTGGCTGTATGAGCAAGGAGAAGACACAAAACTTTGCAAGATATCCCAGAAAACCCTCCATGTGTTTCATCCTCATGTCACCCCCTCCTTTCTCACAAAAGTAACCGCTATCCTGTCCTGTTTTTTTTATCACTTCCTCACCTTTCATTATAGCTTTATTGCTAAATGTGTATCCTCAGACATAATAGTCTAGTCTTGCCCATTTCAAAACAAATTTTTTAATGGATTTTTTTTAACTCTTTTAATCTAAAAGTTCATCTTTCATTTTCATTTTCTTACAGTTTTTCTGTTGAAGAAGCCAGGGCATGTGACTTGCAGAGTTTCCCACAGTCAGGGCTTTACAGATTGCACACTTCAGGTGCAGTTCACGGTTTCTCTGCCCTTTGCATTTGTGCAAATTGGCGGCAAATTGGATCCAGAGACTTAACCAAACTCGGGAGCAATCCCTATGGCGCCTGTAGGAGGTGTGCTGCTCATTTGAGAGGCACATAACGTCTGGTTGTCTCAGTGGGATGATAGCAGCTGCTGATGCTCTTTGCCTAAATCTGTTTGTCACTGAGGGTTGAAAAATGATGATTTATAATTTTTTCATCTCTTGTTTTCTTTCAACCATTGGGATACTTACATAAAGTGACGCTTTTGTTCATCTCTTATCTGATTACCAATGATACGGTTTACATAAGAGCTTGATTCTTTCCCGTCATTCACCAGTTTTCAAAACAAAGAATTGATGGCCTTTTTCAAATACCATTATAACCAAATGTATTTAAACACACTCAGTGGATTTTAATCAGTCGCAATTATAATCCTTTTGGAAGCTCAAATTGCCCTCTTTTGGGTCAGCAGGAATCTCTTCAGGTTGGCTTCTGGAATCTTTCTGAATGATTTAGTAACTGTAGATAGTGTCTTTTCTATCCAGCTTAAGATGCTCTGTTCTTACCTTAAACATTTCCCAGCTGAAGCCTGGAATCTAATTACAATCTGGGTGCTAGGTTGCTCATTATTCGTTTCTCCCTTCCTGGCTTGGCCATCCTTCCTAGGTCTCTTCAGTGAACAGAACTAGGAACACACACAATTCTGATCTCGTGTGTGTGTGTGTGTGTGTGTGTGTGTGTATCTTGGGGATACCTTGTCACTTAGTTTTGTTTGTAAGTGTTGTCTGTGGGTTTTTAGTTTGGCCATTTAGTTCTATTTTTTTTTTATGTGCAGATTTGAAGAGATTAAAAAATGTTGCTGCCACCACTGCCATCTTCCTAGAATCCTGCCTGCCGATTTTTAGTTAAAAGTTTATGATTGGCATCACTTTTGGAAATTTAGGATCAAGTATCAGTGCTAATCAAGAGCCAGTTTGCATTGTTGTCAACAAATGTCCCTCAATTTCCAGCTGATTGCAACCACGAGAGTCACTGTTAGACATATATTGCATATAAAACTTTTGAGATCAAATTATCTTTTAGAAAACAGACCTTTGCTCACTTCTTTTTCCATCATGTTGTGCTTCATTCATTTAGTGATCAGAGAGTCTCATTGGCTCACCTTTCATTTCCCCTATTCATGTAGGCAATTTACAAACACTAAAGAAATCAACACTTGGGTTCCACAGAAAAAAACGGTTACTCTTGAGTGTTGATTTATATTAGGTACTAGACTTTGCTCTGAATATGCTTTGCCTATTTTTAATATTCATTTCCACCCTCAAAATAAGATTTGGAACCATTGAGAAAGTATTGCCAAGAAAATATTGCCAAGAAGATATTGTCTTAAGGACAGCTCCCAGATAGGATTTGGACATTCTGGAGTAGCTATGCCCATGCCCACAATAGTTAAAATTTTTACCATAGAGAAAGGCAGTATTTTATGCCAGGTGAAATGCAAAAATAAAATCTTCTTCTGCAATGGCTCTGAGTCTCACTGAATTTTGCAACTGTAGGTGTGAGGATATTTAGCTCTCTTCCCAAAGTAAATGGTCTCAGCTAGACATGTTCCTTTAGGATCTCACATCACAGAGTAAAATATTGGCACTTAATGAGAGGGTTCTATTTTATTACTAAGTGCTGAAATTTAATATATGGGTGACAATGTATGTATCATTTGAATGTTTGTTATCTTTTGAAATCTGGATTCTTTTAGCAGTATGGTTTTATAGTTCAACAACCCTGGCTTGGCCATGGAAGCACCTAGATGTTTAAAACCACCGAAGATGCCTTGGATCTAGCTCCAATATTCTGATAATAGGCCTGGGCTTGGGCCCAGACATCCTAGTTTTCTTAACCATTGACCCAGTGTTTTTAATGTACAGCCTCACCCTATCTAGTTAGTTCATAAGCCTATGATTCCCTTTATTAAATTTTGCTGCTTTTCATTAGCACAAATACTGGGGCTGTTTCCTTTAAAATATAAAGTTAAAAAGAAACCAGCACTAACAACCAGTGCTAAATAATTCCATAAATTAATGCCAGTTCTATTGAGCCTGGCATAAATGTATAAATGTAGCCAAAAGAACAAAACAGAGATTAAAGCCACAGAGCCAGAACTTGAACTAGGATCCCTAATGGAGATTAATATTTTCTTCAGCAGTCTGCCAGCTGAATCATGGTCTAATTAAATAGTTCAGATTTAGTGAGTTTGCATTTAAAGTATTAGCAGATCCGAGAATGGGTAAAGCTAGAATGAGTTAGAATCTTTTCTGTAAATGGGAAGTTAAATTATCATAGTAATTTGATTAAATCATTTTTAAATCTCTCAAGCTAAATCACAGCCTTTAAAGAATAGTTTGAAGTCTTAATTGCTGTTTGTGAGCATATCTCTCTGCTATTTGTTCTCGCCTCATTTCCTGTGACATCCTATAATATATCTCCTGCTGGGCAAGAATAGTGGGGAAGGCAAGGCTTGGGGCGGGGGCTGAAGTGACTGCAGCTCACTTCCGGCTTTTAGAGCTCTGCCATGGAGAAGGACGTTTAGATACTTAGGAACAGGACCAAAGAATGGAAGTTGTAGACAGATTTGGGAAGATCTGAAGAGGACACTTCTAATAATCGGTTCTGTCCCTTGTAAAATAGAATGCTCTACATGCATCTAGAAATGTCTTCATTAAAAATGTTGTAGAGAAGGTTCTTGGTGAAGATGGCAAGTTGAATAATGTGAACTCAGGGGATAATTATAACTCACTTTTTAAAAAAAGGAAATGCCATGTGCAGCGTCACGCATTCTGGCAGCATAATGGGATTCAAAGAAACCCGAGTCAAGCCGAACTGTGACACTACCAGTGCCACATGAAATAAGGCGGTGTCACCCCAAACAGGTACTTAATATGTGGTGTATTTATCATATTTATTCTGCTTTTTTTTTTGGTCCGATGGGACAAGTTTTTTCGTATTAATTTTGTCTGTGAGGATGCAATTCCTCTCTTCCCCACCCATTTATTCCCATTTTCACGCAGAGTGCTTTGAGTTCCGGGACAGATTGAGTAGGTCCCACCTTATCTCCCTTCCCTTATGTGCAAGGTCTTTTTTCTTTCTTTCTTTCTTTCTTTCTTTCTTTCTTTCTTTCTCTCTCTCTCTCTCTTTTTTTTTTTTTGGTGTGCTTTTTTGTTTGTTTTTGTTTTGTACCTGGACACTCACCGTGAGTGTGTGTCTGTGCCCATTTCCCTTCAGACAGCATTTAAGAGTAAAAATAGAAAACAAATAGCCCATGTTGTCATCTGCATGACAGTTTTTCCCTCACTAACGTTACCAACCGTTAGACATCTTTGACAATTACGTGTGCTATTGCTATGAGAAGGCACATAGGAAGTGGATGGGATTGTCATTTCCGAAAGGGTCCAGAGTGAAGAGAAGCCTAGCTAGCAACTATCCATAGGGAAAGGCTAGGTTAAGTACCGAGGAATGTCCTGGGTTCCACTCCACCACCAGCAACATTAACCACGTGGGAGAGTTCCTTCTCTTGGCTCAAACAGGCAGGCAGGAGTTGAGTCTTGAGCGGGGAAACACCAATAAGCCTCTCTGTTCCAGATCATTCAGAACTCTTTTAGAGAAGTGTGTTATTAACCACCTAATGTAAATAGTGGTCAGTTTACCAACGATGTGATGAAACAATTTAAAACTGACAGGGTAACAGAAAAAAACAACAAAATACAAACGAGTTTTTAAAACATGTTCCTGGTTACAGCTACCAACGTTTTAATTACTTTGCCATATTTTTTTTTATCATATGTTTTTAGCCACTTGGTTGTAAATTACATTTCCTCTCTTGTGTGCGTGTGACCTGTTATTTGAATTATATGAAAGATTAGGCTAACTACATATATCTTAGAGCTCTGCATTCTCAGAGAACGAGAATTATTAAACGTGAAGAATCCCCCAAAGACTCCATTATGTGTAATTAACAGATAAACTGTCATCAGAATCAATAAAACGTGCTAAATGATTCAAACTTGTATATAATTAAGTGTCTGTTTTAGAGCTACAGCGGTAACTTTTCTTTTTCCTCGCATCTCACATTTCTCAAAAGAATAATTGTGGCAACCCTGTTAACCCTTTCCTTGCCTGATTGAATTAGATTTTTAAATTAGTCACTTAAAGTTCACCTTCACAAATGTGAAAAATATTTCAGAACTCATTAATCTAAAGACTTCATTTGTTTTTCACTAGAAGCAGGCTGTGGAAAGATGCTTTAAAGAACTGTTAATAGGACACTGAAAATCTTAAACGGACAAGCAATTTACTGTGATTTCTGCCTATTCTACAACTGAACATGGTGTCAGATTCAGTGTATTTACATGGTGTTCTTAAAACCTTGCTCATCTACTTTTTTTTTTTTTTTTACTTTTGGGAAATATGGGCTTTTTAAGGGCAAGGTCATAATTTTAGACAATTTTACCTCCACAGGTAAACTATAATTTAATATAATTTTAATTTAATATAATTTAAAATATTTAAATTTAATATAATATAAAATAAATTTATATATAAATACATATAATATAATATAATATAATATAATATAATATAATATAATATAAATTTAATATAATATAAAATTATAAAAATATATAATTATAAAATTATATAATTATAAAGTTATAAAATTATAAAATATAAAATTATTATAAAATTAAAAGGTCAACTTTTAACAGATGACCTTTGATAATTGTTGAATGAGTGAATAAATACATGGATGAGATAATGAATAAAGTAACCAAAATTGTAATCTCTTAAAAGAAATTCTTCTCTGTTTTCTCAGTTTTAGGAGAAAACACACACACACACACTTTTAAATAATGGATTTTTTGCAGTAATTTCCATGTTCTCAATCCATACTGGTAATAATCTACAGTAGGGAAATCTAGGGAAAAAATAGAGATTTTTGAAATGTAAACTTCTCTGAGCAAATCACAGGTTAGAATTTAGAGTCGTTCAAGAATAATATTTAAGGGTGCCTGGGTGGCTCAGTCAGTTGAGCGTCCGACTTCGGCTCAGGTCATGATCTCGTGATCCGTGAGTTTGAGCCCCGCGTCGGGCTCTGTGCTGATGGCTGAGAGCCTGGAGCCTCCTTCAGATTCTATGTCTCCCTCTCTCTCTGCCCCTCCCCTGCTCATGCTCTCTCTGTCAAACATAAATAAATAAACAATTTTTTTTTAATTTAACTTCCATAACTGTAATCTACACATCGGTTGGGGTTTTTTTCCTCACTATTATTGATATTGCTGCTCTGTGTTTTGCTTTGTTGTGCAGACTCCATGCACATAGAAGACGTCGAAGCTGTTCAGAAGCTTCAGGATGTGTTACACGAGGCCCTGCAGGATTATGAGGCCGGCCAGCACGTGGAGGACCCGCGCAGGGCCGGCAAGATGCTGATGACCCTGCCGCTCCTGAGGCAGACCTCCACCAAGGCCGTGCAGCACTTCTACAACATCAAACTAGAAGGCAAAGTCCCCATGCACAAACTGTTTTTGGAAATGCTGGAGGCCAAGGTCTGACTAAAAGCTTCCTGGGCCTTCCTATTCTGCACGCCGAAAAAGGGAAAATAAACCCAAGAGTGATGTCGAAGAAACTTAGAGTTTAGTTAACAACATCAAAAATCAACGGACTGCACTGATAATTTAGCAGCAAGACTATGAAGCAGCTTTCAGATTCCTCCGTATCTTCCCGATGAGTTTCTTTCTACCTTATCTCCTCTCCTTTCTCCCTTTCTTCTCTCATTTCTTTTGCTCTTTTTTTTCTCCTTCCCTTATTCCTCCTTTCCCTCATCTCTTAGCTTTCTTCATTACTGATTCCCGCTTGCCTTCATTTCCTTCCTTCTGTCCTTCCTTCCTCCTCCTCCTCTCTTTTCCTCTCTTCCTTCCTCCTTCTCCTTCTCTTTTCTCATCCTCCCCCTTTCTCCTAAATTTCACATATGTCTAATTGTAAGGAAATTGTCTCTTTCCTTTCCTTTCCTTTCCTTTCCTTTCCTTTCCTTTCCTTTCCTTCCTTTCCTTTCCTTCCTTTCCTGTCCTTTCCTTTTCCTTCCTTCCTTCCTTCCTTCCTTCCTTCCTTCCTTCCTTCCTTCCGCTGCTGAACTTCTAAAAGAGGTCTCTAACTGAAGAGAGATGGAAGGCAGCCCTGCCAAAGGATGGAAATCCATAATATGGATGCCAGTGAGCTTGTTGTGAACCATAACGTCCCCAGTGACTAAGGAATCAAAGAGAGAGAACCAACGTACCTAAAAGTACAGTGCAACACAAACAAATTGACTGAGTGCAGTATTAGCTTTCACGGGAGCAGCCTCTAATTAGACAACTTAAGCGACGTTGCATCGGCTGCTTCTTATCATTGCTTTTCCATCTAGATCAGTTACAGCCATTTGATTCCTTAATTGTTTTTTCAAGTCTTCCAGGTATTTGTTAGTTTAGCTACTATGTAACTTTTTCAGGGAATAGTTTAAGCTTTATTCATTCATGCAATACTAAAGAGAAATAAGAATACTGCAATTTTGTGCTGGCTTTGAACAATTATGAACAATAATGAAGGACAAATGAATCCTGAAGGAAGATTTTTAAAAATGTTTTGTTTCTTCTTACAAATGGAGATTTTTTTGTACCAGCTTTACCACTTTTCAGCCATTTATTAATATGGGAATTTAACTTACTCAAGCAATAGTTGAAGGGAAGGTGCATATTATCACGGATGCAATTTATGTTGTGTGCCAGTCTGGTCCCAAACATCAGTTTCTTAACACGAGCGCCAGTTTACCTAAATGTTCACTGACACAAAGGATTAGATTACACCTACAGTGACTCCAAGCAGTCACGTATCTTACGCACTGCACATGGAGAACAGATCCGTAGAATTATCAGGAGTGCGCCTCTCTACCCGGGAGGTACAGTTGCCATACGATTTCTAGCTGCCATGGTGGTTAGGAATGAGATACTGCCTGTTTGCAAAGTTACAGACCTTGTCTCAGAAGGAGCTGTGAGCCAGTATTCACTTAAGAGGCAATAAGGCAAATGCCAGAAATTGAGGAAAAAAAAAAATCATCAAAGACAGCAGACGCCTGACCAAATTCTAAAACCTAATCTTTATGAGTTTATTCATTTAGGAATGTTTGTTTAAATTAATCTGCAGTTTTTACCAAGAGCTAAGCCAATATATGTGCTTTTCAACCAGTATTGTCACAGCAAGAAAGTCAGTCAGGTTCCAGACTGTTAAGAGGTGTAATCTAATGAAGAAATCAATTAGATGCCCCCGAAATCTACAGTCGCTGAATAACCAATAAACAGTAACCTCCATCAAATGCTATACCAATGGACCAGTGTTAGTAGCTGCTCCCTGTACTATGTGAACAGTCTTATTCTATGTACACAGATGTAATTAAAATTGTAATCCTAACAAACAAAAGAAATGTAGTTCAGCTTTTCAATGTTTCATGTTTGCTGTGCTTTTCTGAACTTTATGTTGCATTCGGAGACTGTCGTCTTGTTCTTCTTGTGGTGTTTGGATTCTTGTGGTGTGTGCTTTTAGACACAGGGTAGAATTAGAGACAATATTGGATGTACAATTCCTCAGGAGACTACAGTAGTATATTCTATTCCTTACCAGTAATAAGGTTCTTCCTAATAATAATTAAGAGATTGAAACTCCAAACAAGTACTCATTATGAACAGATACACATCAAAATCATAATAATATTTTCAAAACAAGGAATAATTTCTCTAATGGTTTATTATAGAATACCAATGTATAGCTTAGAAATTAAAACTTTGACTATTTCAAGAATATAGATAAGTCTAATTTTTAAATGCTGTATATATGGCTTTCACTCAATCATCTCTCAGATGTTGTTATTAACTAGCTCTGTGTTGTTGCAAAACTTTTTGGTGCGGACACGTTTCCAAAACTATTGCTACTTTGTGTGCTTTAAACAAAATACCTTGGGTTGGTGTTTCATCAGCCTAGTGCTAGGAATACTGTGTATCTATCATTAGCTATATGGGACTATATCGTAGATTGTGGTTTCTCAGTAGAGAAGTGACTGTAGTGTGACTCTAGATAAATCATCATTAGCAATTCATTCAGATGGTCAATAACTTGAAATTTATAGCTGTGATAGGAGTTCAGAAATTGGCACATCCCTTTAAAAATAACAACAGAAAATACAACTCCTGGGAACAAAAAGGTGCTGATTCTATAAGATTATTTATATATGTAAGTATTTAAAAAGATTATTTTCCAGAAAGTCGGTGCAGGGTTTAAGTTGCTACTGTTCAACCACACTATATAGAAGTAAAATAGATGCGATGTATACGTTGTTTTCACTGTATCACATTAAAGTACTTGGGCTTCAGAAGTCAGAGCCAACCAACTGAAAACAGGAGCTGGAGATGTGCAAAAGGAATGGGGTACCAATCTTAGTTTTCAGTTTAAGTGACTCTTGGCGTTTCCAAGAACAAGCATCTCACATGTAGGAGACACGACTTTAAAAGGCAGATCCAAAAGAGCTGCACGGGCTTTGGGGTCAATGCTCATCTTAAACCTCGCTCGAGGTAAGTTTTTTTCAAGTTTCAAGCAAGGCCATTTACTTAATGTGAAGTTTTGGGAAGGTATGAAAGAGTATGTTTTCACCATATGATTTGAACTTTCATTTCGCTTCTTTTAGGTTTGTTCTTATTTAAAGCAATATGATTGTGTGGCTATCTGTAGTTACACTTGTGTTTCAATCAGATCAGATTGTTGTATTTATTCCACTATTTTGCATTTAAATGATAACATAAAAGATATGAAATATTTAAAACTGCTATTTTTCTTATAGAAGAGAAAATGGGTGTTGGTGATTGTATTTTAATTATTTAAGCGTCTCTGTTTACCTGCCTAGGAAAACATTTTATGGCAGTCTTATGTGCAAAGATCGTAAAAGGACAAAAAATTTAAACTGCTTATCATAATCCAGGAGTTGCATTATAGCCAGTAGTAAAAAGAATAATAATAATAATAAAACCATGTCTATAGCTGTAGATGGGCTTCACATCTGTAAAGCAATCAATTGTATATTTTTGTGATGTGTACCATACTGTGTGCTCCAGCAAATGTCCATTTGTGTAAATGTATTTATTTTATATTGTATATATTGTTAAATGCAAAAAGGAGATATGATTCTGTAACTCCAATCAGTTCAGATGTGTAACTCAAATTATTATGCCTTTCAGGATGACGGTAGAGCAATATTAAACAAGCTTCCACTTTTGATGGCTCTTTTGTATTGTGTTTCTTTCTTTTTTGTTCCCCCCACCGAAGAACCAAATCAGTAAACACTGCCCTTTGTCGCTTCCATTCAAAAAGGATCTCTGAGTACCTATTCCCTAAAAATAAAGTAGGACTTTAAATAAGAGCTATATAAAGGCTTGTCAGAATGAATTCTAGGGTGCCAAGAGACATTTTGCATATTTAAGAGTATGCAAAGTGTCTCATGGCACATTAGAATTCATTCTGACAAGCCTTTATATAGCTCTCATTTAATCTTAAAGCATCTCCACATCATCCTGCATTACTCAAAATCATCGCCTCTATGTCAATGTCATAACAGAAAACTTTCTCCCTATTTTAAGATCATATTAAAACCTGCTAGAGATACCTATTATTTCCCTCCATCCACAATTAAATCATGTGCTTGCACGCAGCTCGTCGGCGAGCTGCAGGCTCTCCCGGAGCAGCCGCGGAGTCGCTGGCCAGATTTCCTGAATGGGAAATCAACAGAGACCTTGCAGATCCGTGTGCGCGAGGAGGGGGAGCTGTCTCCGAATTCAAGAGGGTTAAAGGCACTGCTGACAGCAAACGGCCTCCCCTTGCTTTCGTTCCCCCGGAGAGGTCGCGGCCCTTGTTGCCCTGGGTCAAGCTGCACGTCCACAGGACCCTCCTGGAGCCGTCACCGAGGTGCTAATATGTGCTTTCTTGGCTTCTCTGCCCATCTTGCGTTTTGTCGTTGTGTTTGGCCACCGTATTTCTCACCTTTCAGAGGTGGCCGGTTCTCTCGCGCCGGCTGATGACACAAAGGCCACCGAACGCAATCCGATTTAGGGGCATGAGATTACCTAAATCACCAAGATACCCTAGCTAGCAGCATCACTCACGGTCTCTTCCTCTTTCAATGTCCTTTGAGTGGCAATAGCGCGACAGAGACTCTGAGGTGTTTTGGTTTTGATATTTGCAAAGTATTCGGGGGGGACCTGACACCATGCGAGGGACAAGCCCAACAGGAAGAAGCTGCCTGTGATCTTTCAGTGAGGTCCTCATTTAAACACATGTAAGTCGCAGGCGAATGCTTTTAAGAAAAATGTCAGACTTCTCTTGCTGCTTTTTGGAATTCTGAATTATTACGGAGTCACTTTTCTGGTACTGACGTAGTTATCAGAGATGCCTCAGGTGTAAAAGAAAATAAAATAGGATTTCGACATTTTAACATGTTTATTTCTTGATATACAAACAGCGAATACCTCTGACAAACGGCTTGCGTATTTGTGTCAAGGGATTATTTTTCTTTTCACCTGTTGTTTATAAGTCACTTTTGGCTTTAAACTAGTGATTCCCAAACATGGCCACATACTGGAATCACCTGAAGAGCATTCGGAATTCCTGACATCCTCCACCCACAGAAGTTAGGGGATTAATTGTGGCCCGGGCTTCCGAACAGTTAAAAAATCATCTCCGGGTGATTCAAATGGGCAGATGTGAAAACATATGAAGAAAACGTAAATTGTTACACGTTCCTCCAAGAGGCCAGGGAGATCCTAAAAAAATAAAAACTTCTCGCACATTGGCTCTGAACTTTTGTGAGGGTTTTAGACTATTTTTTTTTATATCATGACAAAAGGATTAAGCCTTGTTTTTAATCACAAAGCCAATGAGATGCATTTGGATTGTTTCAGCCACCACCTCCCCTCAACGTCCCCCTCACACACTGCCTGGTCGTCTCTTCCCATCCATCCTTCCCCAGATACATGGGGGACACGTTCTATTTGACGATTCCCACTCCTCGTCTTTTATATGGTCATGTCCCATATAAAAGCAGAAATGTGCCTGGATGGCCCAGTTGGTTAACCATATAAAAGCAGAAATACCTGCTCCAAAGCTTATGCAGAATATCTCACAATCCCCTTTAAGAAAAAAAAAAAAATCCTGCTCATTTGACCTTTCCATGTGCTTTCAAGTGAATTTAGGTGTGGTTTAAATACCTGTTTTTCCCTACTTAAAAAAAAAAAAAGAAGCAAAATTAGAACAAAATTCATTTCTCACAATGACCTGTCTTACCTACGTTTTCCAAGCTTCAGATTTAGGTAAGCAAGAGGTAGAAATGGTAACGGAAATAAGAGTCGTTCACTCTTGGGCCTATGCAAAAACTTTAGGTACATTTTGCTTTTTGCCAACTTTCATTTGCGATTAATCTGTAAAACAAAAGAGGTGTGTTTAAATTTCTTGTTTCATCCACTATGGTTTATGAACTGAGTGGATTCTTCCGTAGTCCAATAGATACCGAAGTGGTTAAGTCAGGCTCTCAGGCCCTTTCGCATCCAGAAGTCTGGCTTCTCGGGCCCCTTGGTGGTGTGGAAAAAACAAAATGAAACAAGTAGCCTCAGATTGATTGCCCACCTCATCTTATTATGAAACAAAACAGAAAAGAAAAGAATTTCAAAATATAATCCCCCTTTCCCAGGAGTATTTATCTTGTTCTCCATGAAGTTAAAGGTCTGAAATAATGTGCCCATCAGGGGCTCAATGTTGCATGTCCATGACAGTTGGTCCAAGGGCTTGTTATGATGGTAATGACCTCCTGAAACGTGAGCTTGGATCGCAACAATACCATTGCTACCAGCTCACCCGCTGGGAGAAATATTTTATTATTGTCAAATGTCCTCCATAGAGATTTGTTTTGCCTGTTCCTGTTTAAATTAAATTCAAAGCCGGACTGCATTACTATTTCTCTGGAGTATATTTGAGATAAACAACTAGTCTCAAAATTTAGGATTCCTGGCTAGTTCAAATTTGTTTATTAGCAGAAAAATTACAATAGGTGACACCATAGCTGCAGGAATGTTATGATTGCAGCCTCACAAGAGATTTACATACCAAGTCCATGACCTAAAAAAAAAGAGAGAGACAGAGAGAGACAGAGAACTCCCTCTTCATTACAGATGCCAGCCAGATTAATAATTAACTATTCCATCAATTGGACAACCTTAAAAAAAGAAAAGATGTCCCAATATACTAATGCATTGCCGTAACATGCCACAGAATTTTGGCCATGAGAAAATTTGCCCCAAGTAGGAAGTGTTTTAAATTTAAAGTCATAAATCAAGAGTGCATGTAAAAATATTTTTAAACAGCAGCCAAATATAAATAGCACAGAAGCCCAAAGCATGAATTAAAATGCTCTTTGAGCATAGTATACTTTTTCCAGCATTATTTTTTAAAAAAGAATTAAATGTCCTAGAATATACAGAATTACTTGGACCATTGGGCCACAGGCCCTGTAATGCAGCTTTGGCAAAGGATTCTGCAACAGTGAAGCTTCAGTCAATACACATTTTGTCACGTGCAGTCAAATTAAAATGGGACCTTACTCCACCAAAAAAAATGCCCGTTACCTTTGTGACAACATCCCGGAGGCCCATGTGTTCCATAATGGCCTGAACTCTGGAGAGCTGCTTTTGGGAAATGCAAATAAGCTGCTGAGAGGGGTGACTAAGGACCTAACAGGAAAACATTTCAGACTATTCAGACTAGCGGGAGCATTAAATCACAGTATTCACACTCCAGTCCCATCCGCCATGCTCAGCCGAATTTCACAGTTTTGTTGGGAAGTGAGGAACCGTCTGCTATTAAAAAAATAACAGCACAGAACACTAACGTCAGAAGAGCAGTTTCTAAAATGAGGTCTAGGGCTATATGCAACGGTTGGCTTTTTTTCCTTATAGGCATTGGTTTCATGTCATTACAAATGAAAAATACTAAACATTAATGCAAAAAGAAAGAAAGAAAGAAAGAAAGAAAGAAGAAAGAAAGAAAGAGAAAAAAAGCCCTCCAGATCCTTTTGTATTAATCTGTTTGAGATTCGTTATCTCCACTAGACTTGTATTTTGCCTTGGTCTTCTTCCTTTAGTGAACAAAATGAATTGATAAGCCCTAAAGTATCAAATCTTTGCTTACAAGTCAAAACAGATATATAGCCTGTATTTTTAAGGACATGTATGGAAAAACATCCCTTCCTCCACAGAAATAAGTATGTAGTTGAGAATAATCTCCAGGCTGGATAAGAAATAAACTGATGTTTAGATATGATGATGTTTTTACACATAAGGAATTCTATACCACGTGACTTCCTTGGGTTGTGCTGAATGAAGTAGATGGGAAAACAATGAAGAGAAGCAACATGTCTTACTAGTTTCATGCTTGGTCTTTGAGTCAATAGTACATGGGTTCAAATTCCAGCTCTGTCACAAAGCAGCTATGTGAACATGGTGCTAAACTCTATTCAACTTCAGTAAATGGGGATATAGATACTATCAAGACATCGTTATTTGAATTTGGGTAATTTAAGAAAATATCTTGTACCTAAGTAAAAAAAAAAGTTCATTATGGTGAAAAAAAAATCCCCCCCCCCCCCCCCCCCCGCCAAGAGAGACTAGGTAAGATTCCAGGATAATCTAATTGAGACTGGGAGAAAACGTCATTAAGATGGGGAGGGGAGCAGGGGGGGGAGGTGTAGGTATCTCAGATCCAGATGTATATAGTATCTGCTTTGGAGAGTTTCTCTTGAGTGGGCAACACTGAAGTAGTTCAAAGTCAGCGTCAGTGTGGCTCTGCACATACAGGTCTGCCCGGAAAGCAGTCATGGACCTAACTATGTGCTGGCACCATGCTGGTTCTTTTAATGCATTATAAATTTAATATTTCCAGCGGCTTAATGGGGTAAGTACTGCTATCTCCAACTCATACATGAAACAGAGGGGGCTTCAAGAAGTGAAATAACTTGTACAAGGGCCATCTAGTTAGTACATAGTCTAACTCAATTTGAATCCAATTCATCTAAATCCTGAGACTAGCATCTTAAAACATTAACTCTGTATTTAACAATTTCTCAAAATTGAATAATAGTATATCTTTTTTTCTTATTTGGACATATGGGACACAAGGTTGGATTAATCCTATCACTTTCATGAAGGAATACTATATTCATCCTCTGGCATCAAGTTCATTCCCTTCCCCCACCATAAAGCTCTCTGTGAATCCTTGGAAAATACGAAATGTTGATCTGTGTGTATAAGAATTTTTATATACAGATATTGTGCTGTGTTGACTATCGAATGCTGTTTCTTACTTTTACTCTGCACTAGGTTTTTATGACTTATCCATGTTTGGGGAGAAAATCTGCTGCATAGTAAACCATATCGCATTTTATCTGTTCTCTTTGTGATGAATGATAAGGTTGCTTTCAATTCCTTAATACAATCAATAATGCAATGAACATCTTGGGGTATTTTTCCTTACAGACCAATGTAATTATTTTTCTAGGTTATATGCCCAGGAGGGGGTTACTGAGTTATTGACCATTTATATGTTTATTTTTACTACAGAAATTATTCTACAGAATTAGAGCAGTTTGAACTCCCAGCAGCACGGTGTTTGAATTTTATTTTCCTTCAGCAGCACGTGATACTATTTTGCTCTTAAATTTTTACTAATTTGATTATTTAAAAACTAACATAGTATTGGTTTGACTTAAACTTCTCTGAACATCTTATTCTTGTACTAGATCAGGCTTTCTTTTCTGCGAAGCCTATTTATAATCTGTATATAAAGAGCAAACTCTTTTGTCTGTTGGGTTCTTATCACTTTCTTGTTCATTTGCAGGAGTTCTTTGTATATTCTAGATATTGATCCCTGTTAGTTTCGGGTTTTGTGAATGCCTTCTAGTCAGTCATGCATCTAGTAACTTTGGCCTTTGTCTTTGTTCACTAGAAATTATTAATTTTGATAAAGTCATACTCATCAGTTTCTTCATGTCTTCAGAGTTAAAAAATATATGTTTCTAGTGTTTTTGCAACTACTTCTATAATACAAATTTCACATTTAGGTCTTTTATAATCCACTTCGGGTATTTTTAATGTGATATAAGTTTTTCCTTGTTCCCTACCAACTTTGTTTTTCCCTACCAATGTATAATGTCACATCTATATTATACCAAATTACCGTATATAGAAAAGTCCATTCCTTGATTTTTTTAAGTTTCTTTTTCTTTCTTTCTTTCTTTCTTTCTTTCTTTCTTTCTTTCTTCTTTCTTTCTTCATTTATTTATTTGAAAGAAACAGAGACAGTGCAACTGGGGAAGGGACAGAGAGAGAGGGAGAGAGAGAATCCAAAGCAAGCTCTGCACTGTCAGCACAGAGCCCGATGCGGGGCTCGAACTCGCCAACTGTGAGATCATGACCTGAGCTGAAACCAAGAGCTGGATGCTTAACGAAATGAGTCACCCAGGTGACCCTCTTCATTTTTTTTTTTGTTGTTGTTTTTGTTCTTCTCTTTGACAATCTCTATGGTATTGACATAATACTATATTTATCTTTGGACAATCTCTATATTATTGACATAATATTATATTGCTATACTTTACTATACTATTACTATATTTATGACTGCATTTTATTAGTAGTATATTTTAATTCTATATTTTATTATTTTATTTCTATAGTTTTGTAGTTTGCCTTAATGTCTGAGAGAATGCATCTTTCACTCATCCCCACACACTTTGTCTTATTTTTTCAAATTGTTCATTTTTTGGAAAATTTTATTCTTTCTCATAAATTTCAAAATGTTTTTTGGGGTGCCTGAGTGGCTCAGTTTGTTGAGCATCTGACTTTGGCTCAGATCATGATCTCACAGCTCCTGGGTTCAAGCCCCAGGTCGGGCTCTGTGCTGACAGATCAGAGCCTAGAGCCTGCCTCGAATTCTGTTTCTCCCTCTCCCTCTGTCCCCTCCCCTCCTTGCACTCTGTTTTTTTCTCTCAAAATAAATAAATGTTAAAAAAAATTTTAATATTCAAAATGTTTTTTCAAGTTTTCAAAATGATTACTCTATACATTTTAGAAGAATTTTTAACATACAAATTAACCTGAAAAAAATTAACATTTTTATAAATCAAATGTAATAAACATATTGTCTCCATTTTTTTCATATTTTCTTTTATTTCTTTGGTAGAGGTATTTTTTAATTACCTGCATAAAGTCTTAGAGATGTCTTACAGGTTTTTTTTTAAGTTTGTTTATTTTGAGAGACAGAGAGAGAGTGTGTGTGTGAGAGAGAATGGAAGGGGCACAAAGAGAGGGAGAGAGAGAATGTCAAGCAGGCTCTGTGCTGTCAGAGCCGGAAGTGGGGCTCAAACCCACGAGCCGAGCAGCGAGAGCATGACCTGAGCCAAAATCAAGAGTTGGACGCTTAACTGACTGAAACACCCAGGCTCCCCAAAGGCTTATTGTTTGAAAGTCAAATCCTGGATGATTTATGGATTTATAGCTGTTACCAATTACGACAACTTCTTTTCTATTATATGAGTGAGCTGTTTGTTTTTGAATAAAAGAATGGTAGTACATTTTGCGTATTGATCTAATACTTGGGAATTTGCTGCGCATCCTCATTAGTTGTAATCATTTGTTTACAGGCCTGGATTTTCTACAGAAATTATCTACATTCACTCTAAATTTAGACTGCAGACTGATTGGCTTATTTCTGAAGCCATCTCTTTCTCATTGCGCCTTATTACAGGCGGTTAAGAGCAGTCAACTCACGCTTTTCACATTCTGACTATAAACCCTCCTTCCCAAACCCATAAATCTGTTAGATTCATTTTCTTTCTTCCAAGTTACTGAAGGCAAAACTTTTACAAATGGGTTGCCAGTATATGACATGAATTGCATTTTCCAGTCTTCAAAAACATCTTTCAGCTTTCTATAAGAGTTCCCCACTGCCTTTGTCCTCAAGCTACTTCCACATATTTTAGGTTTTCATTATGGCAGCAGCTCCATTTCTAGGTACTGGTTTTTCTGTCCATCAGTTTTTGTTGCGTAACAACCTGGAAACCCCAGTGTGGAATAAAATAGGTAGTTATTTCTTGGAGTTGGTTGGGCTGCCTAGATAGGGCTTGACTGAGTGGCTCTCCTCTGACCTGTGGCTCCAGGGGGCTCAGGTCTGCCCCTCCCATCTCACTCTAGGGTCCGGGCCGAAGGGCCAGCAAACTACTTTAGAAGATGCTCTTACCATGATGGTCACAGAGGGCACAAGAAAGCAAGTCCCAAGGCACAAGCACATTTCAAGTTTTACTTGTCTCCTGTCTATTTACCTCCCATTGGCGAAAGCGAAGCATGTGGCCAAGTTCAAAGTCAAACAACAGGGCAATATGCTGTGCAATTTTGTGGAAGAAACTTCAAATTTATATGGCAAGGGATGTAGATATAGGTGGGAATAAAGAAATAGAAGCCACAATTCAATATGACATAAATGCTTTCATAATTTCTTTTCAATCTGTAATTTTTTAATGACTGTTTTCAAGCCACCCATTTTCCACTCAATACTGCTCTAGCAGTATTCCACAAGTTGTCACATGCATTGTTTGGCTGGCATTCGGTTCTAAGTATTCTATAATTTTTCTCATTATTTTTCTCTCTAATTGAGGGCTTTTTACCAGCATGCTATGTGTGTATATATTTTCCAGAATATGTTTTAAAATATTTTTTGCAAATATGTCCTGTTATTGATTTCTAATTATATTTTGTTATGGTCAGAGAACATAGTCTATATGAGGTTGAAACATGGAATTTACTAAAGATTGCTTTGTGGCTAAATTAGGACCCAGTCTCTGAGAACATTCACTTGTGTTCAAAAAGAATGTGAATACTCTGAGTTGTGGGTAAATTTTTCATCTTAACACATTATTAATGTTATTTAATATTTGATCACTGTTTATTTTTGTCTGCTTGATATTAGAGTTTCTTGGTGGAATGTGTTAGACTCTCCACTTATAATTGTTGATTTATTTGTATCTTTGTCAGTTGAGACTTTATATATATTGAGCCTGTATCATCAATTACATATATGTTTATTATCTTCATGACAGTTTAATCATTCATTCTCTTTTCTTTTCCTTTTAAAAATTTCTTTTAAAATATTTTTAAACATAGGAAGGGCATAAGACATAGATATGCCTTAAAGAATTCTCATGAAGTTAATGCTCACAAAAGTATCAGCGGGGTTAAGAATGGAAACATCGTGAATTTCAAAATTTTTTGAAAATACTTTTTTTTTTCTAATGGTACATCTCTAAACAGCATAGTAGTTGTTTGCTTGTGACATTTATATAAATTGAATTATACACTATATAGCATTTCGTGACTGGGTTCTTTCAGTCAGAATTACTTTTTTGTCTAGTGTTTGTTTTTCACGAGAGAGAGAGAGGGAGAGAGAGGGAGTGGGGGAGGGGCAGAGAGAGAGAAGGAGAGAGAATCCCAAGCAGGCTCTGTGCAACACAGAGCCCAATGCCGGCTGGAACCCATGAACCCATGAACCCACGAACTGTGAGATCATGACCTGAGCTGAAATCAAGAGTTGGACCCTTAACCAACTGAGCCACCCATGTGCCCTTCCATCAACATTACTTTGGAGAAATTCATCCGTGTTGTGATTAATGGTAGTTTGTTCATCTTCAGTGCTGTATACTACTGTTTATTTTTCCAAATGATGGACATTTGAGTTATATATAATTTTTGCTAGTACAAACAATGCTTCTGTAAACTTACTTGTTTGCCACACCACCTGGCTCATATGTACACACAGTTGTTACTATCCTCTAAGGAGTAGCATTGCTATATTGTAGAGCCAGCATATATTCAACTTTAGTTAATTCTAAACTATTTTCTGAAGTGGTTGTACTAATATACTTTCCCACCAACAGTATGGGAGAAAGTTCTAAGCGTCTGAATGTTACTGCATGCCTTTAAATTTTAGTCATTTTCATGACTACATAGTAGTATTTAAATTTTTTTTAACGTTTATTTATTTTTGAGACAGAGAGAGAGACACAGCATGAACGGGGGAGGGTCAGAGAGAGAGGAAGACACAGAATCTGAAACAGGCTCCAGGCTCTGAGCGCTCAGCACAGAGACCAAGGCGGAGCTCAAACTCACGGACCGCGAGATCATGACCTGAGCCGAAGTTGGACACTTAACCGACTAAGCCACCCAGGCGCCCCTATGTAGTAGTATTTTATAATGGCTTCCATTTTCAATTCCCCAAGGACTAGTAATATCAAGCACTTTTTAAATACTTTTATTAGCCATTTCGATATCTTTTTGTGAAGATTCTGTTCCGGTTAATGGCCTCATCCCACACTTCTGGTCATCTGTACTTATTGATTTGTAGGTATTTTTACTAGTTTGTAGGTAAGAAGCATTCGTGGGTTATATGTGTAGCCAATAACTTCTCAAACTGTAGCTTACATCTTCATTCTCCAATGCTATCTTTTGAGGAAGACGTTCTTAATTTTAACATGATCCAAATTATCAGTCTTTTTCTATAACTGGTGCTTTCAGTCCCCTATTTTTTTAAACGTTTCACTCCTTTGAGGTTGTGAAAATACTTCCAAAAATTATCTTCTAAAATTGTATTGTTCTACCTTTCTCTTTTAGGTCTTCAAATTATCTGGAACTGATTTGTGTGCATGACATAAAGTGGAGATCAAGTTTTCTTTTTGTTTTTCTATATGGGCATCCGATTGGGCAAACACCCTTTATTAAGAAGACGGACCTTTGTCTGTAGCTCTATAGTGTCACCTTTGATATACATGGATCTGAGTCCCCTCTTGCACTCATTCATTCGTCAACCTTTGTGCCAATCCTGCACGTTCTTAATTACTTCCTAAGACACTTGTAAGACTTGATCAATGACGGGGCAATTCTACTTCATTATTGTAGTTTTCCTAAGTATCTTGTCTTTTAGCCTTTCTATATAAAATATAGCATCATTTTGCTAATTCACGCACTCATGCACACACACACACTCGTTTAAATTTTCACTGAGGGGCACTTTGGTGGCTCAACTGGTTGAGTGTCCGACCTCAGCTCAGGTCATGATCTTGGGTTTGTACGTTCCAGTGGGTGCAGAGCCTCCTTCTCTCTCTGCCCCTCCACTGCTCATGCTCTCTCTCTCAAAAATAAATAAACATTAAACTCTTTAAGAAATTTTCATTGCTAGGACACCTGGGTGGCTCAGTCAGTTAAATGTCTGACTTTGACTCAGGTCATGATCTTATGACCATGTTTGTGAATTCGTGCCCCCCATCTGGCTCTGAGCTGACAGCTCAGAGCCTGCGGCCTGCTTCAGGTTCTGCGTCTCTTTCTCTCTCTGTTCCTCCCCCACTCGTGCTCTCTCTCTCTTAAAAATAAATACTTAATTTTTTTTTTAATTTTCATTGAGATGGCATTGATTCTATAGATCAATTTGTAGAAAATTGTATCTATGTTACAGTGAGACTTCCAATTCATGAGTATCTTATAACTCTCATTTTTATTTTTCTTGAGTTTTTTTTATGCTTTTAATAAAACAGCATCTTTAAAACAGTTCTTGGGGCACCTGGATGGCTCGGTTGAGCGTCTGACTTCGGCTCAGGTCATGATCTCACAGTTCAAGCCCCACATAGGCCTTGCTGCTATCAACGCAGAGCCTGCTTGGGATACCTTTGTTCCCCTCACTGTCTGCTGCTCCCCTGTTTGGGCTCTCTCTCTTTCTCTCAAAAGTAAATAAAGATTAAGAAAAAGAAAGTTCTTATAGCATATACATTATAAGTATATGAATCATTTTGCTACTTTTGTAAAGGACCTATGTGTATATTACTTTTTAAATTTTCATGTAGTTTTTTACTAAAATCTAAAATAAAAATTGATTTTGTATACTTATTTTGCATTTGTGAACCTGCATAAACTTACCTATTAATTCTAATAATTGTCTAAATGTTAGATAAATTATTATCCAATAATTTATACTTTTCACATACCCAAACATATCTTTCACACATAATTACTATTTTAATTCTTCCTTCTCAATCCTTATATCTTTTACTTGTTGTATTTGTCTTGTTGCGCTGGTAAAGTCCATCATTTCACGTCAAATAAAACTTGTCAGAGCAAGAACCTTTGCTTTACTGCCTATCTCAAAGAAATAGGGTTCAACTTTCAGCCTTAATTTTGATGTAGGTTTCTTGTAGATAGCCTTTAATAGATTGAGGATGTTTCCTTCTTTTCCACTTATTGCTAAGAGTTTTTATAATTTCTGGACTTTGCATTTTATCTAATACCTATTCTTACATCTACTGAGATATTCTGTGATTTTTCTCCTCTCTTCTAGTAATGTGGCAACGTATATTGATTGCTATTTTCCTGTAAAACTGATTTTGCATTCCTAAAATAAACTTAACATGATCATGGTGTATCAATCTAAATGTTGTTGAATTTGGTTTGCTTATGTTTTGCTTAAAAATATTGGCATCTCAGTTGGTGAGCAAGAAAAGTAAAACTTTCTCTTTTCATAATGTAACTCTCAGGCTATGATATAAAAATTATCATAAAATAAGTTTGAAGAGTGGTAACTTTTTTTATCTTCTCCGGGACAATTTGTACGAGAATCAGTCTGATTTATTGTGTTATTTCTTTGGTAAATGCATCAAAGAATTTGCAGTGAAACCATACGGGCCTGACATTTCTCTTGATAAAACCATTCAATGGTTTGATAGGACCATTCAAATTTTTAAATCTCTTCTTGGATATTGTTTGTTAGTTTTTACTTTCATAGGAAATTGTACATTTCATCTATTTGTTAAATTTATTGGAGTAAAGTTGTACAGTTTTTCCTTATTAATTTTTTTAGCGACTTGAAAATCTAAAGTAGAGGGGTGGTCTTAATTTCCCATGGCTACTGTAACAAATTGCCACAAACTTGCTAGCTTAACAAGAGACATTTATTCTCAGCCCAGAAGTCTGAAATCAGCTTCACTGGTCCAAAAATTGAGGTGTAACAGGGCTGCGTTCCTTCCAGAGACTCTAGAGGATCATCCATTCTTTGCCTCTTCCAATTATGGGGGGTGCTAGCTCACTTTGCCTTGTGGCCATATTATTCCAATCTTCAAATGTCTTTTGGGTCCATCTTCGCGTGGCCTTCTCTCTCAGTAGGTTATCTCCTCCTACCTCTCCCTTATAAAGATATTTGTGATGGCATTTAGGACCCACCAGGATAATCTAGTATAATCTCCCCATCTCCAGATCCTTAACTTAATCACATCTGTACAAACCCTTTTCCAAATAAGGTAACATTTACAAGTTCCAGGGATTAAGACCTGCTATCTTTGGGGGGTATTACTTAGCCTGCTACAGTGGCATTTCCTTTTCCACTAGAAATTCCTTTTACATTGGATATCTGTATACTCTTATTTCTTAATCAGTCTCTCCAAAGTTTATGAATTAAAATTTTTTTTTCAAAGAACAAACTTGGATTTTCCCCCCTTCTAAGATTGTTGATATGTCAATTTCCATTCTCAAATCTATCTTTTATTTGCTCTTTAGATCATGTGCTTTATTTTTTTATCTTCTTGAGATAGATGCTTACCCACTTAGTTTTCATCTTTTCTAATGTTATGGAATTTCCTCTTTGACAGCTTTTGCTGGACCAAATACTTTAACATTAACTATTTTGTTAGCAGTAAATTCAAAAGGATTTCTAATACCTCAATCTCTTTCTGCTTGATTGTAGTTTATATAGGAGTATATTTCTTGATTTCCTTTAGTTATTAATTTCTATCTTAATTGCACTGTGGGTAGACAACACACTCTGTACAAATTTAGTACTTTGAAATTTGTTGAAACTTACTTTGCAACTCCGTAGATGGCCAGTGTTTGTAAATGTTCATGTTTGTTTGAAAAGAATGCAGATTCTTCAGTTGCTAGGCTCAGCATTATATATATTTCCATTAGGTAATCTTTACTGATCAAACCTTCTACAATTTTTATTATATTCTGAAATTCTACTGATATTTTGTCTGCTTCTTCTACCAGTTCCTAAAAGAAGTATATTTAACTATCCCAAGAAGATTATGTATTTGTTTATTTCTCACTATAGATTTCTCAATTCTTTAAATTTTTGTGGCTGTATAAATTTAATTTCTTGTATGGTTTTGGCAAATGACATCTTGACCATTACGAGCATCCTTCTTTAGCCCTAGGATCCATTTTCCCCTTAAAGTCTATTTTTTTCCTCATAGTTCCACTAATGTTACTTGTTTCTTCATGATACATGTTTTTCCTCCCTTTTTTGGCCCCACTCTCTTCTCCTGTTCCACAATGACAAATTGGATGGGATGCAGGGAAGAAAAAAGCCCAACAAGAAGACCCTCCCTTGCCTTTCCAGCCTCTCCTGTGTTTTGTCTGTTCCTCTTCACCCTCTTGGTGTGGTTTTCCTCCCACACGGTATCCCAAGTATTCCTCACACCAGGTGTTTTTTTTCTTAATATTTAGTAAGTCCATCTCATTTTTGTGGCATCTTCAGCGTTGAGTGTAGGGGGCAATAGAAGCAGTTCACGCTAGTTAATACTCCTGATGCTTTTAAAGGAAAAACAAGTCGGGGATCTCCAAGGTTCACTTATTTTTTATCATAGTGTTACTTAAATAATTACATCTGAGAAATTCTGTGCACTCCGACCGCAATTATACAACAAAGCAACTCTACAAAGTAAATATAAAACAAATGAATAAATTAAGCGATCGATGATGCTATTTTCTTAAAACCAGATTATTTGGCACAAATAATTCGGCACAAATTTTACTGGTGTGGTGCCAACCAGTAAAATCCAGGTCCTATCGCATTTGGAATTTATGTGCTATTGGGAATGCAGGTGTGGGGAAGGTTGCGGGGGGGGTCAGGCACCTCATGAGCCAAGTCATGGGTGTCTGTGAGCGTCTACATTTGCCTGGCCAGTATCCCTGCACTCAAGGGACTAAGGTCTTAAATAGTCCCATGCTGATAAAATCACCATGACAACTCAAGAGAGAATCCATGTGGAAACAGAAATGCATTTTCCCTCTGATTTTTTGAGCCAGGAGCCCCACATTTTCATATTGTACTACCTCCTGCAAATTATAGGGTAAGCCCCATTTGTGAATTTGAGGCTACCACTTTACTCTGTATGAACTATCCTGAAACCTCTGCTCTAAAGCATATTGCATTATCTTTTAGCATGCATTTGGTGCCCAGATAGCACCATATAAACATATATATTTTTAAATTTAAATCCAAGTTAGTTAACATATAGTATAATAATGATTTCAGGTGTAGTATTTAGTGATTCATCACTTCCATATAACACCCATTGCTCATCCCAACAAGTGTCCTCCTTAATGCCCATCACGCATTTAGCCCACCCCCTCACCCAATACCCTGCCGTCAACCTCAGTTTGTTCTCTGTATTTGAGTCTCTTCTAGTTTACCTCCCTCTCCCTTTTTATCTTATTTTTCTTTCCCTTCCCCTATGTTCTTCTGTTTTGTTTCTTAAGTTCTACATGAGCGAAATCATATATTTACCTTTCTCTGACTGACTTATTTCACTTAGCATAATACCTTCCAGTTCCATCCACGTAGTTGCAAATGGCAAGATTTCATTCTTTGGTTGCTGAGTAATACTCCATTGTATGTATATACCACATCTTCTTTATCCATTCATCAGTTTGTGGACATTTGGGGTCTTTCCATAATTTGGCTATTGTTGATAGTTAGGGTCCATGTGACCCTTCAAATCGGCATTTTTGTAACCTTTGGATAAGTACCTAGTAGTGCAATTGCTGGTTCGTAGGGTAGCTCTATTTTAAATTTTTTGAGGAACTCTCATACTGTTCTCCAGAGTGACTCTACCGGTTTGCATTCCCACCAAAAGTGCAAAAGTATTCCCTTTTCCCTACACCCCCTCCAACATCTCTTGTTTCCCGAGTTGTTCATTTTAGCCATTCTGACAGATGTGAGGTAGACAGCATTATATATTAAATATACCTCTATTACTTTTTTCGTGGTCCTGAAACAATCTTACCCCAAAGTAATTGGTGGGAACACTTGGTGGGAAACCAGGGAGGTACCGAAGCATGCTTAGTTTAAATGTGTTTGCACAAAATTAATTTTAAGATTTCTTAGGAAGAGTTCTTTTACCCTACAATGTGAGAACACCAAAGTAGAATGAAGCCATGAATTTAGCACATGAATAAAAAATAACCATCTAAAATAACCATCTCTGAAGATTCAAGCTGAGTTAAAGGTAAATCCCCCAAATTAAAATCTTAATATACTTTTACTTTACTTACCTATAGAGAACTTTTGCTTGACATTTCCTCACACTGTTGATAAGTTGGTCAGTCACCAGGCTAAAGTCTTGTCAAACATGAAATAAGCTAAAGTCAATGTAACTGACATCCCTAGGAAGGGATGGCATTGCATATATATTGCTGTTTTTCAAACAATCTATGGCTTTTCCAGTTAGTATTTGCCTCATTTTGTGGTTTCACTCATGAGAAGTGTTGGACTTGTATATTTGCCTGTAGTGGTAACCCTCTCTCTTTTTCCCTATCTGCTTTGGTAATTTTCTCATAATAGCCTTAGAATAAACTAAACTATTTCTGAAAGCTCACATTGTTTCACACACGTGAATTTTTGTATTTTTCGAAGTGATTTGAATGTGAATTTCAGAAGACTCTTGGAGACTTTCTAAGTGAAGCTTCCAGTGAATATTTCAGCATACTGGTCTAGGTATACCCACAGTAGCTAGCAAAATAGGACCATGGAAAGAGGCAATATTAGAGCCCAACTGATATAAAATACAGATAGCTCTCTATATACTATGCTTTTAGAGTGTAAACAGAGTCATAGCATATTAAAGCTGGAACTGACTGCATGGGTTATCTGGCCCAATTCATTTATGGTACAGGTGAAAGAACAGACTGAGAGGGTTTGGGTCTTGCCCAGCATCCTGCAGTTAGCTACTTGCTTTTCCATCTTTCTCCTATTTGGTGCCATGCCCTCATCATTCCATGCTTCAAATGTCGCTGTCATATACTAATTGACTCACTTTTCCTCTCTCCTCCTTTTCCATCTATCTTGGGTCTCAGATTAATCATCATAAAATCTTCTAGTTAATACAATTGTCTGTCACATCAAACACAAAGTTTCTTTTTTCTGGCACTAAGCACTGTCTCTGACCCAACCTCGACAAGCCAGCCTTATCTCCGAAAATCCCAGAAATCAAATCCTACCCTGTGTCTCCTCTTTCTTTCTCCTTTCCTACCTTGGCTTACACTGGTGCACCTCCCCTGCCTTCACCTCTCCAGGAACTTGGCCCCAGCTGGCGTTTGCCCCTACTTCTCTTGACTTCTTGTTGATCTGTATCACATGATCTAGTTTTTCTTTCAGATTATGTGTTTCAAACTAGAAGGCAAATAACTCCAAGCCAGAGTTCTCTTCTCAGATTTTTATATGTATCATTTCTAACCTACCATAGTGCTACGGGGCACGGAGGTTGGAACCAGCCCAATGACAGAGGCCCTAGACCAGCAACT
This sequence comes from Lynx rufus, assembly GCF_022079265.1. Taxonomy (NCBI): domain Eukaryota; kingdom Metazoa; phylum Chordata; class Mammalia; order Carnivora; family Felidae; genus Lynx; species Lynx rufus. The sequence goes on from NW_025814829.1 coordinate 9,693,335, forward strand.
GTGTTCTTTCTCTCTTCCTCTCTTTTACTGTTTTTTTTTTCAACCAGAAAACACCATTCTGAGAGATATCCTTGCTTCTTCACCTTCTTTAGATCATTGTTCAAAGCCTCAGTGACATAATCACTTACACTGAAAACCCCATCCCCAGCCTCACTATCCCCTTTTACTGCTTACTTTTTCTCCAAAGCAATCATCACCTTCAAACATTTCTCTAGAGAATTCCCTTCTTATTTGCTTGTTGCCTGTCTCCCCTCATAGAAGGTAAGCTCCACGAAGCAGGATTTGTGTTGGTTTTGTTCATGACCACGTGACATGTGCATAGGACAACATCTGTTACACAGGCCGAGAGCCCATCATGCACTGGCTGCTGTGGTATCTGGAGAAGGATGTGAGAAACCAGACCTATTCCCTGCATTCCTATAGTTTGGGTGAGAGAGGAGAAGCTTTGAATGAATAATTGAACTGTAGGGAGTCCATACAAAAAGGAAATACTGGCTTCTAAGGAGTGTGAAGTGAAAGTCCTAATCCAGCCTCTCTGGGTTGATGCAGCCCTCTAGAAATAAGAAATATTTGACTGAAAACAACTAGCTGTTAGCTCCCCTGAGGAAAGAGTGGGAGGGGGCATACATTGATTTGGGGATCTTTTTTTTCCCCCTTTTCAAATTTTTATTTAAATTCTAGCTAGTTAGCATACAGTGCAATATATTGGTTTCAGGAGTAGAATTCAGTGATACAACACCCAGTGTTCATCACAGTAAGTTCCCTCCTTAATACCCATCACCCATCTAGCCCATCCCCCATCCATCTCTCTCCATCAACCCTCATTTTGTTCTCTACAGTTAAGAGTGGTTCAGGGGATCTTAAATGAAGCTATGCACCAAATGCATGCTCAATGATAGTAATTAGAGGCCGATTTTTGACCTCCCAGTTGTACTTTAAACCACATTTGATAGCATGCAAATCAATTTTTGGGTGCCTGGATGTTTGCCTTTCTGGTTAGTTCTTTCAATCCCCAGCAACACTGACACACTCCCAACATGAATTCCCAAATTAAGACCGCCATATACCTTACAATACATTTCAAAGGAAAGTATAGACATAAATTAATAAGTAATAGGTCTTACAAGACAATCATTATTACAATGTTGACTAATTTCTTGGATGCCTGGGTAGCTCAGTCGGTTAAGTGTCTGACTCTTGGTTTCAGCTCAGGTCATGATCTCACAATTTTGTGAGTTCGAGCCCCGCATTGGTCTCTGTGCTGACAGCGTGGAGCCAGCTTGGGATTCTTTCTATCCCCTTCTCTCTCTACCCCTCCCAACTTGCACTGTCTCTGTCTGTCTCAAAATAAATAAATACACTTAAAAAATGAATATTGACTAAGTTCTAATTCTCTTCCTCTACCCAGCCACAAACATTTCCATCTGTGATTTTTTTTAAGACCTTTTTTTTGTGTTTCCTCACATGCAATCTATAGGGCATTTCTGTCTGAAGGCATAGAGCCTTCCCTTGGCTTGTGTCTGAGCTGGGTACCATCCGGACTCAATACAGTTTTCCTGGTGCTTTTATGGATGAGGAATGTGTTCTCATCTTTTTTTACCCATGCCCCTCCCTTCAGTGGAAGGTGTCTATTCATTTCACTCAGGTTTAAAAGTAGAGGTATTTTTCTTGAAAATAAGTCTGTCATCATCTAGCTTTCTGTATAGACCGCACAAACTGCCTCCCCCTAACCCCAGTAAAACTGGTCAGCAGTTAAGTTACTACTTCAGGCCAGTTTTAATAAAGTTATATAAAAAGCAGTTTTCAAATTTTAACATCTTTGTTTTCAAACCGATACACGTGATCTATAAAACTTTACACACCAAATCCATACTCTTTGGCCTTCCTCAAAAGAGGTAGGGTAGAAGTTGAATCACAAGAAAGGAGCCTATAAGACAGAAAGTTTTTTTAAAGGGACGAAGGGAGTAATCGTTATTTCAGTCTATATTTCCAGGACCCTGGGGATCGATGTTAGTATCTCCATTTTTTAGGTTAGAAAGCCGAGAAAGAAAGATCACCCAGAAAACAAGAAGGAGAGAATAAGACTTGTATCCAGGTGCATGTCTCTAAAGTCTGTGTCTTATCCACCTGCCAAGTGGCCTCCAGGAACGAATGGGTGACTAAGGCAAGATGAAAATAACAGAAATTAGAAACAATAGGGGAAGATAGTTTCTTTCTTTCATATAAAGCTTTTATTCAACAGTTGTAGGTGATGAAGTAGCTTGTTCTGTGCTTGCTTGATTTTGGAACCAGTGTTTGATTTCTGAGCATAAGTTGCTAGATATTAGGAGTTCTTTAAAAAAATTTTAAATTAGGATACCAATGGAATCTTCTTTAAGTTAAATAATCTGTCTGAATATTTATACCATGGCCTGTGAAGACACTTCTACTGAGAAAAGTTGACAGTGACGAAAGAAGAAGACAACAGGACACTGTCATATGTTAAATTGTAGCCAGTTAGGAGTTAAAAGGGAGGAAGAACCAAAACTCAAAATCTCCTGCCTTTTGCTTTACTTTTCAGAAATCAGAAGCAGTCCCTGGTGTGCTTTAATGTGACCCTTGGAGGTGCTCTCCTACAAACAAAGAAAGAGGAACTGTCCTGTGACTGGAGATCCATTGGGAGATGGGTGAGTATGTGACCCTGCAGGAGCTAGAATCCCTCTGTCCAGGGACTTAGAACCCAGGAAAGAGGATCAAATACCACAGAATTGGAACTATGAGAGGTCAAAAGAGAACATAACCTTTACCAGGGATGCTCAGAAAAGTTGTCAGAGAAGGTCCTTTGAGTTGGCGCGGCGTTCCAGAAAATCAGGGAGCAGGGAGGAGCCCTTCAGTAACCCTTGTCTGTAAATAGACACCAATAGGGGGATACATCCAGACTGGAGTCTTCAAATTCTAGAAAAGGTCAGAGAACCTGGAAAATGCTAATTATGTGTCATGAAAACGACAGTACAACCAAAAGGAACAAGTAGAAGAATTCATATCGTGGACAAAGAAGAGAATAAGTTAGCTTCAAGTTCAGTGAGTTTTACCTGGTGGTCCCAGGTGTTTTGGGAGCCATGGCTTTGGTGAGGACATGGCCAAATCCAAGAACCACACTATGCATAACCAGTCCCTAAAATGTCACAGAGATGATATCAAAACAAAGTCATGGATGTCTTAAATGAATTGATCCCAATTTCCTAAGGAACACATGCTTTCCAAGAAGCACAAGAAGGATCAGAAGAAGATGGAGACCAACAATGCCAAAGCCATGAGTGCATGTGCTGAGGCTAGCAAGGCCCCTGTAAAGCCCAATGAGATCAAGCCCATGGTCCCAAAGGGTAGCAGTTGCAAGCTCAGTCAACTCGCCTACATCGCTCACCCGAAGCTTAAAAAATGTGCTCTGCTCATATCACCAAGGCTCTCAGTCTCTGCCTGCCAAAGGCCAAGGTTAAAACCAAGGTTCAGGTGGCAGCTGTGGCTTCAGCCCCCAGAGGTGCCCAGGCCCCCACAAAGTCTTTAGCATAGAGACTTCTGTCGCTGATATGAAGACAGAAGGACTGGAGTGGCTCGCGGGCTTCTGTCTGCATGGGGCCGCTGTCTTCCTGGGCTATTTGTACAAATAAAGCTGAAGTATCTGTTAAAGAAAAAAAAGATCACTACCTGAAAGGAACGCTGACAGAGGCCCAGAATTATCAGGAGTCTTAATGATTACACCTGCGACATCACACAAGTTATGTCATCTTTTAACGCTTAGTTCCATCGTCTGGAAAACAAGGGAGTTGCATTAAATTATATATGAGGTCTCTCTCAGCTGTAAATTCTAGATAGGTGAAGAACATGTCTATAAGACGGGAGCTGGGAAACCAGTCATAGCATTTAAAGAAAACAATCAGGACAAGCAATGGGTTTAAATAAAAGGGGAAAAAGAAGTGTGCAATTAAAAATATTCTCATTTCCTTAACTTCTACATTAGGTCCCCTTACATATTATGAAATGATGACAGACAACTATTTACTAGGTACAATTTTGCTATAATAGCTATCATTTATTTGGGGCTTCCCATGGGTCAAAGTGCTGTATTTAGCACTTTAGCTATTATATTTCATTTAGTACCTAAGACCCGTGAGGTAGGTGCCATGGTTGTTCACCCTTTGACAATGAGATTGAAGCTTGCAGAGCTGAAATATCTTTCCTTAGGTCACATGCTATGTCCTAAGCAGCAGAGGTGGGATTGGATTCCAGTCTGTCCTCCTGCAAAGCACTTGATCTTAACCTTGACAGCCCAAGGACTTAGACCAAGAATGACCAGATCAATTTGCAAGATCCCTTCTTTAATGTTGAGATCATGGAACAGCTGATAAAATTTTAAGTACAACTTTTTTTTTTCTTCAGATGTTACCTATCAAAGAACAAATATCTAGTGTTTACAGAAATAAAAGTTCTATTACATTTCTTCATGTCAGAGTATACAGAGGGTTTATGTGCATCTGTGGGAAGAAAAGGAAATACAGCTGTTTTGCAGGTAATAACAGTTTATTTTATGTCCTATTTTCTTTAACAGTGATTGCTCTTACTTGGAAACTCTCCTGGCATTTTGTAGGCAATAAAAACGTAAGAAGAATGTTTTTTGCAGAGTTTCACAACCCTGGCCCCCAGTTCATAATCTGTGGCAGAAGGCATCTGCACCCTAATTCCAGAGTGGTTTATCGATATATCCAACAGAAACATGCGAACCAGGGCCACACCTCTGATGTGCTTCATGCCTCCGGTCAAATCTTCCATCAGTGGACCCTCCAACAGCATTGTGAGAAAACAAACAAACAAACAAACAAACTTGCCAATTTGAGAGAATGCTGAGGAAAATGTTTCTCACAAGAAAGAAACAGAAATGGACTATTCCAAAATAAAATGCATAATTTGATGTTAATAACACTTCATTGCTCTCCCATTAATGATCCTCGTCCAGACTCAGGGCTAGTCCAGAGCAATAGAAACTGTGTTCAATGCCTCCGAAAACTCCTTTTGAGCATCCTCATTGCTTACCCTTCTGTAAGCTCCCACTCTCCTGATCTCTGTAAGGTCCCATTCCTGGTGGCCCTCGAGGGACAAGTTTTGTTCTCTGAAACTTCTCTGCTCTCCATTCAGGTCTCTCTGGGCCTTACTTGCTACTAATGAATTAATCTGGATGAATGGGTACAGGCACCACTGAAGTTTTGGCTCTTTAATTTTTGAAAATTAAAGCACCTATTTAAGTACCACTATTCTGGGGGCACCTGGGTGGCTCTGTTGAGCGTTTGACTTCAGCTCAAGTCATGATCTCACGGTTTGTGGGTTTGAGCCCCGCATTGGACTCCGTGCTGACAGCTCAGAGCCTGGAACCTGCAGCCTGCTTCAGATTCTGTGTCTCCCCATCTCTCTGCTCCTCTCTCGCTCTCTCTCTCTCTCTCTCAAAAATAAATACAAACATTAAGAAAAATCACTATTCTGAACCTAAGCGTGGTGCTAGGTGCTTCATGTAAATCAGCTTTGAAACTTCAAGAGCCCTGCGATATTGATATTTATGGAAGAGGAAGGGGAGGCCTGGAGAAGTGAAGGGATTTGCCCAAGTCCCGTGGAGATCACGTGGGAGATGGTGGTAGCAAAACCTGTGCTTTCCTCACTGTTGTGCATTTCCTCCCCGTGATGTTTTAGTCATGCCATTGGAGACGATGGTAAAATTATAGGCCCCTCAGGCTTCAAGCAGGCCCATGTGCACGAGTGAGAAAGGAGGAAGGGTGCTCAGCAAATCCATTAATCGTCAACTGAATCGACTCTGGAATGTTCTATCGTTCTTCTTCATTCTCTTGCTGCCACAAATATCTAATAGAATAATTAATAATAATAATAATAATAATAATACCTTATCATTCTCTCTTTCAGTTGTATAACAACCTTGTGGTATTGTTTCAGCTAAATCAAGAATGAGGTCTTAGTTCCAGGAGTGCTTATCTTCCCTAGCTGTTCCTTGGAGTAGCAACATTGCACCCTGGACATTTTGAATTCGTAAGTCTTCACTGAAAGGCACAGTGGAAACTTAGGATAATTTTATACTTGTTATTATTGTATCCCATTGCTAGGGACTTTGAGGAAACTTTATGAGTGTGAACGGTTGACATTTGTTTGTTTTAATGGCAATGACTGGAAGAAAGGGATTAAGAGCATCTCATGGCCTGCTACTGTGTGTTGATATTGAGGTTAGCACATCCACGCGCAAACAGTTGAACAAGGTATTTTGCAATTTGTAATGACACACTCGATTCAGTTGATGACTTGGAGGATGATGCCGGCTTATGGTTCTGACAATAGGACCTCTTGAGTGAGCCCGAAAGCATACATATTTCAGCAGGTTTTAAAGATCATTTGGCAGGTCTGATTACCAAGAGCAACACCCAGTCAGTCCACAAGCAATAGCAAGGGGTGCATAGTGTAGTGTCTGTTCGCTGATCAGAGCAGGTGCTACAGAAAGTGCCCTCAGGGAAAGAGGGCTTGACTCTTAGCCACTCCGACAAGTGAGAAAGCTGAGGAACAGCTTCAGAAACACTTGCCCAGACACAAGCTATTGGAAGAGAAATACAGCAGTATTTAAGCATTTACAAGCTATACCAGTGCCAGAGGCAAGCCGACCCTTTTCTCTGCTTTTGCACAAATGGAAAAAATACGAATTGCCATGGGATCTAAAAATATGGACAACAATGTTTGGGAGAAATCAAGCATCTCACATAATTTCAGAATGGGCTTCATTACAATGAACTATATGGATTTTTCACTCTTAGAACATGGGAAATGTGAACAGTTTTCATACCCAGAGAAGGAGGATTCCTTCTTTCCCTTGCTCAGAGATTTTGTTCTAAAGAATTTTTTTTTTCATTTTCTTCTCATGGAAGTGTTACTTAAGAGGTTACATAACCAGTTCCTAATAAAGGATCTCTGAAATATCAGCAGTGTTGCTAGAAGTTCAGGGGTTAGATTTTGGGTTTGTTTGTTTGTTTGTTTGTTTAGCTTTTGACGTTTCTGAGATGCTTCTGCAAATATGGCTCTTATAACATTATCTTAGTATTCCTAGAAAATAGGGGGTTATCTCATGCAGACAAGGTGGCTTTTACTGACCTTTCAGCCACCAAGTCACGAAGTCTTACAGTATTCCTTGCATAATAATTGACATACATTTACAATAATGGATGAGTTAAATGGGGCTATTAAAAGACCTTAAGAAAAAGCCTCTCATGTGAATACACATGTTAAGTAGCTATGTAATGTTTTTATGATCATTTCATATTTAAAGCTACTTCACACAATCCCTGGGATATAGGCTTAATTATCGTATAAGTAAACCAATGAGCACAAAACTGGTAATGCTGACATATTTAAAGAAAAATCACATCCTACGTATTTGTTTTAGCGAGTAGGCTGATTGTCCAGGTAGCCTCAATACAACACTGAAGGTTTAAAATAAATAAATAAAATGCTCCCAAAAAACTACCTATAAAATGTACTTAATGGTTTGATCGATATGTGCGTGTGCCAGGTACTACACTGAGAGCTGAAAACAATAGATAAAAAAGGCAAGGTCCTATTTTTAAAGGATTTGATGAGTACTCAGATATAAGTGTAGAATTTCTATATCATATATTCTTATATTGTATATAGACTTTATATTTACATTTATACATATATTGTATATAGACTTGTACTATGTACTTATATTGTATATAGGCTTGTATATTTACGTATATGTGTAAACTTGCATGTGATATCTATCTGATACCCAGAAACGTCTAAGAATGAGATGGGAAAGGCAACTGCCATTTACTAAGCATCCGCTATGGAAAATATGATATGTATGTAGGATGTTTACTCACCATAGTTCTGATGATCTGCATGCTAACCCTCTCATACACAGATACTGAGGTTGAGAAGAGAAGAACAATTTGTCTAAGGTCATGCATCTTAAAGGTAGATTGAACAAAACAGTTGTGACTCCAAAGCTATTATTCCCAAATTCCACCTCCTCTCCCATCTCCTCCTGTCTCCATTGTGCCATATTGCATCAAACACTGCACAAAGTTTTACTTTATTTGTTTTGTTTCACATTGATAATGTAGTACACATGTTCTTTCCTGGACCATTATATTTGCTTTTGCTGAGTGTGTAGGAGCAAACGAAGATGAGAGCCCAGAAGCTCAGAGTCAATTGTACAAGGCTGACTGGCTGCTAAAAAATGGATAATTCACAAAATAAATACATTATTATCTGTAGAAACTGGAAAGGACCTTAGAGACCTCCTTCATTTTACAAATGAAGAAACTGAACCCCATCGTGGCACAGTTGTAATCCATTAGTCAATCACTTATTAAATAGGGCAGCAGAGAATTTTATTTGAGCATTGTTCAAGCAACGATTTGCAGGAAAAGGCCTCTAATTTGTCACTTGGATTCTTGGCACTGTTTTTAAACCATGTTTTGTAGAATAAATGGACATCTTCAAAACAAATAGATTATTGCTATGTTCTTTTTGCCTGGGATTACGAGTTTCCTAAGGACTGGAAAGAATCAAACTATAAGGAAAAAACTAGGGGGAACTAATCTTTGCAGATTAATTTGGTTCTCCCACCCCAGTTTATGAGGCAGCAATCTTGCCATGCTTATTGATTATCAGACAAGACTACTAATCCCCTTAAGGTCATTAGTGTACTTAATTAAAGAGCAGTTAGCAAGCTTCTCTTTACTAAAGTAATGTGGCTGTTAAAAGTGATTTGTACTTTACCAATATGGTAGCTATTAATCTGAAGGTCAATTTGTCATTTATATTTTCCCAAACAAATATATTTGGTAGGTCAAGCGAGCACTGATATTTATCACATGCCCACTTGATGCACTGTATCTATAATTGTCAGTTAAGAAAGAAAGCTTCTAACTGCCCTGTCTGTATATGCAAACCGTCATTCCTATCTTTTTGAACATCACGCCCAACTATTGTTTGCTTAACAATCTGATAACTTTCCTCTTTTGCTAAGGGTATTGTATGGAATAATGTTGATTGGAAAAATATTTTTTTTCTATGTAAACTGCTGGGTTCCAAAAGCATTTGAATAAGAATGAAAAAACCCACATATATAGCCCATTAGGAAGTGGTTCCAGAGACAGATTTAAAAAATAACAACTGAGTTCACAAAATTCACAGTTGGAAAGCATAGGTTGTTGCATTTAACGTATATAATTTCATGTGGTAGTTGTAGAAATACGCAGGTGGTAGAATTCATTGGCTGGCCTCCGACGGCATTCTCCATTTGGTCCTATCCACTTTGTTTCAGTATTGCACCTGCAGAATAGTAAATGTTCAATCACATTGTATCTGAGAACAAACAGTCCTGTGGATGATTAGGTATTAAGGAGTTCCTAATGAAAAGGGAGAGAAATTGCATACGCCATGGCTGGATTTCCTTCAGGAAAGAATGGAGAAGTTTCCAGAGCTCAGAGAAGTGATGACAAACCTAAGTGTTAGCAATCAGATTACATGTTAGATTATCTCACTGCCTTTCTCAATCTTCTAGATTCTGTTTCTATTTTCCAATTGGAAAATGAATTCATAAAGACAGCTATCTCCTTTGGGAACACATATGAAAGCATTCGGCTCCCTGGAGAAAACAAAACAAAACAAGCCAACAAGGTTTTATTAACTGAGGTTATTTTTGGTCTGTTCCTCCAAATTACAGTTCAAAAGGTTAGACCATGATAAATGAGGAGAGAAAACACTGTTGAGTTTTTGTGAGGTAAGTGGTGAGGGGAAAATACATCTAAGTATCATGTCATTGAATGACAGGTATAAAGTTTTGCCCTTTCTGATTCTAGATCCCTTTTCAGCCCCAGCAACCATTTTCCAGTGGTATCCACTTTCGGAGCCAAACCAAATGTGCCAAACGTAAAAATGCAGCGGCCAGTGCAGCCAATACAGGCTCCCGCCAACTAACATCAGTCAGACTTCCCTTCCGGCTCTTGGGTATCAGTGTGATGGCACTGAGATTGGTGATTCTAATTTTGCACTTGGGATGGAAACAAATGTTTTGGGGTGATTACTTGGCTCTTTGGGACTATCTATGACATATTTCTCTCTCATATTTCTAACTGCAATTAATCTAACATGTGTATTTCAGATGCACCGTTATAGTACCAGGAGAGCAACTTAAAGAACCATGGCCCACATTGGGAGATTCCCAAGGAGCCTTCAGTAGGGAGTTGAACCATGGGATTGCAGCCAGTTAGCAAACTTTAGGAACCAGAAGTATAGTGTGAAGTGTAGAACAGCAAGCAACATTTATTAAGCTTCTTGGTTTTACCAGGCACACAATTACCTCTTTTATGCAACCACCCATGAGACGTTATTATTAGCTCCAGTTTACAAATTGGGGTCTTGAAGCTTAACAAGATCCCACACCTAGTAATCTGCTTCCAGGGTGAGTGCTTCTCCATTATACTAACACTTTAAGAAGAGAGAAGGGCCGGTGAATGAGCACATAAGAGGGGTAGCCAGGATGGTCCCAAACCCATACCCACCGACACTCAAATATTGAAGGACTAACAATGCTCATTCATTAGTGATCATGACACTCCCAGACAGGTTGAGTGGTAGTAAGAAGGGTTGTAGCTTAAGTATGGTGTGTCACGAGAGGTTTCTTAAACTCTCTCCAGTCCCGTGGAAGCTCTGACTCCTAATGTAAAACTGAATTCCAGAGAAAGATATTTGACCATGTTTGTCGTATTAGGATGCTGTAATTATGCTTTAAAAGCATACTGAACTATTCAACATTTTTATTGGTCTGAGGACTGATGTATCTGAAGCAGCAGAAACCAAGACTTAACTAAATTAACCACATTCTTAACTTTCATTTTGTGATTTGTTTTCCTAGCTGTTATTCCGTGCTTTTCTTTAACTTTCTGTGTATGTGTTCATGTTTGCCAATGTCATAGCCATATCCAGGACATCTCTTTAATATTCCTTCAGTGACTATTAAATTTGATTTAAAAATACATTCATTTGGATATTTTCAAGCTGCTTAACAGTTAGCAGTATTTTTAATGTCCTATTTATCTAATACAGTTGCTTGTGCTGTTTTCATAATCAGATAAGGGTCATTAAACCATTTTTGAGATTAAATAGCACAAAACCATTTTTTTCTGTTTATGTGCCCCATTAATATTGGAGCTTATGCTTACTATTGCTTAATGTTTCAATTTTTAAATATCATTTATGTTAATATGGAAAGGCTGTATTATCTAATTGTGAGGATTATTTCCATTACCTTCCAGCATAATCTTTGCAAATATTGGCCTCCATATTTCTTTGAACTGACAGATTTTTAACCTTGGACATTTCTCAGGACATTATTCGAAGTACTGTTATTAAGTCTTACTCATATAGTTTTTTCTTTCAAGACTTGATTTTTTTACAGTAGTTTACAGTTTACATCAAAATTGAGAGGAATAAAATATATAGGGTCTTCCCATATGCTCTCTGACACGACACATCCATAACCTCCCCCATTATCCACATAACTTACCAGAATGATGCTTGTTTCGTTTGTCTGTTCGTTGACCGAGGACGAACCTACATTGACACATTAGATTGAGCCAAAGTTCATATGTTTACATGACGGTTCACTTTTGGTGTTGTACGTTCTATGGGTGTGGACAAATGTATAATGACATGTCTCCACCATTATAATAGCACACACAATATTTTCACTGCCCTGAAAGTCCTCTCTGCTCTGCTTATTCGTGTCGCTTTCCTTAATCCCCACCAACACTGGCAACCTCTGATCTTTTTGTTGTCTGCATAGTTTTGTCTTTTCCAAAATGTCATGTAGTTGCAGTTAGGCGGACTTTCAGATTGGCTTCTTTCACTTAGTGATACACATTTACGATTCCTTCATGTCTTTTCATGCCTCAGTAGCTCATATCTTTTTAGCACCGAATCATATCCCATTGTCTGGGCGTATCACAATTTGTCTGTTCACCTGCTGAAGAAAATCTCCGTTGCTTCCAAGTTTGGCAACTATGAATAGAGTTGCAATAACATCTGTATGCAAATTTTTGTGTGGATGTTAAGTTTTCAGTTCGTTTGGGTAAATAACTAAGAGCACAATTTCTGAGTTATTTGGCGAGCATAGATTAGTTTTTTAAGAAACCACTCATCTTCCAAGGTGGCTGAACCATTTTGCATTCTCACCAGTACCTCAGTACTCTTTCTTTTTTTTTTTTTTAAATCTTAACGAGTTTTGCATTTTTTTAAAATTGTTTTTTAACGTTAATTTATTTTTGAGACAGAGAGACAGAGCATGAACGGGGGAGGGTCAGAGAGAGAGGGAGACACAGAATCTGAAACAGGCTCCAGGCTCCGAGCTGTCAGCACAGAGCTTGACGCGGGGCTCGAACTCACGGACCGCGAGATCATGACCTGAGCCGAAGTCGGCCGCTTAACCGACTGAGCCACCCAGGCGCCCCCTCAGTACTCTTTCTTAACAATGGTAGTCAATGTCACCTCCTTCGCAGGGGCTCTTATGAAGATTAAAATCAGTAAGTGTGCATAGATATGGTTTTGAAGTCATAAAATACCATATCGTTTAGATGTCACCAAACATACTACCAGTAGTAATATATGTAAATATAAGCACCTAAATAGCACCTACTATGTGTCAGACTCTGTTCCAAGTGCTTTATTATGTCATACCTCTTTCAATTCTCTTAACATTCCTGAGAGGTGGATACAGTGAATATCTTCATTTTACAGATGGGTAAACTGAGAGGTTAAGCAACCTGCTGCAGAATCCCATAGCTAGTAAGTGAATGAATTGGAATTTGACCCCAGAGACCATTTTCATAACCACATACAATGCCTCTTCCTAAATAACAGCAAAATAATGAAAATAGTGATAATAATTACAGCAAAATCCTATATATATGTTTTCTTATAGATCAGAAGGTTACACTTTTTCTGATCATCCTGTACTCCTTAATCATTGACCCATCTCCTGAGTAAATATTTCTGGTAAAGTAAAGGAATGACTCAGTGTGCAGAAATTTAAAATACATGTCCTAATACAGTAGGTCAACATCTCATTTTCCCTCCTGGTGACGGTGTTGTTAGGAACAGTGAAATTTAAATAGTAATATAATATTTTCATTTGATATAAAATATTAATAATGATTTTAAACTATATTTTCAAGGAAATTATTGGTCACATCTGTGTCTACAGTGTATTTTGCCGCCTCCTTTATTTTAGCTGCCTTCAATTTAGATAAAATGCATTAAACTTGTATTTATCTCTTCTCAGGTATTCATGACACTTTAAAGATTGTTTAGTTACACTTATGCTTGTCATCCTCAGCATGTAGCTTGCCAAATGGAGTTACAATATATGCTAATCGATGTGAATGCTTCCTAGCTGTGCTGTGGAACTTTGTCCATCACGCTGCACATCTCTTTATCGAGTCCTTGTTCCACCTGATGGCTGAACATGTGTTAGCCAGTTCTGGATTTTCTGTCATTCCAGATTTTAACTCAGTGAATTAAAGCTTTTCCTTCTTATTCTACCCCCATGAGCACCATTTAATTCCCAGGACTCCCATAGCATCATGGCGGCATGGAGAAATGTCTGGCCATGACACCATTGGCTGAAATGGCCACAGTTGTGCACAGTGTCAGGTCTTCAGTCAGGAGCGCAGTAGCTTCTTTGTCCTGACTGCAAGGCCTCCTTTCTTTATGTTGACCAAATCTCAGCATCTACACAATTCTTTTGGGAGCATGGGAAGTTTGGGGAAATTATCTTGTGTTCTCTGTGCTTCTGGAGAGTTGTGGGGTAGAACTAGGGAGACTGAAAGGAATATTGTGCCCTGTCTTCTCTACTGAACCTGCCCCTGCTTGTTGCTCCTGAGTGATATTGCTGCTTTTGCATTCTGGCAAAGGATCTCATTTATTTCCTTGGGCTCCACATAGGAGCCCACAAGGCTTTCCCACACTTACGTAATCAAACTTTACCAGGCGTTCCTTTGCCCTTGTTAACTCTGTTCCTTCCTTTGCCAGCTTGTAGTGAGAAAGCGGGGTTGAAGACAGGAGGAGAACAGTACAAAATTAGTTCCGTAAGATTGCACATTCTTTTTTTTTTTTTAACGTTTATTTATTTTTGGGACAGAGAGAGACAGAGCATGAACAGGGGAGGGGCAGAGAGAGAGGGAGACACAGAATCGGAAACAGGCTCCAGGCTCTGAGCCATCAGCCCAGAGCCCGACGCGGGGCTCGAACTCACGGACCGCGAGATCGTGACCTGACTGAAGTCGGACGCTTAACCGACTGCGCCACCCAGGCGCCCCAGATTGCACATTCTTACACACCTTTCTTTATAGGAAAGCTATTTACACCTGGACTTAGCACTTTGAAGTGAAAATCAAGATGATAATGGTTTTGTCCAGTGATCCCAGTGTACGTATTTCCCTAGCTTTGGAAGCTCCTGAAATGAGAAAATGTCAAGATATACAGAGTATGGGACCGGGCAGATGGTGTGTACCCTATTTGTATCATGTCATCGCATATATTTACTTGTATTTCCCAAATCTAAGTCAGTGCAATTGACAGTGGAGCAAATTTCTCTTTCATTTCCCCCATTCCTTTTAAAGATGAATGTGAGAAAGTTTTTGTTGCTGAAGAAGGAATGGTCACAGTTCTACTTTTCTGCCCCAAAGAGGTCTCTCCATTACATTGTTTGACTGCATGTTGCAGGCCACTAGATCTCTCTCTCTCTTTCTCTCTCTGTGAACTCTAGACTATATTCTGTTCTGTTTAAATTTTAGTTCAATTACTTACATTTGCTTTGTTATCAATTGGATGTTTAATTCCAACATTTACTTAGCTATTCACCTTTTAACGAATACGAATATATAAATGAAGACTAAGATATCTAAGCAATTTACTTATTGTTTCTTTTAAGTTTATTATTCAAACATAAATGTGTCCATGCAATTCTTTACACCATCCTCCTTCCTGACAATGGACTCCAGGAGACAACAATCTTTACTTTTATGGGGTCTATAGCCTCTCTTAGAAGGGGATTATTAGGCACTAACAATAAAAGATTGAGAGTCCAGCAAAGGTAGAATGAGAGATGGGCCATAGTTTTCCAAAACTTCCATGTGTTATAAAAATAGAAGAAAAGAGAGTCATCTTATGTACCTGGGATCAAGCTGAAGCTGAATCATTCCACAACTCTTCCCTGTGACTCAGAAGTAGGTATGGGGGTGGGAATGTGCAGGCAGATTCACCGTTACTTTAGAGTATTATAATTAAGTATAAATTTGATGCTTCTCAGGATGTTAAAGAGATAATCACTGACTAAAAGCATCTGAGGAAAATAGTTTCTTTTATTGTATAAGAAATATAAAATGTATATAAATAAAGATACTTTATTATTTTATTTCAACATTAGACATTATAGGTATGAAGCTTGATGCTGATGAATTTGACACAGAGTCTGGAATGACATCCAGCACATTCATCCACAAAAATAACCCTGACAACATTGGAATTCGTTGTTAAAAATAAGCCAGCTTGGAAATACGACTCACTCATAATCAACTAAAAGGTTTTGTTAGGAAAACTGCACCGATGCAGCAAACAAACATTTGTATCTCATGGTGGAGTTTGTACTGATGTTTTTAAAACAATCATGAGAAATTTGGTTTGGTACTAGGCAACCAGAAATAAGAACCACATCTCAGGAGTCCTCATCTCAAATTATATTTGGTTCATAACACTTGTTTCTTTTCACCTTCAGGACTTTTTTTTTTTAAACAAAGATTTCCTTTCACCAGAATTGTGCCTGTAATGCATAGCCGTATCTCTATGAACAGTGCCTGCCCTATGTATAGCTAGATGAATACGCAATTTGCATGTTGCTGATTTAAATGAAAGTCAGTATGCGTATATGAATGTCTGGTCACATTTGAAAAAGAAATCTCGAAAGCTGACAAAATACCTTTCCCCCCTTTCTATACAATCCAGCAGCCTTGAGTTCTTGTATACCCACTAAGCCTTATGCCGTATCTTTTTAACAAAGAATGAACCCATGTATGAAAAGCAGCCAGGAAGACTTTGGCTTTGTGGATCTGCAAGAAACAAACGCCCCATGAGAGCCTCTTCCTGCTCCTGCACTCCTCTGCTTCAGAATCCCTGGCTGCTTGTCTTTGAATGATGTAGCAATAGGTGCTCATGGGATTTCCACTCGGCAGCAAGAAGCCCAGTTTTAGATCATAATAGACCAGCTACCGGTGAAGAATACAGAACGTTATCAGTCAGTTTCTACTCTGGTGGCTTGGAAAGGGATGGGGGTAGCTGTGGGGAGCAAAGGAGAAATTGGGTAGGAGAATATACTATACCCTGTCAATTCCCTGAGTTACACCAGGGGACCAGGGGGACATTTATTTTCAACTGTGTGAATAGTAGCCATTGGTAAAAAGTAATGTTCTTTCAAGAAGTGGCAGGTTGAGAATAAGACAGCTACTGCTGATATGGTCAAAAGAGGTCATTTTGCATATTTACATCTTAAAATGTAATTAGAAAGGTGCTCACAAAATCCTTAACTTTTGAGAGTAAATTATGTGGAAGCACATGCTTTTCCTAGAACATCTCAAAGCTGCACATGTGAGAAAATCACCTTGTCTTCATGTTCTGCAGCCAATCGATACGCTCATCGACACCAGATTTTTCATTTAGGTCAATCACTTACCTTCAAAGTCGGTCATGAATACAATAACAATAGTTAAAATTGTCAATGACAATTTTTTCCCTTTTATCCAGAAAAGCTAGGAGTAGGGTTTATCTTAAATTCATTTGTCTTGCCTCCACCACTAGAATTAGACAATTTCTTTTAGCAAATTAGTTTGCTTTCTACATTTGTGAAGTGGAACTAGAAAAAAAAATTATGCAACAAACATTTAATGTTTGAAAGGCATTATTTGAGGTGCTGGGGACTGAAAAATAGGAAACAACAGTCAATCATACAACACTTAGCTATTGGCTATGTTTTAGATGTTGAATAAAGTTTATTTAATTGAAGGATGGCTGTGTTAGGAATAAAGCCCTAATGATAGTTCTAAATGAGTAGCTCATCCCCTCTAGGACAGCCTGGGAATATTTCTCAGAGGAGGTGACTTGACTTTGGTCTTCAAGTATAATTAGGAACTCGAATTCAGAGGAAAACAAAGGAGAAGTTCATTTTAACGGAAAGTCGAGGATGTGTGAAGACATGGGTAGAAAGTACAGAGCTTATTTAGGAAACTCTGGGAAATTTGGTGTGCATGGAGCATAGGATACAGGTGTAGTATGGAGAGAGGAGGGGGATGAGGCTAGAGGGTGGATTAGTTCATAGGGCCATAGTTCAGAGAAGGCATAGTCTTGCCTTCTACTCCCCGTTGCATGTTCAGTACAGTGCCTGGTTTTTAGAAAGGGATGAATGAATATTTGTTGAGAAAATAAACAGATGAAGGAATAGACGGATGAATGAATATTGTGATGAGGCCACTCATCTTCTCTTATCGACAGGAAAAGGTTATTGAAAACTTTGAAACAAAACAATGACATTAGATGGAAGGGTTTGTGGGCTGGAAGACAGAGGTTTGGTTAGGGAGATCACCTGAAGTAGAATGCAATTGTTTGCCAATTAGTAGCTAAGGGGAGTTTTGTTTAAGGTAAAATACTACTGAGAGAAGGAGCTAGATATAAAGCAGAATTCAGAGATATAGTTGACCCATTGGATATTGGGGGTAGAGGGTTGAGGGTGGCTGGCTGAGCAATTCATGTGGACCAGCGGCCCCTGAGAGAGCTGCACGGGTTTAGATAGAAATGTCCTGAGCATTGTTGGACACACAGGTATGAAACTCACCTGTGAAAGGTAAAGGTGAAGCAGAGGAAGTCATTAGGGTGTAGAGGATGTTTGAAAACACAAAAAATGTGAGGGTGGAATTTTGAGGATCATAAGTATACGGGAAGTCTGAAGAGGAGATAAAAAGCACACTGAGAGTCAGGAGACTCAAAACAATAGCTGGGTAAGAGAGGACCGGGAAGAATTGAGACTAACTACCTTGTTCTTCTCCTCCTCCACCTCCTCCTTCTTCTTGTAATATAATTTATTGTCGTTAGTTAACATACAGTGTATACCATGTGCTCTTGGTTTCGGAGGTAGATTCCCGTGATTCATCTCTTACCCAGTGCTCATCCTAACAAGTGCCCTCCTCAAAGCCTATCACCCATTTTCCCCTCTCCCCTGCTCGCCCCCACCATCAACCCTCAGTTCTCTGTATTTAAGTCTTGTATGGTTTGCCTCCCTCTCTGTTTGAAACTCTTATTTTTCCCTTCCCCGTCCCCATGGTCTTCTGTAACATTTCTCAAGTTCCACATCTGAGTGAAAACACATGGTATCTGCATGTCTCTGACTGACTTGTTTCACTTAGCATAATACCCTCCACTTCGATCCACGTTGCTGCAAATGGCAGGATTTCATTCTTTCTCATTGCCAAGTAGTATTCCATTGTGTTTATAAACCACATCTTTATCCATTCATCTGTTGATGGACGTTTGGGCTCTTATTTGTTCATTGGAACACTTTGAGCAATGTCATGTATTAGAGTTACTGAATGTAATTTTTTTTTCAGTCAGTTTGGAATTTTCCCTTCCCTAATGCACATTCACTGTTGGTAGCTGATTTAATGTGATTATGCCGTTTAACTTGGCTAAATGAATATTTAAGATACCATGAGGCCTTGTGATATTTTCCAGAAAGATCCTACATTGTTATCTTATGTTAAGATGATCTTTTTTAAAATTTTTACTTATTAATACCAAGAGAATGCTTTGCCCCCTGTTCTAACTTTCAGAGTAATACTGGCACATGTATTCTCTTAAAATCAGGCACAAACGTGGGGGAAAAAAGTGAACACACGTAGGTTAGAACATACGATTCTTTCCTTGAAAGAAGTGGGAGGAGGAGTCGAGGGAAGGGAGCATCAACACAAATCCTGAGGATTGGATAATTTCAAGTTTCCCTTTCTTTATTTGAAAACTGTTTCCTCTACTGGGATTTATCTGTTACTCAGAGAAACCAGGTGAGTTAAACTTCCTCCCAAGTGGGCATTTTTCTGGATCCCCAAATTTGATACAATTTAGCACAAATTGTCAGTCTGCGCTGAGAATAGCCGGGCCTGTTTTCAGCCGTGCTGCAGTTCATTTTACAGAGCTTTGAGGCGAAATCACAGCACTTATGGGCACGAAGCCATTAGTCAGCATTTCAGTCACTCCTGGCTCCCTGTGCCTTTCAGAACTGAGAAGGCTGCTGTTGCCCCTTCTAGAAAATCAGAGAAAAGTGTGGAGCAAAAGAGAAATCAATTAATTTTACAAATAATAAATAATAACATATACTAATAAGGTAAATGAGATCATAGGAACAAATTGAGAAAGGCATTGCGGTGTTTTTTTTTCCTTACCACACAAATTAGTTTTCATAAATGAGGACATTAATGTATATATAAATCTGGTTGCTGCTTACACCATTAATTTATTATCTCTTTCCGAGACAAATGATCGCTATGTAGATTCTATTAAAAGCATTAGTTGAATTTTGAGCTTGTTTATGGAATGAGGACTGAGTGTCCATGTTCATCCTGTGCAACTGTTCCCTGTCTATTTTTCTTCATAATTTATTTACTGATTAAAAGCTGACTTTACTGTTATCTTTTTTTTTTTTAAGTAAGAATGAGAAAAAGAGAGTGTGTGGGGTAGGGGCAGAGGAAGAGGGAGATAGACAATCCCAAGAGGGCTCCATGCCCAGCCCAGAGCCTGACGCGGAGCTCGATCTCTTGGCCGTGAGATCATGACCTTGGATAAAACTTACGAGATTTTGTTTTTTCTATGTTTCTAAAACATTGAGCAGATTGCTTATTGGTCAGAGCAAAAGAACACATAATACGGTACAAAAAAAGACCCTTTTCTTTACAATCATTGGGTACAATAGTGAAAACAGAGGTGAAGACAGCAGTGAAAGCGACATGTTGCTTGAAGAGTTTGGAGTTTGGAGTTCACAATCTGCTATGGAGACAACACAAAGCAACTATAATTGCATAACCATAATTATTTATTTGTACTAGACCGAATTTACTCTCTTCCATTCTCATACACACCCATTCCACAGAATATTTGAAATAATATGCACGCACATGCACAAAAACACATTTTTACTATAAGCAGATAACTGAGGCTGTTGAAGGAAAAGAAACATAAGGGCTGTAAAATAATAACAAATAAGGCCAGAGATTTGTACCATTTGGGTTCACGCAGTTGCAGTTCCTAGAGATGTTCAGAAAAACTGTTCTGTAAGCTCCCAGAATTCAAAGCAAAGAGGAGAGCAGTCATTTACAAGGTTAAATGGCCCAAAGATATGGCATGTTTCAATGATGCCATCTGTAGTCACTATTTATTAGGCACTTATATTTCTCAACTGCTTCTCCCCAAAAAACAGGACAGGAAGGTGAAGGAACTTGCTCCAAGATCTGCAGTGAGTAAATGGTAGGGCAGAGGTCAGAAGCCAAGGTTGTTGGATTTCTGAGTCTGACCCCCATGTGACCTGCCCTACTGTCCTCTCCCCTGGCCTGACCTGCAGGTGATCTGCTACACTGCCTTGTCTTCTAATGCTTATCGTCTCACAAGACCCACGGAGGAGACTGTGCTCAGGGTCACTCTAAGGTCCTATCATAGAAGCATTTTCAAAATGCCATGGAAACATAGAGGAGGAAGTATTTCTGGCTGTACATGTGAGTAAAGGCAGTAAGTTTATAGAAACATTGGCTTATATGTGCTTTTAAATAATTTGTCTGCTTTTAGAAAATAGTTTTTTACAATCATTTGATTCCCTTCTGGTTGTTTCCTTCTAGATGTGCAACTACCATACATATCATTTTTCTCCCTAAATCTTTTAATGATTCTAGAAGATATAATGTTGATTATTGAGATTGACTCACAAATCTCATATTACAAACAATCTAAAATGCTCAGAAAATACTTAGAAACATGCCAAAATTTGGTTGTAACGTATCCTATTTCTTTAATCAATAGGCTAAAGATAAACGTGCTATTTCAGAGCTGCGTTTGAAGGCTGGTCGTCAGTAAAACAGTATTTTTTATGAGTTGCATAAATGCTTTGTGGTGTTACTGAAATATCTTAATTGCTTTTATGAATGTATTTAATGAGTTCCATTTAAAATGTGATGTTATTTACCTTATGGGATTAAATGACTCACTCCATCCAGACACTGTGCAAACCCAAAGGAACATTGCTTTTTGCCTGCGGTGCAGGGTGAACCAGAAAGCTCTAAATCCAACTGTTAGTCGCTCTGCTCTGTCTGTGTGAGTTCTGTGCTGTACCCACAGGAGATCTGGGCTGGGGACTCTCCATCCAGGAGCCTCTGGTCTGGTATCCAGGCTTAATTGAATAACAGCAGGGGCTTCAGCTAGAAGAGATGAGATGGCCAGTCAAGATGGCTACAAGGTCAAGAAACAGCCTCAGAGGAAGCAATGTTTATGTCACAGAGTCGGTGGAAGATCAGTTTCCGACAGTTAGTTAGTGTGTTACTGAGAAGAGTTTTGCTTTATCGTGGAAGGAGAAAGAGTGAGGGCAAGAGGAACACCTACTTTGTTAGAACCCTGATCATCAGTGCAGCCCGGAGTGGAGGATCTTATTGTTTCTTTTATGCCTTCATTATTTCCATCTCTTTTCCCCATGATTTTATGCTTCATTTATTATACTTTGGTGTAAACAATAATAGCTAATTCTAATGAGCACCTACTATGTGCCATTCACAGTACTAAACACTTTCAAGTGATTCTCTCTCTTAGTCTTCCGGGCAAACTCTATGAGGTAGCTACTGCTATCGTTATTATTCCAGTTTTACACATGAAGAAACAAAGGCTTGGTGACTTTGCTTAAGGTTATGCAAGTATTGACTGCAAGAGGTAGGATTTATTTAACTATCTATCTATTTGTTTTTGTGGAGAAAAGGAATTTTACTTTAGGATCACTGAATAAAAACAGTAAAAATTGACATTATGAGTTAAGTAGGGATTTGTGCTTAATAGGATGGTTGTGTTTTAGAGCCGGCAAAGGAACATGGCTGCTCTTTGGTATTAAGGAAATCCACTGGGAGTTTAGCATTATGCTTTAGTGAGAAAAGGACCAATGTTGGGAATGGCTGAAGTATTTTTCCCCCAGATTGGGATTTTCCCCCAGTCCATTTTCATGAATTACCAGTGGGTATTAGTCATTCTCATTCTCATGGTAAGATGGAAAAATCAGGGGCACCTGGGTGCCTCAGTTGGGTGAGTGTCCTGACTCTAGGTTTCAGCTCAGGAGGTGATCCAAGGGACATGGGATCAAGTCCCACCTCAGGCTCTGTGCTGAGTGTGGAGCCTGCTTAATATTCTTTTTCTGTCTCCTGCTACCCCTCTCCCACTCACGAACTCTCTTTTTCTCTCTCTCTGAAATAAATAAATACAGTGAAACCTTGGATTGCAAGTAACTTGTTCTGCGAGTGTTCCCAAGATGAGCAAACGTTTCTAATAAATTTTAACTTGATAAATGAGCGATGTGTTGCAATACCAGTAATGACATCAAATGTCACATGATCACAACTGAGCCAATGGTTCTTCTCTCTCTCTCTCTCTCTCTCTCTCTCTCTCTCTCGCTGTGGGATTGTGGGTGATCATCTCCCGTGCTCAGATGCTCAGTCTCAGGCCATGGTGTTTGGCAGAAATCAGTGAATTTTCAGAACGTTGGAAGGTGCCCACAACTGGCATTAGTATATTTTTTGTCATTTCAAAGCACGTATGGACAGTCCTTTACTTCTCCATACAAGAGTAAGCTTAGGAATGCTTTGTTTCATTCTAGGTCATTAGATAGGTTCCTTGTTAAAGTTGCACAAAAGGAAAAAGATTCCATCGAGCCAATAGATAGCAGTGATTCCGTTAGTGATAGTGAAAGTCATCCTACACAATAACCCTCCTCCCTTGTCTCCCTTGCATCAGTCACAAAGGTTTTCAGAGGTAAGTGCAGGTTAATTTGTTTATTTTTCTTTATATTTTGAATTTCTTTATTATATTGTATTATATTACAGTATTGTAATCATTTTCATAGGAATATTTTTGGGTTGTGGACAAATCATCTGAGTTTCCATGACTTCTTATAGGGAAATTCACTTTCATATACAAATGCTTTGGATTACAAGCATGTTTCAGGAATGAATTATGCTTCCAAACCAAGGTTTTACTGTAAATAAATAAATAGATAAATAAAATGGAAAATATTTTTGTATCTCAAAATCATTTTGGAATAATGGGATAAAATGATACTTTAATGAAAAAATAATAAAATAATTATTTTTTCACTCAAATAAACAAATACATTATCCTTAGTATTAACCTGGACTTGAGAGGATCCAGTGAATCTCACAAGTAGGTGTTAATCACTTACATTTGTAAGGAAGTGAAGAAATGTTACTTTATCAGAGTTAGAATTCCTGTTGACAAGCTATTTGGAGGGAAGAAAACATGGGCGAGAAGGCTGAGAATAGAGGAGAGAAAGAGTGTCGGAAAGAGGGGTAAGGCACAGCATTCTTAGGGGGAGTGAGCAGCTGGTAAAAATTCCACTATGGTGAACATGGTAAGGGTTCAATTTTTTTCAATGTTTATTTATTTTTGAGAGAGAGAGAGAGCAAATGAGCAGGGGAGGGGCAGAGAGAGAGGGAGACACAGAATCTGAAGCAGGTTCCAGGCTCTGAGCTGTCAGCACAGAGCCTGACGCGGGGCTTGAACCCACGGACCGTGAGATCATGACCTGAGCCGAAGTTGGAAGCTTAACTGACTGAGCCAGCCAGGCGCCCCCAGGGTGAGAGTTTAAAGGAATTCTCTCTGGGGTGAGGGGGAGAGATGAATAGGTAGAGTACAGAGAATTTTCAGGGCTGTGAAAACACCCTAGAAGCTATTATAATGATGGATACATGATACATTTGTCCAAATCCATAGAATGTACAACACCAAGAGTGAACCTTAATGTAAACTATGAACTTCCGTTGATTATGAAGTGTCTGTATAGGTTTATGTGCCCTTCAGGTAAGTGATGTTGATAAGGGGAAGGCTATGCATGTGTGGGTGCAGAGAGTATATGGGAAATGTCTGTACCTCCTTCTCAATTTTGATGTAAAACTTAAACTACTTAAAAAATTAAAGTTTTGGGGGCACCTGGGTGACTCAGTCAGTTAAGCTCTGACTCTTAGTTTCGGCTAAGGTCATGATTATGGTTTGTGAGTCCAAGCCCCACATTAGGCTCCACCCTGACAGTGCAGAGTCGGCCTGGAATTCTTTCTCTCTCCCTCTCTCTCTGCCCCTCCCCAAGTTGTTCTCTCAAATAAAAATAATTAAAATTTTTTAATTAAAAAATAAATTTTTTAAAAAGCAAAGGAAAAATAGAAAGTTAAAAATATCAGACTGTCTTATTGATTAAAATAATCTTTATAGATTTTAGATATAAGTCCTTTGCTTTATTAGTCATGTGTTCATTTGGCCTACCTCCTACCAAATAATCAGTTAACATTTATTAACTATTCTTTATTAGACATTTTGGTAGATCTAATAGTGTCGTCCCAAATTCATGTCCACCTGGCATAGCAGAATGTGACACTATTTGGAAATAAGATCTTTGCAGATGTAATTCATCAAGGATTTCAAGAGGAAATCAACTTCCATGTAAAGTGGACCTGAAATTCAATGACTAGTGCCCTGACAAATGAGGCGAGGACACAGAAAGGAACACAGAGAAGACCATGTGAAGACAAAAGTGTTATGTTGCTAGCGGCCCAAAATACTAGGAACCA
The DNA here is from genome assembly GCF_022079265.1 of Lynx rufus. Lineage (NCBI taxonomy): Eukaryota > Metazoa > Chordata > Mammalia > Carnivora > Felidae > Lynx > Lynx rufus. The sequence goes on from NW_025814829.1 coordinate 9,718,354, forward strand.
TTCGAAGCTGGAAGAAGCCAAGAAGGATTCTTCCCGGAGCCTTCAGAAGGTGCATGGCCCTGCTGAGATCTTTTTTTTTGTTTTTTTTGTTTACTTATATTTGAAAGAGAGAGCATGAGTGGGGGCAGGGACAGGGAGAGAAGGTGACACAGGGTCTGAAGTGGGCTCTGCACTGACAGCAGGGAACCCAACTGGGGGCTTGAACTTATAAACCACAGGATCATGGCGTGCACCGAAGTTGGACGCTTAGCCAGCTGAGCCACCCAGATGCCTCGGCCCTGCTGATATCTTAATTTTGACTTTTGGCTTCCCAAAATGAGAGAAGAAATTTCTGTTCTTTTGAGCCACCAAGTGTGTGTTAATTTGTGTGGTTTCTTCAGGAAACTGATATAGACATTATTCTAGGAGACTGGTACTAAAATGAATAGTATATAGTACTTGTCTTTAAGAAGTTGAAAGAGTGGGGCACCTGGGTGGCTCAGGTGGTGGAGCGTCCGACTTCTGCTCAGGTCATGATCTCTTGTTCACAAGTTCGAGTCCCGTGTGGGGCTCTGTGCTGACAGCTCAGAGCCTGAAACCTGATGCCGATTCTGTGTCTCCCTCTCTCTCTGCCCCTGTCCTGCTTGCGCTCTTTCTCATGCAGGAAAATAAATAAACATTTAAAAAAAATTATTTATTTATTTATTTATTTATTTTGAAGTTCTTTTATCGATTTATTTGCTTATTTTTGTCAGAGATGTCACATTCACATGGGTCAAAAAATAACAAATATAAAAGATAATCAGTGAAAAGTCACACATCCAACCCTTTTCTCTGCCATCTCCATGGATTTTCCCCCTCTACATCACCCCTTCCCCAAACCCCATCAACTAACTGCCTTTTGTTATGTTCTTATGAATTATTCCAGACCTTTTATTTAAAAAAATTTTTTTTTAAATAAATTGAAAGAATGGTGTTGCATAACGAACTGGTGCCTATTTGTTGAAAGCACCTGCAACATTTTTATAGATTAGTAATAACTGAGCTTATTTCAAAATGATGGCCAGGCTTTGCCTGGTCAGATGAGAGAGGGAGGGAGAGAAAGGATCAGAGCGGCAGGATACGGTAGATGTAGCGGAGCTGTGCAACCATGCTAGAACCTGGTAGGAAGGGAGCGTGTGAATCTCACCCAGGCCAGAGCTAAGAAGGAGCGGGGAAGGAAATAAGGTTAGAGAGGGTAGGAGATGGAGATAATCTGAATAGCCTCGTGTGCTGTGCTGAAGAGTCTTTTGTTTTATTCTGTAGGCAGTGTAGAACAAGCCAAGACCTTAAAGACGGAAAACTATGTGATCAGGCATCAGGACAGTGGAGTGATTCAAAACACATGTGCCTGGACCCAAACCTTGGCTCTGTTGCTTATTAGGTTTGTAAATTCAGGCAAGTTCCTTATTACCTGACCATCATCGGTAAAACAGACAACATAGTTCCTTGGGCAAAGCGCTAGGGTGAGGAGGGTGAGGAGTAAATGAATTAAACAGGCGTAATTTTTAGAACAATGGCATATACTAGGCGCTTAACTGAAGGTTAGTCCTTCTAATCTGTTGTGCATTTTATCAACAGCAAGTTCATTCTGGCAGCAATGTGGAAATACTGGCATTCATGTAAGCAAAAGCCTGAACAATGTACTGAGAAGGAGGAAGAGTTTTTCTGGAGATATTTCCTAAGTAGAATCAAAGGGTTGTATCTAATGTGATGTGAAGAATTAGGAAAGAAAGACGCCAGCTCAAAAGTTTCTGCCTCGATACAGAGTAAACAGTGACGCCATCATCAGAGAACAGGAATACAATACAAGCTATGGGGTTCCGGAGAGGTACAGCAAGGAACAGGGTAATACATTTTATTTCAGACATGGTAAGTTTAAGGTGATGGTGACATCCAGTTAGGGAAACTTAGAAGGCAGTTTTGAAAGTATTCTAAACGAAAGGGGACAGATGAACACTGTTAAAGTCATGTTTCTTAAAAGGGGCCCCTTGAGCAACACTTTATGAGAATCATCTGGTTCTCTTTTTAAGAATGCAAATTCATAGATCCCACTCAAATCCTACTGAATCAAAATACCTGGCAAGCAGGCCTTGAAGGGTTGCATCCTGAGGACTCTTCCTAGGTGATGCTTATGCACATAGGAATGCTTAGCTTCTGGAAAACATATAAGCCTCCAGTTCTGGCTGTTTATAGAATCATCTTAGGAACTTCTAAAAATACTGATACCCGGGCTCCACCTCAAAGAGATTCTGATTTAATTGGGCTGAGATGAGACCACAGCTTCAACTTGTTTGAAAAGTACCCCAAGTGATTCTACTTTGCAGACAGGAACTAGAAGGAGAGAAAAAGAATATTCAAGAAGGCAGGAAGATCTGAAGATCACAAAAAGGATTCATAAAAGACAGAAGTGAAAATATCTGGACGTTAACTGTGGAAATGTCTTCTTCTTTTTTTTTTAAGTAGGAATAGATAGCATTACTACCTTCGATAGATATCAGAAGAGAAAGAGAACTGAAACCAAGCTAGTGGTTTTGACCAATAGGAGATCAGTGATGTAAAATTTAGGGAGGGCTTTTCAAGGGAGTGGGATAGAGACAGAAACTAGAGGCAGCCTTGAGGACACGGAGACAAAGAACACAGACTATGCTTTCACGAAGTTCGAAGAGAGATGGAACACAGCTTACAGCAACAACTGTCTCCCTTTCTCCTTTTTTCTGTCTTTATATGAGTGAATTAAAATATTTAGAATATTTGTGACTGAAAAAGAAAATGCCAGAGGAAAAGATGAAGATATAATCTTTAAAAATATATTTCAAGGAGTCTTAAAAAAAAAGAGAAGAAATTCAGAGTTTTGGATGTAAAGAGGAAAGACGTGATTCTGTCCCTGAGAATAAGAGGTAAGGGTGAAAAAGGGGTGATCACAGGGGATGGGAGCGTATTTACCATTATCTGCCGTGAAAGAGAGGGTTGGACGATATTGGAGGGCTTGAGGGAATGTGAATTTTTTGCATTGGGGATTCAGGAGGAAAAGGACTAGTGACCAATACAAACACTACTGGACAGTGTTTAAAGGTCCCACTGGGATAGGAAGTCATAGATTTATAGTGGCAGCAAACCACATAACCTAGTGAATTTCTCCAGCGTCCCTTGGCAGTTCACACATGGGAAATACAAGGCCGCATCTGGGTTGAAACTGGCCAGGGTAGAATGAAAGAACGGAACTGATGATATTGTTGGAATGCTTTCAAGTGATTCGTACAGTGACTCTGTGGTGTGGGTAGGAATGAGGGCTGAAGAGGCTAGTCTGGATAATAAAGAAGGATGATGCAAGGATTAGTGGTCTTCATGAGGTCCTGCTGTAGCATTAATAAAAGTGAGGGAGTGAGAAATAGGTGGGGAAAAAAAAGGTTGCAAGTGGTGTTTGGATTTCTCGATTTAAGATTTCAGGAAGGTGTTGGTGACTACAATAGCCTTGGTGTAGCCTTCTTGCTGACTGTAGCACAAGAATGGTAAATGGAATAAGAGAGAGCGGGAGGGAAACCAGATGCCTGGGTCTGCATGGTGATTTGGGCTGTGAGATGGGAACGATGAATTTGATAAAGTCTGGGGTGTAGCCCAGGTTTGTGGCCTCTGAAGAGAGAACATCCTGGGTTGGAATCCTAACTCTATCATTTATCACCAGTGTGATGTTGGGCAGGTTATTTCTGTGATCCTCAACTTTTTCATTTGCAAAAACAGACAACTTCTATCTCCTAGGAAATTTTGTATTTTATTTCTATTTATTCTCTCTCTTATCCCTCTCTTTACACAATGAACAAACCGCTTGGCTACTTGGGAAGGAGAGGATGTGAGGAAAAGTACATTTTGTAGAGAAGTAATCAGTATTTTCGAAGAGTCCCCCCTATATTAACATACATATATGTGGCCTATAAATTGCCTTTCTGAAATCAATGCACTCTCAAATCTCTTACCTAAGCCACTCCTTAAAAATAATTAGTGAAGAAAATTCTATACCAAATTGGTGGACCACTTTGTAGCTCTGGTAATTGAGGGGCTGGGATTCTAAAAAGAAAATGAGAGAGAGAGAGAGAGAGAGAGAGAGAAAGAGAGAGAGAGAGAAAGAGAGAGAGAGAGGAGGGAGAGGGGAAGGGAGGGAGAGAGACTTTGCCGGAATTAGCTTGATGACGTAGCAGCCTATGTTGCTTAGTTCCTACATAGAATGCACAACTTCTGCAGCTTGTTGATTAGTGAATATGCTTTTAGAGAGACTGTATAATACCACAAAGTTATCTGTATGATATGGACCCTCGTCTCCTAGATTGGCTCATTGCTCATTTAAAAAATTCTCCATTGTGGGGCTCCTGGGTGGCTCAGTTGGTTGAGTGACCGACTTTGGCTCAGGTCACGATCTCACGGTTTGTGAGTTTGAGCCCTGCGTTGGGCTCTGTGCTGACAGCTCAGAGCTTGGGGCCTGCTTCTGATTCTGTGTCTCCCTCTCTCTCTGCCCCTCCCCCACTCATGCTCTGTCTCTCTCTGTCTCAGAAATGAACATTAAAAAATAAATAAATCTCCATCGTTTACTTGAAAGTGGATGTTTCTTTTAAAAAGCTTGAGAAAATGCAAGTGTCACAAATGGTTTTTAAAATTCAAGCCTAATGTGCTTAAGATCAAACTTGTTAAAATTCTTTCAAAATGTTCAAAACATTTTGTTAGACTAATTAATGACATGGAATGTGACTGAACTTAATATTTGACTGCAGTCTTCCTTTCTACATTAACACATCTCAGAAGAGAAAATATAATTCCTGTGTTTTTATGCAAAATTTGCAAAATACACCTGCCAGGGCCACTGCATTGTATCAAACCGTGGGGGCACTATTCACATTGTGTTCTAGGTAAAAGGTGCTCTTATGGCATAATTAGAGGCTGCTGCTATGTGAGAGAAGAAGCAACATCAGGAAATCAAGGATAAGGAAATTGGGGTACAAAAAAATCAGAACAAGAATACTGAAATCTAAATAGGGATTGAAGTCACACTGTCCTAAATTTGGGAGTGAAACAGTAGAACTGATCTGAAAGATTTGTAAGGAAAACAGCAATAACAATGATCCTAAATATTTTCAAAAGTTAAGTCGTTAAGATCAGGAAGAAGTAAAAAAAAAAGTAGAGATAAGTGAAGATATAATTAAAAAAATTTTTTTAAACATTTATTTATTATTGAGAGATGGACACAGAGCGTGAGCAGGGGAGGGGTAGACACAGAATCTGAAGCAGGCTCCAGGCTCTGAGCTGTCAGCACAGAGCCCAACACGGGGCTTGAACCCACAAACCGTGAGATCATGACCTGAGCTGAAGATGGTTGCCTAACCAACTGAGCCACCCAGGCGCCCCAAGTGAAGGTATAATTAATTCACCACCTACTAATGGTAGAGCCAAAAGACCTTTCTTTTTATTCATAACTTTGACAATTAGAAAGCAATTTCAAAGAATGTTTTGAGACTCGTATTATTCAAGGTGAATGCCTGAGCTCATGGAGTGCCTCCTAATATTAAAAATGTTGGGGGGCACCAGGCTGGCTCAGTCACAGAGCATGTGACTCTTGATCTCAGGGTTGTGAGTTTGAACCCCACATTGGGAAGTAGAGTTGGTGACACAACCAAAGCTCAATGCCACAACCATGCTGAAACACAAAGGGGGATCCTCTGTGCCAAAAGCTAGGACAGAAAATGATAGACGGAGGCTGCTCCAGGTTGAAGAAGTAAATCCGAGTTGAAAACTAAGTGGAACCTTAAAGTCAACAAAGGTAGAAGTATCATTGGGAACAGGGTGGGGCAGAGAGGCAATCCCCAGGCTGATGAGTGCCAGCTGCACTGCTTGGTGGATCCTTGCAGCGACCCCCTTTCCTGGTCTTTGGGCCAGGGAAAAATGACAGAGCCAAGGTTAGGTGGCTCTGGAAGACCGGTGAGAACAGGAAGAACACTGGCAGCTGCAAAACCAGAAACTAGAACGTCTTCTTGATTTTTTTCGCTCCAAATATGCAGAAATACAAACTAGCCTTAGGTTTCATGTCTTTTCAGCCAGGTTGCCCACATGGAAATTGCAGACCATCTAATTGACAATTTCTATAAAACAACTGCATTCAGGACTCATCAGACATTTGAGGAAAAGTCACCACTTGAGGGAGGATGGATTCAAACTACAGAAATTTTTTAACAGTTTGTACTATAAACATGACTTTAGGAAAAAAAGTAATATCCGTGGAAAAATTAATATCCACAGAGCAGAGCACAGGACAGTTGAACTATAAAAACAGATTGAAGTAAAACAAATTAAATTTTACTGTTGAAACAAAAAGCTGCCTGGATTAGCCCAGTGGACATAGCCAAAGATGCCACTCATACATACACTAGAAGATGATCGAAGATTTATCCCAAATGTAGAACAAAACATGAAGAGAAATAAGTATGAAATATGTAGGATAAATACTTTTAATAACTTGTCTAATAAAATGTCCAGAGGAAAAATGTGGAGACTATAGATTAGGGAAAGCATCCAAACCACAGGGAGATGATGATTTCCTAGGATGACAGCAAAATAAGAATTTTTGAATTGAAAGGGGGAACTGTGCCTAGTGGCAAAAGTCTAAAAATGACTCCACATCCAGCCTTAACTTTGGGAAACTAAAGAAAGAAAACATTGTACGAATCCAAAGGTGGGAGTGGGGGAAACCTGATTAGTTATAAAGATGTAATAACTAGTTTGATATGAGGTTTTTTATCAGCAAAACTGGATAGCAAAAAGGCTTTGGAAACATATAAGATCTTGGGACAAAGAACTTGAACCTAGAATCTATACCAAATAAAAACAGCACTCACATATAACAATGAGATAAAGACCTTTTCAACTAGGAACTCAGATATTTGACCGTTCACAGACATCCTGTGAAAAGGAAAATATTGTTTCAGCAAGAAGATAAATGTAGGGGGTAAACGGAATGTCAAGAAGAAATATTGAGTTACTTCAGTAAAACTCAAGGATATGTCCATGTAAACGTTGACCATTAGTTTAAAATACAATTTGGAACTCAAGTTTGAAATGACATTCACGTTAGAGGTGAAATGATAAAAGTGGAAACAAGTAAAAACTGCTGAAATTCTTGACTTTTAGGTAAAAGAGATACTGATGAGCTCTACTTTTTTTTTTTAAAGATAATATCATGAAGGTAAAAAATTCAATGGTAATCATAAGAATATGAATTAAATGTATAATTTTTGATTAGCAAGAAAAAATAGATCAAACTCTTCCCATAAAGGCAGAAACAGAAAAATAATAGCATAAATAACTCCTAAAATATCAGAAGTAATAACATTTAACCCATGAACTAAGCTCAGCTATTAAGATACAGTGATTGGCTTTCTCCTAAGTTTTGTGGAATTCAAACATATGTCAAGTCCACCAATCATAGTGTATTTCATGCAAATTAAATGTGTTTCCACAAGTTGAATGTACCACTGTGACATTTTAACCATGTCAGAATCAAGACATGGAACACTTAGTAGACCTTCAAAAACATCCCCTCTTCCCACCACCTACCTCTGTTTAATTTTTTTTAATGTTTGTTCATTTTTTTGAAAGAGAGAGTGTGAGCAGTGGGTGGCGTGGAGAGAGATGGAGACTCAGAATCCCAAGCAAGATCGTGCCCTGAGCTGAAGTTGGACGGTTAACTGACTGAGCCCCCCAGGTGTCCCTGGATTACACTTTGAGTATAGTTATAAAAGAGATGATTTTTAAAATGTTTATTTAGAGACAGAGAGAGACAGAGAGAGAGAGCGAGCAGGGGGTAGCGTGGAGACAGAAGGAGGCACAGAATTGGAAGAAAGCTCTGGGTTCTGAGCTGTCGGCACAGAGCCAGATGCAGGGCTGGAACTCATGAGCCCTGACATCATGACCTGAGCTGAAGGCAGACGCTTAACCAACTGAGCCACCCAGGCGCCCCCCACCACCTACCTCTTTAACCTTACTTCCATTCAGGCTTTACCTCTTCTAAGGGAAACCACTCTATCTACTTCTGTCATAATAGATTAATCTTGTCTGTTTTTGAATTTTATGTAAATGTAATCTACATTAGGTACTCTTTCACGGATGGCTCTGTCACTCAAGATCATGTTTGTGAGATTCAAACATGTCACCGCATATAGTTACAGACTTCATTCTCAAGGCTGCATAGAGTTTCATTGTATGAATATTGAACAATTATTTATCCATCCCATTGTTGATGGACTTTTGGATTTGAATTTTCAGTTTTAGCCATTATGAATAGCACTTCTATGAACATTCCAACACACAGAAACATATGTCATTTAGTAAACATGTACACATTTCTGCTGAGTTTAAACCTAGGAATGGAATTGCTGCATGTAAGATTTCCAATTACCCTGCATCTTACCCTGCACTTGGTATTTCTTACCTATTATACCTGTTTTGGTTGAGGTTCATTTTAGCTGTTGCTGTTATTTTTAATTCTCTGATCGTGAAGGAAGTTGAGTATGTATCCATATGTTTATTGACATCTTGTGAAAACTTTGCTCAAAGGTTTTGCTCATTTTTCTATATTGTTTCTCATTGACTTGTAGGTGTTCTTTTATACTCTGGATAATAATTGCTCATCAGGTCTTGCAAATGTTTTATCCCACTCTTTGACTTGCCTTTTTACTCTCTTACTGATGTTTTTTATAAACAGAAATTTCCAATTTTAATGTATTTGAGTTTCCTTTTTTTCATATTATGGGGGAAAAAAGCAAAAGAAAAACCTTTCCCGCTTGAGAGAAGTGCAATATTTTCATAAAGTGTCTACATATGCATGAGTATGTTTCTGGGCTCTCTGTTTGCTTTGGTGTATTTGTCTATTTTCACCCCTACTGCACTGTCTTATTGTACCTTTATTACATGTTGGTGTCCATTAGTGTCCTTTATTATTGACTTCTCCAGCTTCTTATTCTCTAATTTTGTCTTTTTTCTTCTTCATGATTGTCATGACCATTTGTCCTTAGTTTCATATAGATTTTTTTATTTAAAAATTAAAAAAAATGTTTATTTTTGAGAGAGAGCAAGATAGAGAAAGAGAGAGAGAGAGAGAGAGAGAGAGAGAGAGAGAGAATGAGAATGAGCAGGAGAGGGGCAGAGAGAGACGGAGACCCGGAATCAGAAGCAGGGTCCAGGCTCTGAGCTGTCAGCACAGAGCCTGAAGCAGGGCTTGAACCCACAAGCCATGAGATCATGACCTGAGCCAAAGTCCAATGCTCAACCAACTGAGCCACCCAGCCACTCCTCAAATAAAATTTATAATTAAATTGCCTTATAATCATCCCAACTAAATAGGATTTTGATTACCCCAATGTTCATAGCAGCACTCTCAACAATAGCCAAATTATGGAAAGAGCCTAAATGTCCATCAACTGATGAATGGATAAAGAAATTGTGGTTTATATACACAACGGAATACTACGTGGCAATGAGAAAGAATGGAATATGGCCTTTTGTAGCAACGTGGATGGAACTGGAGAGTGTGATGCTAAGTGAAATAAGCCATACAGAGAAAGACAGATACCATATGGTTTCACTCTTATGTGGATCCTGAGAAACTTAACAGGAACCCATGGGGGAGGGGAAGGAAAAAAAAAAAAAAAAGACGTTAGAGTGGGAGAGAGCCAAAGCATAAGAGACTGTTAAAAACTGAGAACAAACTGAGGGTTGATGGGGGGTGGGAGGGAGGGGCGGGTGGGTGATGGGTATTGAGGAGGGCACCTTTTGGGATGAGCACTGGGTGTTGTATGGAAACCAATTTGTCAATAAACTTCATATAAAAAAATAAATAAATAAATAAATAAATAGGATTTTGATTGACATTACATTGAATTTGTTGCTCAATTGTGGAGAATTGAAAGACTCAATATTATAAAAATATCAATTCATGGACATAATCTAGCTCTCAATGTGACTTATTTACCAAAGTAAAATTTTACGTATTCCTCTTTCATTTACATTTTTTCTTTTACTAAGCTACTATCATGATAACTTTTAATTGTACACTGTTATGTAAAAATGTAATTGACTTTAAAGAAAATATTTATTGAGAGACAGAGAGAGAGAGAGAGAGAGAATATATGAATGAGAATGAATCCCAAGTAGGCTCTGTACGCGAGGCTCCATCTCATGAACTGTGAGATCATGACCTAAGTCAAAATCAAGAGTCAGAGGCATAAATGACTGAGCCACCCAGGCGCCCCCAAAATTTAGTTGATTTTTATGTTTTGATCTTCTATCCACCTACTTTGCTAAATGTACTTCTTCATCTTAGTAGTTTGTAGATTCTTTTGTATTTTACACATACTCCTTGTTATCTGTGATCATTGACAGGCTTCTTTCTTTCTTTCCCATATTTATACCATTTATTTCACTTTATTGCACTGGCCCAGAGTTTGAATTTAATGATGAATAGAAATGGTGACAATAGACCTCTCTTCACCATTAAGTATAATATCTGATATAGTCCTTTTTTGGTTTTGTTGATATTCTTAATTTTTTTGAGTACAGTTGATACACAATGTTACATTAGTTTCAGGTGTACAACATAGTTATTCAACACCTCTATGCGTTATGTTGTAGTCACCACAACTGTAGCTACCATCTGCTATTACAATATCATTGACTCTATTCCCTATGAGATAACTTTTATTCCATAACTATAAGCATGTATCTCCCCCTCCCTTCACCTACTTTTCCCATTCCCCCATCCCCCTTCTCTCTGGCAACCTTCAGTTCTGTGTATTTATAGATCTGCTTCTATTTTTATTTATTCATTTGTTTTTTAGATTCCCCATATGAGTGACATCACATGGTATTTGTCTCATTCTGACTTATTTTACTTAGCATAATATCCTCTAGGCCTATCCATGTTGTCACAAATGGCAAGGTCTTGTCCTTTTTACGGCTGCATGCTATTCCATTGCATATATGTTTATCACCTTTTTATCCATTTATCTATTGATGGACACTGAGGTTGCTTCCATATCTTGGCTATTGTAAATACTTCTTCAATAAACCCATGAGTACATATAACAATTCCCATTAGTGTCATTTTTTTGGGTAAATACCTAATGGAATTATTGGATCATATGGTATTTCTGTTTTTAATTTTTTGAGGAAAATATGTATTGTTTTTCTGCAGTGGCTGTAGTAGTTTATGTTCCCACCAACTTATCAAGGACAGACAGAAAAATTTTGTCAAATGGTTTTTCTGCATCTATTGGGATGCTCACCTGGGCTTCCTCTTTAAGTTAATGTGGTAAATATATTGATTGGTTTTCAAGAAGGTCCACCAAACTTGCACTTTAGAAATAAATTTAAGTTGGTTCTGATGTTTTATACTTTATATACACTGTTAGACTGTATGTGTTAATATTTTTCCTGATTTTTACATTTCAGAGAGATTGGCATGCAAAATTCTTTTTAATATCTTTTTCAGATATTAATAGTGTCACCTTATTTTCTCTTTAGTATCTGTAGATTTTGTAGTGTATACGTTTGATATTGGTAAATTTTGCTTTTATTTTTTTCCCTTGATCCATTAATTATCAATTGTATGCTTTTCCCAAGAAATAAATTTTGGTTTTTCTGATTTTTGTGTTATAAAATTTTCTCTGTATTGATTTGCGCTCATTAATTTTTGCCTTTTACTTTTTTTCTTTTGGTTTTATTTTTTCAAATCACCTGAGACTAATCGCCTAAATCATTGATCTTTTTAAATCTTTTAAAATATAATATATACATTTAGGCTCCTCATTTTCCTTTAAAGAAGTTTTAATGTTTAGTCGTTATTGTTAAGCTCAAAAAGAATTTTCTCATATCCATATCATGATTTTTTTTGATCCATGAATTATCTAGAAATATATTGCCTTATTTCCGTATATTTGAGTATTTTCTGAGTGTCTTTGTTGTTGATTTCTAGCTTAGTTTCACTATGGCCCTGAAAAGTATTCTTATTTACTTGAATCTCTTGAAATTTGTTAAGAATTGCTTCATGGCCAAACATGGAAGAGTTTGGTAAATATCATGTGTATACTTGAAAATAATATCAATTCTATCATGATTGAACACAATGTTCTCTATGAGTTGATTAGTTCAAGTTAATTTTGTTAAAATCTTTTTAATAATATTGATCTGTTTATTACTGAGACAGGTGGTTTAAAGTCCCTTATTGTGGGGACACCTGGGTGACTCAGTCAGTTAAGTGTCTGACTTCAGCACAGGTCATGATCTTGCAGTTTGTGCGTTCAGCCCCACGTAGGGCTCTGTGCTGACAGCTCAGAGCCTGGAGTCTGCTTCGGATTCTGTGTCTCCCTCTCTCTCTGCCCCTCCTCTGTTTGTGTTCCATCTCTCAAAAATAAATAAACATTAAAAAAATTAAAGTCCCTTATTGTGCATTTATTTCTCCTTTAATTATGTGAAATACATATGTTTGGAAATTGTAATTATAAACATATAAATTTATATCTTATGTTCTTGTGTATTGACTTTTTAGTATTAAAAATAACATACTTCATTATCTTCAAAAATGCTTCTTAAAGTTTATTTTTTCTGAAAATTTTACAACTACCCCAGATTTTTTGGTTAGTGTTTGCTTGATATTTCTTTGTCCATCCTTTCACTTTTAATCTTTATAAAGCATGTGTTTTGTCAGCAGCATATAATTTGGTTACAGTGAGTTTTAATTTAGCTATATAATCCATTAATATCTAAATTACGGGTACTTCTTACAATTTATTTTATATTGTCCCACCTGTTTGGTTTGTTTTTTTCCTATCTTCTTCCTGTCCTTGAATTAATTGTTCAAAAATTTTCCATTATTTCATTTTCTTCTTTACTAGCTTATAGTTAATTTTACCCCTTTTCTTTTAGTAGTCACACAGGTGATGCCAATATGCATCCTTGTATTTCTTAGAGTCAAATGTACATTAATATTTCTTTGGTTATGCAATGATAAACTCTTTACTTGCATGTCTTATGTTTGTCTTTAATCCATTACTGAGTTGATTTTTGTGTACGGTATAAAATAAGAGTCATATATCTGGGTTATGGGTTTATATCTGTCATTTGTATTCTGTTCCATTGGTCTACGTCTTGATGCTAGTACCATTCTGTTCTGATTATTGGAACTTTGCATAAATTTTGAAATATGAAGCCTACAGCTTTGTTCTTTTTTCCCTTTTTTTCCCTAGATTGCTCAGACTAATCCTAGTCTTTTATGCGTTCCATATGAATTTTATTTTAAAATGTTTATTTATTTCTGAGGGAGAAAGCACAAGTTGGGGAGGGGCAGAGAGAGAGGGAGGTAGAGAATCTGAACCAGGCTCCAGGCTCTGAGCTGTCAGCACAGAGCCTGATGTGCAGCTTGAACTCATAAACTGTGAGATGATGACCTGAGCCCAAATTGGATGCTTAACTGACCGAGCCACCCAGGTGCTGCCACTGTACAAATTTTAAAATTATTTTCCTATTTCTGTCAAAAATGTCTTTGGGATTTTGAAAGGAATTGCATTGCCTCTATAGATGGCTTTGGGGAATTTGGGCATTTTGACAATATTAAGTCTTCCAATTCATGTATGTAGGATGCCTTTCAATTTGTCTAATTTCTTTTGTCAGTGTTTTGTAGTTTTCAGCACACAAGTTTTTCACTGTCTTAGGTAGTTTATTCCTAATTGTTATTTTGGTAACATTTTAAATTGGATTACTCTCCTAATTTCCTTTTTAGATAGTTTGTTGTTAGCATACAAAAATCAGTTATTTTTCTATCACTAATTTTGTATCCTGTTACTTTTCTAAACTTATTCATGAACTCTTACAATTTTGTGTCTTTGTTCTTTCTGTGCAGTTTTTTAAAAATATAATTTATTGTCAAATTGGCTTACACACCACACCCGGTGCTCATCCCAACAAGTGCCCTCCTCAATGCCCATCACCCATTTTCCCTCTCCCCCACTACCCCCATCCACCCTCAGTTTGTTCTCTGCATTTAAGAGTCTCTTGTGGTTTTCCTCCCTCCCTATCTCTTTTTTAACTATTTTTTTCCTCCTTCCTTCCCCCATGGTCTTCTGTAGAGTATCTCAAGATCCACATATGAGTGAAAACCTATGATATCTGTCCTTTTCTGACTTACTTCATTCAGCATAATACCTTCCAGTTCTATCCATGTTGCTGCAAATGGCATGATTTCATTTCTTCTATTGCCAAGTAGTATTCCATTCTATATATAAACCACATCTTTATCCATTCATCAGTTGATGGACATTTAGGCTCTTTCCATAATTTGGCTATTGTTGAAAGCACTGCTATAAACATTGGGGTATATGTGCCCCTCTGCATTAGCACATCTGTATCCCTTGGGTAAATTCCTAGTAGTACTATTGCTGGGGCATAGGGTAGTTCTATTTTTAATTTTTTGAGCAATCTCCACACTGTTTTCCAGAGTGGTTGCACCAGTTTGCATTCCCACCAACAGTGCAAGAGGGTTCCCGTTTCTCCACATCCTTGCCAGCATCTGTAGCTTCCTGAGTTGTTCATTTTAGCCACTCTGACCGGTGTGAGGTGGTATCTCAGTGTGACTTTGATTTGTATTTCCCTGATGAGTGACGTTGAGCATCTTTTCATGTGCCTGTTGATCATCTGGATGTCTTCTTTGGAAAAGTGCCTATTCATGTCTTCTGCCCATTTCGTCACTGGATTATTTGTTTTCTGGGTGTGGAGTTTGGTAAATTCTTTATAGATTTTGGATTCTAGCCTTTTATCCAATATGTCATTTGCAAATACCTTGTCTCATTTTGTCAGTTGCCTTTTAGTTTTCTTGTTTCCTTTGCAGTACAGAAGCTTTTAATCTCGATGAGGTCCCAATAATTCACTTTTGCTTTTAGTTCCTTTGCCTTTGGAGATGTGTTGAGCAAGGAATTGCTGCAGCAGAGGTAAAAGAGGTTGTTGCCTGCTTTCTCCTCTGAAGTTCCGATGGTTTCCTGTTTCATATTTAGGTCTTTCATCCATTTTGAGTTTATTTTTGTGTATGGTGTAAGAAGGTGGTCTAGTTTCATTCTTGTGCGTGTTGGTGTCCAATTCTCCCAAGACCATTTGCTAAAGAGACCTTTTTCCATTGGATGCTCTTTCCTGCTTTGTCAAAGATTATTTGACCATACATTTGTAGATCCAATTCTGGGTTCTCTATTCTATTCTGTTGGTCTATGTGCCTGTTTTTGTGTTAGTATCATACTGTCTTGATGATTACAGCTTTGTAGTAGAGGTTAAAGCCTGGGATTGTGATGCCTCCCGCTTTGGTTTTCTTCTTCAATATTACTTTGGCTATTCGGGGTCTTTGTGGTGCCATACAAATTTTACAATTGTTTGTTCTAGCTTTAAGAACGCTGGTGCAATTTTGATTGGGATTGCATTGAATGTGTAGATTGCTTTGGGTGGTATTGACCTTTTAACAATATTTATTCTTCCAATCCATGAGCAAGGAATGTTTTTCCATTTCTTTGGGTCATCTTCAATTTCCTTCATAAGCTTTCTATAATTTTCAGTATACATATCTTTTATATCTTTGGTTAGGTTTATTCCAAGGTACTTTAAGGTTCTTAGTGCAATTGTAAATGGGATCAGTTTCCTTAATTCTCTGTTGCTTCATTATTGGTGTATAAGAATGCAACCAATTTCTGTACATTGATTTAGTACCCTGAAACTTTGTCGAATTCAAGTATCAGTTCTAGCAGTCTTTTGGGTTTTACATGTAGAGTATCATGTCGTCTGCAAAAAGTGAAAGTTTGACGACTTCTTTGCCAATTTTGATACCTTTTATTTCACCCTTTTGTCTGTTGAGTCTAGGACTTCCAACACTATTTTAAACAGCAGTGGTGAGAATGGACATCCCTGTCATGTTCCTGATCTCAGGGGGAAAGTTCTCAGTTTTTCTCCATTGAGGATGACATTAGATGTGGACTTTTCATATATGGCTTTTATGATGTTTAAGTATATTCCTTCTATCCCAACTTCCTTGAGGGTTTTTATTAAGAAAGGATGATGTATTTTGTCAAATGCTTTTTCTGCATCAATTGACAGGATCATATGGTTCTTATCCTTTCTTTTATGACTGTGATGCATCACATTGATTGATTTGCAAATATTGAACCAGCCCTGCAGTCCAGGAATGAATCCCACTTGATCATGGTGAATAATTCTTTTAATATGCTGTTGAATTCGATTTGCTAGTATCTTGTTGAGAATTTTTGCATCTGTGTTCATCAGAGATAATTGGCCTGTAATTAATTCTCCATTTTAGTGGGGTCACTGTCTGGTTTGGGAATCAAAGTAATGCTGGCTTCATAGAATGAGTTTGGAAGTTTTCCTTCCATTTCTGTTTTTTTGGAAGAGCTCTTTGAGAAGGATAGGTATTAACTCTGCTTTAAATGTCTGGTAGAATTCCCCAGGGAAGCCATCTGGTCCAGGACTCTTATTTTTTTGGGAGATTTTTGATAGCTGATTCAATTTGTTCACAGTTATGGGTCTATTCAAATTTTCTATTTCTTCCCATTTGAGTTTTGGTAGTATGTAGGTGTCTAGGAATTTTTCCACTTCTTCCAGATTGTCCAGTTTGTTGGCATAATTTTTCATCATATTCTCTGATAATTGCTTGTATTTCTTAGGAATTGGTTGTAATAAATACATTTTAATTCATGGTTTTATTTATTTGGGTCCTCTCTCTTTTCTTTTTGAGAAGCCTGGCTAGGGGGTCTATCAATTGTGTTTATTTTAAAAAAAAAAAACTCTTCATTTCATTGATCTGTTTTTTTTTATTCCATATTGTTTATGTCTGCTCTGATCTTGATTATTTCTCTTCTACTGGGTTTGGGGTTTCTTTGTTGTTCTGTTTCTAGTTCCTTTGGTGTGCCGTTAGATTTTGTATTTGGGATTTTTCTTGTTTCCTGAGATAGGACTGGATTGCAATGTATTTTCCTCTTAGGACTGCCTTTGCTGTATCCCAAAGGGTTTGGATTGTTGTGTTTTAATTTTCATTTGTTTCCATATATTTAATTTCTTCTTATTTGCCTGATTGACCCATTCATTCTTTAGTAAGATGTTCTTTAACCTCCATGCATTTGGAGGCTTTCCAAACTTTCTCCTGTGGTGATTTCAAGTTTCATAGCATTGTGATCTGAAAGTGTGCATGGTATGGTCTGAATTCTTTTATAATTATTGAGGGCTGTTGTGACCCAGTATGTGATCTATCTTGGAGAATATCCCATGTGCACTCGAGAAGAATGTATATTCTGCTGCCTTAGGATTAAAAGTTCTAAATATATCCATCAAGTCCATCTGGTCCAGTGTATCATTCAGGGCCATTGTTTCTTTATCAATTTTTTTTGTTTGTTTAGATGATCTGTCCACTGTTGTAAGTGGAGTATTAAAGTCCTCTGCAATTAATATATTCTTACCAATAAGATTGCTTATGTTTTTAATTGTTTTATATATTTGGTGCATAGACACTTATAATTGTTAGCTCTTCTTGATGGATAGACCCTATAATTATTATATAAAGCCCTTCTTCATGTCTTGTTACAAACTTTGGTTTAAAATCTAGTTTGTCTAAGTATGGCTACTCCAGCTTTCTTTTGACTTCCAGTAGTATGATAGATTGTTCTCCATCCCCTCACTTTCAATGTGAAGGTGTCCTCAGGTCTAAAATGGGTCTATTGTATATAGCAAATAGATGGGTCTTGTTTTTTTTTTTGTTTTTTTAAAATCCATTCTGATACCCTATATCTTTTGATTGGAGTATCTAGTCCATTTACATTCAGTGTTATTATTGAAAGATATGGGTTTAGAGTCATTGTGACGTCTGTAGGTTTCATGCTTGTAGTGATGTCTCTGGTACTTTGTCATCCTTGCAACATTTCACTCACAGAGTCTCCCTTAGGATCTCTTGTAGGGTTGGTTTAGTGGTGATGAATTCTTTCAGTTTTTGTTTGGGAAAACCTTTATCTCTCCTTCTATTCTGAATGGCAAGTTTGCTGGATAAAGGATTCTTGGCTGCATATTTTTCCTGTTCATCACATTGAAAATTTCCTGCCACTCCTTTCTGGCCTGCCAAGTTTCAGTAGATAGGTCTGCCACTAGTCTTACAGGTCTCCCTTTATAAGTTAGTGTGTGTTTATCCCTAGCTGCTTTCAGAATTCTCTATCTTTGTATTTTGCCAGTTTCACTATGATATGTCATGCAGTAGATCGAGTCAAGTTACATCTGAAGGGAGTTCTCTGTACCTCCTGAATTTCAGTGTCTGTTTCCTTTCCCAGATTGGGGAAGTTCTCAGCTAAGATTTGTTCAAGTACACCTTTGGCCCCTTTCTCCCTCTTTTCTTCTTCTGAAACTCCTACCATATGGATATTGTTCCATTTCATTGAATCACTTAGTTCTCTAATTCTCTCCTCGTGATCCAGAATTTTGTTCTTCTTTTCTCACCTTCATCTTTTTCCATAATTTTATCTTCTATTGCACATATTCTCCCCTCTGTCTCTTCAATTCTGTCACCACCTCCAGTTTATTTTCTACCTCATTTACAGCATTTTTAAATTCATCATGACTATTTTTCAGTTCCTTGATCTCTGCAGCAAAAGATTCTCTGTTGTCGTTTATGCTTTTTTCAAGCCCAGCAATTAATCTCATGACTATTATTCTAAATTCTTGTTCAGTTATATTGCATATATTTGTTTTGAGCAATTCTTTAGCTGTCATTTCTTCCTGGAAATTCCTGGAATTTCTTTTGAGGGGAACTCTTCTGTTTCATCATTGTGGCTAGTTTTCTGTCCCTTCAGTGTTTTAAAAGCTTGTTATGTGTCCTGCTTCTGTGAGCACTACTATATTAAAGGGTGGTCATACACTGTCCAGGAACTGGCACTTCAGGAGGTGTTCTTTGGAGAGTGTTACTTGCTCTCTGTTGTTGTGACTTTGGTTACTTTATCTCCCTACTAGAGTAATGTTTTGGACCCTTCACCAGGTGTGCTTTGATTTGTTTGTTGATATGGCCCTGGAAAGGAAAACAGACAAACAAACAGAACATACACACACACACACACACACACACACACACACAAACAGACACATCAACTACAAGTAAACAACAGGGTGGAGGTGGTGTGGATGGAAGAGGCCTTATCCCATACAAAGAGAGAAATGACAGGGGCAGGGAAAAAGAAAAAAAAAAAATTGGCCAGGCAGAGAAACTAGAGGCTTAATCCAGAGAGAGAGAAAGGAAAATGAAGAAGGAGGCTGGGAAAAAGAAAATAAGATAAAGTTATCCAGACAGAGAAACTATAGAGTTTAATCCAGAGATAGAGAAAGGAAAATAAGGAAGGAGGTGTAGAACATGTATCAAGAGAATGGATTAAGAATGTCTGCTTAAACAGACCAACAACCAGAGTAACCAGACTAGAGGAGCGATGAGATAAGAAGAAGAAAAGGAAGAATATATAATAAGAATTGTCTGAGAATTAAACCAAGCAATTCAACAGTGCTGGTCTGGAGCAGGGGCCCTCTGGTTCATCAGCAGCAATGCTGCTTCAGTACAAAGGAGTTATCAGATGGGGAGGGGCGTGGTTTGGTGTAGGCGGGTCCCGCCTCCACTGTGGGCGTGGTATCTGTTCCCTGAAGCGCCCCACTTACGCCCCCTCAGGTTGTCCCGGTGGGTCCCTGGAATGAACTCTGCCTCTTTTCCTCCTGGACTCTTGGGTTCCAAGTCCTTTGGCCTCAAGACAGCTTTGTTTGAGAGACCAGGGAACTTTGGATCCCCATACTTCTCTGCCATGTTGGCCCCTCCCACCAACCCCTCCCTTCTGAGAAACTGCGCTTCCACCCGCTCAGATCCTCTGGGGGAGAGTCTCGCTGAGCAGCAGCTGGGTGTCCGCCTGCCTCCAGGAATGCTCCCGAGTCCGCGCTGTTGCTGTTGCCGGTGCCCAGAGATCAAGGCTAAGTGCCAGCCCACCCCAGAAAAGGTTTGTGCGATCTTGTAGCAGCAGCATTTCAGGGTTTATAGAAAATCACAACACACATCTTAGCGCCAGGCTTCCCCGTTATTACCTCCTTGTTCCAGCACCAACAAATGTGGTTGTTCTCCGGGTCCACTGGCACCTTTGTCTGGGAGGTGGCGGCACAGCCTCTATCAAATGTCCTCCCCGCAGGGGTGCTGCCACTCCCTGTGTGGCCCGTGGACCCCTCAGACCTTGCTCTTGGCTCTTGGGGATTCGCCCTTCCCACCAGAGCACCACAAGGTTTTGAGCTGCAGAGCCTCAGACTCTGTTTATAGTCTTGATGGAATTTAAACCCTCTCCTTTCTCCCTTTTTTTTTTTTTCAGTCCCTGCGGCTGTTCCCACTTTTCCTCTTTCTCTCCACCTCCTTAGCGGGTGGGGGTGCTTTTCCCGTAACCACCCCCGACCCCCATCTCCCTCCTCTCTCCCCAAGCAAAAACAGCCCCCTGCCCTGCGCAGCTTCTCTCTCCCCAGTTCACCTCTCCGTGCTACATACCTGCCGAGTTCTGTGGTTCAGGTTGTGCAGATCAGTTTTCTAGGTGTGCAAGATGGTTTAGTGTTGATCTGGCTGCATTTCAGCAAGGAGGAACGCCAAAAAACCCCTTCCATGCTGTTCCGCCATGTTGGCCCCTCCTTAGGGCAGAGCGGGAATCCGGCCACCACAGGAACCGCTTCACAAGCACCGGGGCCATGTAGTCAGCTCAGCTTCACCTGCAGCTGCCCATGGTACACCAATACTCTGTGCAATCAATCAGCTTTGACGTCACCTCTTTCAGTTTGGTTTGTTTTATTTGAATCATCTTCCTTAGTCTGGCTAAAGGTTTGTCAACTATCTTTTCAAAAAACTTAGTTTCCTCAATACTTTAAATGTTTTATTCTTTATAAACATGTTTTACTTGTTATAAAATAAAAAATTGTATTTATTTATTATTTACTTCCCGTTCTAATATTTATTTCCTTCCCTCTGCAAACTATGAGCTTAGTTGTTTCTTTTCTAGCCCTTTGAGGTATAAAGTTGTTTGTTTTCAGTCTGTCTTCTTTTGTAACATAAGCTTTTATCACAACACACTTTGCTTTTAGTATTGCTTTTGCTACATCCTGTAAGTTTTGGTAGATTGTGTGCATTTTCATTGGTCTCGAAGTATTTTCTAATTTACGTTTTGCTTTCTTCTTTGACCCAATGGCTGTTGAAAGTGTGCTATTTAATTTCCACACATTTGTGAAACTTCCACCTTTCTTTCTATTCATTTCTAGTTTTATTGCATTGTGTTCAGAAAAGATACTTGGTATGATTTCAGTCTTCTTAAATTTGTGAAGAATTGTTTTGAGGCCTACCTTGTGATCTATCCTGGAGAAAGTTCTGTGTGTGAGCACGAACAATATATATTCTGTTGCTATTAGGTAGAGTATCTGTATATGTCTGCTGGGTCCATTTCAATGTTCAAGTCCTGTGTTTTCTTTATTGATCTTCTGTCTGAATGTTGTATACGTTATTGCAAGTAGGATATTGAAGTCTCCTACTATTATTGTATCGCTGTGTATTTCTCCCTTCAGTTCTGTCAATATTTACTTTATGTACTTTGGTGCTCTGATGTTGGGTACATATATATTTATAATTCTTATGTTTTCTTGGTGAATTGACCTTTTTATAATTAATTATATGTATATATGTAATTTTATAATTATCTTATGTTTGCTTGGTGAATTGACCTTTTTATCATTATATAATGGCCTTTGTCTCTTAAAACAGTTTTTTTACTTAGTCCATTTTGTCTGATGTAAGTATAGGCAGTTCTGCTCTTTTTGGTTACCATTCGCATGGAGTATCTCTTTCCCTTCCTTCTCTTTCAGCCTATGTATGTTTTTAAAGGTGAAGTGGGTCTCTTGTAGGCAGCATATAGTTGGATCTTACCTTTTTTAATCCATGAAACTACTCTGTCTTTTGATAATGTAATCCATTTACATTTGAGTTACTGATAAGGACTTACTACTGCCGTTTTGTTTTCTGTTAGTCTTTTCCTTTTTTCTGTCTTTTCCTCTGTTATGTTTTGTTTGTATTAATATGGTTTGATTCCTTTCTCTTTTGTGCAGCCTCTATAGTGTGTGTGTGTGTGTGTGTGTGTGTGTGTGTGTGTGTGTGTGGTTTCCCTGGGGTTTACATAAAATATCTGATAGTTATAACTATTTTAAATTCCAGTCTAAATATATATATGTATACAGTCTATTTTCTATATGTATACAGCCTATTTTAATATATAGTCTATGTTAAGCTGATAACAGGTTTAGTGCAACTGCATACAAAATTTCTACACCTTAAGTCCTCTTTCTACACTTTGTTATAATTGTCACAATTTATATATATTATTGTGTATGTCTTCTCACTTTTTGTTATATTTTTAATACTTTTTGCCTTTAATGTTTATATAAGATTTGAAAGAGATTTACCCATTATTAGAGGAATATAGAATTCTCTATTTGTCTTTTTTTCTTCTTTTTTATTTTTTCTTTTTAAAAATCTTAATTCCAGTATAATTAGTATACAGTGTTATATTTCAGGTGTATGATACAGTGATAACAATTCCATATATTACTCAGTGCTCATCATGATCAGTGTATTCTTAATCCCCTTTACCTATTTACCCCTTTCCCCCACCTACCTCCCCTCTGGTAAACATCTGTTTGTTTTCTAGTGTTAAGAGTCTGTTTTTTGGTTTGTCTTTTTTCTTGTCATTTTTTTCATTTCTTTCTTAAATTCCACATATAAGTGAAATCATACGATACTTGTTTTTCTCTGACTTATTTCACTAACATTAGACTCTCTAGATCCATCCATGTTGTTGCAAGTGGCAAAATTTCATTCTTTTTTATGGCTGAGTAATATTCCATTATATATATATGTGTGTGTATATATATACAGATATGTATATATATATGTACATATATATACACATACACACATATGTATACACACGTATATATATACACACACACACATACCCCATCTTCATTCATTTATCAGTGGACACTTGGGCTGCTTTTATAGTTTTGCTATTGTAAACAATGCTGCAACAAATATAGGGGTGCGTGTATCCCTTTGAATTCATGTTTTTGTGTTCTTGGGGTAAATACCAACCAGTGCAATTACTGGATTATAGCATAGTTCTATTTTTAATTTTTGAGGAAGCACCATACTGGTTTTCACTGTGGCTGCACCAGTTTGTGTCCCCACCAACAGTGCAAGAGAGTTCCTATTTCTCCACATCCTCATCAATGCCTGTTTCTTGTGTTTTGATATTAGCCATTCTGACAGGTGTGAAGTGTTTCATACTTTCCTACACTACTGTGTTGCTATAAAGCAACCTTTCATTTTAACTGAGAGAATTGCTTTTAGCATTTTTGTCAGGCAGGTCTTGTGGTGATGAACTCCCTTACTTTTTCTTTGGGAAAATATTTTTGAAGGAGAATTTTGACTAGTATAGCATTCTTGGGTGATGTTTTTTGTTTTTGTTTTTTTGTCCTCCTCTTTCAGCACTTTGAAAATATCATCCTGCTCCCTTCTGAAAATGCAAGGTTTCTGTTGAAAAATCTTACAGGAATTCCCTTTTATGTGATAGGTAAGTCCCTTTTCTCTTGCTGCTTTCAAAAATCTCTTTGTCTGTAACTTTGACATTTGATTATAATATGGCTCAGTATGGAATTCTTTGTACTCTTTTTTTCCCCTTTGTCTTTTGTCTTTTGGGATTCTTGAACCTTCATATCCATTTCTTTTGCCAGCTTGGGGAAGTTTTCAGCCATTAATTCTTTGAATAAGCTTTCTGTTCCTTTTTCTCTCTTCTCTTTCTGAGACCCTTTAATGTGTATATTGCTCTGCTTTGTAGTGTCCTATTAGTCTCTGAGCGTTCTTCATTCCTTTTCATTCTTTTTTTCTTTTTATTCTTCTGATAGAGTTATTTCAGTGGCCTGTCTTTGAGGTCACTTTTTTTTTTTTTTTTGTTCCGGTTGACCTAGTGTACTGTTGAATGCCTCTAGTGATTTTTTTTCTTAGTTCAATTATTATGTTCTTCAGCACTGTGATTTCTTTTGAATATTTTCTTTTTTTTCAAATTCTTGTTTTGTGTGCACATTGCTCTCTCACACTCGATAAGCATCTTTATGACTGTCATTTCGAATTCTGTGTCAGGTAAGTTATGTAACTACATTTCATTAGGTTCAGTTTCTAGAGATTTATCTTGTTCCTTTATTTGGAAAATCTTTGCCTGCTTTTTCATTTTCTTCAAATTTGTTCTGTGTTTTTCACATTAGACAAAGTGGCCAGCTCTCTTAGCCTTAACAGATTGGTCTCATACATTAGAAAGCCCCCACCAACTAGCCCAGCCAGATATTCTGGTGGGCCTCTCACATCTTTTGGTAGTCTAACTCACTTTCTTTTTTGTTTGTTGTTTTGTTTTTTGTTTTTGCAATCCTTAGGCATCTAGTGCCCTGTCAATGCGCTGGGATAAGCGAAACTGCATCCCATTCCTTTGGCCACTCCTAGAATAGTTAGATCATTGGATACTGTGTTCAACTCCTTCTCTCTCCAGGGAGAAGCTGTGAGCGAGGTTATTCACATTCTATGTCAGGTGAATTATGTAACTCCATTTTATTAGGTTCAGTTTCTAGAGATTTGTCTTGTTCCATTTTGATATAACAATGTAACATATTTTATTGATAGGGTATTAAATGTTAGATACCTCTACATTTTTGGAGGCA
The DNA here is from genome assembly GCF_022079265.1 of Lynx rufus. Classification (NCBI taxonomy): domain Eukaryota; kingdom Metazoa; phylum Chordata; class Mammalia; order Carnivora; family Felidae; genus Lynx; species Lynx rufus. The sequence continues at coordinate 9,743,242 of NW_025814829.1, forward strand.
AACCCTATGTGGCTTATTCTTTTGATATATCAGTGGATTAGATGTCGTACTATTTTATTTAGGAATTTACATTAATATTCATGGTAGTAGAGGACAATTTTTGTATTATTTTTCTATTTGCTTTTGTTACTTATCCTGAATTGCAATAATGTAATACTTTAGTATTTAATGGAATCAAGGTATAAGATCCAACAGAATCCTATGACAGATAAGATAGTTCAGAAACAAATCCTCATATAAGAATTTTTTATATGAAAAAAGTGCCACTGTCATATTTATAGTATCAATGGAGATAACCTTAATAAATGGTGCTCTATTAATAGTTAACTTAATAGATAATGGTGCTCTATTAATAGTTAACTTAATTAATAGTTAACTCCTAAATATTTGAACTAAAAATGATACCACAAAATGAGTAGAAAATACTAGATGAGGGGCGCCTGGGTGGCACAGTCGGTTAAGCGTCCGACTTCAGCCAGGTCACGATCTCACGGTCCGTGAGTTCGAGCCCCGCGTCAGGCTCTGGGCTGATGGCTCAGAGCCTGGAGCCTGTTTCCGATTTTGTGTCTCCCTCTCTCTCTGCCCCTCCCCCGTTCATGCTCTGTCTCTCTCTGTCCCAAAAATAAATAAACGTTGAAAAAAAAAATTAAAAAAAAAAAAAGAAAATACTAGATGAGTTTCTTATAGATCATAGCAAAGTTTACATAGTTTTATGTAGAAAACAATAAAGTAACCACAAAAAAGAAATTTAGACAATTTTTTTCATATCTTTGGGTATAAATTTATGTCAAAATCCATACACAGCCAATGAGGACATGAAAAAGTGTTCGGCATCACTAGTCACTTGGAAATGCAAATGAAAACCATGATGAGATATCCCTTCATACTCAATAAGATGGCTATTAATAAAAACAAAACCAGAAGTAATAATAAGTGTTGGTGATGGTATGGGGAAATTTGAACTCTTGTTAATTGAATGTAGGAATATACAAGGTGCTGCCATTGTGAAAAATACAATGGTGGATCCTTAAAACATAAAACATAGAATTACCATGTGATCCATCATTCTGTTTCTGGGTACATACCCAACAGAATTGAAGAGAAGGATTGAAGTATTGAAAGAAGAGACTCGAACACATATTTGTACATCAGTGTTCATAGCATCATTATTTACAATAGCCAAAATGTGGAAGCAGCTGTAGTGTCCATCAACAGATGTCATCAACAGATGAAGGGATAAGCAAAATGTGATACATACAATGGAATATTATTCAACCTTAAAAAGGAAGGGAATTCTGACCTATGCTACAACATGGATGGGCCTTGAGAACAGTATGCTAAGTGAAATAAACGTACACAAAGGACAAATATTGTATGAGTCTACTTATTTGAGGTAACTGGTGTAGCCAAATTCATAGAGACAGAGTGTTTACTTTTTAAGAAGTCCATTTGGAACTTCTGAGCCTGTTTCAAATTCTTTTTCTTTTATTTCCCCCCTCTGACTCTTTTAGGTTCTCTGCTTTCCACTATCTGACAGTCTTCCACACCTTTCTTTACCTTATGGTGGTGTTTTTAAGAGCTCTCAAAGCTATTGAGTCTTTCTACAGTTCTTGGTTTTATATGTCCCCTGTAATTAAAGCTGGAGCATAGAGCATGACTATCCAACGTATGGGTTGACACCTTAACTATGAACTGCATTCTAGATTTGGGTCATGTATTCACTCCTTCATTCATTCAACAAATCACTAATTACTAGCTGTGTGTTGGTCATCAGTTGGGCATGATGCAAACATGCACAGTGGCCCTCTCTCATAGAGTTGCTGCGGATATGGTTTGTCCCATGATCAATCTTCGAGTCATTCTTTCCTGTAGCCCACTTTCTCACATATTATAGTTCTCATCAGGACTTTGTCCATACTGCTTATTTCTTTTGAACTCGACTCTGCTTTAAATGAGTTATTTGCAGACTGTATTCTAATTCTATTTCAATTCTGGTGGTCAGTCTTTCAACTGCCTAAAAAAGAATTCCTTCTTTTGTGGTCTTAGTGTCTTGTTAAGTTAGGTTACTCTTTATTGCATTCTCAATGCAAGCTGCAATTCAAATAGAGAGTATTTATCCAAGTAGAAAGAATTTTACAACCCCTATAGTGGTACTTTAGGTTAAAATTATAGTCGATTCATTTGCCCCTACATAAAGTGATTCCCTTATTGCCAATAACTTCAATCTTCTCAAGTGCTCATTCAAAACTGTGCTTTTCTCCACATTTTTTCCATCTTCATGGCTTATTCTCAGTTAATCCTTCTGAATGTGCTCTATTAATGTTGTTTTAGAACAACAGAACTGGAGACATCTGAACACACTACAGCCAAAAGGAGATGTTTCTGTGGACCACAATTAAACTAAGGGTTTTCTATTCCCTCCTGAAATAATTTTTTTTTTCTTAAAGCAAAAGGCCAACCCTCAATTTCAAGACTTTTCTTAAGATTTGTATCCATTCATCAATTAGTGTACCCCTTTGCCTGATAGATTGTAGATGCTTATTATCACCTAAATTAATTTAAGGGATATGTTTAGAATATAAGAAAATGTCTAATATTGGAATGTTCTCAGAGATTGCTGCTTTTAAGAACAACCTGGCATTGTGATAAAGATTTAGATGAAATTAGGTTTGAATCTTTTTTCCCTCCTAAATATTAATTGTCAGAGTTTAATAAATTAATACTTAGGGCTCAACGTCCTGATATCTAAAATAGTGGCAGTATTAACTATTGCTTGAGGTTTGTATATAGGTTAGATGAGATATTATTTCCTACATGGTGCCAGACACATACTGTGCACTCAGCATTATTATTTGTATGGTTACTATTACCAAAAATTGCTCACATGCTCATGTTCCTTAATTCCTTTCTTCGTGCACATTTTGATTGTACATCATAATCAAATATGTTCACAGGTATGGAGTGAGGTAGAAATCCTGTTGGCTTGGTCATCAGGGGACCTGGGTTGGTTCAAATACAAAGAACAATTAGTGCCATCAGGACTGAGCATCATGTCACTTCTCTTGCATGCAACTTCTAAGTAAAACCTCTTATTTCTCCAACTCTCTGTTTTAGTTATACCAATAACAATAGTGTTCACATATGTTTTAGAAACTGTTCTGCAAATCTCTTTGGTTCCAGTTTTACTATCCTAATCATTTTTCTATTTCTAGCTCTTCTCTTCTTGAAGCCTTTGGCTTCTGAACCTAAAAATCATAAGGGGCACCTGAGTGGCTCAGCTGGTTGAACACCTGACTCAGGCTCAGGTCATGATCTCACGGTTTGTGGGTTCGGGCCCCGTGTTGGGCTCTGTGCTGACAGGTCAGAGCCCGGAGCCTGCTTCGGATTCTGTGTCTCCCTCTCTTTCTCTGCCCCTCTCCCACTCATGCTCTGTTTCTCTCTCTCTGTCTTGAAAATATATAAATGTTAAAAAAATTTTTTAAACAATCATATTAATAAGCCACATAAGTAAATTACAAAGGAGAGTTACAAAGACCCTTTAGAAGAGTTTACTGGTATGGCATATTCTGTATTTTATCCCCTCAATTAAAACAAACAAACAAACAAACAAAAAACCTCTCAAGCACCTAACGTTTATTTTTTCTCCTAAGTGATGCAATTTTTGTTCCCACCGTCACAATTTTTATGTCCTCTATTTCACTCTAAATGGAGCACACATTATTTTTCACTCACTTTATTTTGGTTATTCAATTGGATTGGGTTTCAGAGACCAAAAATCCCCCTCCCTGCTTAGCTCCCTGTGCCCTGCGTTCTGCTCTGTCTTCACGTTTCTTCCCTTAAGATAATGGCACTTTCTCAAAAACCTTTTGAAACCACACCCCCATGGGTTTTAGGCAATCCAGAGCTTTCCCACTTTGTGAGAGGGGCGCCGTGTCATTGTGAGGGGCACAGCTCTTTGTAGACACTTGACCCTTAATCATTGCCGATCGTCTGTTTGGCTTGAGCTCAGCTCTGTGCTCTGCTTGCCTGCTGTCCTTCTCCACATTGTGTCATTTTCATTTTCAGACCCACACCCACCTATTTGTCCTGCTCGCCAGCCATTAACTTGCCTGCCGCGACCTGTCCCATACTGCTCCACAGCTGTTGCTTTGCTGCCAGGCGCGGAGCTGGAAAGCCACTCTTGAATTCACCTGCCAGCCTCAGTCTGGGCCCTTACCCAGGCTGAGAAGAAAGAATGGACAGGAATTAGATGGCCTGCCACATGTTATCAACGGTATCAAGTTCTCCTCCCATCCCAGTGTAACCTGAAATAGCGATGTGAAGCTTTTATGCCTCAAACAAATACGATTCTTGGATCATCAGAGAGTTTGCATAATTTAAGAAGTAGAAGAACATGTGTTCAACAGTTTTGATCAAGGCAATAAATAGCATGAGAACTGAGAGACCTAGATAGTGAATTTAAAAAACTGAGGTTCTTCAAAGTTCTAATACCTTTATTGATGTTTGAAAATTTTCAGAAGAATCTGGAAATCTGATAAATTCTACATTACAAGGCAGAATTGGATTTCTCTCCATATTTCTATAGGAAAGAATGTGCCTCATAGATGTAGGACAATATATTTTTTTTAATGTTTGTTTTTGAGAGACAGACAGCGTGTGAGAGGAGGAGGGGCAGAGAGAGAAGGAGTCACAGAATCTGAAGCAGGCTCCAGGCTCTGAGCTGTCAGCACAGAGCCCGATGCGGGGCTCAAACTCACGGAGTGTAAGATCATGACCTGAGCTGAAGTCGGACGCTTAACCGACTGAGCCACCCAGGCACCCTGGGCAATCTTTATTCCAAACTCAGTGTCTTTCCTTAGATTGTTTCTGTCAACCTAATGCTCATTGTTCGCTATCAAAACCCATCAACTTTCCAGGCACAATTCAACACACCACCACTTCCATGAAACCTGCTTAGCTCAGCTTTAGTATAAAATGACAAGTACTAGGCTCAATCCAGATACTCGGGCTTTGTCCAGGCTTTGTCACTTGCCAGCCAAGTGACTTTGAGCAAGCCACTTGAACACCAATTTTCCTTTTCTTCATGTATATTTTTGGAGTGACGTTGTCTCTGTCCAGTTTGTAGGGTTGTCATAAAGATCAAGTGAAATACTCTGTAAAAGTGTTTGGTAAACTCTACTGATAGATAAATGTTATGGTAGCATTTCCTCCAAATGTACTCCCTCTACTTGCCTTTAGATGTACAATTACAGACTATCTCATTAGGTATAAGTAGGAAACAGATACAATGAGTGCTAACAGCAAAAACCCTGTTTTCGTTGCTCTGTTCTCTACACTTAATCCCCCAACAACCCTAGGAGATGGGTCATGTTTTCACTTTATAGATGAATAAGCTGAAGCAAAACAGAGGTTAAGTAACCTGCCAACAACACATAGGCGATGGTCAGTGGAGCCAGGCTTCTAACCCAGGCTGTCTCTGGAACTCGCTTTCTCAACCAGTGAGTGGTTAACCACCTATCATAATGATCCAGGTGATGGAGGGCATATGGTTCATTCATTTAACCTTTTATTATTTTGGGGGGAGAGGGAGGAGAAATTTCCTAGAACATAATACTTCCCTCACCAACTTCTCTACACCTTATGAGAGGTGGGGCTAAGCCACAGCAGCAAGGCATCATACTTTGCTTGTCTTTTCAGTGACTGCCTCTTCAGATGGGGATATTTTCCTTTACTGTGGCCAACTGAGCCCAAGGGTCACTTCTGAGGGCACGTCTCTGGCTTCACTTCAGGGAGTGCTGACATGTGGCTTATCTCTTCCCGGCTTGTTTATCCTTGTCTGTAGGATTTTCTGAAGTTTTTGATATTCTCTAGGAGGCAAATGCTCTATCATCAAGGGTCTAGCCCTGGCTTTGGGGATCAAACAATGGCGAGAAGTCAACTTCCATATGCTTCTGGGCACGTCTCTAACCCATTCCAAGAAAGGAGGCTTCTGTTACATGGCAGAGTGGAGTTTTCCTAGAATGAAGGTATATCTCCTGCCAGACACTTTAAGGAACAAACATGGTATAAAGCTAGTTGCCCTGCTAGCTGTGGTGTGTGACTGGCACTGAGACTGTTTCCCACGTGATCCCCTGTCCACGTTTCTGGTTATATTCTCTGACTTGACTTGCTTCCACCTCACATACCTTCATATTCTTCTGTTCCAGCCATGCGTCTACCCGTCCTCTTCTTCCCACAGGCCCTTGTTTGGGAGTTTCCTTTCTGGGAGAATTTTTCTTGCCAGAATAAATTATCTCCTTTTCTAAGATCTGTCTGAGATGTTTGTGGCCAGTTTTCTCTTTGTTTTGATACTCATTCACCAATCGACTGGACCCAGTGTCACTAATGGGGTACTAGCCCTCTATGGGCCAAATAGCTGTTGCTTCCTCAGATAGAACTGGAAAATGAAAGGTGCCATCATTCCCTTCTAGGCACCACAAGTAAATGCTTCCGCTCTGCAGGGTCAGCCCTGCCTGCTGACCAGAGGAGATGTGTTTCTACGAATGCAGGTTAGGTCTTTAGCTGTCCACATAGTGTACCAGCCTTGTTCTCAAGCACGTTTGAAAGGAATGTCGGGAATTTTCAGCTGTATAAGGAAATGCAGCAGGCCCCATACACCACATGGGGGAGTCCCTATTGTCATAACAAATGATCCTAAAATCTCAAAGTCTTAAAATCACATGGGTTTCTTTCTTGTTTTTACTACACATCTTTCATGTTACCTGTACATTGCAGGTAATCTGGGTGTTGTAGGTATTTTCATTGGGAAACTTGGATGATGATAGATGTTCCATTTTGGTTCAGCTGATTAGCACATCAGGAGCGAGGGCCACTCCAGCACTGGCTCTTTAATTTTTTTAAATTATTTTTTAATGTTTATTATTAAACATTTTTGAGAGAGAGATCAGGATGGAGTGTGAGAGGGGGAGGGAGAGAGAGAGAGGGAGACACAGGATCCCAAGCAGGCTCCAGTCTCTGAGCTGTCAGCACAGAGCCTGATGCGGAGCTTGAACCCATGAACTATGAGATCATGACCTGAGCCCAAGTTGGACGTTCAACCGACTGAGCCACCCAGGTGTCCCCAGCACTGGCTCTTTAAACTTTGTCCTGCAAGTGACACATGTCACTTTCACTAGCATACTATTTCTTAGATTTATTCTCACGTACCTTGTATTAGCAGCCTTAGTAAGAATTCGGAAACCAAATAATAGATTATTGCTGTTCACCAAAAAAAAAAAAAAAAAAAAAAAATGATTTACTCTCTGAATTTTAAGCATTGCAGGGCGGTTATATCAGTGCAGAAAACTGCAAAAGAAAATGGAAGATAATTTTCCAGAAGAGGAAGCATTTTTCTAAACTTTTTCAGAGCGTTGACTCTATCTTGTCTAGAAAAAACATACTTCAAGTTTGTAGAAAAAGGTAAAAATTCTGTCGGCAGAGGCATAATGAATACATGATGGTGGTGAGAGGCTGAAGTCTTCCTTTTCTGTCTCCCCACATTGCTTTAAAAATCTTTTCTATAGTGCTCATAGAGTACTTACATAATTTTTATTTTTTTTTAGAGTTTTTATTTTGAGAGAACACACACATGGGTGCGGGGTAGGGGCAGAGAGAGAGGGGGAGAAAGAGAGGGGAAAGAGAGAGAGGGGGAGAGAGAGAATTCCTAGCAGGCTCCGCACCGTCCATTCAGAGCCCCATACGGGACTCGATCTTACGAACCCACGAGATCATGACTTGAGCCGAAATCAAGCGCGGGTTCAACCAGCTGAGCCACCCAGATGCCCCAATACTTAAGTAATTTTAAAAGAAAAATATACAGAGTAGAGGAGGGCAGAAGCTCAGGTTTTCCTCTTTTACTGTGCTTCAATTGTGCCTTCTCATTTTAACCCGTGGCAGAAGAGACGTGCTGTCATTGGTTGAAGAACTGTTTCAACACCCAACTTGTATGGCAGGAAACTACAGGAGACAGGAGAAAAGTAAAATAAATAAGGAAAAAAAAAAAATATATATATATATATATATATATATATAACAGGAAGAGACAGGCAGCAGAATTCATTGTAATAGGATAACAACTTGTTGGTATTTGTCATGGGCATTGAGTGGTTTCCAGCTTTCCGCATTACCCAAAACAGCTCTGTGAATGTGCCGAATGTACCTCCTGGTAGGGGTGCGAAGGTGTTCTAATGAATGTGCATCAAGTGGAAACTTGCTGTTTCTTAGGATATATGCAGCTTCAACTTTTCTAAATATGCCAAATTATTCTCTGACGCATTTACATCAGTTTAGTCTTCCACCATAAATATTTAGGGTTCCTGTTACTACCTACCTTCCATTACAATTGGAATTTTCCTGATTTAAAACTTGTGCTATCTTCATACCATATCATTGTGGTTTTAATTTGCCTTTCCCAGATTACTGATAAAGGTTGAACACTTCCTATAAGTTTATTGGACCCAGGTGTTTAATCTGTGAAATGCTTGTTCATTTCACATCTTTTAAAAAATTCTAATATTTACCTTTTGATTTGTAGGAATTGTGTCAGCACTCTGTATAGTAATCTCTTCTCTGTTATGTGTGACATGTCTCCTGCATGGCTTATGTTTCCACTTTATGAAGACATTTGGGCAGAAGTTCTTCATTTTAGTGTAACATTTATTTATCTCTTATGTTTTATGCTCTTTGTACCCAATTTAAGAAATACGTCCCTATCTCAAGGTCACTAAAATGTCTCCTTTAATTTCCAAAGATTTTAAAGCTTTGCCTCTTACATTTAAGTCTCAGTCTATCTGTATATGATAATTTTTATACTTGGTGAGAGATTGGGATCTGATTTCATTTTGTTTTCCAATAAGGGTAATTAATTTTCCTTGCAACTCTCATTGACTACTTTCCTAATGATATGCAAGAAAAAATATAAGTCCCTACAGGTATGTGAGTCTTGTGGTTCTTTTTTTAAAAAAAATTAAGTTTACTTATTTATTTTGAGAGAGAGAGAAAGAGTGCACACAAGGAGTAGAGACAGAGGGAGAGAGAGAGAATCCCAAGCAGGCTCATCACCGTCAGTGAGGAAACCGATGTGGGGCTCAAACTCATGAACCGTGAGATCACGGCCTGAGCCCAAATCAAGAGTCAGACGCTCAAATGACTGAGCCACCCATGCGTCCCTTCTTTATGTTTCTATTGGAATTTTCCCCCATCTCTGCATGAATGTTACACTCTCCTAATTTATACGGCTTTAATATATGTCTTGAAATCGACAAGGGCAATTTTCTCCCCCCCCCCCTTGTTCTTTTACATTCTCTAGAGTATGTTTGTCAAGTGGCATAAATAACTGTTGTGATTTTTATAGGAATTGCATTGGATTAATAGATTACTATAAAAAAACTTAATCCTTATGATAGTCATTTAATCCAAGAACATAATTTATCTCTCCCTTTGCTTTAGTTCTCTTAAATGTTAATCCATAAAGCTTAAATGTTCTTTCCCCCCAGAGGAAGAAATCAAAAAAAAGTGCATTCCTACTGAGTACCTTATACTCTAAAGAGCATCTTTTGGTTTGTTATATTTTCTAGTTTATTTTATTCTTTAACTGGAATAGAAAAGTGCAGTGGATTTTTTTTTACCTATTGATCTTTATATCAGATGGGGCTAAATTATTCTGCAATAATAAGGAATACCAAAATTTCAAACAAGTTCTTTAAACAATAAAAGTTTGTTCCTCACACATGCTACATGTCCAACAGGGTCAGCAGGGGGGACTCTGATCAATGTCTTCCCAGCCAGGGAAAGAGGCCGACAGAGCAGCACCATCTGGACGCGGCAGAGTGAAAGAGCGAGTGAGCAAGCATAGTAAATTGCACACAGGTACTTGTAGCTTCACCCTGGTAATGGCACATGTCACTGCTCATATTTCATTAGCTAAAGCCAGTCACATGGCTACCTCTAACTTGACAAGGGGTGAAGTAGCATATGCCTAGAAAAAAAGAGAGCTCCCCAAACTGAGGAACAGCATTAATCTATATACATCTCTCCGGAACTTTGGTAAAATATTTGTCTCTAGATTGTACTACCTAGAGAGAGGTGATTTGATAATCATTTGATAATCATTTCAGTACTTACCTTGGTATTTATTTTCCTTATTTCAATGCACTGGCTAATAAAATATTTAATAGAGGCAGTGATAGTGTGTATTCTTGTTCTACTCCTGATTTTACAGAAGTGCTAATTATCAGGAAGAAGAAGATGATGATGATGATTTATGATGGTGGTTTTTGCAAATATCCTGTGTCAAGTTATGTGTTTAGTTTGTTAAGGGATTTGGTCCTAAATAAATAGTTTTTGGTTCTCAATTAATAATCCTTTTTTAAGGATTTTGGTCCCAAACAAATCACATGAATTTTTTTCTTTAATATATTTTTATGGTGAATTACATTAATATATTTTAAAATTCAAATAGATTTTGTAATTCTGGAATAAGCCCAACTTGATCAGGAGATTTAATCTCTTTATACATTTCTAGATTCAATTTGCTTATGTTTTATTCAGAATTTTTTTTTGTTTTTAGTTTAAGTACCTTAGCGAGAAAGGCCTATAATTTTTCTTTTTTTCATATTTTCCTTTCTGTTTTTTTTTTCTTTAACATGTGTGTCAAAGTTATACTGGCCTCATAAAATAAAATGGGAAATACTCTCTTTTATTGTATTTGCAAGACTGTAAAAATCAGAATTAGTTTAATTAAAATTAATTTGGGTTGTTTCTATTTGTCTTCTCAAGTTATCTTAGGTTGGGATGTTTTTAGGAATTTGTCTAATTTGTCTAAGAATTAAAGTTCAATTCTTATAAAGTTGCCTACAATGTATTCTTATATTTGTAACCAGATTATATCTATAGTTAATGCCTGTATTATCATATCCAATATTATTATACATCTATTATGTTTTCTTGATCAGTTATGCCAGAAGTGAAACAATTTTAATAGTAAATCCATGGATGCTAAAAATCCAGGAATAAGGGATACTTCTTGATTTTGCCCATCAAAACTCACTCTCAGGTGTTTGAAAAACTTAGCTTATTATAGTAAGCTTTTCCAGAATAAGGAGTATGAACTTACTTAGAGTTGTCTAACTAAAACACTATTTTCTTGACTTTTTCAAAACAAGGAAATTCTGATTCAATGTGACATGATGTTTTCACAGCGAGAAAAAGAAATTGCTAGCACCTCTCTTTGGTAGATTGCAAAACGCTCACAAATTCTCTTCATTCTGTGTGCCCCCTTGCAGTGTGACTTTGCCATTCCTTCTTTGAAGAATAGGATCTATTTTATAGCTATTGACTCTTGACCTCATCATGTGACTGCTCTGGTCACTGGGACATTAGCAAATGTGATGCGAGCAGAGGCATGACAAGTACTTGCACATGGGAACCTCCCATCTTATGTTGCTAAGAATCTTTCTGCTCCTATCAGAATGAGCCTGGGGTATGCTCCCATGACTGTCAAGGCAACCACTAGATGAGAGAGTGAGGCCAAACCATACCATCCAAACTCAGCCACGCTGATCCAAACCAGAATTACTCAGTGAATCCACAGAAATATATGGGGGTGGGGGGTGGGGGGAGAAAGTGTACGTAGTTAGCTAAATTTTCCTCCTGTACGTGTTCATTTTTTCCTAAACTTCTTACTCAGGCACTTCTAGGGGTGGTGGAACTGTTGGTGCCCAATTCATTTACTGGATGTGTCCTCAAGATTGATAGTACCCAAAAGCAAAAGTTGAGGGATGTGTCAATCCATTGTCTGCCTTTGCAAATTACAGGCAGAGTTTCTGAATGTGGAGCAGAGTCGCTAATCTTAGATTGTCTATTTTGAGTCATGACTTCCTACTACAAAGCAGCAGTTATATGGTAGAAGGATTCTCATCCCCTGAATGGTGACCCAAAAGATACACTGAAGATACACAATTTAAAAAGTTAGGCCTTGGATTCACAAAGCATAAGGGCAAGCTAGAGATTGAATAGATTGTTTAAAGGCAAATGTGCATGTTTTGTAACAGGTCTGAACAATGCATTTGTCTAATTCACTGAATCCTATGTATCTATTTCCAAATGTATCTTCCCAAGCTCTCAAGGAATTATATATTAGCTGGTATTACATTAGTATTTGTTTTTAATGAAATTTGCCCTTATAAGATTGTAATAACCAACAAGTGGAAAATAGGATATTTTGACAAAAGGTGAAAGTTTTCTCCAGAAGCACCTAGTCCTGATAAGCTTGATATATAAAAGGTTGTGGTTTCTATGCCTCTCATTGAAGAGACAAGAAAGGAAATCAAAGAGATGACACTTTGGGTTTGTTTCTGGCTGCCTTACTAACAAGAAACACCAAAAACAGTTCTCTCATTTCTAAACATTTTTCTGAATAGGATAACTTACAGAAAACAGAACCACAATCACCTAGTTTTTTCCCAAACAAGTTTTCCATTTTTAAGATAAGAATGAAGCGATAGATGTATCAGTTGCTTCAGAATATTTCGCATCTAGGATGAGATATCTCAGATAGTAGAGAAGGGAGAATTTTGAATATAATAGAAACTACATAGAATTGACATCAAACACGTACTCATGCATATATACATATTCATATCCAATTAGGCAGCTAAAAAGTCAATAATCCTCTTGCTTCTGTAGTTTAATTAAAATCTCTCATTTCAAAATGCAACATTTAGAGATAACATCAGCTGTTCCTCATGAAGTAGAGAAACGTGTTTTCAGAAGGGGGTATCCAGGGGTGAAGAAGGCAGCAACAATGAAGCGATCAACAGAAACTTACATCCATGGACCAAGCTGTTAGGGCCTCAATATACTAAGGTTTAGAATTCTATTTTGTTTCCCCAGAAAGGAGAAAGGGCACTGGAAATGACTCCTTGTGTTACTGTATTAGTGGCGGGTCATTTTGACTCCATGATTAAATGGATTGAGGTGTGCGAAAGCGGCAAAGGGGAGGGGCTAAACGGAGATTATGGGTTAAGGTGTACTGCTACTTTAAAATTATGCATGCCTGGCCCCATCCAGGTCCCTCCCACTGCTTGAAGCACCTGCTGGAAGCCTGGAGAGTTCAGTTCCAGGCGGGCCACCAAGCAGACTGCGCTCTGAGTTTCAGGTAACCAAGTGTTTGCCGTGCAGAATACTTTACTTGGGCACCCACGTCTTCCTTGCAGAATTCCTGCTGCTGTGGCCTATTTGCTAAGAGTAACCCGGGGGTTACCGCAGCGTTGCCAGGCAACGAGGGACAGCGGTCCTGTGAAGAGCCATTTGTCACACTGAGGGGACTGGTTGAAATGCAATAAAGAGATGGTAATTCAGCTTATTTATCAATACAATTACTTACACAGTATTAGGGGCCCATATTTAACCTACAAATACATAGTCATAGGAGGAAACACGAACACAAACGTTTGCTAAATACTAAGGCATAGGACAGACAGATGGTGTTGGGTTTCTAATCAGCTTTCCTGTGAGCTTAAAGTTGCTGCACATGCTGGGTTGGGGGAAAGGCCCAAAGCGCTTTGCCAGCTTTATTTCGGACATCTGTAAGTTAGCTGTGTGCTACAACATAAGGTGCCCATCTAAAGAAAATCTATGCAATTCTTTACCTTGTTAAGTAGATAGTGCTAATTCCCTGGGGTAGAGTAGCACTCTTAAATTGCTGTGCGGTGAAATGTATTCACAAGAAGTATATGTGTATCCGTGTATGACTACACATGGGAAACTGGTTGTCCTGGGCACTTTCAAAGTGTCTGATTTGCCCGATACAAAGGTTACCTAACCAAAGAATAAGTGTTTTCCTCTAGACAGTGTGTTTCAGAATGTTTTTGCTCTTTGAGAAGTTCAGTAATGTTTCTCATCGGGGGCTCACAGTCCGCAGGCTTGGGATGAACTTAAATTTTAAAGATGTAGCAGCTTTTCCTTGACACTTTGTTTTTGATTCCCAGACACCAGCTGCTACTCATGTCTTCACCGTTGCTAAGAACGTCTGTGGTATTACCTCAGTGTGAAAACGTGTCTGCAGCTTCCCGAAAATGGAGTATCTCAACGTTACTTAAAGCACCCTGCTTTAAAGTGTTGCTGGCAGGCGGCATTGGCCTTATTATTTATTTAGGAATGCTTTATCAGGAGGAGAATGCTTTTTTGTGAACATGAGTCGCCTGGCTCTTTCACCGGGCTTCCGCTTCTTGTCCCACGTCATTGCAACATTGACCTTTGCGTATTTCGCTGCCATCTCGCTGGCTGACTCACAGGGCCTTTTCCCGAGGCTGGAGAACGTGGGAGCTTTCAAGAATGTTTCCATCGTGCCACCCCAAGCAACATGTGGGCTCCCAGGCCGCAGCACTTTTTGTCAGAGCTCCACTGCTGCCGCCAGTCTGCAGTTCTGTACCCAGCGGATGTGCATCCAGGACTGCCCATACAGGTCTTCACCGCCCGGCCACATCGCCCTGTTCTCCGCGGGCCTCGGGAGCTGCATCACCGCAGACAAGCGTGATCTGTGTCCCAACGCTCATAGCAATTCCACAAGTTTTATTTTTGGAAATCACAAGAATTGCTTTTCTTCTCCTCCTTCTCCAAGGCTGGCGGCATCATTTACTCTAGCTGTGTGGCTGAAACCTGAGAAGGAAGGTGTAATGTAAGTAGTGGAGTGAGTGTAAGCTTTCCTAGGGGTCCTGAGCCATAGTAGTGAAGACTTGCAACACGAATCCTTAAACTAGAAAGGAAGGCGAACACTGGAATCCATGCAGTTGAAGACCAGTTGCTATGGCCGTCTTCCTGTTTAAGTTTACATTGCAAATATTGTTTTCCCAAATTTACAGTTGTTTCTCCTTTCCATGGATGAAGCGAGCCCTCAAAAAAGAATATGTTAAGATAGCTTCCTTGCAGACAGACGTGTTTACACGTGTCTCATGTATTCCCTGGCCGTTTAGCCAAACCTTTGGTCTTGGCCTTCAGAGGCTCAGCCAGGCTCAGTGTGAGCTTTACAGTGCACGGGCTAGTAGTACAAATAATTGATATTTCCTAAGTCTTGATCTAGGTTTTTATAAACAACCTGCTTCTGCTGGAGTATAAAATTTTCATCAGGCAGATGGCTCTCTAAGGGCTTAGGACTGTCTTTAATTCATCCGTATTTTCCCAGGAAGAGGTGTTTGTTTGACTCATGGAAGATGCCCAATAACATGAGTTGAATAAATGAATAATCCTCTAACTCTGAAAGGATACAGCTTTTTGCCCTTTGCCTTGTTGTGTCTCCTGTTTGGAAATATATAGATAAGCATAAAAGCGTCCCAATAGATTTTATGCCATCGATCCCAGTAGAAATGCCTTCAGTGAGTTTGTAGTGGGGCTTTGTCATTTTTTGTTTATATAATCACTTGGTTTTCATTCTGTAATGTTTTCTAAAGCTGCCATCTCATGTGTTTTCCCTAAGTATTTAGAGCCGATCTGGAGATTTGAATAAGTAAGGAAGTTTTGAGGCACTTTTTGTTTATCTTCTGTCTTCCTGTAGAGCTTTTGGCTCTCCCCCTTGTGACAGTTTCTTTGTTTGAGAGCGTTAACCAAATATCTAAAAACTTGTGAAACAAACCAGAAAAGTCTTATAATCTTATAAGCAAATATGACTTAAATGTCTTTGGTGTTTAGTTTTAATTTGCCAAGTGAAAGTCGGCATTTTTCTTCATGTGAAGTGAGAATGATCACAAAGCATTATTTCTATTTCTGTGTCATCCCTAAAAGAAAACCCTGTTTTCTTACTGTTTGAAATGTCAGTAGAGCCAACCTACTCCGTTTATGTAAAGAATGTCCAAGAATTGTCTGTTGGCAAATATGGCTGGGAAAAACTTTTTTTTTTTTTCCCCAAGTGCCCCCTCCCCCTCCCCAGGAGATCTGTCTCTACCAAATTCTTCTCTTATTGGTATCATTTAGTATAAATAAGATAGAGGGGTATTGATAGAGGCAGTGGCACATGGTTTACGGTCTGGAGAGTTCCATGCATCAAGGTCGTTTTCATTCTCAAAACTAAAATAACTATGGGAATTGGGGGAATTTCGGGGTGTTTGCACTAGATAAGTAAAACAAACAAAACATGGATTATCCAATTATTGTTTATCCAGGAGCAGAATAAATCCAGTTCCTAAATATTTTGCTACCTGCCTTCCTTTCACATTCATTATCTACCAAAGCTAGTATGTTTACAAGCAAACAAAATAGCAAGGAAGATAATCAATAACATATTAAGAAATGCATTTTCAGTAAGCTTGGGAAAATAAGCCTGCATTTGGCAAATACATTCTTGAGTAATGGTCACATTTTAACTTGTTGGTTTAAACTCAAGTAAAACGAATGCAGGCAAACTCTTCTTGGACCTTAGACATCTTACGGCAGGGGGTAAAGAGACAACTCTTTTCATCCCAGTGATTTAAAAATATCTGTCCACCAAAGGGTTAAAAAAACACAGAATTTCTATGAAGCCTTATCTCTACTTTATATAAAACCTTTATGCCAATCTATTTGCCTATGTTAAAAAATATACTTGTTCTCATAACTTTATCACGAAATACGTGTATTTCTGGTCCATACCAGTATGGACTGGTCTAGGAAGACCAGTAACAGTGAAATAGTAACTGGTAAGTGTTCTCCAATCTTATTCTTACCTCTTAACTCCACAAAAGAATAAATGCAAGTGAGAAGCAATAATTTGTGGAAAACGTAACCTGTAAGGAAAGTTTTAAAACATCTTTAGTAATTATTCTTGGTTTTCCCCATCTTATCTTTGCCTCTTTGATACTTTCTCCTCTTGATTTGGTCATTGACACATCATTTCTTGAGAGTCTGCTCTATATTAGGCTCTGCTTTGTTCTCAGAAAACTCATGACTAATGGGAAGACAGATGGATCGGTGTCATTACGTTAAAAAAAAATGTTTATTTATTTTGAGAGAGAGAGAGTGAGAGCGCGCATGCATGTGCACAAGTGGGGGAGGGCCAGAGAGAGAGGGAGAGAGAGAATCCCAAGCAAGCTCTTCCACTGTCAGTGCAGAGCCTGACATGGGGCTCAAACTCATGAACAGTGAGATCATGACCTGAGCTGAAATCAAGAGTTGGAAGCTTAACTGACTAGGCCACTCAGGAGCCCTGTATCAGTGTCATGACTGAGGCAGCAAGTGAATACCAAGGAAGGCCCCTTAAGCAGTCTTCAGCCAGGAAGAAGGGTATTCCACGACCAGGCATAATCATGGAGATGCTGAGCTGAGTAGGAGGCAACTGGGTGAAGAAAGGGAACCAGGCTCCTCCAGCATCTGATGAAATTCTCCTCCCTGGGATGTGCCACCTTGTTGAGTTCTTGTCTGTGACATGTAGGCTGATGGGCATCTTTCAGAGCTAGTCATTTGGGGAGATGTTAATGGCTAATGTCAGGGATATTTGTCTTTAAATAACAGATCTTTGGGAATAATCCACTCAGGAGGCTACAAGCTAGCATTTATAATATTCTGCTAAAAAGTTGAGTTGCTACATTGAATGTGATAGGAGTGAGCTTAAGTTCATAACTGTTTCTGTTCAGTGTCTGGTAATATCCAATGATATAATTAACTTATATTAAACACAAATTAACATAGAAAATAAATATTTATAAAAACACCATCTGTCGATTTAAAGGGATGGGGTAAGTGTGCCACTGTGGTAAGGATAGAAGTCATTTTTAAAAAATAGTTGGATAGTTGGCCTGACAGAAGACCTAGAAAGTTCTTGAAAATTCTTCTTTTTTATCAAAATATGATTTCACTGTGTTCTTTAGAAGATTGTATGACCTTTAATCCAAGATCATCAACGTTATCTCAGTGTCTCAGTTGGACTGTGTGGCCGTGGAGAGCCAGCCGGTCCTCTTACAGACACTGGCTTTGACTTCTGGCCAGTCAATGAGGAAGTAAGAAGAAGCTGTAGTTGTCCATTCTCCATTTCATCATGGGAATTAAATAGAGCACTTCTGACTTCAGGGCTAGCAGTCTTCTATGGACACTAAATTCTCTTTGCATTAAAAAAAAAAGAGAGAAAGATTTGCACTGGTGACTCAATACCCAAGCCGGACGTAGCGTAGCGTGCTGCTTCCTATAAAAGAAATAGCAGAAGACTAATGAGCCAATAGGCTAAATGTTGGTTTTGCAGGATGACTCAACCACTGTCATTTCCACCATTAATCTCTAATAAAGGGTGTTGAGGTTCTGGGGAATATACTGTAAATAAAAATTCCATTTTTAAAAAATTGAAATTAAAGGGCTTCTTAATTGGAGTAAAACTTGGCTCTGCCTAGAATGGCATTCAGGCACTAGTTCACAGTGCACCTTCTGAGTGGGGTTTTCATGCCCCCGTAACTGCACAATTGCCTTCGCATGTCTTTTGGTTGGATGCTGACCTTTTCTCTTTTCTGGTTGCTTCCTAAGGTGTGTTATAGAAAAGACGGTGGATGGGCAGATTGTGTTCAAACTTACAATATCTGAGAAAGAGACCATGTTTTATTATCGCACAGTAAATGGTTTGCAGCCTCCAATAAAAGTAATGACACTGGGGAGAATTCTTGTGAAGAAATGGATTCATCTTAGTGTGCAGGTGAGTAAAATAAAAAATATTTAACATTTGGTTAAACACGAGGATCCGTCTTCCTTTCTTTCCTTACATGGCATCTCCCCACAAGATCTGAAGCAGTATTTTTAGATTTCATTTACGTGTAAATGACAAGGAAAGAAAAATAACATTTAAATGACCTAATGATGTATCGCTTGATAGTCCGGCATTTCCCCCCTCACCCACTGCTGTGAAAACTCCCACAGAAGCTTAGGACAATGCTCTTTGGGATGATGACAACCTCAGGGAATTTTTGTTTTATTTGGTTAATATATTTTGCTAAACAATGTGGAAGGGCTCTTTCAGTGCCTAGTACTAATTTTACCAGTCATGGCAGCATCACCGCCCCCCTGCCCCCCCGCCTGGCTGTCTTTCCCAGATAGCATCTGATGATATGAGTGAAATTTGGCTGTTGCATTAAAATGCTGACCTTAGAACTAATGAACTTTACACTTCAAACACTCAGAAAGTGTTATATTATTACTTTAGTTGTCAGCCACAGTTTGTTTTAGCCTTAGAAGCTGTTAAAGGCTGAGAGAACTGTGAGCTATCTGGTATTTTACAGTTCCTGGGAATGCAGACAGAGTGTATCCTTTTTTTTGTTTTTGTTTTTTTTTTTTTCTCCAGGGTACTGGAATGGCCCAATGTGGCCAAAAGTCATCCTTGTCTTTCACACCAGAGGTCCCGTGTGTGTAGTCCCAATTCCTCGTACTCACAGGAGTGGCCAAATAGGGGTTCGTGCAAACCCCATTCACACTAGAGGATAATTGTACCCTTATTCTTTTTTTTAAGTTTGTTTATTTATTTATTTATTTATTTATTTATTTATTTAGAAGGAGAACATGAGCAGGTGAGGGAGCAGAGAGACTGGGAGAGAGAGAATCCCAAGGAGCTTTGTGCTGTCATCTTGTAGCCTGACATGGGGCTTGATAAACTGAATCGTTAAATCATCACCTGAGCAGAAACCAGGAGTCAGATGCTGAACCAACTGAGCCACGCAGGCACCCCATACCCTCATTTTTTTTTATTGAAATGATCTTTGATTTTTCACACTGTTCTTGCAGCCTGAAGCAGTTATCAAGTAGACTTCCTTAGAGGGCCTTGAGAATTGTTATTTGGGTTTTAAAGTTTATTTCAGCACAGATATCATTCTTGAGGATTTCAGTACACTTTGTGACATATCTTTGTTTTGCCTGATTATAACTGTGAAGTTCTGTCATGCCTTTGCGTAGTACATTAAAGGCCTTAGGAAGAAAATTTAAAATATAAATGCAAAGAGGTAACAATGATTGATTTCTACAGGAAGGTATTGAGAAAGTAATATCAAATCAGGGTGTTTTGCCTTATGTACTTGGCTTTTACTTAGCGTATGGGTTTATCAAATGCAGTTGGCAGGGGGCAACATTCCAGAGCACTAGGGTTTGGAGGGTAAGTCATGTCTGGTTATAAGGCCCTGTCTATAGCACATGATGGGTTCAATCTGGTGGTGTTTGCTTCTCATTTGTTCGGTAGTTACAGATAGGGGACTAATTTGTTCTATATCTTGAAATTGTCCATTTCCCCCACTGACCAGTGCAACAGAATTGGTTTATAATGTTAAAAATAGGAAAATAGAAACTGTTGAAGAAGATGTCAAATAGATAATGTTGGTTACGTATCTTTGTATAAACAATTGTTAAAAAATGTTTTTTGGTTTTTCTTTTTTTACTTCCCTTTATTTTGCCTTATCTGTGAAACTGCCATGTTTTGGCAGGCAATACTACATTAAAAGCTTTACAAAAGAAAGTTTAAAATCCAAATGTGAAAAGGTAACCATGACTGAATTACTTTCCTAGGAGTAAAATGCTCTTAGAGTGCCTGTTGAAATCAGCATTATCATTTCAATACATGTCAAATATGAGTCATTTCCTAGTTTAGGCAAAAATTTCTTTATAAATCATTAAGTCGTTCCCTTCTTTAAAGAAAAGGTTAAAGTCCTTATGATTTAATGAGACTGCTTTATTTCATATCTGTTTGACTATCAAGAGAAAACTTGTCCTCTCCAATTTGTATATTTCTTTTATTTTTTTTTTGCATAAGTTTTCCCCCATTCTTCATTTTACATTAAAACTATGAAGTGGTCATAAAACATTAGAAAAACCATATCGATCAGTCACTGGTTCACCTGGCATTTTTTAGTGGATTTGGAGACACCCAGCATTATGAGAATCTGGATTCATTCAAATGAAAATTAGAGTGATTATTGACTCTAAATCAGAGATCTGCATAGGCTTCCTTTAGATTTGACATCAGTTTGAATACATTTAAGATGTTATGAAATTTATAATAATTCATATTATAGATGTTTAAAAAGGAACATGCTCATTCTTTAAAGGGTGTTATAGTGTAGTAGGGAGGATAAGAGATCAGAATTAGGGATAATTTATTCAAGTAATGCTACTCGGTCATCTTAACAAAACCATTTGACTTAGTTTCCTTACTTATGTGATATGAGGTTTGGACTAGGTGATAAAGGGAGGCTTCCCTGAATTCTTCCTGAATGCACATAAAGGAGTAAGTGGAGTGTGAAGTGAGGCACAGTTGAAGTACAAAAAGCTCTTGAGTGGGGCGCCTGGGTGGCTCAGTTGGTTAAGCATCTGACTTGTGCTCAGGTCATGATCCCACGGTTTGTGAGTTTGAGCCCTGCTTTGGGCAAGCTCTACCATGCTTCGGGTAAGCTCTGTTTCTCTTTCTCTCCCTCTCTCTCTCTCTCTCTCCCCCTCCATTCACTTATGCCCTCTTTCTCAGTCTCTAAAACATAAAGGAAAGAAAGCTCTTGAGTTGTGTGGGGTTGTCTAGATGGTGACAGAGCCTGCTCTGTGAGCTTACCATCTGGCTTATGCTTTTTTCTGCTTCCCCATGCTGTCTAGCATTCATAGAGAAACTTTTTTTCTGGTAGATTTTCTGGCCAAGATATGGACAAAAGCAGTTTCCAACTCTGTCACTGTATACCTGCAAAGAATATGTTATAAAATGTAACTTGCTGTTGCATTATTATATAGTACATCCAAATTCTGTTTGATTTGTGAATTAGAGATTTCTATCATGCTGGGCATAAGATAGAGCACATAATCGATAATCCAGTTTAGTCTCATTTCAGATTGCAAATCTAATTAATGTGTATGCATATTTTTACTCATCTTCCAATATGGTCATAAAGCAATGAACTTATATGGGATGTGCATGTGCATGTGTGTATATGTGTGTGTAAAAATAAAACACCTTTACTCATAAAATTGGCTCAGAAACCAGAATTTAACTTACAAAGGGCTAGTGACATAAAATTAATGAACAGGTCTGACCTTACACCTTACCTCAGACAGTTCACTCAGTATCAGCTTTCCATCAGTAAAATCAGAATTTTAATTTCCCAAATTCAGAAAACAGAAATGAGTTTTAAATAATTAAATCCCTGGGCAAAAAAGATGCCAGGAAGAGGCAGACATACTGAACATTGGAGGTCTAGTTTCTTAAACAAAAGATGCCCGATGTTATAGTAATGGATCTAACAGCTTTTATTCTAGAACTAGCATTTTGAAGCTTCAACCTGTTGGAAAATGATTAGTTTTTAAATTAATATTCATTCAGGGACTTGAATCTGACACGATTGCCAATTTAAATTTCACTTTGGGGTTTAATATATTGGCTATTTCAAATTATATCAAGCTGAAATTCGTTATGTCATATTTTTTGTACTAAACCTGGAAAAAATCAATTCAGACTTTTTATTATCAAATGGGGAACACTGATAACATTAGCAGATTTTTTAAAGCTTAGTTTTCATATTGAATCAGCACGTGCTTCTAGTTCTTGCGAGAGATCTCTTTTGATTTTCTTTCTCAAAAAAAAAGTTTTGAAATACCTGAAGAATTTTACTTCCACAGTTCGTTATGGGTTGGTAGGTGAGACAACTTAACAGCATGCTCACATTTAGATGCCTATCATTTAAAAGTAGAAACTCAGCCTTTCTTATGAAAATACTGTTTTCCCTTAAACAGTTCCACATATTTCATAGGACAAATAGCATCAAAGAACCATCACTATAGAAATCCTTCAGTAATTATGCTGAAATACAGTAAAGCAATTTATAATTTGAAACTGATGAGATACTGCAACTCTGGAAGCAAGAAATGGTTTAGCAGGGAGGTTATATGCATTTTCTATGCTCTTTTTGAAGGCTCCTTGAGACCCTGACAGTTCAAGAGCCAAAGACGGTTCTAGCCACGGTAATGTGAAAAAGAGCAGTTCTAATCTAATACAATGAAGGAAAGAATGCATGGTAAATCAAGTTTTTGGAATCAATAGATGAAGAATAGGGGGTTAATAATCACCGTTTGCTCATGAAATACGTTCTTTTGATTTATGTATTCAATCTGAAAAAGGAAAACTATTGATAGTTCTGAAGAAAAAGAAAATGCAATTTAGCCAACATTGCGAGAATAGATAAACCAAGTCTCTCAATTAATCTCTGCGGTGTATGCCCATGTGCACACTTTATCAAGGTATTCCCATGTCTCTATTGATTGAGGGAACATAGAATGTCCATGCAACCTTATGGAAGCTTCCTCATTCAGTTCAGTAAGCTCTGTGCACTGGGATTCTCATGGGAATACCACCTCAATTCTCATCCCAAAAGACTCTCAATCCACATTGTTTCTTTAATAATTTCCAAAGTTTTACCTATAAGTGTCGATGCAAATGTTAAACATTGCGTATTTGTGCAAAGCCTTCTGTTTGTATCCAGCCAGCCGAATGTCACCTGAGTTAGTTGAACAGTTTTAGTTATCTAAAACTAATTACATATTCATTGAATTTACCAAATTATATTTTAGAATAATCAGTTAAAAATGCTGATAATAATAGCTGCCATTGAGCACCGATTATATGTACTGTATTAAACATGGTATATGGTTAAATTTTAAGTGCTAATAATAGTTCTGTGCCATTGGCTTATCTCCATTTCAGAGATGAGAAAAATGATCCTTGGATAGGTTAAGTTAGATTTATAGTCTCTAGTTTTTCTGATCTTTAGCTAAAAATATAAGTTGCCATGAACCTAGGTCACTATGATGATCTAAGGAGGGGTTATTTGAATCCCCTTACCTAAAAAACAAAGAACTGAAGACATATTTGTAAAATAAATATAAATTGTTTTCTTCCCATTTGTTGTAATGTAAATATTTGTAATGCTTCACATATGGACATGATTTGTACAAATAATTAAAATCAATGTATTTTACAACTATATCACTCATTGCGACAAATGGTTTAAATGTACAACAGCGTGTAATTTTATAAAAAGTTCTGCTCTATATGTCTATGGTTTATGACAGTCAGGAATGACTTCAGTGGGTTAAAGAAAGAATATCCCATTTAACTCATCCTGCTCACCTGATCCATGACATGCAGAACCAAGACTTGTTGTGATCCAACAAAATAAAAAGGAGGGATTCTTTCCACTTGATTATGGAGAGAGGTGAAACCATCCAAGTAAAAATTATTCTCTGTACATTTTTGCATGTGACTTTAAACTACAATATTTAGTCAGAAGGGAAGGCTTTAATTGTTTACATTTTACTTCAAAACTGTGCAACCTTAAGGAAAATCATGTAACTCCTCAAAATGTTACCTGCCCATTAGAAATTGTGAACAAAGATAAACCCCAGCCTATTTGGCTTACACTGTAAATGTGACATGCAAAGAAAATAATGCTTGGTAAAGCATATTATAGTCTGCTATGATGGAGCTTACAGTCTATTAGGAGAAAAAGACAATCAAATAATCACACCAATGAAAGCAAAATTATAACTGTAATATGTTCTATGGGATCATATGAAGGACAATTTGATCATATCACTGAAGTCAAGGAAGGCTTACTTGAAGAAATTATATTAGACATGTGTATTAGTGTTCTAGGTCTGCCCTAAAAAAAGGCACCAACTGGGTAGCTTAAAACAAAAATTTATTGTAACACAGTTCTTGAGCTAGAAGTTTGAAATCAAGGTGTCCACACAGCCATGGATGCTTTCTCTATAACCTGTTGAGGAGTGTCCTTCCTTGCTTTTGGCTTCTGCTGTTTGCCAGCAATTCTTAGCTTTTAAAAGTTTTTTGTCCATTCATCTCTGAAGGAGAGAGACAGAGAGCAACTGGGGGAGGGGCAGAGAGAGAGGGAGACAGAGATTCCAAAGCAGGCTCCAGGCTCTAAGCTGTCAGCACAGCGCCTAACACTGGGCTCGAACTCACGAACTGTGAGATTATGACCTGAGCTGAAGTCAGACGCTTAACCAACTGAGCCACTGAGGCACCCCAGCAATTCTTAGCTTTAGATGCCTCACACCAAATCTCTGCCTCCATTATCACCTGGCCATCTTCTCTGCTTGTGTCAGTGTCTTCTCTTCCTATAAAGAGCCTACTTATATCAGATTAGGACCCACCCTAATTCAGTAAGACCTCATTTTAACTGATTGTATCTGGGAAGCCCCTATATCCAAAAAAGGTCATTTTTATAAGCACTGGGCATTAACATTTCAATCTATCTTTGTGGGGGACACAATTCAGTGGATAATGAGATGTATTCAATAGAATGCATAGGATTCAACTAGGCAAAGAAAGTAGAGAACATTCTATACATGCATAGCAAATCACACAAACACCCTTTCATAAAAGAGAATATGTTCCATGTGAACAATTAAAAGGCCTGTGTGGGTAGAATGCAGCAAAGCGGAACAGCATGTAAAATAAGCCAGAGGGTTTGGAAGAGGCTGTATTTTAAAGAACATAGTTGGCCATGTTAAAATGTTTTTAGTGGGACTGTACTGAAATGTTGTATGTAAGGACCAGGAGATGGGAGGGGGGGAAGGGGAGGGAGGGAAAATGTATCACCTAAGCAGATGATCTTTTCATAAAAACCCCTTTGGTTTCAGTGAAGGAGAACAGTTTGCATGAGGTTAAGCATAAAAGGTTGTTAGGCTGTGCTCATGCTCCCCAGTGAGACAGAAGTATACCCTGAGCTATAATAATGATAGTAGATATTTAGAGACGTGGTCATGTTTGAGAGCTATTTGGGAATTTAAAATAAAGAACTTGTTGATGGAAGAAATTGGAGGTTAAGGGAAGGGAGTTCTGATAAATCCCAGATTTCAGGCTTGGACAATTGGATGGATATGTTTCATTTGCTTAAATAGAAACACTAGAGGAGAATCAGATTTTTGATACTTGGCACAAATGAGCTAGAATTCAGCTCAAGGCAATAATTCTCAATTATAGAAATCATTAGTATCGTAGAAACTTTAGAAAATATTTTGATGCCCATACTCCATTATGTCTTTGTTGATCTGGGGTGAGGGCCAAGTATTATTTCTTCTTTCCCTCCTTCCTCCATGGATTAAAAAGTATGTATCAAAATAAAATAATCTGAATTCAAGACTGGAAATGATCAAGAAAGATGTCAGGAAAGATGCATTTGGAAAGTAGCATGTGAGTTAACTCTTGAAGCTAGATGGGATTTAAATAGGTGGAGAAGAAGAGGAAAGAAAAATTCTATAGACCAAAAGCAGGGGAACATTTCCTCGGAGATGAAAATATCAAAAGGTTTCACTAAGAGGGAAGGGTCTGAGTTTCTTAGAAAGATATACATCAAGTGTTAAATTAAAACAGGCTGAAAAAGATAGCTTAGAGGTTTACATAATGTTATGGAATTTTTTTTTTCCCTCCAGACCAGCAACCCATATATTTTCACCTGTTCCTAGTCCAATCTATTTGGTAACTACTATAAACCATTAGTATAGAAACAATGTGTGTGTGTGTGTATACATATATATATATGTATATCAAAAAAAATTAGCTAATGTGTGCAGAAAATCATTACACATCACATTGTAATGTTTATCCTTTTCAAATCTGAATGTTATCAGTCTCCTATATCACAGCAAAAATTTAAACTCAATAAGTCCTTTCCTATGGAAAACACATCCAATCAAGATCTAAATCAAGCTGGGAGTAAATAAATATTTCAAGTTAGAAAGTGGTATTTGAAGAATTGACCATTTTTTCTTGCTTGAAAATGGCTGATTCTCAGTTAATAGGGCCAATAGCTCTAAATATATAGCCAATAGCTATAAAATACAAAAAGAAAATATATATAAAATAGTACACATTATTACATATACTACTAAAATTGAAAGTTGCTATAAAAAGGAGAGTATTTTCCAATGTCTATGTATTTGTTTCAACGATCTCTAGTCTTGAAATGCCACTATGGTAATTCTGTAAAATTTGTAATGGTCAAAATTTGATGGTAGTGCTTTTTAAAACCTATCTTATTTAATGGAATTGTCATTTATATTATATCATTTTCATCTAAGAGCCAAATATAATAAGACAGATAATTTGTGCTTTTTTTTTGTGGATAGGCATTCTTGTGCCCACAGGGCTAACTGATGCCTTCAGTTATACATGAACAATTACCACTAAAGTCAGAAAGAGAACAGTGTGCATATAACCTAGGGCAGAATTTGGCCTATGGTATGTATCACTTGGTAATGGAATGGAGAATATGACTTTATTTAAACATGGACTTTAATAGTTTTATTTTCCCATACTGTTTCCCTTGGTATTTCTCTCTCTAAAATATAACATTCAAGTGTTCCCAGCAGCTGCATTGCTCTGGATGCATAATAAAGGCATATGTTCAAGATACTAGTTTAGATATCCATAAGCCAAAAAAAGAATAGTTAAAATTAAAACGAATTAAGAAAACTTTCCCAAGAATGGAAAGGCTTTAATAGGTTTTTTAATCTTCTAATTAACTACAGCACTGAAAAATACTGATATTTATAAATTATTTATATAATTGTATATGTATATTATAAGCGCTTATGTCAGAAAAAGCAATTTCATTCTACTTTCTAAAGCTTACATGAAATAATCCCTAAAAAAATTGAATTGCATATTCTAGAAGTAGAAAAATAATTGGATCAATTTTGTTTATGCTTGGTGTTCATGCTTCTCAATCTGGGGAGGAAGGAAAGGATGAAAAAAATGGGGGAAGCAACAGAAGGCATTTGTGTTGCAGGGTAGAGAAGGTGGATAGAGAGAAGCCAGGGGCCTGGGGAGACTCAGCCTCTGTCAATTTCATTGTAGCAGAGGTTGACCAAGAAAGTTCAGATTATGGGGGCGCCTGGGTGGCTCAGTCGGTCGAGTGACCGACTTCATCTCAGGTCATGATCTCACGGTTCGTGGGTTCAAGCCTCACATCGGGCTCTGTGATAAGGGCTAAGAGCCTGGAACCTGCTTCAGATTCTGCGTCTCCCTTGCTCTCTGCCCCTCCCCCACTCACACTCTGTCCCTGTCTCTCTCTCTCTCTCTCTCTCAAATATAAATAAATGTTAAAAAAAAATTGAAAAAAAAAAAGAAAGTTCAGATTATGGACATATAGTATGTAACTTTAAATTGTTTGCTTTCTGGGATACAAATCCCTTGTATTATCCTAATTGTACTATGTTTGTTACATGTAGCCATTTTGGGAGTGTTGGCACTAAGGAATTTATAGAAAGGACTTGGCTTCAATGTTTGGGTTGAAAATCATGTAGAGATGCCCACCCTCCCCACCCCAACCCCACTCTCTGCCTAGTGACTCCCACTATGGTGCTATTCCTACTAGGAAGGAGGTGTGCCTCCAGGCCAAGGACAAAGCCTCCCTTCCCTAACCCCACTCCACACCCACTCCTTTATTGATCCATGCTAAGGCTTTGGGGAGCAGGAAGGGAACCATTCACGTGTGGCATCACAGGATCTGGCCCAGAGACTAGTCTCTGGGGACTCTCTTGCCCTCAGGTTTGCTCCATGCCCCCTCCCCCACCTCATCTGTGAGAGGTGCTCCTCCTTTTCTCAGGGAGCAGCCCCATGGCTCCAGTTGAAGATACCTGACGGAAAGGTTGGCACCTAACACCCCATGGCTGACCTTTCCCTCTTTCCTCCTCCTACCCTTCCTCCCTCCTCCTTTCCTACAGCTCTCCTTCCCTCTCTGCTTTCCTTCCTTTCTCTTCAGGTCTGTGAGGCTGACTCTCCTAGAACAGGCTGTGACTCAGGGTTAGGTGATTTGGTGCTTTGTCAGGGGACCAGAGGACTGCCACCAGGCGAATGACTCACTTCCCCTGGTAGGGACAGCATGTGCAGTCTGCCTTAGTTCTTGTTGTCTGTGGCTGCTGGTCTGGTCACATCACCCCAGAGCAGGACTTCCTGCAGGTGGGTGGGACCTTCGTGTTTTAAAGGGGGACTTCTCTGTCTGGCTTCTTCTGGAACATTCTCTTTTCCCAGACTTGGTTGAAAAGTGGGGTGGGGTTGGGGGAAAGTCTTGGCAGGCTTGGTATGTGCTCACTTCCTGGTTGTGCTTTAGTTGCCCTGAGCTGTGAGGGTCTGAGGGGCACCTCAACGGAGGCACAGTGGGCACAGGTAGGGCCGGAGACTATCAGGAGCAGGAGATACGTGGAAGTGTTTGATGCAAACATCTGCATTTTTTTTAAATATGAAATTTATTGTCAGATTGGTTTCCATACAACACCCAGTGCTCATCCCAACAGGTGCCCTCCTCAATGCCCATCACCCACTTTCCCTTCCCACCCACCTCCCATCAACCCTCAGTTTAGTCTCAGTTTTTTTTTTTTTATTTTTTTTTCAACATTTTTATTTTATTTTTGGGACAGAGAGAGACAGAGCATGAACGGGGGAGGGGCAGAGAGAGAGGGAGACACAGCATCTGAAACAGGCTCCAGGCTCTGAGCCATCAGCCCAGAGCCCGACGCGGGGCTCGAACTCACGGACCGCGAGATCGTGACCTGGCTGAAGTCGGACCCTTAACCGACTGCGCCACCCAGGCGCCCCTAGTCTCAGTTTTTAAGAGTTTCTTATGGTTTGCATTTTCTTTTCTTCAGGTCTGATGAAAGGGCCAGATGAGCAGGCAAAGAATAACAATAGGCAAGTGTAAGATTACTTTGAAATTAAAAAAAGAGAAATGGAGAAAAGAGGAGAAAAAAGAAAAATGTTGGGGGGGTGCTCATCTGAAATACAATATTCCCTAAAGGGGGACCCTATGTATTCCCCCCATGTTCGGTTTTCCTGGCCTGACAGAGCACGCCTCAGCTCACCGTGGTGGTACACAGTCTAGTGCCCTAGAGCTCATTAGAAGAAGGCAAACAACCGTTGAGCAGAATTGGTATAGTCCAATAGGTCTACCATTTTCATGAACACCTACAAGGTAGAAATGCCTGTACCAGCCTGGAATGGGCCCCTTAGATGCAGATACCTTGAAGCTATTTCTTAGGAGTGCCTCCCCAGCCCCCCCCAAAATGTAGGGAGATAATAAAAACAAAGGATTGAGCTGCAAATGAGATGGACTCTGTGAGTATACATATTGGGACATATGCTATTATAATTTAATCCCCTAAACGTCTGCAACAGTCTCAGGCAGAGCATCTTACAGTATGTGGGAAGAGGCTTTTGTAAATATTATAAAGAAGTGCAACCCAGAAATTTTGAAAACTGGGAAGCACTAAGCTCGGAGAGGCCTGGTATAGATAATGCTCATCTATTTTTGTTTTTGTTTTTTATGTATTTATTTTGAGAGAGAAAGTGTGCATGCAAGAGAGGGAGGGGCAGAGAGAGAGAGGGAGGGGCAGAGAAAGAGAGAGAGAGAGAGAGAGAGAGAGAGAGAGAGAGAATCCCAAATAGGCTCTGTGTTATCAGCACAAAGCCCCATACGGGTACTTGAACTCAAGAACCACGAGATCATGACCTGAGACAGACTCAAACGTCAGACTCTTAACTGACTGAGCCACCTAGGTGCCCCTATGTTCTTGTTTATTTTTAGTTACATTAAAAAGAAAGATAATTCTAGATTCATAGGCACTTATGAGAAACAAACTAAGAGAGCCCATGTAGCCTTTATCCATTTCCACCAGTGGTAATTGCACGAGTATTGTACAATCCTGTGACCAGGATATTGACATTGATACAGTCCCCCTTCCCCATTCAATTTAAATTTCCTGTTTTTCTTGTACTGGTGCGGGTATAGTTCTGTACCATTTATCACATGTGTAGATTTGCACATCCACCATGGTCAAGATATAGAACAGTACCATCACTATGAGACTACCCATGTTGCCCTTTTATAAGTACTACCCACTTTGTTCCTTCCTTCACTGAAGCCCCAGATCCCTAACTTCTGGAAACCACTAATGTATTCTCCATTTCTAAAATTTTGTGTTTTCAAAATGTCCTATATATGGAATCGCACAGTATGCAACCTTTTGAGTTTTTTTTCCTTCAATGTAATTCCATGGATATTCATCTAAGTTGTTGAGCTGTCAATGGTTAGTTCTTTTTTGTTGATGAGTGGGATTCCATGGTATGGTATTGATGAACCAGTTTAATCATTCACCCTTTGAAGGACATCTGGGTCGTTTCCAGTTGTTGACTGTTAGGAATACAGTTAACATAAACATTATATATGGGTTTTGTTAACATACATTTTTATTTTTCTTAGATAAGTGCCCAAGAGTGCTATTGTTGGGTTGTATGGCAGTTGCATGTTGAGTGCGTTAAGAAACTGACAAACTCTTTTCCAAGGTGACTGTACCATTTAAAATTGTGACCAGTGATGTATGAATGATTCAGTTTCTCTACAACCTTGCTGGTACTTAATGTTGCTACTATTTTTATTTTAACCATTCTGATAGGTATGTTGTGATATCTCACTGTAGTTTTAATTTGCATTTCCCCAATACCTAATGATGTTGAGTATCTTTTCACATGCTTGTTTGCAGTCTCTATATCCTATTTGTGACATGCCTTTTGAACATTTTCTAATTGTATTGCTTCTTTGTAGCTCCTTTTAAGAAAAATACTCTGAACAGAGTCTTTCACAGAACAAAAGTTTACGTTTTAATGAGGTCCAGTGTATCAGTCTTTTTTTTTATGAATCATGCTTTTAGAGTGAAGTCTATGGTTGTTCCGTTTTGTTTTATTTTGCTTTGCTTTGTTTTGCCTAGCCCTAAATCCTGAAGATTTTTGCCTATATTTTTTTTTCCAAAAGCATTTTATTTTATTATTATTTATATATTTTTTATTTTAAGGCTGTGTTCTGTTTTGAGTTAATGTAGTAGGTGTGAGATTTAGATTGAAGGTTTTGTTTGTTTGCTAGTGGATGTCCAAATAGTCCAGGAAAATTCGTTGGAGAGGGTATCCTTCCTCCATTGATTTGTTTTTGCACGTTTGTCAGATATCAGTTGGGCATTTTTGTGTGGGTCTATTTCTGGATTATCTATTCCTTTTCATTAATCTACATGTGTGTCCCTCTATCGATATCAAGTAGTCTCGATTACTGTGAGCCTTAATATCTGGTAGAGTGACTCCTCTTACTTCCTTTCTTTCTTCCTTCTTCTTCTTTTTAAATTTTTTGTTTTACACTTTTCAGGGCCTGAGTCTTTCCATATAAGTTTTAGAATAAGTTTCACTATATTTGCAAAATGTCTTCTTCAGATTTTGGTAGCAATTACAATTAAGTCTATAAATCAACTTGTAGTAAATTGGTATTTTTAACTATGCTGAATTTTCTAATATATAAACATGGTAAATAGCTCCATTTATTTATTTTTTGATTGCTTTTATCAGCATTTTATAATTTTAGTGTAAAGAGTCGGTACATGTTTTACTATTTATTCGTGTTTCATTTTCTTTAGAGTGACTGAAATTGGTCTTGTGTTTTAAATTTTGGTTTCCACATGTTTATTGTTAGCATATAGAAACATTATTAATTTGGGGGGGGTTGATCTTATATTTGGGGACCGCACTAAACTGATTTATTCTGCAAGTTCTTTTATAAGTTTGGATTTTCTATATAGGCAATCATGTCATTTACAATTAGTGGCAACTTTATTTCTTTTCAATCTGTATAGTTTTTATTTCTTGTTGAAGTAGCTAAAATTTCTAGTACCATGTTGACAAAGTGATAAGAGCAAACATCCTTGCCTGGCTCCTAATCTTAGACAGAAAACTTTAGGTTTTTCATCATTAAGTATTATGTTAGCTGTAGATTTTTATACATGTTTATCAAGTTGAGGAAGTTTCCTTCTAATCCGAATTTATTCAGAGATTTTATTATAAATGTTGGATTTCGTCAAAGGTTTTGGTTGCATCAATTGATATGATCATGTGATTTTTCTTCTTTAGCCTGTTTTTTTATTATTATTTTATTTTTTAGATGTAATTTTGTTGTCAAATTGGCTAACAATGTATAAAGTGTGCTCTTGGTTTTTGGGGTAGATTCCCGTGGTTCATCGCTTATATACAACACCCAGTGCTCATCTCAACAAGTGCCCTCCTCAATGCCCATCACCCATTTTTCCCCTCTCCCCCCACATCCCCCTTCCACCCTCAGTTTGTTCTCTATTAATATGGTTGATTACAATGATTTTTCAAGTGTTGACCCGACATTACCTTCCTGGAATAAATCCCACTTGGTCATGATGGTAATTCCTTTTGTGCATTGCTGGATTTGATTTGCTAATATATTTTTGTGAGGATTTTTACATCTTTGTTCATGAGGTCTGTAATTTTCCTTTGTTTTACTATCTTGTTATTAGGTTAATACTGTCTTCATAAAATGAGTTGGGAAGTGCTCCCTCCTTTTGTTTTCTAGAGTAGATTATGTAAGATTGGTGTTAATTCTTCCCTAAATGTGTCATAGAAGTCTTCAGATTTCCACTGAAATTGTCTGGCCTTGGAGATCTCATTTTTGGAGTTTTAAATAAAACTAGGATTCTTTAATGGTCACAAGAATATTTAGATTGTCTATTTCATCTTGTTTGGCTTTAGTTTGTAGTTTTCAGGGAATTGGTCCGTTTCTTCTCTGTTTCATTTGTAATATTGTACATATTATCCTTTTATTATCCCTTATTATAATTTTACTGGTTATAGGATCTAAAATGATATTCCCTGTTTCATGCCTTTTCTTATATTTGTTTGTTATGCTAGCATTTTGTTAAGTCATGTTTATCAGTTTTTTGGATATTTTTGAGAAACCAAATTGTCCTCTTGATTTGTCTCTATTTTCCTATTTTTATTTCATGGATTTCTGATCTTATATTTATTATTTCCTTTCCTCTGCTTGCTTCAGGCTATTTTGCTTTTTTTTTCTAATTTCTTGACGTAGGAACTTAGATTAATGTTTTAAGACTTTTTTAAAAAAAACATAATATTTAGTTTAGTTCTGTAATGTGTAATTAAATTTAGTGTTTATTGTGATATATTTCCCTCCTCACACTATTTTGGCTGCATCCACATATTTTCCCCCATATTTTAGTATGTTGTATTTTAATTTCATTCAGTTGTATGTCTTTTTTATTTCCTTTGAAACTTCCTCTTGATTCATGGATTAATTAGACATATACTGTTTAGTTTCCAAGAACATGAAGATTTCAAAAATTATATTTCTGTTATTGACTACAAATTTGAATCCACTGTGGTCAAAGAATGCACTCTGTGATTTCAATTCTATAAAATTTGTTGGAGTTTATTTTGTTTGTTTTTAATGGACCTAGATGTAGGTAGTCTGACTTCAAGACTGTTTCATGAGAACTTGAGGGGCACCTTGGTGGCTCAGTCAGTTGAGTGTCTGACTTCAGGTCACGATCTCGTGGTTCATGAGTTTGAGCCCCATGTTGGGCTCTGGGCTGATGGCTCGGAGCCTTGAGCCTTCTTTAGATTCTTTGTCTCCCTCTCTCTCTGCCCCTACCGTGCTCACACTCTGTCTCTCCCTCAAAAATAAATATAAAAAAAAGTGTTTCATGAGCACTTGAAATTAATGTGTATTCTGGTGTTTTGTGTAGCATGTTTTATATATATATTATATATATATATTACATATAGTAAATATATATAATATATATAAAATATGTTATATATACTAAATATATATATTATAATATAATTATAATTAAAAATATAATCATATAACGAATTAAAATGTAATTAATATAATATGTAATGTATATTATATAGTAAGTATATAATATATATTATATGTAATATGCATTATACATAAAATATATGTAATATATGTAAAATATATAATATATAATATACTGTATATATTTGTATATATTCTGTATATCAATTTTCTATCTATATCAATCAAACTATTGACCTACCTAATTTTGTAGATTTTATTTTTTTAGTTTATTTTCCTTTATTTTTTATCTTTTTATATTTACATCCAAATTAGCATATAGTGTAACAATGATTTCAGGAGTAGATTCCTTAGTGTCCCTTACCCATTTAGCCCATCCCCCCTCCTACAAGCCCTCCAGTAACCCTCAGTTTGTTCTCCATATTTATGAGTCTCTTCTGTTTTGTCCTCCTCCCTGTTTTTATATTACTTTTGTTTCCCTTCTTATGTTCATCTGTTTTGTCTCTTAAAGTCCTCATATGAATGAAGTCATGATTTTTTACTTTCTCTGACTAATTTCACTTACGATAATACCCTACAGTTCCATCCACATAGTTGCAAATGGCAAGATTTCATTCTTTTTGATTGTCGAGTAATACTCCATTGTATATATATACCACTTCTTCTTTATCCATTCATCCATCAATGGACATTTGGGCTTTTTCCATACTTTGGCTACTGTTGATAGTGCTACTATAAACATGGGGGTGCATGCATCCCTTCAAAACAGCACATCTGTATCCCTTGGATAAATGCCTAGTAGTGCAATTGCTGGGTTGTAGGGTAGTTCTATTTTTAGTTTTTTGAGGAACCTTCATACTGTTTTCCAGAGTGGCTGTACCAGCTTTCATTGGCCACCAACAATGCAAAAGAGATTCTCTGCATCCTCGCCAACATCTGTTGCCTGAGTTGTTAATGTTAGCCATTCTTACAGGTGTAAGGTAGTATCTCATTGTGATTTTTAATTTGTGTTTCCCTAATGATGAGTGATATTGAGCATTTTTTCATGTGTTGGTTGGCCATCTGGATGTCTTCTTTGGAGAAGTGTCTATTCATGTCTTTTGCCCGTTTCTTTACTGGATTATTTGTGTTTTGGGTGCTGAGTTTGATAAGTTCTTTATGGATTTTGGATACTAACCCTTTATCTGATATGTCATTTGCAAATATCATCTCCCATTCTGTCGGTTGCCTTTTAGTTTTGCTGATTGTTTCCTTCACTGTGCAGAAGCTTTTTATTTTGATGAGGTCCCAGTAGTTCATTTTTGCTTTTGTTTCCCTTGCCTCCAGAGACGTGTTGAGTAAGAAGTTGCTGTGGCCAAGATCAAGAGGTTTTTGCCTGCTTTCTCCTCGAGGATTTTGATGGCTTCCTGTCTTACATTGAGGTCTTTCATCCATTTTGAGTTTCTTTTTGTGTATGGTGTAAAAAAGTGGTCCAGGTTCATTCTTCTGCATGCCACTGTCCAGTTTTCCCAGCACCACTTGCTGAAGAGACTGTCTTTATTCCATTGGATATTCTTTCCTGCTTTGTCAAAGGTTAGTTGGCCATACGTTTGTGGGTCCATTTCTGGGTTCTCTATTCTTTTCCATTGATCTGAGTGTCTGTTCTTGTGCCAGTACCATGCTGTCTTGATGATTACAGCTTTGTAGTGTAGCTTTAAGTCTGGGATTTTAATGCCTCCTGCTTTGGTTTTCTTTTTCAAGATTGCTTTGGCTATTTGGGGTCTTTTCTGGTTCCATACACGTTTTAGGATTATTTGTTCTAGCTCTGTGAAGAATGCTGGTGTTACTTTGATAGGGACTGCATTGAATATGTAGATTGCTTTGGGTAGTATTGACATTTTAACAATATTTGTTCTTCCTATCCAGGATCATGGAATCTTTTTCCATTTTTTTGTGTCTTCTTCCATTTCTTTCATAAGCTTTCTATAGTTTTCAGTGTATAGATTTTTTCACCTCTTTGGTTAGATTTATTGCTAGGTATTTTATGGCTTTTGGTGCAATTGTAAATGGGATCAATTTCTTGATTTCCCTTTCTGTGGCTTCATTGTTGGTGTATAGGAATGCAACTGACTTCTGTGCATTGATTTTATATCTTGCAACTTTGCTGAATTCATGAATCAGTTCTAGCAGTTTTTTGGTGGAATTGTTTGGGTTTTCCATATAGAGTATCATGTGATCTGCGAAGAGTGAAAGTTTGACTTCCTTCTGACTGATTTGGATGCCTTTCATTTCTTTGTGTTATCTGATTGCAGAGGCTAAGACTTCCAATACTATGTTGAGTAACAGTGGTGAGAGTGGACATCCCTGTCTTGTTCCTGACCTTAGGGGGAAAGCTCTCAGTTTTTCCCCATTGAGGAAGATATTAGCATTGGGTCTTTAATATATGGCTTTTATGATCTCGAATGCTCCTTCTATCCCTACTTTCTTGAGGGTTTTTATCAAAAAAGGATGCTGTATTTTGTCAAATGCTTTCTCTGCATCTATTGAGGTCAAATGGTTCTTGTCCTTTCTTTTATTGATGTGATGAATCATGTTACTTGTTTTGTGGATATTGAACCAGCCCTGCATCCCAGGTATAAATCCCACTTGGTTGTGGTGAATAATTTTTTTAATGTGTTGTTGGATCTGGTTGGCTAATATCGCGCTAAGGATTTTTGCATCCATGTTTAATCAGGGAAATTGGTCTATAGTTCTTTTTAGTGGGGTCTCTGTCTCCTTTTGGAATCAAGGTAATGCTGGCTTCATAGAAATGTTTGGAAGTTTTCCTTCCATTTCTATTTTTTTGGAATACCTTCAAGAGAATAGGTGTTAACTCTTCCTTAAATGTTTGGTAGAATTCTCCTGGAAAGCCATATGGCCCTGGACTCTTGTTTTTGACAGATTTTTGATTACTAATTCTATTTCCTTACTGGTTATGGGTCTGTTCAAATTTTCTATTTCTTACTGTTTTGGTTTTGGTAGTGTATATGTTTCTAGGAATTTGTCCATTTCTTCCAGATTGTCCATTTTATTGGCATATAATTTCTCATAATATTCTCTTACTATTGTTTGTATTTCTGCTGTGTTGGTTGTGATCTCTCCTCTTTCATTCTTGATTTTGTTTATTTGGGTCCTTTCCTTTTTCTTTTTGATCAAACTGGCTAGTGGTTTATCAATTTTGTTAATTCTTTCAAAGAACCAGATTCTGGTTTCACTGATCTGTTCTACTGTTTTTTTTGTTTGTTTGTTTGTTTTTTCGGTTTCGATAGCATTAATTTCTGCTCTAATCTTTATTATTTCCTGTCTTCTTCTGGTTTTGGGTTTTATTTGCTATTCTTTTTCCAGCTCCTTAGGGCGTAAGGTTAGGTTGTGTATCTGAGATCTTTCTTCCTTCTTTAGGAAGGCCTGGATTCCTGTATACTTTCCTCTTGTGACCGCCTTTGATGCGTCCCAGAGCTTTTGGGTTGTGGTGTTATCATTTTCATTGACTTCCATATACTTTTTCATTTCCTCTTTAACTTCTTGGTTAGCCCATTCATTCTTTAGTAGGATGTTCTTCAGTCTCCAAATATTTGTTACCTTTCCAAATTTTTTCTTGTGGTTGATTTTGAGTTTCATAGCACTGTGGTCTGAAAATATGCACGGTATGATCTCAATCTTTTTGTACTTACTTAGGGCTAATTTGTGTTGCAGTATATGGTCTATTCTGGAGAACATTCCATGTGCACTGGAGACGAATCTATATTCTGCTGCTTTAGGATGAAATGTTCTGAATATATCTGTTAAATCCATCTGGTCCAGTATGTCATTCAAAGCCATTGTTTTCTTGTTGATTTTTTGATTAGATGATATGTCCATTGCTGTGAGTGGGGTGTTGAAGTCTCCTACTATTATGGTATTACTATTGATGAGTTTCTTTATGTTTGTGATTAATTGATTTATATATTTGGATGCCTCCACATTTGGCACATAAATATTTACAATTGTTACGTCTTCTTGGTGGATAGATGCCTTAATTATGATATAATGCCTGTCTGCATCTCTTGATACAGTCTTTATTTTTTTTAATTTATTTTTTGGTTTTATTTTTTATTTTTTTCAATATATGAAGTTTATTGTCAAATTGGTTTCCATATAACACCCAGTGCTCATCCCAAAAGGTGCCTTCCTCAATACCCATCACCCACCCTCCCCTCCCTCCCACCCCCCATCAACCCTTAGTTTGTTCTCAGTTTTTAAGAGTCTCTTACGCTTTGGCTCTCTTCCACTCTAACCTCTTTTTTGATACAGTCTTTATTTTAAAGTCTAGATTGTCTGATATAAGTATGGCTACTCCAGCTTTCTTTTGTTGACCATTAGCATGCTAGATGGTTCTCCATCCCCTTATTTTCAATCTGAAGGTGTCTTTAGGTCTAAAGTGGGTCTCTTGTAAACAGCATACAGATGGATCTTGTTTTCTTATCCATTCTGTTACCCTATGTCTTTGATTGGAGCATTGAGTCCATTGACATTTAGAGTGAGTGCTGAAAGATAGGAATTTATTGCCATTATGATGCTTGTAGAGTTGGAGTTTCTGGTGGTGTTCTCTGGTCCTTTCTAATCTTTGTTGCATCATATATGTGTGTATATATATATATATATGTGTGTGTGTGTATATATATATATATATATATATATACATATATATAAATATGTATTTTGTTCCCCATCTTTTCTCAGAGAGTCCCCCTTAAAATGTCTTGCAGGGCTGGTTTTGTGGTCACAAACTCCTTTAATATTTGTTTGTCTGGGAAACTTTTGATCTCTCCTTCTATTTTGAATTTTTTTTAACGTTTATTTATTTTGAGACAGAGAGAGACAGAGCATGAATAGGGGAGGCGCAGAGAGAGAGGGAGACACAGAATCTGAAACAGGCTCCAGGCTCTGAGCTGTCAGCACAGAGCCTGACGCAGGGCTCGAACTCACGGACCACAAGATCATGACCTGAGCCAAAGTCGGACGCTTAACTGACTGAGCCGCCCAGGTGCCCCTCTCCTTCTATTTTGAATGACAGCCTTGCTGGATAAAGAATTCTCGGTTGCATGTTTTTCTGATTTAGCACATTGAATATATCCTGACACTCCTTTCTGGCCTGCCAAATTTCTGTGGATAGGTCTGCTGCAAACCTGATCTGTCTTCCCTTGTAGGTTAGGGACTTTTTTTCCCTTGCTGCTTTCACGATTCTCTCCTTGCCTGAGTATTTTGTGAATTTGACTATGATATGCCTTATTGATGGTTGGTTTTTGTTGAATCTGGTGGGAGTCCTCTGTGCTTCCTGGATTTTGACGTCTGTGTCTTTCTGCAGGTTAGGAAAGTTTTCCACTATGATTTGCTCACATAACCCTCCTACCCCTATTTCTCTCTCTTCCTCTTCTGGGACCTCCGTGATTCTGATGTTGGTCCTTTTTAATGAGTCACTGATTTTGCTAATTCTTAAATCATGCTCTTTTGCCTTAATCTCCCTCTTTTTTTCTTCTTCCTTATTCTCTATAAGTTTGTCCTGTGTATTGCTGATTTTCTGTTCTGCCTCATCCATCCTTGCCACCGCTGCATCCATCCATGATTGCAGTTCAGTTCAAGCATTTTTAATTTCATTTTGACTATTTTTTACTTCTTTTATCTCTGCAGAAAGGGATTCAAATCTATTTTTGACTCCAGCTAGTATTCTTATTATTGTGATTCTAAATTCGGGTTCAAACATCTTGCTTGTATCTGTGTTGGTTAAATCCCTGGCTGTTGTTTCTTCATGCTCTTTCATTTGGGGTGAATTCCTTCATTTTGTCATTTTGAAGGGAGAAAAGGAATTAATGAGGTAGAAAAATTAAAATAAAAAAATTAAACTAAAAAAAAATTAAAATTAAAAACACACACACACAAGAATTGAACAAATGATGCTAGATCCTAGGTGTGTTTTGGTCTGGGTGTTGAAAGTGGTTTGACAGATTAGAGAAAAAAATGGGATGGAGGAAGGAAATTGTTTGAGAATTTGAAAAAATGAATGCACTTATGTAGACTAAAATGAGATGATGGGAGTAAAATAGAATTTGAAAAAATTTACACCGAAGTAAAGAATATAGTAGAAAAAAATTAAGAATATTTTTAATAAACATTGAAAATAAAAATGAATTTTTTCTCTTTATTCAAGAAAAAGAAAAGAAACGAAAAACAGAAAAAAGAGAAAAAAGGAAATTGTTTGAAAATTTGAAAAAGTGGATACACTGTAGTAGACTAAAATAAAATGATGGAAGTAAAATAGAATTTGGAAAAATTTACACAAAAGTGAAAAATATGGTAAAAAAATTAAAAATATTTTTAATAAAAATTGAAAATAAAAATGAATTTTTTTTCTTTCTGTATTCAAGAAAAAGAAGTGAGAAAGAGAAAAAACAAAAAAGAAAATTGAATAGATGGACCTGCTAACAGATTGAAATAGGACTGAAATTACTTCGTTTTCCCCTAGAAGTCAGACTATGAAGTGTTGTATAGTCCATTTACTAAGCAGGTGGTGAGACTTGTGTTCTTGAAAAGCGAGGTTGGCCCAGTTGGGCGGGGCTCAGTGTAATAGCTCTGTTCTCCACTAGATGGCGCTGCTAGCCTACTGGGGTTGAGTGTTGCCGAGCTCTTAGGTGCGTATGTGCAGGCATGGGAGCAGTGAAAATGGCATCACCCAGCTACCCAGTCTTTAGTATCGGACCTTTGTTCTCCCGGATCGGCAATCATGCACCTGTCCTCTGTCTTCAGCTTTTGTCCACTGCCCACTTTTTCACTTCCGTGACCAGGCCCCAGGCAGTACCTCTCTCCCGAGTTTTGTCTCAGATGCGGCTGTTTTCCCCGGGACCGCCCTTCTGAAGGACTGCGGCTTTGACCCGTTCCGCCCCTCTGTGGGAGGGTCTCACCGAGCAATGTCTGAATGTCGGCTGCACCCAGGAACCCTTGCTGGACCTTGCTGCTGCCGATGTCCAGAGACTGCGGCCAGGTGCCAGCCCGCCCCAGAAAAAGTTTGCGAGATAGTGCAGCAGCAGCTTTTCAGGGATTATGGAAAATCACAACACACATCTGGCACCAGGCTTCACCCTTAATGATCTTGTTCCAGCACGAGCGAATGTGGCCACCTTCTGGGGTCTGCTGGGACCAGGTGGCTTCAACAGTCTCTACCAAATGTCCTTCCAGTAGTGGACCTGCTTTTCCCTGGGTGGCCCGAGAACCTCCCGGGCCCCACTCTGTTCATGGGGATTCACCCTTTCCACCAGAGCACCGCCAGGTACCAAGCTGCGGAGTTGCAGCCTTTGCGCTCCCCTTGTTTACAATCTTGATGGAATTTAAACCCTCTCCTTTCTCCTTTCTCCCTTTTTAGTTCAGTCCCTGTGGCCGTTTCCAATTTTCCACTTTCTCTCCAGCTGCTTTTGGGGAGGGGTGCTTTTCCCGTATTCTACCACCCCCCCCCCGTCTTCATCCTCTCTGCACCCGCAAAAGCACCTCCCTTTCCATGGCTTCTAGCTCCCCAAGTTCACCTCTCCACACTGTGTACCTGCTGAATTCTGTGGTGCAGGTTGTGCACATTGTTGTGTTAATCCTCAGATCAGTTTTCTAGGTGCGTAAGATGGTTTAGTGTTGGTCTGGCTGTATTTCATGGATGAAAGACACACAGAAAACGTCCATGCTGTTCCGCCATCTTGGCTCCTCCACCACTACCTATCTAATTTTATCCACTCTGCCAAACTCTGTTTTATATTTAGTGTATTTAGGCCATTTATACCTAGGCTTCTTATTGACCTGTTAGGATTATGTCTGCAAATTTATTACTTGTTTTCTGTTTCTTCCTTCCTTCTGGTTTTGGTTTCTCTTTTTCTCTTTTCTTACTTTACTGTAAGCTCCTGGAACACATTTTGGGATTCCAGCTTATTTATTTATAGCACTTTTTGATGTATCTTTTTGTATAGTGGCTTTAAAGGCTCTGGGCATTACAGTATACATATTTAACTTATCACAGGCTACTGTGTTTATGTTTAGTCACTGCCAGTGAAGCGTAAAAGCCTT
The DNA here is from genome assembly GCF_022079265.1 of Lynx rufus. Lineage (NCBI taxonomy): Eukaryota > Metazoa > Chordata > Mammalia > Carnivora > Felidae > Lynx > Lynx rufus. The sequence continues at coordinate 9,786,036 of NW_025814829.1, forward strand.
GCTTCCATTTAGCTTCTTCACCTATCTTGTTTTTAAAGTATAATTGTCTTGGGGCGCCTGGGTGGCGCAGTCGGTTAAGCGTCCGACTTCAGCCAGGTCACGATCTCTCGGTCCGGGAGTTCGAGCCCCGTGTCGGGCTCTGGGCTGATGGCTCAGAGCCTGGAGCCTGTTTCCGATTCTGTGTCTCCCTCTCTCTCTGCCCCTTCCCCATTCATGCTCTGTCTCTCTCTGTCCCAAAAATAAAATAAACGTTGAAAAAAAAAATAAAAATAAAGTATAATTGTCTGTTTCCTCTTCATACACTGAGCAAAACATCGAATGATGTAATAATTTTTTCTTCAACTGTCAAATGTATTTCGTAATAATATTATATATTATTTTACAATATATATGAAATATATATTTCATAATATATCATAATATTATTCATAAACTCATGAGAAGAAGGATAGTCTGTGTATTTACTCTTAATCTTTTTCATTCTTTTTTAACAAATTTTTTAATGTTCATTTAGTGAGAGAGAGAGGGAGACACAGAATCTGAAGTAGGCTCCAGGATCCGAGCTGTCAGCACAGAGCCCAATGAGGGGCTCGAACTCACAAACTGTGAGATCATGGCCTGAGACAAAGTCAGACGCTCAACAGACTGAACCACTCAGACACGCCTTCATCTTTTTCATTCTAATGTTCTTATTTCCTTTCTAAAGTTCTAAACTGTTATCATTTTGTTTCCGTTTAAAGGACTTGCTTTAGTCATTCTTTGAGGGGTGGTTTCCTGAAAATAAACTCTCTCTTAGTTTTCATTTACCCAAGAATGTCTTAATTTTCCCTTCATCCCTACAGGGTATTTTTGGTAGATCTAAAATTTGTGACTGACCGTTAATTTCTTTCATTACCTGAAAAATGTGCTACTTCTCCTGGCCTCCACTGTTTCAGATGAGAAATCTGTTGTCTTTTCAGTTGGTTGGTATTCTCTTGTAGGGTGGCTGTCCTCTGGTGCCTTCAGGGCTCTTTCTCACTGTCATTATTTTCTATAAGTTTAATAATGATTGCCTTGGCATGAATTTCTTTGATTTTTCCCCCTTATTATTTGGAGTTTGCTTAGCCTTTTGAATCTGTATATCTTTTGCCATATTTGCAATGTTTTCAGACATTATTTCTTTGACTATATTTTCAGTGCCATTCTCTCTCTCCTCTTTCTTGGATTCTGATTATACAAATAGCAGCTCTTTGTTATTGTTCCATTAATCCTTGGGGGCTGTCTTCATTTTATTTATTTTAGTCTCTTGTTCCTCTTTCGTTCAGATTAGGTAAAGTCTGTTGACTCACTTTCAAGTTCATGGGTCTTATTCTGTCATCTTCCCTTACTCTTGAGGCTATCACAAATTATTGTTTCAATAGCTTTCTTTTAAAATGTTTAATTTTCATTTGGATTTTTCTCTAAAAACACTTATTTCTTTGCTGAGATTTTCTTTTTTCTTTCATTTGGTTCAAGAGAATTCGCAGTCATTAAGGGAAAATATTTTTATCGATCTGCTTTAAAATTCTTGTCAGATAATTTCAACATCTAATCCATCTCAGTGTTGGTATCTGTAGAATTTTTTTTCCTCATTCACATCATGATTTTTTTTTTTTTGTCATTCAAGTCATGATTTTTCTGGTGCTTGATACGACAAGTGATTTTAAGTTTATCCTGGACGTTTTGGATATTATACTATGAGACTCTGGATCCAATTTAATCTTCTGTTATATTAGCAGCCCGTCTTCATATTGAGGTATAGTAAAATGATGAAGAGGTTGTATGTACTTCCTACTTGTCCCTGCCACCGTCACCCTCAAAATATGGAGGCTTGCTTCATTGCCTTGTTGCTGATGGGTGGGGTGGAAATTTAGCTTCCCCTTCAGTACCTTCCCAGTGAATGTGAGCCCTCCACTGGCACCCCCTTGTTGCTTCTGAGTGGTGATGTATTCTGAACTGCCCAATGAGCCCCACTGCCACCGGGGAAGGGAAAGCACATTACCGAGCCACCACTTGGTTGCTGTGGGTTGGGAGTGGAAACTGAGCTTCCTGCTGGTCCCTGTTGACACCGGGAGAAGGAGGAGTGGATGTTAAGTAACCTCCTCTCATAGCACCTCATTGGTGCCAGGTGTCAGTGGAGGCTTGGCTTCTGACAGGGTCCATTCCACAAGGAAGTGAAGAGGGCAGTTGAATACTGAATGACTGACCTTACCTCATGCCGCGTACTTCAGCCTTGGTGATACGAATGGGTACAGAGGACGCTTCCCCACTAGACCCTGCTCACTTGATGGAGGTGGGGTGGGAATCAGAGTACAGACCAGCCCTGATACATAGCACTGCATCCAGTCTCGTTGCTGGGAAGTGGGTGTGGAGGTTCAGCTCTTAACTGGGCTCCCCTGACACCAACTATTGGGGGAAAGAAAGTACTCCTCCTTCCCTGTTCATTCTGGTTGATGCCAGGCAAGTGTAAAGACTCCGCTCCTGATGGGCCCTGACACGGGTGGAGGGAAAGAGGAGTGCTGACTTGCCCTGCCTTTCGCCTTTATCTTGTTGCTGCCAGATTGTGGGTGAAGGGAGAGGCTCAGCACCTTGCTGTTGGGCGAAGAGTTGGGGTAAAGCCTAGTTTAGCCACAGGGGAGATGGCAGATTCGCTGGCTGCTCACTCGGACACTACTTTGCAGGGAGAACCAGACTGCTCCCCCTCCTTCCGCTGATAGAAAATCAGCTCATTACTCAGTTCCATTAAACTACCCTTACGGTTAAATTGGAGAGTTCCCTGCTTCCACCAAGGGGAGAGTGAAAGACGAGCTCCTTGTTTGGTTTGTCCACATGGCCACGCAAGGGAATTGGAAGATTGCTTGCTTTTGCCAGGAAGAATGGAAGATCCCACCGGGTGGTGGAACCAGGGTATAGCAGCTGACTTCTGCTGGGTGGAAGGGTGGGATGAAAGATTAATCCCCTGAAGGGCTCTGCTGGAACCTAGAGAGTGAGAGAGAGAGGGAGGGAGGAGGGGGGGAGGGAGAGGCAGGGGGGTAGAGTTGGAAAGGCGTATTTCCTTTGGTGTTTGGCTACAGTAGGGCAGATATTGTCAAAGGCGGTTCCCTTTTATAGTCCAACATTTTCCAGGCCCTTTATCTAGGAGAAGTAGACTTTTCTTAGAACTTATTTTACCGGTGCCAGTTGACAGTTCTGGAATAGATGCTTCTGGAATGTTCTGTCTAGAACATGTGGGCAGTAATAAGAAAACCTAGAGGATTTATTGTCAGGTTGCTCCTGAAATCTTAAGGTTCCTAAGTTTTTCACTGCCTTCTTCCCACCTTGAAGAGTTGTCCTATGCTTGTTTGTTGTGTTATACCCACAGTTATTAATTATAGAGAGGGCACCTGGGAGGGATACAGCAACTCTGTCAACCAGATGTCAGTGTTTTCAGTAGGACCTTGCCCATCATTGTTTAATGCTTGGGGGTGTAAACTCTTCATTCTGTTTAAAACATGTTGGCTCAAGTGATAAGGAAGGAAAAGAATCCTTTGTAAAATGAATTGGATATAGAAGGGAAAAAGAGGGAAAGATATGGTGGTCAGATATTGCAGAATCAGTTCGGACAAAGCTAGACATGGTCTTGTTTACAAACTAAAACCTGACATAAATTGCAGCAGGGTTCAGGTGTACTGGCTAATTGTTACGTGCTGGTGAGAAACCCGTGTGTGAACATATGCAGATTCTCGTCCAGTTTTTCAGCAACTATTTGGTCAAAACTGAAGCTCAAAGACAACGTTGAAATTGTTTCTGAACCAAATATCAGACTGGATATATGTAAAATAACCACTTAGACCAACAAGGTGTGTCTCGTATCGCCTGTGATTATTGCAACTCCAGCCGCTGGCAGACAGCCATCCCTTTCATGTGAGCAAGTGGAAGATTAATTCTCAATTAGAAGTATAGGCTTGATGCAAGGGCAACGTTTAACTTGGCATCACCGTATCAACATTTCAGCTAATTTGCCTGACCATGAACACTTCAGGGGAAAGAGAAATTGCTAATGTTTCAAAAGAAACAGGGAATGGAGCTAGGGGGAAATAATGCAATTTTTACTTTTTTTCTACTTTGTTTCAATTAATTTTGGCAGCTGTATTTTTTTTTTTTGAAGCAACGTTAGATGTGGAAAAGCTACTCATAAACCCTTAAGACTTGTCTCTTTCTGTGTTACAATTGCCATCACCTTGGTTTATATTTGATTTGTGAATGGGGGAAAGTAGTCATTAGGATGCAAAATGATTATCATTATTTGCAGATCTCCTGACCAGGAGTTTCTTGTGTTAATATAAGTAGTTTGATGTTCATTTGTACCATGTGTAACTGGTTCATGTAGTGATTAAAATAATAAGCAATGCTTGATCATGGTTAAAATAAATACCAAGGATAAACTCTTCTATTAATTAGTGAGAGCTTATCCAAATTAGCATCTATAATTATGAGTTGTTGTTAATTTTTGTTGCAACCTATTAGATATACTGTCCTAAATCACTGACACTTGTGTAAATGAGCATGCATGATAGGTGAGTTATTTTTCAAATGCACAGTGGCTGCTCCCATGGAAAATGTATACTACCAAACACACATTTTAGCCAGTATTTCAAACAGAATCATAGAAAACTCATGGAATTTTGGATTTAGCATAAACAAAAAGATTAGGTTTGCTTGTTGAGCCTAATACTAAAAACCAGAACTGAGTCCCTATGCGGGAAGTTTTTGATTCAAGGTTTCCTTGTACTCTGACTCATTTTTGTATGGCTTTCTGTTTCCCTGAGTCACATCACATGTCTTTCTATTATGAACTTTTGATATATTTCTTAAACTGGCTTAATCTTATGCATTTGTATAACAAGTGCCAGAGAAAGTATAGTTATTGTTTCTTTTTTATAAAAGTTTTTAACATTGATTTATTTTTGAGAGACACAGAGAGACAGAGCATGAGCAGGAGAGGGGCAGAGAGAGAGGGAGCCAGAGAATCTAAAGCAGGCTCCAGGCTCTGAGCTGTCAGCACAGAGCCCGACGCGGGGCTCAAACCCATGAATCGTGAGATCATGACCTGAGCCCAAGTTGGGCACTTAACCCACTGAGCCACGTAGTCGCCCCCAGTTATTGCTTCCTGATATCGAAATATCTACTAGTGTATATCTATGTAGCGGTGTGGTGGTTAGAAACAGAGTAAGTGAAAAGTCTTGAAATGACCCCAAGTTTGGATTTTGTATGTGCTTGCATAAGTGTATGTCACATTCTTGAATAGGCTAATTGCTTTGGGGAAGGATTTATCAATCTCAGCGCTGCTGCCATTGGGACAGGATGGTCCTCTTCTGTAGGGGCTGTTCTGTGCATTGCAGGAGTTTAGTGGCATCCCTGGCATCTGCCCACTGGATGCATGTAGTCGGTGTGTAACAGCATTCTGCCACCTCCAAAGATTCCTTTGTGTTCTCTTTCATACTCACTGCCCTTTTCCCACCCTCACACCCAGTCAACCTCTGATCTGTTTTCTGAATCAACATCTAGGAGCAGAATTGCTGTCTCAAATGGTAGGTGTATATTTAGATTTATCAGAAATTGCCAAACTTTTCGTATCATTTTGCATTCCCACTAGCAAAACGTAAGATTACAGTTGCTTTGAGGCCTTACCAGCACTTACTTGATATGAGGGAGGGAGGAGGGGAGAAAGGAATAAGAGAAGGGGAAATTAGTAAGAATTCCAGTTTTATTTCAAGCTTTTGCTAATGATGTACAAGAGGAGATCTCTTTCTTTTCCTTTCCTTTTTCTCATCTGTCTTATCCATCCATCCATCCATCCATCCATTCATTTATCTTGGCCATTCTTCTGATGGATGTTTATTGGTATTGCTGTTGTTTTGATTTGTATTTCCCTGATTATTGATAACAGTGAAGATCTTCTGCATTTATATGTCTTCAATGCATCTTTTTGGTGAAGTGTTTGTTGAAGTCTTCCCATTTAAAAATATTGTGTTCCTTGTTTCCTATTATTGGAGCTTCAGTGGCCTTTTATGTATTCTGCGCACAAGCCCTTTGTCCGTTTTTGTTTTGCAAATATTCCTCCAGTCTGCAGCTTGTCTCCTCATTCTTTCAGCAGTGTCTTTTACAGATCAGAAAGTTTTAATTATCCAGGTTTTGACTTCCTTCCACAATCTTTTTGCTTTGGTTCGTTTTTCAGAACACTCAGGTAGTTGCATTTTGTATTTTATTCAAAGTTTTTGGTTGCAGTTACCAGGGAGAGACAGGCTGATGTTGGCTTACCCCATCTTTGTTGGAATCAGAAGACCTGTATCATCCTTTTTAATTTTCAATGTTTTATAAATATTTTAATCTATTAATATTTCTGACTGACATTCTCTGTATGAGAAAATGAATACATCAACAGTAAGATTTTTGACCGAAAAGAAATAAAAAGGCATGTAGTAAATAACCAGTGGTTTAAAACACTTAGAAAAAATAAACCTTAAGATGTCAAATTCTATTCATTGTGGTCTGTCAGCCCCTAGAATGCAAGTTGTTTGACTTATAAAATTTATTGAATTCTTGTTAAAGTCTCACCTTTGTTTTAGATATTTATTTTAGTATTTTTATAAATTGATTCAATTTTCAATGTAAATATTTGTTGGAAGATAATTATTTATTTATTGGAAGATAATTTTTTAAAAGTATATTTGAGGGAAGGAGGGAGAAAGAGAGAGAGAGAGAGAGAGCACGCAAGTGGGGGAGGGGCAGAGAGCGAGAGACAGAGAATCCCAAGCAGGGTTTCACAATCCCAGGAACTGCGAAATCATGACCTGAACTGAAATCGAGATTTGGAGGCTTAACCTACTGAGCCACCCAGGAGCCCTAATTTTTTAAAATTATGAAAATAAAGTGATCAAGGAAATTTTCTTTTTTACCATATGTAGGAAGGGCTTTTGTGGCACAATATTCTTTGATGACACAACAGTAGCTTATTAGAGCAAGTCCATAGTATGTGTTATGAAAGAGCATGTGTTAAAGTCAGGATTCACAAATATGTCTTCTGTTACTATATGTAATAGGTAGCAAAGAACCCTTATGGCCATCTGCCTGGTAAACAGTCAAATCCTCTTGCTTTAAAGCATTTTACCTTCATGAATATAAAAGACCCTAAATATCTACTATATACACAATATTTTTAAGAGGTCTTGAGGTTACTGAAAAAAGTGAATGCATGCCCTCTATCCTCAAGAAGGAGAATAGAAACAAATCATTGTGAGGTGGGGTTGACATTTTTGGAAGATGATTTTTGAATAAAATGAGATTTAAAAAGTCATAAAACTTCTAGAACTGAAATTTTAGAATACTTAGAAAATAGATAAAAGACAAACCCAACCAATGCCCTCCAAAAATTTTGCTATAATATTAATTTTTTCTATCCTTTCCCCTTTATCCTTTCCCTTAATAAAGAAAGCTAACATTGTATCACCATTTATTTTCATGTAGCTTCATAGTTTAAGGCAGATCTTGAGGGAAGTAATAGAGATTCCCCCCGAGAAGTAGCAGGTTGCTAAAGAAGAGACTAGCATGAGAGTTCAGGAAACTGCTACATTCTGGATTGTTTTTTTTATGTATATAATGGAGAAAGTTATGCACTTGTCTTTATATCCTATAAAGACTCATCCTTAACAGTGCAATTTCTCTTAGTAAGCTCTTTGAGGGACAGAGCAGTAATTATATAATGTTTAAAAATTAAAATATATCAATAAACTCATCTATGTCCACTGAGTTCTTGCTGGATCAAAGGTTGTAAATGTATCATTTTATGAGCCACCCAATGTGGAAGGTACAGATGAGACCACTGAGGCACAAAGGGAGGATATTTCACAGGGGTGAGTAAAGTGTCACAAACAGTTTGAAACTCAACGTATTTTTCTTGGTTGAGAATATGCACAGACAGAAAAAGAATAGATAGAAAGCTTGTTCAATATAGGATTAAGACCAGGAACAAAAGCAGATGGGCACCACGGAATCTGCTTGAGAGGTCACAGTGCCCAAGGGGAAACAACTTTAAGCAAGTCATTTAACCTCACTCACCTTAGTTCTCTTGTTGGTATAATGCAGTGCTCATGCAAACTCAATACCTGTCAAAAAATATCTGCAAGGCATTGTCTAAAATTGACCCTCTGGATTTCTTCATGCATGCCTGGTTATTATTTATTAAGATGTATTGGGGGCAAGTCTCAAATGGTAGAAAAGATAAAAGGCAGATCTGCGGCATGAAGAAGTGGGGTTAAGCGCAATGCAACAGAAACTCTTCTACTAATCCAGGAGGACTTCACCTGTCAATCAAATCTATCTTCATTATTTTTTTAAAAAAGATTAATAATGGTTTGTTAACGGAGCAAACTGGCAGCTGTTAGAGCAATGAGATGAGATCTTGGGGGCGTCTCTGACCAGTTGATGACTGACTGACCAATTTCAAAAGATGCTCTGAAGGATCATAAAGTTTAGTTCCATGTGTATTTTGATGATAGTTGCATCTATATTTAAAGCTTTCTGTCACCGGAAGCACTCTTGGTGTTGTCAGACTGTCTATTGGACTGGATGAGCTGCAACTTCTTGCAATTGAATGTCAATAAGACCAAAGCAATTTTGGTTGATTCATAGCACCAGCTTAAGCATATTCACTCGCACAGATTACATTTGACAGATAGTTACCTTCAGCTGAACTCTGTGGTTAGAAGCCTGGGCGTACTCTTGACAGTGAGCTTAGAGTTGATGCCTAATGTTTATTTCATATCCTGTTTTTACCTTCCCTAATACTGCATGTGTAAATCTATATTTAAATATATTCCCAGCTGATGTTCTCGTCCATCCACTTGTTATCTCTGGACAGAGTGCTGTAACGATTCCATCATTTTAAGAAAAATAACTTCCGCTCATCCAGTTTTAATTTCATTAAATCAGATGAGTAATGAAGGATTTTAAAGGGTCTCCTTGATGAGCAACTGCAAACCGATAGCAGGAAAACTCCCCCACGACAGGAGAATTCTTCCATCTTTAATAAACTTCAAATCTTCATCTTCATTTGGTGTGTGATTATGAAAATCAAGAAAATACATCCACATTCATTTGTCATGTCCTTATTCCTTTATTTTTTGTTATTTGGGCCCATGAGTTCTCTTCAAAGCTTAGGTACAGAAAGTACCTAAGTGGATACCACTTTGAGAATATTTTTCTCTTTAAAAGGCATATAATTTAAGTAACATAACTAAAATATTTTCATTGAACTATAAAATACATATAATCCAACATACCGTAAAATAAAAAGTTTGCTGCCATTTCTGAATATTTAGGGTGGGAAAATAAGTAAGACTTGGGGGGTTTTGTTTGGGAAAAGGTACAAGGATGACATGAATTCATTCTCCATTGTGGTTATTACATTCTCAACTTTTCAGCTAAATTCATTAAGATTCTGACTGGGAAATATAAGGGACACATAGATCTAATAATCTGAGCCTAAGTCTCCTGTTCTATACAAATAACACCGCAAAGCTCTGGAATCCCTTTATTTAACTAGGTGAATGGCAGCTGTGTTTGCAGCAGCTTCAACCTAGCTTGGAAACAGTGATTGCAAAGCAAACATGTTGTACTCCTGCATTTCCATCTTTTCTAGAATCTGCGATTTTAACACATCAAACAATTCAAATTATGTAGTTAGACATCTCACAGGAGAAAAACTCATGCTGAAGTAGGTAAAATATTTTTCAAAATTATTTCCTCCACATTTCCTGCTATACTTTTTCTTTCTTACTCTTTTTAAAGCTGACAGTCAATTTTTTATTTTTCTCTTTTACTGACAGCTAGTAAATGTCCTGACAGTTGAGAAGCAAGATGTAAATGTAAGTCACTATTATTTTGTCCACCCAATACCTGAGCATTGGTGGAAATGCTTCTCTATATTTTAAAATAAAAACTAAATCATCTCCAGTGGCTCTGGAGGGAGGGTGTGTAGAAAACCTGTTCTCTGGTCAATAAAAGTGTGTTTGAGGCAAGACTCTAGTGCCTTTAGAGATATCATACATTCCTCATTAGGGATGTGACTCATATTCGTATTGAAGAAAATAGGCCAATTATTTAAGGGGTGCACTTACTTTCTGCTCCATTAGCTATAAATCTTGTCAGCATGTAAATCTCTTTTAGAAATTAATGGAGAGTATATAGTGGAGAAAAGAAAATAGGTTAAGAAGTTAATATCAGATTAAGAATTTACTCCTGCTTACATATAAAATTCCAGATTTAAAAATTGTTTTACTATATTTAGAAATATCCTGGTTAGTAAATTTATTCCTTGAAGAAAGGCTATGTAAGTAGTTGGATGTGAAGAATTATAATGTCTTGGTAGAATTATGTGGGGTTAACCTGGACCAAGACTTTTATCATAGAAGGACTAATTCCTTACTTCCTTTAAAAAGTCATTTGTCTTTCTTCTACATTGTAAATATCAGCTGAGTTTCAAAACACCAGGAGATAAATAAATGATAACATTCATTTGTTTACAACTTTGGTGTGCAGAAGATTTCATTTATTTACTTGGTCCCAATATTATTCACTTTTTTAAAAGTTTACTTAATAATTTTGAGAGACAGAGACACCATGAGTGGGGGAGGGGCATAGAGAGAGGGAGAGAGAGAACCTCAAGCAGGCTCTGAGCTCTCAGCACAGAGCCCAATGCAGGGCTTGAACCCATGAAACTGAGAGATCATGACTTCAGCCAAAACCAAGAGTCAGCTGCTTAAGCGACTGAGCCACCCAGATGCCCTGGTCCCAATACTATTCCTATATAGCGGGAACTGGTAGAGTGGGAAGGCGGGATTCATAGATTTTTATATGAAAGCAGTCAATTACAAGCTGGTCAGTTTCATTCCAGAGGCTTTCCGTCTTCTCATTGCACTCGATGCTCAAGAAAGGGGCCCTCGGTTCATTTTAATTGTTTTCTTCTGTTTCTGCCACTACTTTTTCTATTCTTCTCCTTGTACTGCAATTACCTATAGCTTTATGAAAATTTATCATATAAAATTAAAATTGATTTGCCTTTAAATACAGTAGTTTCAATACCCCTTTGATTGTTTGAAGAATATCTATTGGGAGACAGGGAAAGACTTGCATAATAAGTTACACAGTGCAGGAATTTCCTCACAGAAAAAGCAGCAGGAGTTTCCTTGGCAGGAGCTTCAGCAAGTAGTGTCAGCAGCTTAGAAGTTGCCATTGGATTGTCGAGTGTTATGCAGATAAATTGTAGCTCTGGCTTGTCCTCCAATGTCATTCTTTGATTTCTCTCTCTGTTAACATGGCATTTGCATTTGGGTCTGACTGAGAACAAGGACCTGTGCAAATGCCTCATGACATGTGTAGAAAGCTGCTTTTATGTTAAAAGTGATATGTTTTCTTGTTCACTATGTTCACAAGAAAAATTCATCTTCTGAGTCTTAATTCCTTTGTGCGTCTGCAATTTCCATTTTAAGTCAACATCTTAAAATCCAAAGAATGGAAAAGAATTTTTGAAAAACTGCAAAACTACAGAAACAAAGTTCGTTGGTTATTGATGCCAGTCACCAAAAAGCAGCGTAACCAAAACCTGCAAAATTAGTGGATTTTCAGTGAAGGATAAGACTCTGAAGGAAGAGATCCTTACATATTGCCTTAAAGCTGCACTCAAGAAGGGAAAACATTAAAACAATCCCATTTGTAGATAAAGTGCTATTCCTTGCCATCCAGTTGTGTCACTGACTTCTCAAGTTGGACATCCTTGCTTACATGAAGGCTAGATTTTTTTTTTTTTTGAGAAAGAGAGGATAATGGTTATAATTAAACTCACTGAGTTAAATTTGTAGACGTTCATTGTTTTTCACTTTAAATAGCTAGCTAACTGGATCATGGCAGAATGTAGTCGGTCCTGGGCAAGGACTTTTTCCTCCCTTTCCAATAATGCTATTCAAGGGGAAGCTAGTTACTGTGTGACATGCTTGATTCTCAGGAGGTTCGGACAAAAGAGAAGGTTAGAAGGTCAAGAGAGCCTGATGCTATTCAATGAGATATTTGAGTTGAATTCCCATACCAGAATTTTGCCTCATACCTAATGCAGACAGTGTAATAATGGGGGAAGGGAAGAAAGAGGGAGGGCGGGTTAAAATGTCCTTTCAGGTTAAATGTTAAAATAAGGTCCTTTATTTCTGTCTCTGGTGGCGCAGGGCATTAAAGACCCTGTGACACATTTTGGAAATGTTGCTTTAAAATAGATTTTAATGTTTGAGGATCTGTAAAGGGTATTATTGAGTACTTAATAGATTCTGTGTTTGCCTACTGAAGTCACTACACAGCCAATATCTACCTCATTAATTTGTAAAGCATTTTGGCCCACCTGGAGACTATGCACTATATTAAAGCAACTTTTATACCCTAAATCTTCTTGTCTAATAATTAAAAAATGTTCAGCATCTGAAGAAAATGACCCAAATCCCACAATTTTGGTTTGGCTACTTTAATTTGCATGAAATGTTCCATGTGAACAAATTTGGTCTATATTGAAGACGTTTTCCATCAGGTCAGCTATACAATACTAAATTGTGAAACAAGAAACGGAAACTAAATTGTTAAAAATGGATTCCATTGGGGCGCCTGGGTGGCGCAGTCGGTTAAGCGTCCGACTTCAGCCAGGTCACGATCTCGCGGTCCGGGAGTTCGAGCCCCGCGTCGGGCTCTGGGCTGATGGCTCAGAGCCTGGAGCCTGTTTCCGATTCTGTGTCTCCCTCTCTCTCTGCCCCTCCCCCGTTCATGCTCTGTCTCTCTCTGTCCCAAAAATAAATAAACGTTGAAAAAAAAAATAAAAAAAAAAATGGATTCCATATTGGCGTTTTTTTGGCTGACAAAAATGGCATCGTCATTACTTTATACTCCATTATTTTATAGCTTAGGAAAACTAAATTTAGGTATTGTAAGTGATAAGTCTTATGACTTTTCCTTATAACCAAGGCCTGTACTGAGTTGACATTAGTTTTACAAGTGTTTCTTATATTTATATTTTTATCTTCTCTAAATTGTATCCTATTACATTCATAGACATAACAAATGTATGCCTTCTGGAATCCTCTATACCTGGTATTCTCTCCTTTGTACAAAGTAGCTCAGTGTTCTTTATTTGTACCCTCCACTAGACCATGGCATCTTGTCTGAGTATGGTCATTTCTCAAGAATTATCTTTTGAATGAGTGAGTGAATGCAAGATGATGTCGTCCAGTATTAGAATAAAGAGATTTGGAAAATAGGACAATAATACAGATGAGAAGTATTAATCAATTGCATATGTAGCAAGAGAAAATGCAAGGAAAATTTTCTGAGAAAAATTAATGGGAAACTGAGAGGGATTCATTAATAACCTAGAGATTAGAGGAGCAGTAAAGATGAAAAGCAGGAAAGTTTTGAGTGCCTTTTACAACATGGCTTGCAACTAAGAGCTGGAAGGATGAAAGAGACTTCCTTAACTTTTGTGCATTGCAACCCATTTATAAATATCCCCTACCCACTTCCCACTCCCCACCCCCCAGTATTTTCAGTTACTCCTGTCTCCAAAACAACCTCTGTAGGGAAAATTATTTTCTTTCTAAAATACAAATGTGGTTACATACCTCTTTTGTTTAAAGAAACTGCATGTTCACCATTGCTTATACTCCAGAGGATGAATTCTTCTTTTCTTAGCAAAGCTTTCAAGACTATTCAACATTTGCTGGGCTGTACATTGGTAGCCTCATTGTCCTGTGTCCCTTGAGCTTTAACCAGTTCTGAGTCTCTGAAATCCGTGTATTTCATGGTCTGCCTCAAAGTTCTTCATCTTTACTCAGTTTCTTCTGCCTTTTACCTTTCTTCTTCCTCTTAACCCCCAGTTCTTTTGTAGACATATTTCAGTGACCATCACAAATGCAACTTCTTTTATAAAACAAAACAAAACAAAAACACTTCAATACTCTCTCCCCTTTTCTCCTATCTGCTCCTTTACCATTGCTTTTTTAAAAACATTGGTTGTATGATAGTTTTCATACAGGTAGATTTTATTAGGTATTCGTAGGTAGATTTTGCATTAGGTTGGGTTTGAGTTTATTGAAGACAAGTACCTTATTCATTTCTAGGTGTCGAGAACAGCAAAACGTCTGTTGCATGGTTGATGTGTAATAAAATATATTAAAAAAGGAAGTTGGGTGATTTTGGTAAAGAATGATGATATTATTAAGAAAATGGGATGGAATGAAAAGCTGAAGATATTTTTTAAGTGATGAATGACCATTTGTAACTTTTCTAAATTATGTACAAATTCTCTTTCTTTATCCAGAACAAAACTGTCCTTTTCATGATAGTGATCACTTTGTAGTTTCCCAGTGATGATGATTGTATGGCTTAGTTCTTTCTCCTATCAGTTAAACAACTGTGAGTAAACTAGTGATTTTGTTTCTTTCTCTCATATTTTGTCTCTTGATGAATTCAATGATCTCCTTGTCTCTCCACAAATGTGCTCATATTGAGCCTTTTCTAGCTTTACAACACAGAGGATAAGTGGAATTTCCCTCAAACTAACACATTTTATCTTAACTTGTATGAAGGAAAAAACGACACAGACACTGGCTTTCTCTCACATTCCCTAGAACTTTTTTTTTTCCTTCTGCATTTGACATTTCTGACCTCTGATTTTTTCATGATTCTGGCTCTGTATTCTCCCTGGTGTCTGGAACAGTGTTCCTTCCCAGTAAACACAAGGTAGTGATAGTAACACACATACATTTTCAGCTACTTGGAAAGAGATGTTATTTAAAATGTGTGTTCGGAATGACCTTCCATTTAAATAGAGTGAATCTCATACTCAGATCCTGCCCAATATCTAACCTTTTACATTTTATTTTATGTTTTTTCTCAGTGACTTTTTTGCAATACCTATCAATTTAGTGTCATCTGTGGATTTCATTAACAGACTAATTCCTCTTACAGATCATTAATGAAAATCCAAAATAAAACTGGGATTCTTACCAGTTTCCCCCTTAATTCCATAAATACCTAGTTTTAAATGACAGTGCTTAGATTTAAGTTTGTATAAAATGTTATTTCAAGTAAGATTGAGTTTTATACCTCCGTGGCTTCTTGGTTCAATTATATATCAGTTTTATTAATTCTGTTTTCTGTTCCTTTGCAGTATCCTGTGCTAAGCTTGTCCATTAAAATATATATTCCTTCTAAACTCTGGTTAGAGCACAAGTGGTGTAGTCCTCCAGGGAGGTAAATGTAATTTGTTTGATTGGATACTCAAGCTTTCCAATTGTTTTATTTTCCTCAGAGAAATAGAACCTTTCTAGCTTTCAGGTCAATTGGTGTAATGGTTGGATTCAGATGGAATGACACTTTCTCCCCCTTGTAAGTCTCTAGTTCCTCAGAGAAATCCTTGAGAATTCTGTTGACAACTTGCTGTCATCTAGCTGGTCTAATGGTATAAATGACTTAGACACTGATTCTGAGTAGTGTGAAAGCCTAATGGTAAAGTGAAATTTTGAGAAGATCTCAAGTGCATTACGAATAAGGTACTTAGGCAGTACCTATATTCATTTCTTACAGTTAGTTTATCAGGTCCTTGCTGTTTTTTTTTTTTTGTTTTTTTTTTTGTTTTGTTTTTTTTTTTTTTTCTCTAAGAAAGGGATTTACAATTTTAGGTCACTCAAATGTAACAGCAGCTGATCAAAAATGTTACTACTGTAAGGTATAGAAAGGAACACAATTATTATGACATTTGTTTTAGGAATTAATGAAAGTAGAAAGCAGATGAGATTAGATTGGCAAAAGAAAGCACAATCCAAAATACACATAGGAGGGAAGAGTTGGGACAGAGGAAAGTACTGTTTGTGGGTAATGTAAGTAAGCAGATCGAACAGAGGGCCAGGGACATGACTTGGCAAACTGCACTTGGGGTGACAGCGTGGGTCAGCTGTCATCCAGCAATGGAGACATTTGACCTCAGCGTCGAGCACAGCATGCAGGTTCTAGGCCATAAGAAGGCAGACTGTTGCCACTTGGATGAAAGGGGGTCCCTGTGCCAGGAAAAGGAGTTGTATTGCAGACCTAAACTTACTTCAAATTATCGGATCCAGTCTAGAGTGAAGGTGATCATGTCCACAGACAGATCCAACACCCCCACCACCCCCACACAATAGGAGTATCAGAGATGAAACAGAATGGATGGGGGAAAAATGATGGATAGAAAAAGTTATGTGAGAGTCTCGAAAGGAAATGTCTTTAAGTCAAAAAGGCCTTGAGCTAGGATGAGTGCAGTGAAATGATCAGAGCTCATGTGAACTGTGTATGTGTGTGTGCGTGCACGTGCACGTGCATCTGTTGAGGGATGGTGGGGGAGAAAAACTAAACAAGAAATATATTGAGAGGAAAGTAGCGTCCAAATAATTACAATAGGGTAACATGATAGCAAGTTATTGGGTGATTATTTGGGCCTGCTTGGGCATTAAAGGTCTCTCTACGGTGGCAATATATAAGCTGAGATCTCCATAAAAATAGACTAAGCAGATCCTACAATCCTTCATCCCTACAACCTATGCTAGTAAAAAGTCTCAAGTCCAAAAATCTCAACTTAAATCGAGTATTTAAATGTTATAATTCAAAGGCAAATTTGAAGAAAGTGGAGGTAAACTACTTATTTCTACAAATATCCACTGGTACAGGTATTAGGAGATTCAAAGCCTCAGACAAATATCTTGGACACAAGTATTATGTGAGAGACATTGGATATTAGGTTGAGATTTTCTAATAGTAGATGTTAGAAGCCTCATCATTCTCACCCTTACCTTTTAATTATTTTCCCTTTTAACATCCACCTTTATTCTTGAATCACCCTTTCTAAACATATACTGAAAACAGTTATAACCTCATTTATCTTTTTAATAAGTAAAATCACCATGCAGATATTTCCTCCTAATGCAGTCTTCATCCTGGGCCTCATACTTCTGAAGTCTGCCAGTCTTTGGAGAAGGCTAATCTAGGCTTTTCAAAAAGAGATGATCTATTCTAAATACACAACCCCACCAAATTTACAGATTTTTTTGACAGCTGCTGCTTCCTTAGGGGAAAATGGCTTTGGAAGAAATATGTAAGAATTGAACTCAATAAATATGAATTATAAAAAGACAAAATGAATATGATTTTCAAGAGTGCTCTCTGAATCTGGTAATCCAATGACTAATATGAGGTTCTTCAGATGGTAATAAAAATATACATTTATTTTGCCCAAATGGAAGATAGTATCTCCATGTTGTTGTTGTTGTCGTCGTCGTCGTCAAGGGGGTAAGAGAAACTGCTGAATGTCCTGCATTTGATCCATAAATAGCTACTTTTGTTTTTAGGGCTGATACAATCCTTACCTTAAAAGAATGCCTATTTGCTGGTGTCATTATTTTTGTCTCAACCCAATTAAATGTGCGTGCTTCTCCATTACTGATGGAGGAAAAAACTGCTTAGACAATTACTCTCTCACCAGCTTCAGGGCAGGGAGCACCACCTTTAAACAAGGGTCACTCTGAAGGCCTCATTCTCATTCTAGAATGTCTTTAAAGGCAAAGCCATTCACATCAGATTTCATGATACAGTACTTAAAAGAGGTTAAAGACATTCCTATTTTTCCATTGCCCCCAAATGACTCTTCTTCATTTCGTTTATGAGGCTTAGTCTTAATAAATTTTGCTCAGTACCACTGGAGGTGCTAAAAAAAATCTAAGAGAACACAGAAAGCCTGGAAGACAGGTGGCACTTTTGAAATAGCATGTAGTTGAAGAATGTAAAACTAATAACTAATCCATTCATGATTTGATGGACTAGTCTACCCTTGTTGAAGATTTTAGTAGGGCTAACTTGTGCATAGTGTAAGTGGGCATTTTTACCTCTGTTTCATTCATATGACAGGACTCCATTTCAGCTTACAAATTACTGCTCGGGATCTTTAAGATGTCAATTGAGTACTGGCATGAAGTTTAGTTTTGGACTGTACACAGAAATGATTTCCTATACGTCTGTCCGCATGTTGAGGGTTTGATTGATGGCCCTCCTGACTTTGGGTCAGGAGTGAGATCACATCTCCTGGCAGGGCTTTGGCTTATTCCCTGAAAGTATAAACAGAAATCTAATGTTCACCATTTTTATCATCCTCTTTCAAGCATAATTTGACTTAACGATTTGCAACTTTAACATTACAATTTAAAGAGATTTTAAAAGCTGGAACATATTTGAGGAAAAGTGAGGAAGGTGGTTTTAAATTCACCACATTAAAGGAGAAATGTAAAGAATGGAGATTGATCAGCATAAATGGAAAGCTGGGGGTAACTTTTAAGGCTCTTTCAAGTTTTTTGTTGTGTTTTTTTCCTCCTACAACTCCCTTCTTACCTATTCTCTACCACTGAGTACTTTGCTAACTGCTATTAATCCTTCAAGAGTTAGTTTAGAGGACGCTTCATTCATTTAATTAAAATTTAATGGGTACCCAATAGTTGCTAGTTAGTGTTGTGGAGAATGAGGGAACAGCAGTGAACAAAACGGAACCTCCTGCCACAGAGTTTATATTATAGGCTTAGAAAGGAGACTGATAATAAAAAGAAAAGTAAATAAGATATGCAAGTTAGGTATAGATAAAGAGAATGATCATATAGGAAGGGGGTTAGGAAGGATTCAGAGCTCCAGTTCTACATAGGGTAGCTAGGAAAGGTTTGGTAAAATGAAATTTGAGGAAACATCTGAAAAAGATGAGGAAATGAGCCAGCAGTTGTCTGTAGGAATAATGGTGAGTAGAGAGAAAAGAAAATACAGAGACTGAGGGAAATAAATTCCTGGAATGTTTGAGGAGGGAAGTATAGCTTCAACAGAGAGCACAGGAATATACTAATAGGAAATAAGTCAGAGGTAACAAGGGGCCAGATTGGGTAGGGCTTTGTAGGACTTTAACTTTTACACAGGGTAAGAATTCATTGAAGGTGTTTTTTGCAAATGAGTGACACGATTCGCTTTTGTTTTAGCAAGAATCCTTGGACTGCTGTCTTGAGAGTATACTGAAGGGGAACATGTACCAAATCTGAGAGGCCTGTTGGGAGGTAATTGGGAGACCACTGTAAAAGTCTAGGGGAGGGCTGGTGGTGGCTTGGGCCACAGTTGCAGCAGGAAAAGTGATGAGCATTGAGTGGATTCGGGATGTATTTTAGAAGTAGAACCTCTGGATTTGCTGCCTTTGCTGGAATAGTTGCGAGCCATGAGGGAAAGAGAGGAGTCAAAGAGGACTCCCAGGATTTGGGGTTGAACAACTGGAAGAAAAGAGTTGCAGTGTTCCAATGTGGGGGAAGGCTATTGAAGAAGAAGGTTGGGACATAAGAGCAGAGCTCTATTTTGGAAGATTTATGTTTGAAATGCCTAATAGACTTCCAAGAAGAGATGCTGAATAGAAAGATAGATGTAGGGGTCTAGATTAGAAGTCTGAGATACAGCGAATCACTTAGGAGTAACCAACCTAATGATGCTATTTAAACATTGAGATAAGATGATATTATCAAGGAACTACTTATATGTGTCAGAAGAAGAGGAGCAAGGACTGAATGTTGGGGGACTTCTATATTTATAGGTCCAAGAAGGGGATCCAAGCAAAGGAGACCGAGAAGATCAGCCTGAGGGATAAGAGGAGAATTATGAGAGCTTGATGTACTTGTAGCCAAATGACATATGTGGTTCAAGGAAGAGGGAGTGATCAGCTCTGTCAAATGCTGATGGTTCAAATAAGATGAAAACTTGGAACGTACTATTTGTTTTTAGCCTCATGGAAATCATTGGTGACCATGATAAGGGAGTTGTGATGAGGTGACAGGCATAAAAATGTTGGAGTATTAGAGCTTGAGTGGCTCTCAAGCTCTCTTTAAGGACCTAGGCACAGATATCAGGACCTGAGTGTGATAAAGATGTGTCTTTGAGGGCAGGGGTGCCATGACAATTGGATATTAGTTATGTACAGGAGAATTCATCAAATACATATACATCCTGAGGATAAGGAGTGGCGGGTTTCTCCCTTTCAGAGATGGGAGTTACAAATATGGAAAGAGAGAAAATTAGAATGAATCCTAGAGTGTTAGATTAGAGTTGATTTCATCAATATAATCTCATTTCATATGTGTGTGTGTGTGCATATATACATAGATGTAGAAATAATATAGATGTAAATGTATAAGTGTGTATATCCAGTGCCTATCCACGTTTCTGTCTATCTTCATATTCCATAACTCTATCCACTGACAGGAAGAGGAAGGGTCTGGGAAAATAACATCCAAACAGCATGAGTATAGCTTAGCAGTGGTCTTGGCTCCTCAAAGTCACTCATCTTAAAGCAGAATTTCTTGGAGAAATGGCTGATTCCAGGGCAGGGTAGTAAAGATGATCCTGGGATATCTCGTGTGAGAAAGCAAGGGGATATTCAAAGAATTATGAGGATGTGTCAGTTTAATATAGAATCCATGTTGATGGGGCCTCTACCGTCTCAAGGTGGAACAATTTGAGCTTTGAAGTGCATATTGAGAGTATTATATCCCACTGAATAACATACAGATTCATGAGTCTACACAGATAGAAATAAATGTAAATAATGAAAATTTAATTATAAACAGGATATGTATACAGTCTCAACATAAGGTCAAAAATGCTTTTTAATTGCAAAGGGAAATTTTGTATTTTTACAGTGGAGAAGCCTGACAGATACCAGCTCATTCAAATGATTAAAGTTATCATCAATAATGGAACAAATAGAAATTATGTAATACACGATAAGATGCAATGATCCCTGAGTCATCTGTATCTAACCATGAGAAAATGTCAGGCAAACCCAAATTGAGAGGCAATGTACAAAGTAACTAGACTATAGTCTTGAACAGTGTTAAGATCGTAAAAGCCAAGGAAAGATGGAAGAATTGTTCCAGGTCAGAGGGGTCCTATGAATCATGACAACTAAATGCAACATGTGATTCTGGACTGGATTTATTTATTTTTATCTGTACAGGACATTTTTGGAACAATTGGCAAAACTTGAATGGTGTCTGAAGATAGGATGGTAGGGATATGTTAATGTTAATTTTCTTATTTTGATGATTGCACTATGGTTACGTAGAATGTCTTTGTTTTTAAATAGTAAATGTACTGTAGTACTCAGGGATAATGTGGTAGGTCAGCAATTTAACCTCAGATGTTTCAGAAAAATATATTATACTCTTCTTGCATCTTACCTATTATTTTGAGATAGTTTTTTTAAAAATATTGAAAACAAAATACTAATTGAGCTACATTACAGAGAGAATGAGGAAAGAGAAACCAGACAAAGCAAATATAGACAACTCATTTGAGTAATACCACTGTCGTGGGACAGAGGGAAATGTTGTTGGAGGAGCAGAATTCTAAAATTATATCTCTGTTTCTCATCTTTGTCCCTACACACTTTATTCGTATTTACTTTCCTGCATTTGCCACCTTGCATTGCAAGTATTTTTATAGGCCCATTTCCATTACAGATTATAAATTCCTTGTAGAAAAGATCTGTGTTTTATATATCCCTTATGTGTAGCATAACACTTTGCGTATCATAATGTACTTATTAAATATTCAAACGATAGAAACATTTTCAAAAAAGCTGTGGTTTTTAATGAAACGTGTGATGAGTAGTCTCCTTCCTAAACATGAAAGACAAAAGAAGTTGACTTTTAAGGAGAGGTAATTATAGTTATAACAAATAGATTTTGGGGTATAAAATACTGAAAAGGTTACTAAAATGTTTTACAGATAATTCTAGTTATTTTCTGGAAATCATCTGTTTTGTATAGATAAAAGAGAAAAGGGAACCAATGAGATACTGAGATAATTGAGCGTGTAAAATACTGTGATCATCTGTACACCAAAAGCATTCTTAAATGTGGAATTGTGCGTGAAATGTTCCTAGGCAGTATCTACAGAAAATGGGCTGACTCTATCCCCATTCCCCAGGAAATCAACAATAAATCAGACCATTGGCAGATTTTCCATCACATCTCTGTGTAAACTAATTGCTTTTTTTTTTTTTTAAGATAGAAGGAGAGTAGTTTAATAGTTTGGGAAGAAGTGGCCATAAGAGTTTCATATCCAGTCAAGATAGGATCAAGACAACTACTGACATTCCTATGTTAAATTTTTAGAGATGGAGTAAATTGGAGGCTTGTTTGTGTGAGGTTGTAGTATACAGAGAGCTTCAATAGACACGAAGGGGAGATTAGCAAATCCAAAGCGTCATACCTAGAGTGATAATGTAATACATTTAATACATTTAGGCATAGATCACTTCAAGGGCCTGGCTTGTCTGGGTTACTCAGAGGAAAGAAAATGAAAGTGTGTATGC
Organism: Lynx rufus; assembly: GCF_022079265.1. NCBI lineage: Eukaryota > Metazoa > Chordata > Mammalia > Carnivora > Felidae > Lynx > Lynx rufus. Next base: position 9,808,537 of record NW_025814829.1, read on the forward strand.
ACAGGGGACAGGGATAAGAGGAGAAGGGATAGGAAGACGGGTGGATGGGAGAAGAGGCCAGGAGAGGCGTAAACGTTGAAATAAAACATACGAGCTCATGGAAAATGAAAAGTGGAAACAAAAACAAGAAAACTCTTTGAAAAAATTATCTGTGTATGAAGTTATTTCCCTGTAGCATCTTTTATCTGGTCAAAGGGAATGAAAACATAAGCAGTTATTCACTGAATCAAACCAGTAATGGGAACACACGCACATTCCTAATTTTCGAGGGCAGCCCAAGTGACTAATTTGTGCCAAATCAACCTTCCCTGAATAATTGCCTCAACTCTTTTATTCGTAGTTTGTATAAATGCAGCTTAATAGGGAATATTTGATAGAATAGAGTATTTATAATCATATAAAAACTCATGTTAGTAAACAAGGTCACTCTGTAAAGGTGATGAATCCTTGTATGACACATTTATCTGTTGGAAAATGGTGTCTTTACTGCTTAGAATTGTAGCAGTGTAGATTGGTGGTTTTATTTTTGGAGTATCAATTAGACAATCAATCAATTAGTATTTATTGAGCTTCTGCCCAGCACGTAGGGCATGCTCATCAAATTTGCAAATGACAGAAATCTTGGAAGATGGTAAATACATTGATGACAGACATAGCGTCCAAAAAGATTTTGACAGCCTAGAGCAATGGGCTGAATCTAACAAGATGAAACATAACATGGATAAATATAAATTTCTGTCCTTGGGTCCATGAAACTAACTGCACATACACAGGATGGGGTGGAGGTGCTTTAGGCAGAGATGTAAAAAAGAAAAGACTTAGTATTTTAGTGAAAAGTGAGTTCAACTTAATAATTTGTCAGTTTTAGCTGTGTGATGCCATTGGCAAAAATCTAGCGTGCAATTTTGGATTATATTAAGGTGATAATCCTGTTTCAATTTGGCAAGCCAAATCACGAGTAGAGATTGTAGTATTTCTGGAGCCACATTTTAAGAAGAGAGAGACCCCAAACCATGTCGTATTGAGGACACCACGTAAACGAAAGACATCCTGAAGAAGATTTAGGAGAAAAACGACATCTTTATTTACATCTGTGAGCTTCCACATGGAAAAGGGATTGGATTTCTTTGGGGTGACATCAATAGTTAGAGCTGGGCCTTATGAATTGAAGTTATAAGGAGATATTTTTCAGTTTAATCATTTATATTGGTAAAAGTTGTTCAAAGATGAAAGGGTTCCCCAAGTCCACAGTTAAACTTCTGTGTCCTCTGGGGCACCTGGGTGGCTCAGGCGGTTGAGCGTCCGACTTCTGCTCAGGTGAGGATCTTGTGGTTTGTGAGTTTGAGGCCCGCGTCAGGCTCTGTGCTGACAGCTCAGAGCCTGGAGCCTGCTTCGGATTCTGTGTCTCCCTCTCTCTCTGCCCCTCCCCTGCTTTTGCTCTGTCTCTCTCAAAAATAAACAAAACACTTCCATGTCCTCATTTTGGGGGTGGGACCACTGCAGAAGGACAGTCTGAGAACTGAACAAGTAACGTGAGTATGTACATTCAGCACAGTGTCAGGAAAATGACAAGTGATTATGTAGTTCATAGGGGTTGTTACCCTTCGTATTGTGGGAGATGTTTGACGTGAAGCTGGAATCCTCACTGTGTGGAGTTACAGCAGGGAGACTCATGGATGGCTCTGACACAAGAGATGGCTGTAACTTCAAAATGCTAACTGGGTGTAACTGACTAACAAAAATTGGTTAAAACAGTCCGTGGAATCAGTCAACCTTCTGTGTGACCTTGAATAATGTAACCTTTTTGTTTTCAATTCTCTGTGGTTCTTTTTAAATAATTATTTGTGATCATTTTTTAAATAGAGGTAATAAACCTTCGTTGGATTGTTGTAAGGATAAAAAGGAAAAATACATATAAAAATTTTAATGCCCAACTTGCTAATTTTTCTATATGTGAACACTTTTATAGTACTGAAATAGTTGGTAAAGGGTTATTGGAAGATACAGGACTTGAGGTATATTTGGAAAAGTACTAAAAATTTAGGGAGATGAAAGGAAGTAGCAAGGTTATTCCCATACAAAATAGCTTGAACAGAGCACAGAGATAGAAACAAGCATTGTGTGATCATAAGATAGGGAGGAGACCTCTCCGATTAGATGAGATTGACTGTTGGTAATTAGTTAGAAATAAAATTGGGATGGGATGAGTAAGAAAACCTCAGAAGAACTTTGGTTTCAGATAGTAAGCAAGAGGGACATTCCACATGTGCTTAGGTAAGGGAATAAAACATACGTGTGATACCCTTTATTTACTTTTAATTTTTTTAATGTTTATTTATTTATTTATTTATTTATTTTAATTTTTTTTTTCAACGTTTATTTATTTTTGGGACAGAGAGAGACAGAGCATGAACGGGGGAGGGGCAGAGAGAGAGGGAGACACAGAATCGGAAATAGGCTCCAGGCTCTGAGCCATCAGCCCAGAGCCCGATGCGGGGCTCGAACTCACGGACCGCGAGATCGTGACCTGGCTGAAGTCGGACGCTTAACCGACTGCGCCACCTAGGCGCCCCTAATGTTTATTTTTGAGAGAGACAGAGTGCGAGCAGGGGAGGGGCAGAGAGAAAGGGAGACACAGAATCCGAAGCAGGCTCCAGGCTCTGAGCTGTCAGCACAGAGCCTGATGCCAGACTCAAACCCGCAAACCGTGAGATCATGACCTGAGCTGAAGTCGGATGCTTAAACGACTGAGCCACCCAGGTGCCCCATTTTTTATTTTTAAAGTTTATTTATTTAGAGAGAGAGAGAGTACGGGAGTATGCGTGCACACACGCACTTGCACACAAGTGGGGGAGGGGTAGAGAGGGAGAGAATCCTAAGCAGACTCCGCAGTGTTAGTGCAGAGCCTGATGTGGGGCTCGATCTCACGAATCATGAGATTATGACCTGAGCTGAAGTCAAGAGTTGGTCGCTTAACTCACTGAGCCACCCAGGCACCCCCTGTACATGTGATATTTAAAAATAATCTTATGGAATTTTTAGAATAAATTGCCTTCCTTATGCTTAAAAAATTATAGAGGGAATAGTAGAATCCTTTTTGCAAAGCGTTGTTTAACCTAGAAATAGAAATTCTATTTCAGGGAAATTTCTATTTCAGAAAGTCCAAGACATATTTCCTCCACAAAGTTTTCCCTTCAGATTCATATCCCAGTATTTTTTTTGTTTGATTTTTTTTAGTATTCAAAATGATGATCTTTATATTTGTATCATCCATCATTATTTTTTGAGGGTGAATTTGAATTCAAGATATGTTGCCAAATCACTTTCTATTAAATCTACAAAAGTATTATTCTAAATTCTTTTTAATTTTTTAATGTTTATTTTTGAGTGAAAGAAAGAGCATGAGTGGGGGAGGGGCAGAGAGAGGGGAGACAGAATCTGAAGTAGGCTCCCCGCTCTGAGCTGTCAGCACAGAACCCGACATGGGGCTCAAACTTATGGACCATGAGATCATGACCTGAGCTAAGTCAGATGCTTAACCGACTGAGCCACCCAGGCACCCCCATTCAAAATTCTTAAAATAGTTTTGTTTTAGGGGCCCCAATGTGGGTCAGTTGGTTAAGTATCTGACTCTTGATTTCGGCTCAGGCCATGATCTTACAGTTCATGAGTTTGAGCTCTGCATTGAATTCTGTGCTGGGTGTGGAGCCTGCTTAAGATTTTCTCCCTTTCCCTTTGCCCCTCCCCGGCTCGTGTGTGTGCACACTCTCATATGTGCTAGATCTGTCTCAGAGGGAAAAAAAAATTGCTTCAAAATGAAACCCTTTAAGAGAATGAAAGTGGTATTTCTGGGAAGCCTGTTTGATGGTTTTGAAAAGACAAGTACCAAAGAAAAGGTCCAGAATCATATATATATCATATGTGAATGGATTAAGACCTAACTTCTCAAAGCAACTCTTTGAAATGGACAGCACTTTCTTCAATGCACTGAGTCAGAACTTAAAAACAACCATCATTGTTTATAGTGATGCACACACTAGTGCATTAAAATTAGTCATACATACAAGGTCCTTGAGAGAAAGGGTGGTGACTTTATTTTTTTGGTATAATGTATAGGGGCACTTTGAGTACTGCGTTCAGGCTTTATTGAATTAAATTGAAATTAGAAAGATAGAGGCAGCAAGGAAAGTATTTCTCCACTGAGGAAATTAGTGCAGGTGTTCTGCCTACTTCCCAGCCTGAGTTGGGAGTTTCTTTGGATTTTTGGTAGCCAGCAGGAATAGAAAAGCAACAAAGATTTGGCATTTCAGTGGACCAGATGATTGACAATTAAGACACACCTGTCCAGGTGGACTTGATTGTATTTTTTTCTTGGTAGCTTCTCAGCTATTGTGTGACTTCCTGGAATTATACACTTCTCTGCTCAAGCAAGACAATGATCAGGTATTCTACTTAAAAAAATAATCTGATACACTCTTGTGCTCAAAGGAGTGAGTACAGACTATCACAGGGACATGAATTTGGCCAAAAAGTTAATTAAAATAAAATATGAAGCCCTGAGAAAATGAAGGGGTGAGAATGACCTGCTCCCCTCTATCTTCTTTCTGGTGTGTTTTTTTTAAATCTCTTATGAGGGGATTTAAGGCCTTTCTCCAGCTGCCACTGGCTTTGCCAATTCATTCCTTCATGCCACACCAATAAACATGTACAAACTCTTCCAATTCTCGAGGGGTGGAAAATGAGATAGGTGTGAAGTCTACTTCAGCAGAAGGCTTTCTTTTTCACAAATTAGAAATTCCACCACACATATTCCTATTCCTTCAGATAACTGGCAAGGGGATCATCAGAATGAGCTATTGCAAAGCGCTACCCTCGTCTTCACAGTTCTGGTGTGATGGGGCCCCAGACCAGAATTGCAAAATAGTTAAGAGAATCTTGGAATATAAAACATGGTACAGAACACCAAAGAAGATTTAATCTTATTTATAGAAAGGTGGTTGATAGGGGAGGGGACAACAGAAGAGAGTGGCTTGAGATCATCATTAATCATTTTGTAAGTACCAACAAAGTGAAAACATCCTTCCAGAATTCACTGCAAGTGACACTGAATCCTTCTCCTAAGCAAATATGCGATGAGTTGATAAAAAAGAGAAGGTCCTGAACTCTTGACTACAGATATAATACAGTGAATATAGAAAATCAAAAACATGCTTTCTATCTGACTCAAAATAAAGGTGCACTTAAACTTGTAAAAGACAACATTTTTATTTGAATGATATGACAGAACTGTCACAGGAGTGTTACCTGCTATAAAGAAAGCCTAAGAATTATTACCTTTATTAGACCAGTGACACTGAGATTTAGCCATACATTTCTAACTTCTGTCCCTCTACAGAGACAATTTTCTTTTCTTAAATAAACTGTCATGCTAGTGTTAATATATTGTTGGCTCTCTCATGCTCTGAGAATACTGCTGATATAAAACATGTATATGTTAGATTGGTAATAGTATCTTTAGTGTAGCTGAGTAGAACAAATGTGTTTCCCTCATGGCTGTGCTAATGTGATAAAGGAAAATTGGCTGTTCATCAGCTTTTGGCTGGGTAAAGACAGTAGAGATGGAACCACATTCTTTTTTATGCATTAATACCATCGAGAACTTTTCACTAGTTATATTTCATGTGCCTGCATGTTGCGCAAAGATGTTGTAAAACATGAGATAATGCTACAAATAACAAAGTAGAAAAGCCTGTATCTTTTATAATGATAACAGTCAAACACCAAATGACAGTAACAGGCTGTAAAAAATGGGCTGCAAAAAAAATGCAGCCCTACTACCCAGAAGAGAGGTATATATGCAGGCCCACAAGGAGTTGGCGTGTGTTTTTAGTTCTTTATGTCAAGGCTATGTTTTATAATTAAGTAAAATGTAACATGGGGTCAGTGGAGTTAAGGAAGTACCTGGTTTTTAATAAAAGCAGATTAAATAGTATGGAGAAAAGCCATGTTGGATAACTTTGTGAAGAATTACTATCCCCAACTAATTATGTTGTTAACTGTCAGGGTGGGTTGATTGGTTGGTTTGTTTGGAGAGAGAGGGCTGTTGAAAACAGTTCTTAAGACAGTCACTCATATAACGTTCCAAAGATGTTGGGGAATGGTTATTTTCATCAATTGTGAGGAAGTCTTAATAGGATAGCATTTGAATGCTATGACTGGATATATTTTTAATTAAAATGTTAGCATCTAACCTTTCACCTGCAAGATGACATATTTCTCTTTCTTCTCTCCTTCCGCTACCCCCACCCCATCTTCGTGTTTTGTTTGCCATTTCACCTCCTTTGCTAGAGCACCGATGATTCCTTTTACATTCAAGTTAAAAGCATTTGAACAGAACTGTTTGTAGAGACTAACATTGATGTCAAGTGGCTGATCATTTTATTCAGAAATACGTGCAATCATTGACAGTTTTGTATAAATCCCATCCATGAAGTTGTCTGCAGAACGGTTTGAGTTGGCTCTTCAGGGGTCACTGCACAGAAACAAAATTTCATAACTTTATGATTCTACAATTAGGATATAATTGAGGGGTCATCTAGCCACAACCCAGGAACAAATCTGGTTGGTCAAATGTTTTTATAAAGTTTCACTGGAACACATCCATGCTAACTCACATATGTATTGTCTCTGGCTGCTTTCCTATTAAAATAGCAGAGTTGAGCAGTTGTGACCTGGACCACTTGGAACACAAAATCAAATCACTTGGTATGCAAATAGACAATATTTATCCTCTGACTGTTTACAGAAAAAGTTTGTTGATCCCTGATGTAGAGAGTTGGTAAGTTGTCTGAATAATTAGGCTAGAATATTCTTGTCAAATTTTTATATTCTGTATTGGGGAAGTACGGCTGAAAATCATCAACTATGGTACCAATCCTAATACAGGAAATGTTTACAGGAAGCATTTTGTATTAGCAACTTAAATTCTATCCACAGGTTATACATTTTTGGCATACTTAGTTTTGAATATTTCTACCTTTTGTATTGAATTCTGTTTTTGCCAATTATTGTTATAACAAATTTAACTAGTATATAAAGAAATAGCATATTTTCAAAAGATTATGAAGGCATAGCAGTCAGTGCTGCTAAATATACGGGACAAAAAATTATGTATATCTCTAAATACCATGGTACAAATCACAGCACAAAACTATAATATGTAGGTTCATATCTAGATCTATAAACATACAGATATATCACTGAGCCATTAAGATAAATTGTTTTCAGTCTTTCCAACTGAAGAAAGTAGTGAAGTAGGAAATTAACTTGAGAAAGACTGCTGAGATGTAGTTATGATAAAATGCAAGGTTATGTAATTAAAATAATAATGGTGATAATTTCTTGCAGGTGCATCAGACAAAAATCAGTTTCTTCATCAATGGTTTGGAGGAAGATAATACAGCATTTGATGCAAGGACTCTAAGTGGTTCAATTATAGATTTTGCCTCTGGTACTACACAAATAGGACAGAGTTTAAATGGTAAGATTCTGACTTCAGAAAATTACTTATTTTGTCTAATTACCAGATTGCTCAAGAAAGTGTCAAAAATAATTGTTTTAAATATCTAGGTGTATTTGTTTCTTAGCACTGCTGCAACAAATGAGCAGAACTGGGTAGGAGCTTAATAAAGCAGACATTTATCCTCCTCTTACAGTTCTAGAGCCCATAAGTCTGAAATCAAGGGTTCGCAGGGTTGGTTTTCTCTGAAGGTTCTGATTGGTTCTATGCCTCTCTTTCTCTTGGCTTCCAGTAGTCCTCAGCGTTCCTTGGCTTGTGGCTGCACAGCCCCCTTAGCCTCCAGGTTCACATGACCCTCTCGTCTGTGTTCTGTTCCCTTCTCTTCTCTTCTCTTCTAAGAGAGCTTGTGGTTAGATGTAAGGCCCACCCTGATCCTATATGCCTTCCTCTCCAGATCCTTAATTACGTAAGCAAAGACCCTATTTCCAAATATGGTCACAGTCACAGATTCCAGGGGGACGCACCTTTTGGTCCCACCATACTAGGGAAACTTTAAAATTAAGATGTACCTATTATGATCAAGTTTATTTCTTTTTTTTTCTTTTAAATGTTTATTTATTTTGAGAGAGCACACATGCAAGCATGAGCAGGGGAAGAGCAGAGAGACGGGGAGAGAGAGAATCCCAAGCAGGCTCTGCGCTGTCAGTGGAGAGCTTGACATGGGGCTTGATCTCAGGAAACCATGAGATCATGATATGAGCCCAGATCAAGAGTCAGAAGCTTAACCAACTGAGCCACCCTGGTGCCCCTGATCAATATTTACATAAGAACAATATGTGATAAACTCTATTTTCTCAATCTTTTTTTGGTTTGGATTTTAAAGTAGGGTTTAGAATATTAAATAGAAACTGAAATTTAATATTCAACACTAATAAGCTAGATTTATGGTATTCATATCTTCCCATCCTAAAACAGGCCATAGAGGTTTAAAAGAATATATACTGCATCCTGAAAACAAAACCCAGAAATTGAATTTAGGATTAACTTGAAATAATTAGCACAATGGTTTATAAATTGCCTACACTTTAAAAATGGAACAATTATTTTATATTACTAAATAATGAATACTCATTATAAGAAAATCCAAACAATACAGAACTCTCTGAAATAGAAAATATTTCAGTTTTCTACCTTCATAGATACAGTTATCTTTTTTATACCCTTCCAGAATTTTAGTCCATATAGCTGGAGATATGGTTATAAAAATAATTTTCTAAAAATGAAATTATAATACATATGCTTTCTCTGAGGCCTCTAAAAATAAATACTTCCTCTCCAAATGTTATGGACAACATTCTATGTTAATATTCCTTCTCATTTAAAATGGCTGCCTTATGCCCAGTTGTATAGCTGTAACAAAAACTTTTAAAACAAACTCCTAATAATGAGCATTTAGATTATTCCTCATATTTTGAGATTATTAGCAGTTATTTACTAGAAATCGCGATACATGCCTGTATTTCTATATCTCTGTTTCTAGATCTCTATTATACACACACACATGTATACACCTACATACGCATTTGAGCAACTGTCTGATTGCATAGTTCCTTAAGACTTTACACTTTGGTGTTAGTCTGCTTGAGTTCAAGTCCCAACTGTCCACTTACTAGCTACGTGACCTGGAACAACTTTTAAATGACTCTAAACTGTAGTTAGCCCAAATTTATTTAATTTATGTACTTTTTAAGTTTGTATTTTAATTCCAGTTAGTTAATGCACAGTGTAATATTACTTTCAGGTGTAGAATGTAGTGATTCAATACCCAGAGCTCATCACAACAAGTGCACTCCTTAATCCTCATCACCTATTTAACCCATACCCTACCCCCACCCCTCTGGTAACCATCAGCTTGTTCTCTATAATTCAGAGTCTGTTTCTTGATTTGTCTCTGTCTCTTATTATTATTATTTTTTACCTTAGCTTGTTTGTTTCTTAAATTTCACGTATGAGTTAAATTGTTTATTTATCTTTTTCTGACTGACTGACTTTTGCTTCAATTTCTACTTTCTAGTTCCATCCTTGTCATTGCAAATGGCAAGATTTCATTCCTTTTTATGGCTGAATAATATTCCTGTGTGTGTGTGTGTGTGTGTGTGTGTGTGTGTGTGTGTGTATTACATGTTATATTTTCTTTATCCCTTGATCAACCAATGGACCAGTGGACACTAGGGCTACTTCCAAATATTGGCTATTGTAAATAATGCCGCTATAAACATAGGGGTGTGTGTATCCTTTCGAATTAGTGTTCTTATATTCTTTTAGTTACTCTAAATTTGAAATGATGATGATGACATTACAGTCTCATTGTGAAGATCAAATGAGGCTATGTATGAAAAACATTATTGTTTTTCCAGAATCTGGCACATTGTAGTTGCTGAAAACTTAATGGCATTCTTTGATCAACAGAAGTTCTTAATTTTAATGAAGTCTAATTTACTAATTTTTCTTTTATACTTAACATTTTTATGTCCTATTGAGGAAATCTTTGCACACCCTGATATCATGGAGATATTATTTTTACATTTTATCTGAAAATGTTATTATTTTACCTCTCAAATTTAGGTCTGTTTTCTATATGACTTTATTTTGGGTATGTTATGAGGTAGGGGGGGTCAAGATTCATTTTTTATTTCTCACTTGAATATCACCAGAACCATTTTCATTAAACAGATCATTTCTTCACTCCCCTGCAGCGAGTGGTAACTGTCACAAATCATGTACCTGCATATGTGAAGATGGTTTGCTCCTGAGCTCTCTCTTTTGGTCCAATGATTTGTTTGCCTGTATTTGAGTCAAAACATTTAGTTTTCATAGTTGTCATTTCGTAAAAGTCTTAAAATCTGAAAGTATTTACTTTTCCAACTTTTTTTCCTTTCAATATTGTCTTGTCTATATGAATTTTAGAGGCAGTTTTGCAATTTTCACAAAATTCTGGGATTTAAATCATAAACTCAATTTTGGGAAAATGGGTATCTATATGGTATCACATCTTCTAATCCACAAACAAAATGTATTTCTTAATTTCTCTTAAAAATGTTTGTTTGTTTGTTTATTTATTTATTTATTTATTATTTATTAATTATCTTGAGAGAGAGGGAGGGAGGGAGAGGATCCCAAGCAGGCTTTGTGCCACCAGTGCTGAGCCTGACCTCATGAATCACGAGATCATGACCTGAGCCAAGATCAAGAGTTGAGTCTGACATTTAACCAACTGAGCTACCCAGGCACCCCAATGTTGTTATTTTTCTGCCCAGAAGTTTCACTCATTTGTAAGACTTAGTTCTATGTATTTTTTGGTTCTTTTTTCATCAGTTATACTTACTATTGTTTCTGAACTTCATTTTCTAGTTTTGTTTTTATTCTATAAAAATATGATCAATTTTTATATTGACCTCAATTAAGTCCAGTGAATTTGCTAAATTTTAATTCTAATAGTGATACAATCCTGCCAGTTGCGTATAGTAGATATAGTATAGCAGAGAGAGAGAGTGGGACCCAGTACAAGTGAAGGAGGGGCAGAGAGAGAGGGAGACAGAATCCAAAGCAGGCTCCAGGCTCTGAGCTATCAGCACAGAGCCCGATGCGGGGCTTGAACCCATGAACCTCAAGATCATGACCTAAGCCTAAGCTGGATGCTCAACTGACTGAGCCACCCAGGTGCCCCAGATGTATATTTTTGATATTCAAAATAAATTCTAAAACTGTGTGGTTAAATTTCCTAGCTCTGATGTCAAAAAACTTAGAATTGAATCCAATCTAGTTGTGTGCCTTTGATAAAAATATGTATCCTTTTAAAACCTCAGGTTTTAATCTATTAAAGGATGTTTTCATAAATAATTAATAGGACTGTAATAATAATTATATGGGATCATGTATGTGTAGAATATGTTGCTTATCATATAGTAAATATTTAATGAGTGGCAGCTATTATTAACCTCTTTGAACACCTATGCTCTTATTGTAAGTAGGGATAACAATGTCTCTCCATAGAATTGTTGAGAAATCAGAAGACAAAGTGTCTGGACATAACTCTATTTAATTTGTATATGCTCTTCGATCAAGCTAAGCTTATGTGAAGACTTAATTGAAGGAAACTATATATTTAGAAACTTGGTGTGAGTAATTAGCGTATTGGAGAATTTTATAAAGTACCCTGCATGCAGAATTTCTTAATAAAACATTAAATCTTGTGAGCCTTGTTTCAATATTTAATCCCCATTAGTACTTCTAAAAGTGTTTTATTGCACCAAATGTTGCTCAAAGTATTCGATAGTGCTATAAATTAGTCTGCTATGCACTGTGGGGTTGAAGTGACTTGCTTCTGCTCTTCTTCAGCATGCTGGATGTTGAATGAATGCTTCAAAAGGACACTGTGGACTGAATATGATATTTGTTATTAAGCTGTGTAAAAAGAAATTTAACTTCTGATGAGAAAACCTATCATTGGAGGGGCGTCTGGGTGGCTCAGTCAGTTGAGTTCAGGTCATGATCTCATGGTCTGTGAGTTTGAACCCCACGTCGGGCTCTGTGCTGACAGCTCAGAGCCTGGAGCCTGCTTTGGATTCTGTGTCTCCCTCTCTTTCTGCCCCTCCCCTGCTCATGCGCTCGCTCTCTCTCTCTCTCTCTCTCTCTCTCTCTCAAAAATAAATAAACATTAAAAAAAGAAAAGAAAACATATCATTGGAAAGAGGTTTGTTTCAAATGTTACTTAATTTTTACTACAATTTTCTCCTTAAGATTTGGGCATCAGAGTGCTACAAGGGAAAGGGTATTTTAAAATAATTTTTGTCTTTATTCTATCAATTTATAGGTACAGTTGTACCTACTGTATCTTTTCTCTAATTAGAGATGGCATGTAGACTGGCTCATTACTTCTGCCTAATGAGCCAGGCTCCATGCCACCTCTCTAATCAGAAAAGAGATAGGTACAGAATGTTCCCACGGACTTATTATAAATCATTTTCTTTCTCTCGCTTGCTCCTTTTTTTAATCAAAAAATTAAGTCACTGTCCTCCATACTTTTGTCCATATCCAAGATGGTTTCATTCAGGAGAGGTAATTGTGCAAGAGATTACTGTGAGCTGAATTAGGGGTGCTCTCATGCAGTGCCGGGCCGGCTGTCTGTGCTTTGGAACAGACACTGCCTCAAATACAGGCATATCAAATGAAGGCCCATAGGAGATCTAGATGTCTTTCCTCTCTTTCTCTGGTTGGGCTTAACTTGTTTCCCTGTTTCTGTACCCAGGAAGCAACAACTTTGCACGTGAGTGTTGGCTTGCTACAGAGCTTTTTTTTAGTGGGGTCTCATATCTACCATAACTTTCTAGAAAAATATGTTGCCGATCACACTTTTCTTTTGCTGCAGGCCTTGTCTTTGCCTCCCCTAGGAAATTAATCAATGACCACATGAATGCATTTCACTGACCCCTGTATACATATTAATGGAATATCTATACATATAATGTATTGATGCTAATGAGATAACCTGATTTGGTTGAGTTGATTTTTTAATATACAAATAGAAACACTTTAGACCATCTCTATGAACCAATATGTATAAGTTCCTTCTTAGAACATTTTCTTCCAGTGCAGGTGTATTTCAATGCCTCTAGTTGGACATAAAACCTGGAGGAGTTACGGTAGCAGACATGTAATTATAAGAAGTCTTTAATATCACTGTGGTAATTAACTACAACGGCCCTCCAAATTTTGGGTTTAAAAACACAAAATTTTGTGAATCAAAACTTTTCGTGGCTACTTCTGAATTGTGGGAATTTCCATGTTATGCATTTATAAGTGTCTAGCACGTTCTTAAGAAATTAACTGGTAATTATAGAATCAATAAAGATTTGCCATTTCTATGTAAAAGTGAATGCACAGGGAGGAAAAAGATAACCATCTAAAGCTAACTCCAATGTCCTTTCCCTTCCATGTGTTCTGCTGTGTGTTGTGTATTAATTCATCTGCTTGTTTTTCATTCTTTAGTTGAAATACTACTTTTAATCTCTGCTGGTGTCCCATGGGTTAATATGTCTAACCTCACCTGGGTATAGAGGAAAGGAAAGGAAAATATTGAAACATCTGACATTTTTCTTTTGGTTGAGATTATGATAAATTTTTTCTGAGAGAATGTTTTTTGGAATTAGGGTAAAAAAAGAAATAGAAAAGTATAGAAATTGATTAATTAAGACAGGTTAATGGAATGGAAGAAGAGTATAGAAACAAGGCATATATAGGTATAGAGGGGTTTATTTAAAGGTTAAGTTGGTGTTTCAGATTGTCCTAGAGATTTCTTGCAATAAATCAGGACAATTGGCCAACTATGTTGCAAAATAAAAAGATAAATTAAATGTATTCCTTCCAACTGTACAAAATAAAAACTGCAGATGAGTTAAAATTTAAATGCAAGGTATGTCATCGTGAGGTAGTAGAGGAAAATGAAAGCAAATGTTTCTTAATCCTGGCATATTGAAGACTTTTATTAGCATGATACCATGGCCAGAAACACTATAGGAAAATATTGAAAACATCTGACTAGTAAACTGAGAATTTAAAATTTAAACAATGCTTATCATTTTATGCTTAATTTGGCAAGGAATAAAAAAGAGATGATACTACTGTGGAAAGAGTTTAGGATAATCTGGCAAACTACAATAAGTAAAAATGTGGAGACTATTTAATCCAAGAATTCTACTTCCAGGATATATCTCAAGAATATAATTAGAGAAAACCTTAAATATGTACTCAAAAGTACTCATTGTAGAATTAAAGTAGCAAATAATTGGAACCAATTAAACATTTCAAAAGGGAATTGATTAAGTAAAGTTTAAATTATACTTAAATTGGAAAAATATGCAAAACTAAGAGAAAGGAAGTATGTCTATTTGTAGAGACAGAGGAGTAGGTTCGTGATGTGTTAGTACAAGAAAAAGCAAGAGTATGTAGTATAATGCGCTCTGAATTGAACTTGGGTTGACAAAACACATATCTACATTGGACATTTAGGTTATTGGACATACAAATTACTATTGCTGTAATAATTAGTACCTAAGAAACAAGGCATGAGATTTAGAATAAGAAAGAATTGGGTTTGAATCCCAGCTCTACTTCTTAAAAGTCAGGTGATTTTGGCAAAGAATTATACTTCTCGGGGCACCTGGGTGGCTCAGTCGGTTGAGCGTCCATCTTCAGCTCAGGTCATGATCTCACGGTTGGTGGGTTTGAGCCCCATGTTCGACTCTGTGCTGACAGTTCAGAGCCTGAAGCCTGCTTAGGATTCTGTGTCTCCCTCCCTCTCTCTCTCTCTCTACTCCTCCCCCACTTGTGTTCTCTCTCTCTCTCTCTCTCTCTCTCTCTCTCTCAAAAATAAAAGAACATTAAAAAACTTAAAAAAAAAAGAATTTTACTTCTCAATCCAATTTCCTGATTTGTTTTCCTAATTTTTCTAATTTGTCATGTGTGTACATACTTTTCAAGGTACTTGTAAAACTTACAAATAATATGGACATGGTTCATGAAAGGTACTTAATCAAATTTTGCCATGTTAAAGCTTATTGATTTTGTGAAACTTAAGTATTTTTAAATGATGGTCATAAACTGTATCAATTTTTTTGGCTCAGAGTCAAAATTTTCCTGGGGTGAGGAGGGAAGAATGTGAAATTTTGAGTAATGATGTGCTAGATGTTTGAAAGTACTTTGTGTAGGTAAACCCCATGAAATAATTTCTTTTTCTCTTTAAAGATTAACCCTTTCTGGTATGTGTCATTGTTTCCTGAAACTCCTGTATTCCATCTGGTGTTAACTTATCTTCAGCCTGAAGTGCTTCCTTTTCCATTGGTTACGATTCAGTCTGTGAGAAACAAACTCAACTTTTAAAAATGTCTTTAATTTATCTCTGTTTTTGAAGGATATTTTCACTGGTTCCATTTACAGGAATTCCAAATTGATAATTGTTAATGTTTTCCCAACACTTTAAAGAATTATAATTTATTGTCTTCTGCCCTTCATTTTTTTCTGACGAGAAGTCAAGCCGTCATTCATGTCAATGTTCGCTTGAATGTGGTAGGTTGTTTTTCCCTTGCTGCTTTTAAGGTTTTCTCTTGGATGTTAACAGTTGAACTAAGTAGTGCCTATGTGTAGTTTTTATTATGTTTACCCTGGTTGAGGTTTGATCAGACTCTTGGATGTGTGAAGTGATGTTTTCATTACTTTCAGATGTTCTTGATAACCATCTCTTAAAAATTTTCTTTCTTGTTTTTCCATTTTCCTTCTTTTTCTCTAGGACTTCAGTTACAATTATTTTAGAGCACTGGATATCATCCCACAGATCCTGAGCATTTTTCCCCATACTCTTTTCTTTTGGTGTTTCTCTTTGCATATTTTCCATGGACCTGCCTTGAAATGCACTGATCATTTTCTCTGTTTTATTTAGGCTGCTGTTAAGCTTATGTAGAAAAGTCTTCATTCTTAATCTCATACTTTTCATTTCCAGCATTCCTATTTGGCTACTTTTTGGTAGATGTGATCTCTCTACTCAGATTTCCCCCATCCATTCGCACATGTTGTCAGTCACCACTTCCACTAGATCTTTTAGTATTTTTGTCTTAGGTATTTTCATATCCTTATTTAATAACTAATGTCTGGGCCATATCTGCATCACCTCCTATTAATGGTTTCCTGTCTTTACAATGGGCCACATTTTCTTCTTCATGTGTCTATAAATATTGTGTACTAGACATTGTATATAGGTTTGGAAAGACAGAAATGAATAATATTTACCTCTAGAGGAAAGAGCACTCTATCAGGCTGAGAGAGAGAGAGAGAGAGAGAGAGAGAGAGAGCGTTGGGGGGTTGTTGAGGAAAGTGAGTAGGAGAAGAATAACGTCAAACTGATTTGAAGTTGATCTGGATGTGGGCTTTATTACAGTTTCAATGTTATGTCATTTACCACTGGTTTCAGATGTTTGAGGATAGAATCGGGCTGGGTGCAGACTCACTGTGTGCTTGGGCCCTTTGGAATTCTAAGCTGTTGTTCCAGGGTACTATGGCTGACTCTCCCACCTCTTGCTTCTCTGTTAGGGAGACCAGCAGTCCTGGGTCTCATCTCTCCTATGAAAGGCTTGTACCTTTGTAGAATTTAATTTGTTTAGATTTCTTTGTGTCCTCTACTTTCTCAGGGGTTAAAAATGATTTTATAGTTTTCCTGGCATAATTTGGTTGTTGGGTTGATAGTAAAGTGATGGTCTCTTGCATCTGTCCATGTCTTAATCCGAAGATGAAGTCCAACCATTATTGTAACATCTAATCTGTGCCTCTTTTCTTTCTTTGTCCAACTCTCTGCTTTAACTCTGCTGTCTGCTAGGCTGTCTCAGCAATGGCCAGTCTCTGGCTGTCTGGACCTAGAAGGATTATTATTTGGCCTCAAGGATTATTTTTGTGGAATTTAGGCATTCACCTTGTAGTTATCTCTTATAACTTTTTCTGGAGTAATTTTTGGCCTTTTGGGATCCTAACTGTACCTCTGGCTTTTTAAACTTTTAACGTGTTTTTTTGTTTTTTATTTATTTTGGTTTGCCCGAAATCTATTCACTGCCAGTATTTGAAGCTGAAAGGTAGTGACAATTCCTCACTTTTTTTTTATTGTTACTTTTCATGTCTGTGCCTCCTAGAGCTCCCTTTGTCCAGAAGCAGTATTTTAATCAGTTTGTATAGCATATAAATATTGTGCATTTCCTTTTTCTGTCAGATATATGCTAATATTTATCAACTTGCATCCTCTGGTGCCCTGAATCCAGCCATTCTTCAACACCTCTGGGATGTTTAATCAATTTACTGAAACAACTTTCCCCTGTCTCTCACTCCCTTGTTGCGTTCTGTCCCTTCTTATTGAGCTTAAGTATCATGGTCAAATATTAGAATCACTTCCTTGCACACACCTTGACTCCTTTGCTTTTTATTTTTCCTCACTTGCTAGTATTACCATGGCAACACCCTGGATTGGTTAAATAGACCCAATCAGGATGACTTGTGCCACCTAACATTTATGACCATAAACCTCCTATGTGCCCATGATGCTGCCCTAGGTTCATTCCGTATTTCCCTTACGCATTCACGTTCTGCCTTTGGGTAACTGTGTACACGTTTTGTTCTGTCCTTAAATTTACTTCTTATCCTGACCCTCCGCTGATGATAATACCTTCCAGTTCACGAGGAAATTAAAACAAGTAATAAAATAACTACTATAAATTCCCACTGCTGTATTTATCCACCTCTGTCATATAATCTAGATCTTATCAAGGTAATTTTCACAGCATTTTTCCCCATTTGCTCCTGTATCGTGTTTTCTAGTGTTTTGGAACTTCTCTAGTATTAATGGAACATGTCAAGGACATACAGATATGGTATGATTCTTCCATTAAATTTTTTTCTTAACTCCCACATCCTCCACCAGAGTAAGTGTTTTGTTTTGTTTCTTTGTTCCTCTTTTTAAGCAAAACTTCCTCCTTGTTTTGCCAGTGATAGCACTCTTTCTTTTCCAGTTCTACTGTCTACAGTCAGGCTTTAGCTCACCACAACATTTAAATTATACTTGTCAAATCTCTGCTGACCTTCACGTCATAAATCTGATAGTTAATTTCACATCTTTATCCTATTTGACCCATCAACATCACTGAAAAGAGTTGAGAGCACTCCTTCCTTATTATACTTTCTTCACTTGGTGTCTAAGACCACATTATCTCCCGGTTTGTCCCTGAATTTCTAGTTGCTGTGTCTCAATTTGATTTCCTGGTTCCTGTTTATCCACTTGGCTTTCTTAACATTGGTACTCTAGGACTCACACCTTGGTTCTGTTTCCATGTCTGTAGACATGCACTCCCTTAAACATCACCTCCCGCTTCAAAGTTTTAAATACTGTCTAAGTGGCTTAAATTCTAAATCGAAATCTATCTTCCTTCCTCGTTCCCCCAGCCTCTTTCCTAAATTCCAGAATGCTACATCAGACTATCTAAAATCTCCATTTGGATGCTTAATTTATATCTCATTTTTTTCCAAAACTGAAATTTGGATGTTTTAGACCTCTTACTTTGATACACATACTATTTCTTCTATAATCCTCCCCATTTCAGGTAAGTGCAGTTTCATTTTCCACTATTTCAGAAGGAAAGATTGGAGTCCTTGCCAGTTCTTCTCACATTTGACATATGTATCAGAAGAGTCCTGTTGATGTTACCTTCAAAATATGTCCAGATTTTGATTCCAACTCACACTCACTCTAGAGCTACCCCAGTCCAGGGCATGGTTGCTGCTCTTGCATGGATTAATGCAAAGTCTTTTAACTGCCTCCACCCTGCCATCCACTTTTTTCTCAACACAATAGCCAGGATTGTTCCGTTACTCATGAGTCAGATCATGTTACTTCTGTGTTCAAAATGTTTTATTATTTTCCTACCTCACTAGAGTGAAAGCCACCATTTTTATGATGGCCTATAAGACCTACATGATCTGACTACAGTTACTTCTCTGGCGTTACTATTGCTACCATTTCTTTTTCTCACTTTGTTTCACCCAAACTGGCCTTTTTGCTGTTGTTTGAATATGCGAAGCCCACTTCTGTCTTAGGGTCTTTTCCGTATTCACTGTTCCTTTAGACTGGAAGTCTATACCTTCAGATTTCCATAGTGCTGACTCCCTCTCTTTGGGTCTGCTCAAATATTGCCTTCTTAATGAAATCTTCCCTACAACCCTCCAGTTCCCCACGTTTTGCCCCTCATTATGCTGCTTTTTTTTCTCTTCATGGAACTTACCATTTTAACTTAGTATATGAGTTACTTAGTATTTTTATTGTATACATACGTTTTCCCTTCTAGAATATAAATTCTGTGATTTTTTTGTTTGTTTACATTGTTCTCTGATGTATCCCTAGAGCCTGGAAGATTGCCTGTCACATGATAGCCATTCAATAAATATTTGCTGTTTGCTCAACAAGTGGATGAAGTGAGAGGATCTGAATGGTAGAGTATATGGATATAGCTAAAATTAGTTTGTCAGCCTCACCTCTCTGGCAGTGTTCCAGATGTGATTTCTAATGGACTTGCTCTGTGAGAATGGAAAATGTTACAAAGGAGTAGTTGAGCAGATACTGGTGATTAAAGGAGAAGAAGAAGTCAAAGGTGTATCATAAAGAGAAATAGGGATGTTGGGATTTTGTGTGTATATGTGTGCATATATGAGGTGGAGAGGAGAACAGAGAAGAAGAAAAGGAGAGAAAGGTTAATGCAGGGGAGGAACTGAGGGAAAGGAGAGTGAGCTTAAGGGAATTAATGTTGATTATTTGAGATAGAAATGGAATAGCCAAGTAGAAATGGCAAAATGTCATTTGAGACAGGAGACTGGATTTGAGGATTGATTTAGGGTTAGTGATATGGAGGTAAGAATATTCCTTATAGAGGTTATTTTTGAAGTTCTAGAAGCAGATAAAATTATTGCAGGAGAGAAAACTAGAAAAAAAGTATAGAGCTACAGATAGAGGGTTGGGAGATGGGGGTAAAGATTAGAGGCACCCAAGGAGCTTCAGAAGTATCCCAAGGGTTAGGATATTAGAAGACAAATGATGTGATTTCAAGATGTTCTTCAATAATACCAAACACCAGAATACTAAGGAGAAGTTATAAGACTGAAAATCACACCTAGGTTGGCCATCGAGAGTACACTTTCAGTCTAGCGATAGAGAAAAGGGAATGTAGATCACTTAACATGAGACTAAATGGTAAGGAAAAGGAGACTTTGGGTATAGATATTGCAGAAAACTGGTTCTGAAAAGAAGAAAAGGAATTGGATGAAATTAGCATAATATAAGGTTCTGTTCTCTGTTCTCTGATTCAATTACTCTTGACTATTTTGTGGCCATCCTTTGATTCTTCAGGATAACAGCTTTCTTTTCACTGATTTAAATAATGATTCTGGAGGTGAATTTTCAAACTTTCCTTCATTCAAGAAATTTTATAATACTGTATGTATTGTACAATTGTATAATAATACCTGTATTAATTGTATATGACTGTACATTAAATGCTTATGTTTTTTATTGTCTGCAATGATAGCTTCATTTGGAGCTTTATTTCCTTCTTATGGTTACATGATAATTGGAGTATATTCTCATTCTTTTCTCTTGATGCCTAAAAACAGCAATAACAGTAACAAAAAAACCAGAAAACACACTCTAGGTTTTTTTCTTGGCATGAAGCCCTTACCATTTTGAGCACTTAAAAAAAATGAGCAAGATTGACTCTATTCTAGAATCATCATATTTTGAAGTTCTAGATTTTTATGATTTATTTTAAAATTTGTTGTAGAAAAAGTGTTTTCTTTAGTGTCACAATGAAGTAAATAGAAATCAGGTAATTAACCTATCTCTTCATGCATACCTTTAATTTCAATTTGAATTCCTGATAGAAATGATGAAAGGCAATTAGCTAAGTCTTTGTTAAAAGGAGATATATTAGCTTTTATTTTACTGCATTGAGATTTTGTTCTTTGCATGTGAATCTATTAATGGTATTGTCAAGGTGCTCAGTCTTTAAGCTCTGTTATTTTAAAAAAGGAGGATTTTGTTTGATATCATGTTAGATATTATTTCCAAAAAGAAATTCAGTAATTATCTTTAATTCTTTTAACCTATGGGTAGATGTCTCTAAAACTACCTATGCTAATTATCATACTTCTATTTCTAAAACTTTTGGTTCACAAGGGACAGATCTAATCTTACTAACTTCACATTGTTATTACTATTTATTTGACTTTAACATTTATAGCAACATCTAACCTTCTAAAATAATTTAGAAATATCCCCACTTTCTTTATGTCAGTGATTTCCCAGGCAATGGACATGTGAAATTGAAATTTCAAAATGTATTTAAGCAATTTTTAAAGATTCTTAAAGATCTCCTTTCCTGTTACACATTTACATTTATCATTCTCATGTATATTTGTATGATTTTGTTATAAGGTTGACTCATATAAAATTGCCATTTTTTACATTAAAAATGGCCAGATATTGGCTATTTCAGATGGTTAAACCTAATATATAGGTAAGTATCCTTAAATAACATAATATATGCTATTATCTTCATGTTAAAATGTACAGAATGGCTTCTTAGTGTATTTTCAACTTGGTGCTTGCACAAAAATGGGGAATTATTTGAGATCTGGTTCATTCCTTGTAGTTGTGTTATTCATATCCCATTATATGAACAAAAGCATTTATTTGTTCCCAAGTTGAGAATTAGTTTTATCTCATTTTATAATTTATAAAATTCTATAATTTTAAATTTCTCCTGGGACACATTCATCTTTCTTCCCTTCTATTCTGTAAAATGTATATTATTCTTGCTTAATTGCCCTAGCTGGTATGCCCAGAACACTGTTGAATAGAAGGGGCAAGAGTGGACATTAGTGTCTTGTTCCTGATTGCAGGGGGAAAACATTTAGTTTCTCACCACAAAGTGTAATGCTAACTGTAGGTTTTTATAAATGTTCTTTATCCAATGAGGAATGCCGGAGTCCAGCTCCAGCAGGTCCAGGGGTTCCCGAAGGATGAACAGCAACAGCGAAAAAGTGAAAATAAAATAAAACAAAAATAAAATGGACACAGACAACAGCAGTGTGTTAGACTGGCCGCTTTATTGTAGCAAGCGTGGCATTGTATTTGTTAGCAAATTCCTGGTAGCGTGCGTTATCTATGTTTCTCGGCATTACCTAATTCTAAAAATGTTCCTTTGTGTGATCACCCATAAAGGAACAACATAGTTATTTTCTAGTAACATTCCCTCCTACCCTTTCAAGGTCATCTAGCTCTCAACACCTCAAGTGGAATGTTTTACAAGGACATGACTTCTTAATTGTTCCTTTGTGCCATCTGTGGTACAAGGGACAAGAGTATTCGCTTTGGTCTGGGGTGCCGGGAGGGAGCCAAGAGGGCCCTGGGAGCCCACGCCTTATGTGCTCCCAGAGAGACAATGTATACCTAGGAACTAATGAACCATTCTGTACCTTAACCCACCAGGTACAGTTATCATCTGGAATGCTTCCTGGGGGCCAAGTGGACCTAGGGGTTGGAGTAACTTGTATCCATAGATACATTCCTTTGTTGCTGGAGTGGGGATTTCGAACCCATTTGTCCCCCTCCTTGGCTGGGAAATATATGGGGCTATCCTCCCTTTAGGTAGAGGAGTGTTTATAGGGGGCAGCAAGGGCTGGATGTAGGGCCGCGTAATTTCCTGCAGACTCTTATTTCTTTCCCCAGTGGTTCTTTTCCCTGGGGGCCCATCGTGGGCAATTCCCGAACTGGCAATTCCCCAGGTACTTTCATTGGTAGGGGGGCTGCCCTGACCAACGCCAAGGCCAAATGACATAAAAGCAGGAGTAC
The DNA here is from genome assembly GCF_022079265.1 of Lynx rufus. Lineage (NCBI taxonomy): Eukaryota > Metazoa > Chordata > Mammalia > Carnivora > Felidae > Lynx > Lynx rufus. Next base: position 9,831,543 of record NW_025814829.1, read on the forward strand.
AAGAAGCTTCACTGTCGGTGGGCCACCACGCCGTCCCGATCCGTCCACCGCCCGGGCCCTGCCATCAGGCTGGTTGGATAGCTCGGCTTCCAGCAGAGGAACTTCCCTTCTTTCATAGCTTGTTTTTATAATGAAATAGTGTTGGAATTTGGCAAGTGCCTTTCCTGAATCTATGAAGAGGATCATTTGTTTTTTATCCTTTATTCCATCAATATTATGCATTATTCAGTATTCACATATTGGACCAGCCTTGTATCTCTGGGATAAATCTCAGTTGCTTATGGTTCATAATCTTTTTATTTATGGTGTTTGATTTAGTTTACTAGTGTTCTGTTGAAGATTTTACCTCTATATTCATAAAACATATTAATCTGTAACTTTCTTATGATGTCTTTATTGGTTTTGGTATCAGAATGAGATGATTCTATGAATCTATGAATTCTGATTCAGTCTATGAATGAGTTGAGAAGTGTTTCTTCCTCTTCTATTTCTTTTGGAAGAACTTGTGAGGGATTGGAGTTATTCCTTGTTTAAATGTTTGGAAGAATCCACCAGTTGAAGGCATGTGGTCCTGGATTTTCTTTGTGTGTAGTTGTTTTTATTACTAATTTATTCTCTTTGCTTCTTAAAACTACTCAGAATGCCTATTTCTTCTTGAGTCAGTTTCAGTAGTTTGTACCTTTTGTGGAATTTGTTCATCTTATCAAGATTATCTAATCGTTAGTAAACAGTCTACAGAATTATCTTACAATCTTTCATGTCTGTAAGATCATTTGTAATGTTCCTTCTTTCATTCCTGATTTGACTTTTCTGTCCTTTGTTTTCTTTGTCAGTCAAGCTAAATGTTTGTCAGATTTGTTAATCATTTCAAAGGATAAACTTCTGTTGTTTTTCTCTATTGTTTTTCTATTTTCTATTTCATTTATGTCTACTCTAATCTTTATAACTTGCTTCTTTCTGCTTGCCTTGGGTGAAGTTTACTCTTTTTTTTCCCTCTAATTTCTTAAGGTAGAATATTAGGTCATTGATTTCATTACTTTATTCTTTAATATAGATATTTATAGCTGTATTTCTCTTTAAGCAACACTTTACCTGAAACTCATGAAGTGTGTTTTGTTGTTTGTTTTCATTTGTCTTAAAGGAACTTCTAGGTATTTTGGGGATTTTTCCCTTGGTTATTGGGAATGTGTTTGGCTACAGTTTATGTAGTATGTCTTCCTTCTGTCTTTTAGCTTTGAATCTATTTGTTTCTTTGAGTTTGTCTTTCCTAGGAAGCATATAGTTGGATTCTGTTTTTTGCCCCCATTCTTCCCACATCTCCTTTTCTGGGAGGTGTTTACCCTATTTCCATTTAATGTAATTATTGATAAGGTAGTTGAAATGTCACTTTGCTATTTTCTATATGTCTTTTTTGTTCCTCTATTTCTCCATTAATATCTTCTTTTGTGTTAATATGTTTTAGTATACCATTTTAACCTCCTCGTCATTTTTTTTTACTATTTGTTATTTTGTTAGTAGTTTCCCAGGATATTAAAATTAACATAATCTAGTTTTCATTAATACCAACTTCTTTTTTTTTTAAGTTTACATATTTTGAGAGAGAAAGACAGCATGAGCAGAGGTGGAGCAGAGAGTGTGGTAGAATGAATTTTAAGGGGCTTGAACTCACAAACTGTGAGATCATGATTTGAGCAAGATTGAGAATAAGACTCTTAACTTACTGAGCCACCCAGGCACCCCAATACCAAATTAATTTCAATAGTATACAAAAACTTTGTATCTATTTAGTTTTTTTTCCCTCCCCCTTGTTATTGTCATTCAAATTATGGTGTTAGATGTCCGTCAACACAGAATTATAATTATTGTATTATGCAGTTGTTTTTTTAAATCAGGAGAGAAAGTATTATAAATAAAAATGCATTTATATTATCTTATATATTTATATTTGTAGTTACTTTACAGGGGCTCTTTATTTCTTCAGGTACATTAGAGTTATTGTTTAGTGTCCTTTTATTTCAACATAAAAGTTTACTTTAGTAATTTATATGAAGCATGTCTACTAGTCACAATTCTCTCCAATTTTGTTTATCTGGGAATGTTTTAATCTGTCCTTCATTTTTGAAGAATAGTTTTACTGGAGAGAATATTTGGTTGGCAATATTTTTTCTTTCAGTGCCCTAAATATGTCATCCCGCTGCCTTCTGGCCTCCATGGTTTCTGATTAAAATCATGTTGTTAATCTTATTGAACATACTTTGTATCAGATGGGTCATTTCTCTCTTGCTGCTTTCATGATTTTCTCTTTGTTTTCCAACAGTCTGATAATAATATCTCTAGGTGTAGATCTTTTTGAATTTATCCTTCTTTGAGTTCATTGAGCTTCTTGGATGTGTAGGTAATGGTATTCATCAAATCTGAAAAAGTTTTAGTAATTTTTTAAAAATATTTTTTCTTCTCTTTTTTCTATATCTTTTCTTGGGATTCCTATTATACTTATGTTGGTACACTTGATGGTGTCTCAGTTTTCTGAGGCTCTGTTAATTTTTCTGCATTACTTTTTCCTTCTTCCTCAGACTGAATAACCTAATTTGACCTATCTTCATGTTCATCAATTCCTTCTTCTGCCATTTGTATCTAATATTGAACTCCTCTAGTGAATTTTTATTTTCACAATTTGTCTCCTTACTCATATTCTCTATTTACTGAGGCACCATTTTCATCCTTTCTTTAGTTTTTTGAGCAACTGTTTAAAATAGTTGATTTAAAGTCTTTGTCTGCTAAGTTTAATGTATGGACTTATAATTGACCAAGTTTCTATGACTGCTTTTCCTTCCACTCTGTATCAACCTGTTAACCATAGTTTCTTTTGTTGTTGTTTTTGCATATGTCACTTTTTTTGTTAAAAACTGGATGTTTAAATAATAGAGCAAATCTGGAAATCATTCTTCCCTTTCTCATGTTTTTTTATGCTTCTGTTTATTGCTGCTTTCTTGTTTAGTGACTGACCTGATTTACATACAGTCTATATTATTGTCATATGTGGGCACTGATTTCTGTGTTGAATTAACTTAGTGCTCAGCTAAATGTTTGAAGAGAGAATTTCTTAAATTCCTAGAATGAATAAGTTTTTCAGTCTTTGCTTAAAGCTCTGTATTTGTGTTAAAGTGTGCCTCTAATGTTTAAACAGATAAGCTGTCTTCTTTAGTCACCACTACCTGCTTGTGCAGAGCCAGAATGTCAAGCAGAGGTGAGAACTTAGGTTCTTCTCAGGTTTCTCTTGAGCATGCACATAGGCTTTATATGTGCATGGCATTCTAGATTTCCAGTAATATTTCAGAGCTTTGCAAAACTCCCTATGGACATTTATGCTTCAGCTTTTCTATTTAACTTTTTTGCTTTGTTTGTTGTTTACCCAACTATTATCTCTACCTCAGGCAACTGCGATGGTAAGCAGTTGCTACTGATTATTTCCAACAAACATCCATAGAGAAATGACTGTTTCCACTGGGCAAGCTCTGAGTCTGTTCAAGTCTTGCTCATGGGTTTTCTAAGGTATTGTCAGACAGACTAAATTTTCTGAGGTTGGAGCTTTGTAAGAACTCCAATTTCATTCTGATTTCTCCAGTGGCTGCTAGGCTGCTGTTTCTCACTGTTATCGTGGATATTTATTTTCAAGGTTACCACTGAGTGGCAGAGAGGAGGATGGGAACAGAGAAAGTTAAAATGCCACCCCCCCCCCAAAAAAAAAACATGCTATTCTTACTGATGTTCAGAGATTAAAAATAAAACCTCCCTGGATTGTGGCAGAGTTTTGGTTAATTTACAGAGTCCCAGAGAAGTTGTTTTGACACTCTTTGCTAGAGTTTTCATTGCTTTTATGGAAGAGAGAATTGTCAGTTGTTCTTTCTCTGCCATTCATAATGACATCCTGTAATTTCTCTCATCATTGTTTTGCATTTTTCTCCCTACAGACACTGTCATGTTATGTTAGATTTATAATTAGTGTTTCATGTTTTGTGGCTAATACAAATCATACTTAAAAATTTATTTTCAGTGTTTCATCACTAGTATATAAGAATTGAATTGACTTTTGTATATTTAACTTGTATCATATAAAATTGCTAAGTTCACTTTTTCTAGTAGCTTTTATGTAGATTCACTGGAATTCTTTAAGTAGACACTCCTGTTATCCACAAATAGGGGCAGTTTTATTTCTTCCTTTCCAGTGGCTGTGACATTTATTAATTTAGGTTTTTTGAAAACCTATTTTTACCCTGATTTATATATTAGATTACTTACACTGTTCCCATTTATCTAATTTTGCTATGCCACCTGTTATAATGTGGATGTACTGCCTTTTCCCAGTCATTATCTGTTTTCTGAGTAGACAATTATGAGATCTTTCCGGTATGAGTCTGACTGTTTCCCTGACCCATTTATATTATTTAGACATATTTTGGCCATATGAATATTTTTTCAAAGAAGAATCTTTTTATAGACTATTTATTCCAATGAATATCTACTGTTAAGGAATTGGCAACTAGGAAAGGAAGGAGTAAAATCCATCTTAATCCTCAAAATATTTTAAGATATTTCCCACTGAAACCAAAATCATAATTCTCTTATTTAGAATGGATGATTCACATTAACTATAGGTATTTAGAGAATTTTTTCTCACTTCTTGCTTTGGATATTTTTTTCAAATATGAATTCTTCAGTAGAGGATGTGATTTTTCTATGTTCAGACTCCAAAATTTACAACTAAAATGGTTTTTAAAGGTCATAAAACACAGCCCCTTTATTTTATAGATGATAAAATATATTTTATTATTCCTCTGCAGCAGAGCTTCCCTTTAACTATTATTAAAATATAGGAAGTTAATTCTAATTTATCAGTATTGAAATGTACACCTCCACTTCTACACCCTGGTCTGACTACTATCATCTTTCACTTGGATTACTATAATAGCTTAACTGGTCTCACTACCTGTACCCTTGTCCTCTCCATTCTATTCTTAACACTTTTGAATAAACCTGAGATCATGTCAGTCCTCTCCTCTAAACCCTCCAGTGCCTTCCTATTTCATTCAGAATAAAAATCAAAGTCTTTACAGTAGGTTTGCAAGGCTTTTAATGACTTGAACCCCTTTCCCCCCAGCCAGTTACTTGTCTGACCTAATCTTCCAATAGCCTCCCCTCTATTATTCTGCTCCTGGATGCTGGCTCCTTGCGGTTCCTCTCACATGCCAAGCATACTGCCTTAGGGGTCTGTGCGCTCATTGGCTCCTGTCTGGAATATTTTGCCCCTAGATATATGAATGATTCATTCCCTTTCTCCTGTCAATACCACATTCTCAATGAGGCCTCTCTTGAACATACCATCCAAATTAAAACTCCAGTCTATGCTTTCCAAGCTTCTCTAATTTCCCCAAATTTTCATAGCATTTATCATGTTCTAGTGTACTATGTAAATTACTCATGTATTATGCTCATCTAGCTGCTTAAATGCAAGCTCCATAAAATAAGTTTTTGGGGTTTTGCGCCTATCTTGTGAACTGATATATCCCTGGAACCTGTGAAAGTGCCTAACACATAATAGGCAATCAGTAAATACTTGTTGAATGAATGAATGCATAAAAGAGTACAGCCACCTTGACAATTTAAAACTATGATTCTGGCTTTGACAAAATCAAAACATTCATTATTTTTGCTTTCAGTTAGATTAGGCCTTTGAAAATCACAAATGATTATCTCATATTTTTTATGATCTGTGTTTTCTGGGTTATTTGAGATAAAACATTCAACAGTGGGGCACTTTTAAATTCCGGATGTGGAACTACAGCAAGGGTTATAGCGGAGGCTAGGGAGATAAGGGTTGGATGTGGTTTGAGTGTGAAGACGTGAAGGTAAAGAAATAAACAGAAGGTAGATCCAGCTTCCTTCATTTAGGAAGACAATATTCATTACCTCTTATCTCAGAAAGACAATTAATACCATGAGTAGTTTTTTTCTGTTTGTCTTCACCACTCCCCTACAAAAACACACAAGCATACGATAAGTTAGCCATATTCATACCTGTTCCTCCCATCTTTCCTCCTATCTTCAAGAAAGGCATATCCTTCCTCAGCCATTCCCTACTTTGCTTAACTTTAGGTCTTAGATCCAGATCAATTTATCAAGTTTTCTGGATGGCCACTTCACCTATGAACAAATTATTGTATTTTCTTATTTCTTTCAATTACACATTTTAAAGCAAACTGTGTTGGAATTCTAAAAATTTGTGCAGGCTTTTATAGTATTTTCTTGTTTTGTCTTCATAACACCAATTTAATAAATAACTAGTTTGCACTTGTTTCTGGACAGATAGGATACAGCAACTCTCCTTACTGAAAAGTCAGAGCAGGAGGCTGTGTAGTCCACCTTCTTCCTGTGGACCTCAGGTTGTGGGGTACGTGAAAGACCGAGGCAGAGGGGTGGAAAGGGAAAGTCCATAAACATAGTTTTTTCTTAGAGTATATGGTTTGAAATATTTATATTTATGAAAAAATATTAATAGATAAAATATTCTTGATTACTTTCTTAAATGTCCTTTAAAATATAATATATATGTATATATATATATATGTATATATGCATGTGCACACAAACATATGTGCGCACAAACATATATACACACACACGTGCACATATACATTTACACAGACACATACTCATGCCAAATGTCACCCTCTTTGCTCATTCATCTTCTCCTGCTTCTGAGATCAATATCTCAGACTATTTGGTGTGCTAATTCTACTCGACATCTTTTATTCATCAGATATATCCTTACCCTGCCCCAGTTTCTTCCATATCACCACCAAGGAGCAGCAACAAAGATAGATCAAATATTCTTTAAAACTCTTATCAAGACAAAAGGACAATAGCTTAAAAACAAACACACTGGGGCACCTGGGTGACTCAGTCGGTTGAGCATCCGATTCTTGATTTCAGCTCAGGTTATGATCCCAGGGTTGTGGGACCAGATCCTGCATCTGGCTCAACACTGGGCATGGAGCTTGCTTAAGATTCTCTGTCTCTCTGTCTCTGTCTCTCTCTCTCTCTTTCTCCCCTCCCTCTCTGCCCCTCCCCCAGTTGCACTCTCTCTCTCTCAAGTAAACGAACTTTTGAGGAAATGGTCATTTGGTAAGTTGGCCATTGCCCTAAATTTAATTGCCCTAAAAAATAATTATTGAATTGGCACAATAAGGTAGATCACATCCCCTCTTCTCTTCCTATGATCCAGACTCTGGCTAGAATTATTCCATTTAATCAAATTTTCCTCATTATTAGAAGCATAATAACAAACCCGAGAGGTGGTAGGTTTTTTTGTTTGTTTGTTTGTTTTTTGTTTTTTTAGGTTTTTCTGTTCCCATTCTCTTGGGCTTACCTGTTATTAAATTCTAAATAAATATTTGCTAAATGAATTAATGAAGCAATGTGTGATTTAAGGTTGATATCTACCTACACCTTGAAAGTTCACCTAATTCAATGCAGAGTGGACTTTGAATCTGGCTTGTCTTAGAAGAATTCTCAGGAGGTAATGGAATTTTGAGACTGAGCTAGAATACCATTGATATATGTGAATAACTCAAAATTTATGAATGGGAGGTTTTCAATTTATCCTCATTTACTGGAGATTTTCTAGACTAGGCATTAATCTAAGTTTGGAGATGACCCAAAATGATACTCTGGAGCTTGGAGACAGAACAGGGGCAGGGGGGTGGGGTGGTGGTGATAGAACAGGTTGGGAGACTTCCTCTTGGCAATGCAAATGCTCTGGGAATTGCAGATGAAAGTAGATGACAATCAAATTTAGCATTGATAACATGATAGATTTATAGGTTTATAAACTAGAGAGAAATTTGATTTGGGGAGTTATGGAATGAATAAGTCACAGGGATGAGAAGTACAGCATAGGGAATAGAATCAATGGTATTGTAATGCATTTTATGGTGACAGATAGGAGCTACACTTGTGGTGAGCATAATATAACATATAGAGTTGAATTATTGTGTTGTACCCCTGAAAATAATGTGACATTGTGTGCCAATTCTACTCCAATTAAAATAAATAAAAAAAATATTTGGGGAGGCAGCTTCTGGAGAAAGACAACAAGTTGGGTCAGTAAACAGGCCGGGCAAAATATTCACTTTGGCTTAAATTTTGCAATGTCTATGGAAAACACTATGATTATTTTATTTTATTTTATTTTTATTTTATTTTAGAGAGACAGAATGAGTGGGAAAGAGGGGCAGAGGGAGAGAGAGAAAGAATCTTAAGCAGGCTTCATGCTTAGCATGGAGTTTGACATGAGGCTCAATCCCATGACCCTGGAATCATGACCTGAGCCAAAATCAAGAGTCAAACGCTCAACTGATTTATTTATTTATTTGTCAGCCACTGCTTGGGAAACTGCAACTTCTTATATGATGTATATTATGTGTATTCTGCAGGATTAGAGCAGTTTGTTGGAAGAATGCAAGATTTTCAATTATACCAAGTGGCGCTTACAAACAGGTAAGTGAATGTGGTGTTGTAGAGTTCAACAGGTATAAGAATAATTCTCGAATTCAATTCAGTAAGAGTTGCAAAAGATTATGTTATTTTTCATCTTTATAGAATTTGGGAAATATCACCTAATTTTTACACTGTTTGCTTTGACTTAGTCTATGGTTGTTATTCACTAGTGCTCCTCTGTTGGGTAACTTCTTATAATATGAAATTGATCAAATTCTTTACAAAGGTGTGGTAGACTCTAAGTCTAAATTTCTCTTTTGGCCAGCAAAAGAGTGGGACACAGGATGAAAAGCGAGAGATGGTTAATGTCTGGGAAAAGACAAGAGCCCCGAATAAGGGTCTTAGCCCCATTTTTATTAGGATCAGAAGACTTATAAACATGATGTTGGATGTGCACAAAGAGACAATGAATCTGTGAACATTAACTTGGGGACGTGAGGGAAAAGGGGTCTTGAAGACATTCAGGGTTAGGGGTTTGGATTAATACAAAACAAAATCCTGGCTCTGAGTGGAAGGTTATTTACAGAGGACATGAGGCACCACCTCTGTTTATCTTAGCTAGCCTAGGGGATGAGACAGGTAGGACACAAGACCTCAGAGTTAACAAGGCACCTTTCTTTTGTTAACCATCTCCACTCTGGGCAACTTCGCCCTGCAGGGCAGAGCAGCAGTCTATAGCCCGGTTTACCTATTTACCTAACTTGGTCCTTCCTTCCTGTGAAAGCAGCTTTCTGCTATAGTACTAAATTGGGGGTGCTTCCACCCTGAATATCTAATCTTGTTTATTTATATACCTATGTTCTATATTGGGGCCTTTGCCCCTCCCTATTCTGGGTGCCTTTGAACCTCCCTGCTTTATTTTGGGGCCCTAGCCCACCTTTATTCTGGGGGGCTAAGACCCCCTTCTCTATTCTTATTTGCCTAATCTTGTTTACCAAACTTGGGTGTGAGCATCCTATGGCTTTGTATTTCTTTATGTCTTGTTAACCCATTGGTGTAAGCCCAGGGGATCCCTAAGATTATTCCCCATACAAAGGATTTCCTCTAAGGAAACTAGATTTTTGAACATGTTGTATTACAGAATTTGGGATACATTTGTTTAAATATTCTAGATGAAGTAGTTTTGGATACTTAAGAAACTGCTCTCTCTGCCTTTTAAAATTGCTTTGTTGAACTTATAAGTACTAAAGAATTTAGAACAATGAAAGCGATTATTTTGATCCCTGAGAAAGTCTCAAGAGGCTGAGCTATTAGACTTGGAGATAAGAAGAATGAGTAATTTGAAGTATTATTGTATATTTTTCTATTTCCAGTGAACAAAAATTATGTAGAGTTGGACTAGTGTTAATCAAGTATTTCCTCATCTTGAGAATAGGTAGCAAATCTTTCGTAGGGATTCTTAAGACACATAAATTTTCATTCTGTTCAGAAAAGTTCAAGTGAAATTCTGCTTAGCTGCCCTCTAAAGTTTCTCTCTTATTATTAGATTATAATAATAATAATATTATGTTATTTTATGGATGAGTTGATGTTGTTTACTTCTATTAAGGACCAAAAAGAATCATGTTTATTCAAATTTCTTGAAGGCAGATGTAGATTAGTGTGGTGAATTTCCAAATGACAGGAGTAGCTCTTGTCAATTTGAGAAGTATTGTTCTTGAGGTGCTGCTATGATCAGCGCTATGTCCATTAGAAATATCAACATTCTTTACTAGTCTGTATAATCAAGGGCTACATGAATAAAGGGTGCTGTAACAGTGGAACACATTATTTGGGAGATTTCCTGCCACCAGTCTTGCTATCCTTTAAATCACCTTTATCTAAAATTCTGCCGAGTAGCGCTGCAATAATTTTGGCACTATTAAAGTTTTTACTGGGGGCAAAGATTTCACCAGATAGTCACTTTTGGTCCCATTCCAAACCTGGTATCAACTGGAAAATATCAGTAAGATTAAAAGAAGAAGGTGTTATTTCCTGTGATTTGGTGAGTGGTTAAACTGCCTGACTCCATTGCCCTACTGGAATCTGAAGGAAGAAGCCTAGTTTCTCTAGTTAGACCTGAGTGACTGATCTTGGCCTACCTGAGATGTCTGGAAAGGTATTATAGGGAAGAGTGCCTATAAATAGAATGACTGATTCTGACCTAGAACAGGTGTATTGCCCTTAATGGAAAAATTAAATATATCTGCCTGGAATTGGCATTATTCTTTGACTATTGGCAGCTGCCAGGTGATCTGAAGCCACTGAAGCACTTTAGGATGCCAGAATATGTACTGATGAGTCACAGAAAACCATTGAAAAATGGTCTTGGCCTCAGTTCCTTTACTTAGAACAGCAGCAGATAAATGACACTTATTTTCTTATTTCTTTCCTATGGATTAACTGGAGACCTTATCTATAACTCTCAGTATTTTCAATATATTATTGTTCAGTCTCAGGGGTAAGTCAGTTTAACAACCTACATGAATATTACCTTTCGTTTTTTTATCACAAATAGGTAGAGTAAAATATGATATTTAAAAAAATGTCTAGATAATCAGACAAGGGCTTATAAATGCTTCTCAATGGAAAAAGTTAACAGTTAAGAACTTACTGTTTCCAATATCTATTTTATGAGTGTGTTTATTTTGCCAGGAATGAGTTTGATTTTATATTCTGTTTAGAAAACTATTAAAATTAAATGGATACTAATAAAAAAATTAAAATAGTGATATTCATTTGTAGCAATCCTTAGAAATTCTATTACTGTTGAACTCTTTGACTTACAGTCTGCTTCTTACAACCACAGGGAGATTCTGGAAATTTATTCTGGAAATCTGTTCAGATTGCATACCCAGTCACATTGTCGCTGCCCTGGCAGCCACCCTCGGGTCCATCCTTTGGTTCAGCGATACTGCATTCCTAATGATGAAGAGGACACAACCACTGATAGGGTGTTACGGCTGAATCCTGAAGCCCATCCTCTCTCTTTTGTCAATGATAATGATATTGGTACTTCATGGGTTTCACATGTGTTTACAAACATTACCCAGCTTAATCAAGGAGTGACTATTTCAATAGACTTGGAAAATGGACAGTATCAGGTAATTTGAAATAGTGAGGTGTATTAGTTTCCTGTAGCTGCCACGACCGATGACCACTAATTTAATGGCTTAAAACAACAGAAATTTCTTCTCTCACAGTTCTGAAGATCAGAAATACAAAATCAAAGTGTTGGAGGGACTACTCTCCCTCCAAAGGCTCTAGTGGGGAATCCTTCCTTGCTTCTTCCAGGCTCTGCTGTCTCCTGGTGTTCCTTGGTTTAGGGCTCCATAACTCCCATCTCTGCCTCTCTTTGCACTGGCCTTCCTCTGTGTTTGTTTCTGTGTGTCAGATCTTTCTCCTCGCTCTGTTATAAGGCCCAGCCTACATCTGGGATGATTTCATCTTCAGATCCTTAACTTAATTACATTTGAAAACACCCTATTTCTGAAGAAGGTCACATTCACAGGTCCTGGGTGTTAGTACTTCAATATATTTATTTGGGGATGCAATTCAGTCTACTACAAGGTGAATGAATTAGGCAACCAAACATTACTTAACTAACATAGTGTATAATAATGTATGAAATAAAAATATCTAAAAGAAAATATGCAGGATCTTTTTTAGATATTTGTATGAAATCATATGCAATATTGAAATTGATGTCTTTTTATTAAATAATACAAATTAATAAAAACTAAGGTGATTATTCTAAGTAACTACATAAGAAGAACATACATAACAATTATCTCATGGAACTAAGGTTGTTTTTCCATATCCTTATATATCAAACTTAATATTAATTTGCAGTTAATTAATGAATTTATTTTTTAAATGTTTATTTATTTATTTTTGAGAAGGGGGAAAGAGGGAGAGGAAGGGAAAGAATCCCAAGCAGTCTCCACACTTCGTGTGGAGCTGCACAGAGGCTCATCCTATGACTGTGAGGTCATGACCTGAGCCAAAATCAAGAGTCAGTTGATTTGTCAGTCAACCAACTGCCACCCAGGCATGCCAAATTTGCACTTAGTTGATAAAATCCTTAAGAATAAGGATGGATATGCAGTTATAGAATGTGTTGCTTTTACCATAGGGCTATCAGTTTGTGGATGTCTGATGAATATTTGATAATTATTATTATGAAGAAGTAAGCTATTATATTTGAAACTAACAATTCCTTGGTTTGATTTATCCTGATGGGTCAAACTTACAACTTTCAAGACAATGATTAACTTGTCCATTTTTAGGTGTTTTATATAATCATTCGGTTCCTTAGTCCACAACCAACAGCGATAAGGATTCAAAGGAAGAAGGAGGACAGCCTGGATTGGGAGGATTGGCAATATTTTGCTAGAAATTGCAGAGCTTTTGGAATGAAAAATAATGGAGATTTGGAGAAACCTGATTCTGTCAACTGTCTTCAGCTTTCCACGTATGAATATTAAAAAAAATGTTTGAAGGAGTTAATTTTAATAAACTAATGGGTTAATAATAAGCAATGGGTAGACTAACTCACTGGACTGGTGAATCTAACTCTCACTAACTTTCTTGAGGCGGATTCTTCTAAGACTCCTCCCTAACTTGAGTTTTAAATTACATTTAAAGTTCTCTTAAAAGACTTTGGAGTATCTCTTGTTTACAGCCTCATTTGGGCTTTATAATCTGATTTTCAGATTGTTTAGCAAGTTATCTATATTAATAGAATTTTATTATGTCCTCAAGGAAATGTTTTACTATGTTTTTTCTGTGATGATCCTATATTGTTTGCATACAAATTATGTGAGATATGTCTGTTTTCCCAGAATGAAGAATTAAAGTTGTTACGAGTATTGTGTAAGAATGTCTCAAAGTTATGATTCTGTTTTATTAAAATTATGAATAGCTTTTCATTACTTCAAATATTTTTCATCAACAGTGTCACTCCATATTCACATGGTAATGTCACATTTAGCATCCTAACACCTGGACCAAATCATCGTCCTGGCTACAATAACTTTTATAACACCCCATCTCTTCAAGAGTTTGTAAAAGCCACACAAATAAGACTTCATTTTTATGGACAGTACTATACAACTGAGACTCCTGTCAGCCTCAGACACAGATACTATGCAGTTGATGAAATCACCATCACTGGGAGGTAATGTTCATTACTGAGGTTTGATTGCAGGGTGCTTTTCATCATGAGTTTTGTTTTCAACAAGGCTGTGGTCATACTTACTTAAAAATACATTAAGATGTAGAGCAAACCAGATTTCAAACTTCATGTTTTGAAATGGCTTCCTACTCTAAGATTTTTTTAGAAAGGTTTGTATGTAATTCTTTCCCATATGTAAGACCACATTGTTATAGAATCAATTTTCAAAAGCTGTTGGGTTTAGAAGGTGTGATACCCTGAATTTGGCTTAGAAATGATTTACTAAATATTTTACTTGGTTTGTTCTGGAACATAATTTTTAAAATATTCTTGAAGTCAAAGAGAAGGAGCTAGATTTTGAAGGACAATTCTACTCCCAGCTAGTTTATAAGCATGGGGCTTGGCCTCCCTGAATTCACAATTCACAATTTTATGAAGAATATTTGTTTTCCTAGGAGAAAAAATCTATTCCCTAGATAATTTATAAACATCTGACCATACTTGAGAACAAGGCTCGAAGTATTTCAAAGTATGGGTAGCTGGAGAGCGGCATACTCTTTAGTATGGAAAGGACACCTATGTAGACTATATTTAGCATTGAGTTGTGCTAGAAGAGTGATATGCTGTGTAAGTAAAGTACATCTTTACTAGAATACCAAACTATTTTTTGTTTAGTACTAGCATAATGAAAATAATACTACCATTAAATAGTCACCATATAATTTTGGTGAGAAAAACCTCCCAAATAATTGAAATTTGTTAATTTCACTCTGCAGTTTATTCTAAACTTTATATTTTTCACCGTGACTTGAATAGGCTCAGTAAATACCTTCCCTTGACAAGTTTGTCATATGTCTGATATAGGTAGAAACAATCCCTGACCCTTTTTCCAGGGAGGCTTGAAAATTACCTTTTCAGAACAATATGGTTTGGATATTGATGGCACTTCACCCAATACGTTAGGATTAATGCAAAACTTTCATGAGCATCCACATGATAGAAGAGAAACTGATCTTTGTGTTGATTAACATACTTGTCTTCCTTGTTGGATCCACACAGTGGATATATTCACAGGCCCTTAAATATATTCACAGTGGAGTTGACTTAGAAATGTCTGTTGCTCCTGTTCACAGATGTCAGTGCTACGGTCATGCCAATAAGTGTGACACAACAAGCCAGCCCTATCGATGCCTCTGCTCTCTGGAAAGCTTCACCCAAGGACTTCATGTGAGTTCTCTGTTTGATGCATGGACACCTCAAAAAAACAAAACAAAAACAAAAACAAAACACAACCAAAACAAACAAAAAAGTGGGGGATGGTGAAAATAATTTTTTAACTTAATTTTGGTCTATTTTCTGGATGTCAATAAAAATAAATTGATATGAGCCTGAAATGTCAATTATTTCAGAAAATTTTTGGTAGAGAAAAATAAAAGTCATCGAAAAGATGAAAGTATTATTTTTTAAAATAAACTCAATCAGGGGCGCCTGGGTGGCTCAATCGGTTAAGCGGCCGACTTCGGCTCAGGTCGTGATCTCGCGGTCCATGAGTTCGAGCCCCGCGTCGGGCTCTGTGCTGACAGCTGAGAGCTTGGAGCCCATTTCAGATTCTGTGTCTCCCTCTCTCTGACCCTCCCCCATTCATGCTCTGTCTCTCTCTGTCTCAAAAATAAGTAAACATTAAAAAAAAATTAAAAAAAAATAAAATAAACTCAATCAGTAAAATAACAACTAAGATTAAACCTCACTTTGCTGTCTTTGTTATATCAGTATTATCATGTTTTATAAAACACTTTTTAAGGTGTCTAGGTAGCATGGCACTAGAAATAAGGGTCTGAGTTCTGCATCTAAAAGGTATTTATACAAAGGTGTCTGTGCAACATAAGCATCTTCTGATGCAGAGAGATCTTTATGTATTTGTATCAGTCAAGTTGAATTCATTGCTGATACCAGTAATTTTAAGTAACTAATTTGAATATCTATAGTAAAAGGACTCAGGAATGATGTTACTTTAGATTGTCTGTGATGGTCCAGGGAAGTTTCATAGTTGAAGTAGATATTTAGCTCTATCTTCAGGAAAAAGGGGTAAATGGAAATGAAATTGAGATGTTTTTGTTAATAGAGACGTCCAGCATCAATAGCAGCTGATATGAAAGCAGGTACAACAGCACAAACAATCATACCGGTAATGAAAAATAAACAGGAAAAATAAACAGAGCCTCCGAAGTGATGTTTAAGGCAATTGGTGTTAATTTGGAAAAAAAACAAAAAAAGTTAAAGCCCTCCCTCATGGCATGTACAGAAGTCCAGGTGACTTAAAGACCTAAATGTAGGGGCGCCTGGGTGGCTCACTCGGTTAAGCGTCCGACTTCGGCTCAGGTCACGATCTCACAGTTCGTGAGTTCGAGCCCCGCGTCGGGCTCTGTGCTGACAGCTCAGAGCCTGGAGCCTGTTTCAGATTCTGTGTCTCCCTCTCTCTGACCCTCCCCCGTTCATGCTCTGTCTCTCTCTGTCTCAAAAATAAATAAACGTTAAAAAAAAAATTAAAAAAAAAAATAAAAAAATAAATAAAAAAAAAGACCTAAATGTAAAAATAATTGTAAATCTATTAAAATAGAGATTAAGGTAATGTTTCTAAACTTTATAAGTTCAGCCATAATTGTGTTTAATTTTTCCCAACTGGATTGATTCTTGATTTTAAATTTAAGTGACATTTATTATATTTTTTCTAGTGTCCTCTTGTTTTGATTCTTTAAAATACACATTTCTCTTTCCTTGCAATCAGTGATTTCTTTTATTAACCTCACAATGTACACTGTCTCATAGATTCCTACTTGACTTGTGTTCTAAACCTTGCCCTGTACATGTTTTTAATTAGTCACTTTACTTCTCTCTGTCCTTTGAGGATATCATGTAATATCTTGTTTTTTATTCTTTTTAAATTTTTTTAAATGTTTACTTATTTTCAATAGAGAGAAGAGAAGAGAAGGGGAGGGGAGGGGAGGGGAGCTGAGGGGCAGAAAGAGAGGGAGACACAGAATCTGAAGCAGGCTCCAGGCTCTGAGCTGTCAGCACAGAGCCTGATGTGGGGCTCGAACTCACGAAACGCAAGATTATGGCCTGAGTCGAAGTCAGATGCTTAACTGACTGAGTCACTCAGAGCCCTGGAACATCTTGCTTTTTAAGAAGCACCTGTCAAGGTTTTGGTGAACTCCATTTCTGTCTTCTGAGATTCTTAATCTGACCTAATTTGTTTCCAGAGACAACATTAGTGCATATAGTTCAGTGGCAAGCATATTACCTACAATGCAGACTTCCTCTAGCACATTTAGAATGTAGTCCTGGCCCTGAGTTTCAACTCAGTCTTTGATTGGGTTACAGTATTCTTTCTTTCTATGTGCTCAAGCCAAAACTTTCATCTTCTGATTCAGATGTTCCTTTGAACTTATTCTCCAGATCATTGCTTTATATTGAACTGTTAATTTATACGTTAGCCCTCACCACTGGTTGATAATTGCTTCGAGAGAAGGAATCTTTTACATATTTTGGATTTCTAACATCCAGAGGCTTTGAATTTGGTTTGATTAGTATATCATGAGAAAAAAATCTTTTTAAGAAGCATTGATTTTACTATGTTTGATTGTGCAGCTTATCATATTGTCCCAGAAAGGAAATTAATTGGATGAACTTGATTGATTCACTCTTTATTCAGCCATAATTGTATGTTTTAAGTTTTTGCCAGTTTGATTTTTTCTTGATTTTAGAGTTAAAGTGACATTTATTCTAATTTTCTTAGTGTCTTCTCCATTTGATCCTTTAAAATGACACTTCCCTTGCAATCAGTGATTTCTTTTATTGACCTCACCCCACTTCCCCAAACTCACCACTAACCCAGTTAAAAAACTCTCTGGGCTGAATTTTGTAAGGCACTTTGATCTGAATATATACAGTACATTCAAACTAAGGACTGGGCAATGCTTTCACATATGTTGTTTTCTAAGCTTCTTTTGCTTTATTTTGACTAGTTAGTTCTCTCCTCAACCCCCACCCCATCTCCTTTTCCTTTTGATATCCCATCTTTCCACCTTCCTCTCTCTTTAATTGCTCACAGTTGAGTGATTGCTATTTTATGATTCTTGGATGATTTCATGCTTCCCCTTAAAAATAGAGCCATTAAATGAATCAAGGCTCATGATTGGTTTCAGAAGTCTAGTTGGGATTTTCAGACTTGGTCTCAGGTGGTGACTGTTGGATTATGAACTAGCAAAATAATTAACTATAATTTAGGTTGAGAATACATTTTACTGCTTCTTATTTAGACATTTAGTTTCCTTTAGAAACAAACGTAAAATGTTTTCTGTTATTTTCTTCCTTGACATATTTTGATAATTAATGAATATAGCCATAAATAAAAAAGCAACAAATCATTCACTTAGCAAAGTTTGGCAAATGTAGCTGAAGGGAAAAAGTCAATAGACTGGTAACTTGAATGATTTCTCAGTGCTATGATATTTTCAATAATGTGTTGAAAATGAGAAATGATTTTATAAAACATTCATAAGTATGACATTCTCTTTTTGTTATCAAAATATTTTAATACATGTGGGACTTACATATCTGAAATAATTTGAAAAGATTCTTATTCAAGTGCTTTTCACCTTGTTCTACTTTTCAAAATAATAAGTTTTAATGTAAGCCATCCATATCCTATTGGAACCAATGTTCTTTTTTAAAGATCTGGACATAATCCAAAAAGAATGCCTTCAATTTCACAGTATTATGCTAACCATTAATAATATTACTCAATAAACAGGGCTTTTGTGAATTATATTACAGCCATTTGGCAAACAGATGAAAACGTAAGCCTTGAGAATATGCCAATTCTTGGCAATTGGCAGTCCTATAAGAAAGTGTTTTTAGCGGAAGTGAAAATGAATGAAGTCAGGAGAAAGGAGTAGAATGGTGAATTCAGAAGCAAGTTCTTACACATAGCCATTCCAGAGAATTTTCTATATAAAGCATTCTTTAGTTGTTTATGAAGTTGATTTCACAAACAGGTGGTCCACAGGTGGGAACAGTGTTTAAATAATTTGTTATTTAACTTCCAACAAGAATTTTCCCTTCTTCTCCTCCTCCTCCCTCATCTCTGGATTCTCTTAATCGGAAAATAATCCAACACTACGTCTACATTTACCCATGGCAACAACTATAACTCAGGGTAACAATTACCCTCTTTGGAGCCGTAACACTATTTGGTTTCAACCATATTCTCTACTATCCATAGCCTTATATCTGGGTGATCTCACTTATGTTAATATCTGACCCACTTAATAGATTAAGACTTACAGTAGTAGCTAGAATATGTGTTTAATTATTCTGGGAATAGCAAGACCAACTAATTCATAACTCCATTGGTACATCTCATTTCTTTTGTCCACTCATAAAATTATAAGTTACTAAAACACACAAACAAAACCTTAAGACAAAGTATTACCAAAAGCCCTGCTGATCTTAAGATAAACTTCAAGCCACACTTACTTTTTCTTAAATTTTCATTGTATTTTGTGATACCTAAAACATCTACCTTGGTGGGGAGGCTCAGTGATTCTCCTCATTGCTACTACATAGGAACTCTGACAGATTTTGATATTGTATTGGCAGTTGTAAGGTTTTGACTTTAATATGTAGTGCTTACCATAAATGATCATTGTATATTCATTAATAGAGAATAATTTTAGAATATTTGTGACATTTCTTCTCTAGAAATGACTGAAACAATGAATCATTTACTTGTTACACTTAAGGGTTAATCTAGAGCAAAAGAAATCTCAAAAGACTATATACCATTCAGTAACTTACAAGCAGAGTTGAATATTTCAAAGCAGAATTCAGGATTACACCGCGTTTAACCCTGAATGAATCATTTGATAAGAAACACATTTATGCTTTTTAAATAATTAATTTTTGGATGACAGATAATCACTGTTACTTGTACATGTATTTTAAAATTTAAGTGAATTTTTTCATTTTAATTGTGAATTCATGTACAATTAAATAATTGATTGTATTAAATTAAATAGATTCCTTGTATCCTTTACTCAATTTGAACCATGATAATGTCTTGCGAATCTAGTGATTTTTCTTTTTAAGCAACTTTCCTGAAGTATGTTTTGCATACAATAAAATGTACCCATTTAAAAATGTATAGATTAATGAGTTTTAGCAACGCTTGTGTGATCACTGCCATATTCAAGATATGGGATGTTTTTCTCTCCAAATACTCTTTGTGCTCCTCTACAGTCCATGCCTCCTCCCCAACCTTCAGTCCCAGGAAACTACCAACCTGCCTCCTGTCACTACAAATTAGCTTTGACTGTTCTAAAATTTCAAATCATGGAATTATTCAACCATGTATTATTTTGGTGCATAGGTTTCTGATTCCACTCCCTACTTCTCTTACCTTTTTTTTTTAAAAATAATTTCCTAACTACTTGTGCTATTAGCTTTATTGCAATAATATATCTCTGGTCCACCTGCTCAAGAATTCCATTGTAACTTTCCAAAAGTATGTGTCAAGTTCTTAGATGCAGAATGCAACCTAGGAATTGGAAGCTTAGGTATGTCTACTACACGTCAACTAACATGGTTGCATAGTTATAATACACCCATTACTCATTATCTTCTCTATACCTGTTCTAAAAATTCAAATGTTGATAAATTCTAGCTTTAAGAGATGTGTTATCAGTTGATACTTGCGTCCTAATGATTTTTCATTTTCTTTTAATAGTTATGTTCATCTTTCAGGGGCTCTTGGCTAAGAGTGATGTAATAATCAGTGCCTTTGCCAAGGACTGGCACTTTGTTGGCTACTTAGCTATTCTTTCATCATTCTGTGACATCATTACCTGCAAGGGTGGCCAAGCGTTCACAGAGCAATTTATTAGTAACCATGAATACTTCTCTTATTCTTTGGCTCTGATTTGTGACCCTTTTATAGCATTAATCATGGCTTTTATGAATTAACTACAATCAAGCTATCAGTATGCATTTTTGTTAGTATTATAAATAGCAGAGCCAGCTTAAAACATTTAATATAATAGGCCTTCCTACCATTCAATAATTTGAATGGTGCCAACATCACACTCTACAATGCTTATTATGTAAATGAATATTTCCTGTTATTTTAGAAAGTGTGTTCCTTTAGAGCACACAAGTCCAAAAGTATGAGTCATCATGACTAGCTTGAGTCATATTTTTATTACACATCAAGCTTTCCCAGTAATGTCTTCTGTTTGCTCACACAAGGATTTTACTTTAAATGCATTTCATTGTATAATCTATCTTGTAAACACTAATGAATTAATTTTTCTAAGTAGCAAACAGTTCATATTATAGAATCTATATTAGATGTATATTTAGTGAATCAAGGCCTAGAATTTCATTTCCTCTCTGGCACATGGTGATATTATTAATCTTCGAAAAACACTTGCACTATTTATTCCATGTTCATAGACAGGAAGATTCAGTATTGTCAAGATGTCTGTTCTTCCTACCTTTATCTCTAGATTCAAAGTAATCCCAATTAGAATCTCAGAAATTTATTTTGTGGATATCAACAAACCATTTCTCAAGTTTGTGTGAGGGGCACAAGACACAGAATAGCCAAGACAGTATTGAAAGACTAGAACAAAGTCAGGCTACTGACACTACCTGACTTCAAGACATATCCTGAAAGTTACAGTAATTAAAACAATGTGGTCTTGGCAAAAATAAAGAAATAGATCAGTGGGATGAAATAGAAATACAGCCACATAAGTATAGTAAACATTAAACTGTCGACTGTTTATGTGTCCACATAATAATGATGTGTCAATTTAGGTTTATCAGTTTATGACAACATACAACTCCGGTTCCAAATGTTGAAAGTTGAGAATTCTGTGAATAGGTGGGGGTGGGAGGTATATGGGAACTCTGTATCTGTCTCTCAATTTTTCTGTCAACTAGAAAATGCTTCAAAAAGTATAGTCTATTGAAAAAGTAGCTTTTAAGACAGAAGTGATGATTGCATTTAAGAGATCAAAGTTCCCTGAATTATTCTTGAAGAGAATGGAATACTTCAAATTTTAACTTAAGCAGGATTTTTATTTAAGAATAACACAGCAAAAGAGAAGAAATGTAGTATGTAACTTCCCAAACTGCAGAGAATAAAAAGGAAACATCTTTCTTATTCTGACATAAGGGAAAAAAGAAGAGGGAAATAAAAAAGTGAGAGATATAGAAAATATAGCAATAAATATAACAAATGTAAATGTGTTACACTTGTCAGTTAGAATTAAGAATTGTTACACATGGGTTATCTGGGTGGCTCAGTCAGTTGGGCATCTGGCTTTGGCTCAGGTCATGATCTCACGGTCGTGGGTTTGAGCCCCGTGTCGGGCTCTGTGCTGACAGCTCGGAGCCTGGAGCCTGCTTCAGATTCTATGTCTCTTTCTATCTCTGCCCCTCCCCGACTTGTTCTCTGTCTCTCTCTGTCTCTCAAAAATAAATAAATGTAAAAAAAAATTTAAATAATTGTCACACACATCAAAATATAGTATGCCGCCATTGTCTGAGCAGAGCCTGCAGTAACGTGAGGGAGTACCTCAGGCATAAATTTTAAGAAGGCACCAGAAAACTTATTAATCAAGATAAATAATATTTTAGTGTAATGTTTAATAAAGGCAAAATAATACTAAAATCTGTGAGGAACAATATGTAAACATTTTAAGTAAAAATAAGCTGTTGTTTGTTTTATAACTCCGAGTTACTTAGCAATGAGAGCTGTTACTCCAGTCAGCCACAGTCCCTGCCTAGCAGTTCTATAAGGCTCTCCTGTGTCTGCCTCATATAAAGGTTGACAGTGGTTTAAAAACAGATTGGGTAAGATGAAAGCTTATACATAGCTATGTTTTTGATTATAGAGTGTTTATTAATGTTTTCTACTTGGTTCCTACTATATGAGGATATTTTATAAATGTATCTAGGAGTACATATTTTTCTTTTGGTCTCAGGCTCCAACAAGGCTCAGCATGGCCCTGGTGTTGAGATAGTGAGACATATACCTAAAACACGAGCACATACAAAGTTTAAAAATTTTAAAAATGGCTTAAGCTATATAATATTAGGTAAAATAGACTGTAAGTAAAAACTTTTATTAGAGATAAGGTGCTTTACTATATAATGGTAAATGATAGAATTCTAAACTTACATGCATCTTATAGCATAGATTCAAAAGTATAAAGCAAAATTTGACAGAACTGGAAAGAGAAATTGACAAATCCAACATCAATGTAGAAGAACTTAATACATCTCATTTAAGTAATTAATCAGGCAGTCAAAAATTAAAATCCTTAATAATTGAGAATTGAACTAATGTGAAGCTTAAACTAATAGATTCCTGTATTCAACAATGAAAAAATGTACATTCTTGTCAAGATCACATGGAAAATTTATGAACATTGATCATGTACTAATCAATATGATAGTTGCAACAAATTATAAAGAATTTGTAATCACAACACACTGTAAGCATTAACTATTTATAAGTAAATGAATGCATACAGTCATTTCACTTTTATCCCAATGAGTTAAGTAGAAATAGATGGAAAAAACCTCCAACTGAAATTATGAGCCTTTTATTAATCCAGGAAAATTTTATTGAGTACTTATTTGGATGCAGTAGGTTTACGTCTCTGGGCAAAACGCAATTATTCCTACTCTTGAAGAATTTATATTCTCTTATGAATTGGTGGTGTGGGTGGGGGAAACCAAAGAAGTAAAATAAACAAGTTAAATACATAGTATACTAGGCTTTTAACTTATTTTGAACTGTGTTGGTAAAATGAATTGTGGAGGCCAGGATGTAAGATCAAACAAGGAGAGTACAAAAAGAAAACTTAAGATCGCTCTCTTATAAACAAAGCCAAAAATTTTTAAATGATGAATCAAATCTACAATAATATATAGTAGCTAAATTGGGTTTCTCCCAGGAATGAGAGTGGAATTTAATATTAATAAAACTATTAATGTATTTCATCACATTAATTGAAGAAAGCAAAAACATAAAATCAGTAGGCTTGGAAAAAAGCAATTAATGAAATTAACACCTTTCTAGATAACTGCTTTAAGAACTCTTAACCTGATAGAGAAACAAGTATAATTTTCTTTTTTTTTCTGAGATTTATTTATTTTTTTGTTTAATAATAATAATACTATAATTTATTGTCAAATTGGTTTCCATACAACACCCAGTGCTCATCCCAACAAGTGCCCTCCTCAATGCCCATCACCCACTTTCCCCACTCCCCCCCCACCACCCCCCCCCCCCATCATCCCTCAGTTTGTTCTCAGTATCCAAGAGTCTCTTATGGTTTGCCTCCCTCCCGCTCTGTAACTTTTTCCCCCTTCCCCTCCCCCATGGTCTTCTGTTAAGTTTCTCAAGATCCACATATGAGCGAAAACATATTGTATCTGTCTTTCTCTGACTTATTTCACTTAGCATAATACCTTCCAGTTCCTAATATTAACAGTGCATATAAATGTAAATCTATTGAAGCATTCCCTTTAAAACCAGGAATAAGACAAGGATGTCTATTATTCCACATTTTATTGGAGGATCTAGCCAGCTCAATGTGATAATAAAAAAAACAACACTTAAAAGAACTGAGCTGCCAATATCTGAAGACAAGATAATTGAGCCAGAAAATGCAAAAAATTCCACAAATTATTAAATATTGAGGGGAATTCAGCAAAGTGGCTAGATATAGAATAGAAACATGAAAATAATTATTTTTATATACCCAAGAATAAAAAACAAGAGACAATTTAAAAATAATTTTCCACAGAAAATATAGTATGTCTTTACAACTTCTGAATACAAGAAGGAAAAACTATAGAGGAAGAAACTAATAAATGTGGCTACATTATAATTAGAAACTTCTAATCGCCAAAAGCTACCATTTTTAAAATAAAGAGAAGGAAAAGCTACATATTAGCAGATTATATTAGCAACACAACACATATAACAGACAAAGGGAATTTTTAAATCAAACCAATTAAGAAACAGACCAAGAAAATTGAACCAAGTAATTTGCGTAAGCAGCTAGAAGTGGCAACTCAAAAGGCCAATATACATATGGAAACAGCTGCAATTTTACTGGTTATCAGTAATCATAACTGTGAGATAACATTTTATATTCATGAGATTGGCAAAGATTCAAAAAATCTGAAAATTTCATTGGCTGGCAAAGGTGTAGATTACTGGGGATTCATTCATCCATTAATGATGGGAATGTGTCACCAGTGTGGGAAAACAGTTTGCAAACATGTAAATGGATACTTACTGCAGTTCAATTCATATAAATGAATATAGCTATTACATCAACACAACTAGACTCTCAGACAATAGAATACAAAAAGCTTATAGAATAATATACACAATATACCATTTATGTAATATTTAAAAACATGCACAACAATACTGTTACTAAGTAATATATCAAGTGTAAATATGAAGAAAAGCTTGTGAACGGATATTGCTAAGTTCATGTGTCACTGATGGAGTAGAATGTATATTGCAGTGTTTTGTTTTTTAAGTCAGGTAGTGAATAAAAGAACATGCTTGTTTGCTTTTTTATTATTTATAAATTTTACAATCCTAACTATTTTAATATAATTTTCCTAAAATAATATGATTTATTAATCTATCAGGTACATATCATCTATGTTAAGTATTCATGCTACTGCTAAAAACAGTGGAGGTGACTCTTCAGGATGGGGTAACTGTTACAAAATTCATGATTATTGTGTACTTTTATAGTTCTAATGTGTTGACTGATCATTTGCTAGCTTCATTCACCAAATATTTATTAAATGCCTTCTATATGTAGAGCATTATGCTACAGTACCACCATAACATCTTGATTAAAGATCCACGTATTTGAAAATATTGAAGGACTTTCATTTGTGAAATTTAAAAAAAGATTTCCTGGTACACACTAATTACTATAATAAATAGAGATGACTTTAGTGCAAACAAATTATTCAGACTGACAATTTATAATTAACAGATAATATAAATCTCATTGACATTTTAAATCTTAAAAAAATTCAATGTAGCTATACTAATGAAAGGATTTTGAAAATTTACTAATCTAGTACTGAAGTCTAAGATGAAATAAAATTTCCAATATAAAATGGCTTTCTTTCCAAATAGGAACTCAAATACATTTTGGTGTCCACTAAGTGTAGAGGAACCCTAAAAATGAAAAGACATAATGGATTTTCCTGCTTAAAATATGAACCTATTTTTGAAGAGATTTTAATATGATGTATCCATTTTCTCTTCATTGGCTTCCTTTATAAAATAGTGTAGATTATCCTATACAAATGTGTTCTCTATTCCAGGCCACATTTTCTGGCGTATCAGTAGAGGTAAATTATTATAGTTGCTATAAAGGAGAATTGACTTGGTTACAACCTACAAATTTGAAGAAACCTCAGTGTCCTTCTTCTGGACCTTGGGAGAACCTTGTGTATCTCATATATGTCTTTTCTATTTAGTGCCCTGAACAATTCCCACAGTTAAAGAGGCAATACGAAGGGCAGGCAAGCCAGAGAACAAATCAAATATGAAACAATGACCAGTATTCAAAAGCAATCTGACTCCAATGCCTGTCATGCAAATGGATCTCATTCAACAACTAGACATTGTTAGATGGTTTGCATTCCCAAGCCAGAGTGAAAAGTTTCCTCCTTACAAGTATATAAACTATCAGTTATATTTATATATGGACAATGTGTAGAACTGAAGCAGTTGTCCATATAATTCTGTCTACAGTCTCTATTTTTGCAAATGTGGATTTTGTTTCACGTGTTATCAAAATTTGTTTTATTGGATGAGTTTCCAATCTTCCATTGAACCTTACCTATAGACATACAGACAAGGCATTTCATAAATTAGAAAGTTTCTAAAAGTAGCCAACACATATTAATGGTTGATTTGTTAGGCTATGTATTTTAAGTGTTCATGATTATTATATTACCACAACTGTCTCATCAGTATTATCCAATAGTATCAGTAGTTATTTAATTTATGCTGTTACTTTCAGCATCTAGAGAGCACCTAGGTATGTATTTTCTGTGGACACTTTAATTATATGAGAATTTCTAACCAGGGGAAAGATAATTACTGAAGAAAGAATTCAAGGATAAATACATGAACATTTAAGCCTTCTCAATGGCAAGGCCTGGTGATCATTTAGGGTTTGCTAATTGAGATTACATAATAATCTATAGGTAAAAATCTGCAGGAAACTACTGCATTTACCTTTAAACCTTTAGTGTTACCATTCCAATAAATACTAGATAAACTAAGGTATAGTCCTGTAACATGTCACAAATGTAAACAGTCGATTAGATCATTCATTCATACATTCCTCAAACATCTATTGATCACCTACTATATGCAAAGCACTGAGTCACTTTCTGTCCGGATTCTCTCTATAGTTGGATATTTCATCTGTGCTATCATCCCCCACTGCACCCAACCTATCACTGATAGAAGTTCGCATGTTTGTCTAATCATACATCTGTGGTTGGAGCGCTAGGTCTACAAAGGGAAACTTCTATTGGAACAAGTAGTTATGTGACTACACTGAAGTTTTTATGTTTATAAAGCTGATTTCTCTAGTAGACACAAGAAATTCTACTGAAACAACATCATTCGAATACAATTGAACTGCTACATTGAAAGAAAAGAGGAAGCTCTGAACAGAGCTGGAGAACAATTATTATTATTAGAGATTTAGGCTCTTAAAATTTCCAACACACTAATCTGATGAGAAAGGAGCAATTGACAGACTTTCAGAAGATCTCTAATTTCATTTAGGCCATTTGGGAGTAGTTGAACAAATTACCTCTTTTAGCTCAGTTAGTACCATACTGACTTCTTAAAAAGTGAGCATTTTATAATCTCTCACTTTGGAACAGAATGCCTTCCTCCCCTTCCCACACAGGCAGGGGCTGCCTACATACCTCTGAATTTTCCAGCCAGTGGGGAGAGACTCCAGCTTTGGATTTCCAGGGCTCTGCCTTCCACTTTAGACTGAGCAGAGGGATGTATGAACAGCTAGCCAAGTGGATCCACTCAGCACCTCTCTCCCTGAGATCATTTTCTGTCCCTGGCGCCAGCATAGCATGGTGATTAGGAGAGAGAGTTCTAATGGAGAATGAAGGAGAATATGATATAGATATGCTGTGTATATATGTGTGTGTGTGTGTATACGTATATATGAATATATATGTATATATATGTATATGTATATATGATGTATACATAGTTATATGTACCTATGTGTATACTTTTATATATAATACATATTATATATATGTAAATTGAGTGCCTACTATGTGTGAGGGCTTCTAGGCACTGGGAATATTGTAATGAACAAAACACAGCAAGCATTGCCATCCTCACAAATTTTTACTTTCTAGTTTATACTAATTGTCATTCCAGGGAGTGACTTTAGAAAATTATTATTTCTTTCCTATTCTTCAGTTTTCTTACCTGTAAAATGGAGGTAATAGCAACTCTTACTTCATAGATTATTGGGAAGAAAGGCAGCTGATAAATATGAAGCATTTAGGACTGATGCCATAACATATTGGCTATTCTTATTGCATGAAAGTGTTGTCTAGATAAAGACATTTGTGGGCATTTCTCTGTTGAGAGTAGAAAAGGAGACAATTTTCTTTCACTTTTTTTTTTTTTGGTAGAACTAGGAATGAAGGAAGTGAATTCACTAATAGAAATGAGCTCGTGTTGTATCATCCGTTCACTGGTTTATTCATTCATTTATACATTTCTTTCCCTTACTCAATAACCTTTATTGAGGAATTACAATGTTTCAGGTTTCAGGTACTATGCTGTGATTGATTAGATCAAGAAGATCTAATAGTTGTCTACAAAGGACAACAGATAAATTGACTATTCAAATAGTTCATGATAATTGCAGCGATTTTAGACATATGGACAACATGCTATTTTCTCTATAAATGCTTAATAAAATAAGGCAGCACCTATAGTTGTCCTTTGTGCCCCTAAATTTTAACCTGTATGGTATGTCCTAGACTTAAGGAAAAATAAAGGATTATTTCATCATTTACCATTACTAGGGAAGTAACTACTTCTTACAGATTTTCCAGATGTGACTTTTTATTTTAATTACAATTTTTTTTAAGTTTTTTATTTAAATAACCTCTAGACCCAGCCTGGGGCTCAAATTCATGATCCAGAAATCGAAAGTTGCAAGTTCTTCTGAGTGAGCAAGCCAGGTGCACCTCCAGATGTGACTTCATTCATATGTAGAATTTAAGAAACAAAACAGATGAATATAGGGGAAGGGAAGGAAAAATAAGATAAAAACAGAGAGGGAGGCAAATCACAAGTGACACTTAAATACAGAGAACAAACAGGGCTGCTGGAGGGGAGGTGGGTGGGGGATGGGCTAAATGGGTGATGGGCATTAAGGAGGGCACTTGTTGGGACAAGCACTGGGTATTATATGTAAATGATAAATTACTAAATTCTACTCCTGAAACCATTATCACACTATATGTTAACTAACTGGGGTTTAAATAAAAACAACACATAAAAATTAAAAACAATAAAAAAATAAATTAAAAAAATTGGCAAGGTCAAAAAAAGGAAATATAACTGAATTATGTATATTGAAAAAAATTAAAATGAACATTTAAGAAATGATTCCATCTATTTTTGAAATAATTCAAAAGCAGGTTGTTCTCTGTTTTCTTAATCTGTGAATGTTAAAGACAAGTTGTTCCTTTGATGACTCATGGTCATTTTTCTGAACTTGAGGTTTCAAAGGGCGTTGAGTCTGTTAGGTCTTTTGAGCTCTTCTATGAGTAACTTTCAGGAAGATCAGCACCACCCCCATCCTTCCTAGGAACTTTATGTATCTTTGGCTAAGAAGATATTTTCTTCTTCCTTCAAAGATACGTAATGGTCATTAAAGATTGTTGCATAGGTGACTGAATAAATGATGTGCTGCTAAAGTCTCACTTCTTTAAGTTTTCCTATACGCAGTTCATATTTTTTCTGTAAATTTGAAAGTATTCATAATTAATGGATCAAAAATGAGACTGATGGGAGGGAGTTGGTAAAATGCTGTTGGACCTGTAGATTATCTTTGAGAGATTGTCTTTGCTAGTCTGTAATGGTAACAAGAGAATACTATTCCATTTAATGGTCTCAGAGAAATATCATTGTGTATTGTTAGAATGTAATACAATAAAATAGATTTCATTAGTGTCTTCTAGATTCACTGATTGTTCTATGTCAATCCTACCTGAATATGTCAAAGTGTTTGGTTCCAACTTCATGGAGTTGATTAGTAGCCCTTAAGAAGCTATCAAAATGAAAGCAGTTAAATGAATCAATGATAAAGTTCCTCAACCCTGATAAAGCCATTGTCTAATTTTATAATTTGAGCATCTAGGGACATATCAGGGGGAATCCAGTTGTTATAGAAGAAACACATCATTTAAAGTGACAAATGATTAACTGGAGATTGGAAAAACATTAAGTAGAAAACCGTCTGGTTCAGAAACTGCATAAAATGTACGCAAATGTTTCTAAATTTTAAATAAAAATTTAAATGTCATTGATAGAAAAGATAGAAGAAAATTATGAGATCAAAAATTTACTCATAATGCTCATAATTTACTCAAAAGTTACTCATGTTTCTTCTATTTTGCCATGGTTCTCAGAATTATCTGGAAGAAGTTGTAAAGAGACGCAATTATGAAACCAAAAATTTACATTGCATGAAATTTAATAATCAAAGGATAGACTACAAAGTATTTCTTGTCTTTAATCTGTCTTTGTGAACCACACAAAATGATAGTAACACAGCATTGTCCTTAAGATCAAATGCCAATATGTCAGTGTGTCGTTTAGTTCTGTATCTTTTAAATCAAATTTTACAACAGAAAATTTGACTGTCATCTCTCAAAATCCTTATTAATCTCATTGTTCGGAAACATTTATATCTTTAAAAACTTCATACTCTGTTTTCTGGTAATTCATAAACTCAGCCTACATTGACTTGAAAAAATAATCATTTCCTCTGTAGTATCTTACTGATCTGTGTATAATTTAAAACTGGAACATTTTAATTTTCTTAGCTTCTCTTAGTGAAGTGTTACATGCAAATTATGTGTAATTTTCTTGTAAGTATCCAAGGAGTTGCATTTTATTTGCCCTCAATTTTTTAATACATTAGTAATAAATGCATCCTGCGGAAAAAATAAACTTATAAAAAGTAAAAGCCTCCTATAACTCTACCGTCCATAGATAACCTCAGCAAATGCTCTTAGTTTATATCCTTTCAGATCTTTTGTTATTGTTATTGTAAATCTGTATTATCCATTTCTATCTGCTTAAAGTTGCAGCTCTATATCCATGTCTGCAGATGAATCTAACTCTGTCTAGAAAATAGCATTAGACTCTCCATGTTATCCTTAACATCATTTTTAAGTTCAAACTATATTATGAATACTTTTCTACATTTATATTTATAATTTTTTAAGTTTCATGTTTTTATTTATATTAAATACTATATTGTACAGAACTCCAAGTACACAGAAAAATGTCTTCCATGGACCCAACAAAAAAGTGAATAATAGACTTTTGCTTATATTTCATACCAATTTGGACCAGGTGATGTCTGTACCTTTAAGACTTTATTTTCTCAAAATATTCTATGTTGTCTAGAGACCAAAATTCTATATGTTTACTGTATCTTGAGAACACATACAAAGGATATATTTCTGCATTTTACCTCCCTCTTGCTATGAATTTCCATGTCTTGTAAGTATCAATGACAATTCAAAACTTAAAAGTTAAAGCACTATAAAATAATTACTCATTATATTCCTTTGGCAAGATATGACATTTTCAAAGCATTCTCTTTTGGGCATTGTTTCCTTTTCTTCACAATTAAAAAAATCTTTACCACTAGTTTTAAAAATGCACTTTTCTGAACTCCCACTGGAATTGTTGGGTTCAATGGAATGTCCCGGCACCTCCTTCCTAGGACTAGTTTCTGCTTCTACAAACCTGTGTCACCCTGGTACTGTGATATATTTAAAAAAAATTCAACTTGAGAGTTGAAAATGATATCTATGCTTGTTTTCTTTAGGTAGAGATAAGATGTTACTAATATTTCTGCAGGTTTTTTATTGTCCACAAAGGGAAGGCTAGACATTTTGAACAACAGCTACTTGGTAGTACTCAAGCCACTCCATTAGGTCAGTGGCAAATTTTTCTTTGATTTTAAACATTAAAAAAGCCAGGAATGTGTCTTTGAAGCATTATTGTAGTATTTAGTGTAGTCTTATATACAAGCCTTTTTGATAATGTCTTTTTTAGGTTAATGGTAAAAATAAATTCATAAATGAGATTTATTTTTTAGATCACAGTGGAAAAACAGAAATGTGGTCTTCATAAAAATACCAAAAGAATGCTTTGGCTGGATATGCTCCACAAACTCATGTAGGCAACATCCCAAACTCAAACAGCCGGCAGTTGCTTTGTAAAAGACAAACTGCATCTATAATCAGGATGACAGGACCACGGATTCCGTATCATCACTTCCACCACCTTTATTCAAGAAAGCATAACTTGAATAATAAAAACACCAACATCGGGTGACAAAGTTGCCAGTAAGAAGACTTTCAAAGAAGCAAAAAAATAAAAAAAAAATAAAAAAATAAAAAAAGATATCTGGCATCATCTTGCAGCAAAAATTTTGCATTTGGCCAAAGTGTTGCAATGGAGATAGAGTTTTTTAAAAACATTAGAAAACGAGATTAATTGCATGGCTAATTGACCTGGGGAAGAGAACTTAATGAGCTCATTTCTCTCCTCCAAAGCCAGGAACTCAGAAAGTGAGTTTTCATCTATTCTTCCATTTATTCAGTTAGAATATATCTCCCCTATAGTTAAGCCTACTAGAAGTGATAGTTACATCCTAATGATATCTGATGGCTCCTAGGAAGTATGTGTAGATCAGGCCTTTTCCGTCGTTAGAGCTACAGATGATAAAATTAACCAGAAATAAATTTTGGTCATTAATTGCTCATTGCTCCATTCTTTAGGCTACATCCTCCACATCAGACCATGCACTAGTACACTTCTGATCACAGAATCCCCTATTAATGGTTATAGTTAATATATTGCACTGCGGCAGTCTTATATACTGCTAGTGTCACTTGAACTTCAGATAAACACCTCTGTTGGATTTTTACCCTCCTCTTTCTTTTCCTTCTTCCTTCTCCATCTTGTAACTTCCAGATTTTGAATATGTAATTTGTGCCAGGCTTTGTGTTGGGCATTGCTTAAATATTACCACTTATCCTTTGAGTCAAAAATAAAGCTATTGAATTGAGTTGTCTTCCTTTTAGAGATGAAGAAACTAAGATTTGCAGAGGTAAAGTAGCTTCAAGGACTTCCTGTCCAATGATATTTTTCATGGTACTTAACCTCTTTAACTCTCAGTTGCTAATCTGATAATAAAGTAGTACACAGTGTTTGCTAAAAGCTTACTATGTGATAGACTCTCTGCTAAGCACTTGATCTTTACAACAATTCTATGAGGCAGGTGTTATTACCCCATGTGATAAATAACAAAAATAAGGCTTAAAGAGGTAGAATTAATTATGTGAGAGCACAGGGCTAACAAATCAACAAACAGAAATCAGATGTGAGATACTTATATGATCCAAAGCCTAAAGGATTCAATGAAATAATCCATGTTAAATGCTTGAGAGAGGGTGCAGCATACAGAAAGTCTGCATTTCATCTTACCCTTTACTGTTAGTGGCAGCACCAGTAATTGAACCAAAATGTCTGACTTCAAGCATATGCCTAAGATCTAACATTGAATTCTATATAATTTGATTTGCAAGTGATTATTGCTGGTGAAATAAAACTTAAAGAGGTTTGTTCCCTGCTTTTAATTTTTTTTTTATTTTTTTGGCCAACGATCCATAATTGACAATATTCTTATAGATTGCTACATAACTTTCTTTTACAAAATGACTATTATATTTGTGAATTGTTTATTGAAAATCATCTAATAACATCCAATTTTGAAGTCTTTATATAAACCTTACCCTATTTATAAATTGTTTCCATTGTGTCCCCTCTCTGAATTTTCTTAAGAATGACTATTTTGGATATTCCTATATTTATTAAACGTGAATTGTCAGTTAACAGCTCAGCAATTGTCTAGTAAGCTTCTATGCAGATGACACAGGGAGTACAAAAGTCAATAACTTGTAACTCCTGGAAGATACATGTAAGTACAGCAATAATTTCACTTCAAAACAATAGGATCATGGTCAGGGTATGGAGTGCTGTGGGAGGAGAAAAAGTACAGGTATCCCAGTGCCAAGGGTGAGAAAAGGTTTTGGGGAGAAAGAATCTTCAGCACTCCAAAAAGAATATAATAAAGGTTTTCAAAAATTTACCAAAATGTAAGAGTGAATTCTTTACTAATTATTGGAATTAAGCATTACCTGATGGGAAAATGGTGATGTTTCCATCTCATTTTCCTCTCTCTGTCTTTTGTTTTCCTTTTCCTTGGCTAAGTAACAAAACTATGTGCTTTCATGCTAAAAATTTCAGAATACCACAGAACAGCAACACATTGGACAATTAAATTTTTATATACTTTTTTCTTTCCAACTTTAAAAATATTAAGGGAGGAAATTGTTCAACTATGAGCTAGTGGAGGAGAAAAAAATACTGGTAAAAAATGCTTTAGACTACAGTTTGTCCAAGTAATGATTAAGAAATATGTCAAACTGCTCTAACATATTAAATGTTTATTGCAGAAAATAGTAAAAGGAAATGACCTTTCTTGTCCAAAATATCAAAATAGTTTTTAATAATCTTAAAAAAATAAAAATTTCAAAGGATCATTGTTATGAATAGATAAGGGGGCTTTTTGAGACTTTACGTGGCTTGACTCTCCTAATTCATCATTTAAATATGTAACTCTGAGAAAAGCTGGGCACTTTCAGAAGTCACATTATTTTATAGCAGAAAATGGTGGGGGGGGAGTGTAAGAAAAATAATTCAGAAATTCTGTTATGTATGTATATATTATTTTAAATCTTGAATCAGTCATACTTTATAAGCAACATAACTTGACAAACTATAGTAGGTTTTAATGTGTGTACAAAATATGAATTTTCTGATCGCTCAGATTTTAAAGTTAACTTGATAAGTTGAAGCACATACTGATTCTGCATTAAAATGTTAGGGTTTTATTTATTTTAATGTCTTTATAAAAACATAGAACAAGTTAATTTATGAATATAAATTTAAAATCTTAAATAATTTTAGCCATGATTTACCATTAATGATGTTAATTAAGAATGCAAGCATAGATTCTAATTAATTTATTATCCTATAACAATTTATTAATACACTAAGTCAAATAATTAAATCAGGACATTTAACAAAATTGACAATATATTTCTCATGTTTAATATAAAAAGATCTTATTAATTTCAGAATATATTTGTTCTTTTAAATGATAATTTACCTGATATAGTCAACATCATTAGAAAAGTTGTAACATTGGGGTGCCTGGGTGGCGCAGTCGGTTAAGCGTCCTACTTCAGCCAGGTCACGATCTCACGGTCCGTGAGTTCGAGCCCCGCGTCGGGCTCTGGGCTGATGGCTCGGAGCCTGGAGCCTGTTTCTGATTCTGTGTCTCCCTCTCTCTGCCCCTCCCCCGTTCATGCTCTGTCTCTCTCTGTCCCAAAAATAAATAAACGTTGAAAAAAAAAAATTAAAAAAAAAAAAAAGAAAAGTTGTAACATTAAAAACATTTCCATTAAATTCAGAAATAATGCAAATATATCTACCATTATGACTGTGCCATGTATATTACCTGTTTTACTGAAAATTTTGGCCACTAAAGTAGAAGTAAAGTAAAAGAAAAAAAATAAAAGTATATATAGAAAGTTATGAACTAAATCCTCACTATTTGACTGGCAAAAGAAAAATGTATTTAACATGTGATAAGATTTAAAATCAACACAAAAAATATATGCAAAATACAAATGAAAAGTTTCCTCAAAAAATATTATATTTGGCCAAGAACCAGATGAAAAACATATAGCTTTAGTAGTAACAAAAGACATACCTACCAAAACAGTGATTAATATTTTTCTAAAAATCATGAAGAGATAATAACAGTTTTAGGTTGAACAGAACATAAAATGGACATTCTCATATATTTCTGGTGGGACTATAAATTTAATTTTCTAGAAGGAATTTGGCCATATGTAACAAAATCTTTAAAAATATTTACTCTGCAGAGTTCCAATATACATAAATTTCAGTTTCCATAGTTTAGATAACACAATATTCCAACAGTATGGTTAAAATATTAGTTTTCATGATATATTAATGGTGAGTAATTTTATAAAGTACAGATTTAGCTTCTGGCTCTTCAGTCTACAAATTACTATGGAAAGAATGAATGCACATCATGATCAGTGACCAATCATGTCTCTTATTTCAGTCTGTTGGTGATTGGTTGGTACACATCCGTTCAGTTCATTCATAAAGAGCTTGCAGTTGTGCTGCTTCCTAGTCTGTCAGGAATAAACCCATGTGACATTTCAGAAACATGAATATGCAAAAAGGGGAATTGAGCATTTCTTTCTTCACAGAAGATGTAGCTGACCGGTGCCACCATTTGAAAGACTCTGTATGTGCAGCTGGATATAAAAGCCGCATTTTACATTTGTGTAAATATGAGCACAGTGGTTATGAGGAATAGGGTGAAGATGACACTGGAAGTGCAAAGATTAAAATGATGGAAGTTGGGCAGCAGCTGGATGGCTCAGTTGATTAAGTGTCTGACTCTTGATTTTGGTCATATCATGATTTCACAGTTTGTGGGTTCGAGCCCCTATTGGGGCTCTATGCTGACAGTGTGAAGCCTGCTTGGGATTCTCTGTCTCCTTCTGTCTCTGCTCCTCCCCACTCTCACTGTCTCTCTCTCTCTCAAAAATAAATAAAATAAACATTAAAAAAATGATGGAAACGGATCCATACTTACAAAGCAATATCGTAATTCACCAAGGCATAGAAAAGATGCTTGCTCAGAATGGAAAGTTATAGAGTTATAGGATAAGAAAGTAAACACTATTCAAGCTACTCAATTTTTTTTACAGGAAATACAATTTAATTCACAAGGTTTCAAATGTTAACTTACAGTCTACTAAGTGTTAGTTTATTATATTTTAAATCCCTTCAAGTTTATAACTGATGGAACATTTTTAAAGTTTTACCTTCACTTATTCCTTGTTTGATGCTCTTCCTTTATGTAGATCTGAGTTTCTGACCTACAGTATTTTTCTTCTCTCTAAAGAAATTTGAACATTTCTTGTGAGACAGATCTACTGGCAACAAATTCCAATTTTTGTTTGTGTGAGAAAGTGATTATTTCTCCTTCACTTTTGAAGCATAATTTGGCAGGGTACAGAATTCTAGGTTGGTGACTTTTTTCTCTTGACACCTAGGCATTTCACTCTGCTCTCCTCTTACTTGCATGGTTTTTGAGAAGTTAGATGTAATTTTTTTGTGATTCTACAGGTTAGATGTTTTTAAAACTGGCTTCTTTCAGGATTCTTCCTTTATCTTTGATTTTTTATAGTTTAAAAACTCTGGGTCCAGGTACAGATTTTGCTGTCTTGTTTTGTTTAATTTCTTTTAATGTTTATATATTTTTAGAGACAGAGAGACAGAGCATGAGCAGGGGAGAGGCAGAGAGAGAGGGAGACACAGAATCTGAAGCAGGCTCCAGGCTCTGAGCTGTCAGCACAGAGCCCAACATGGGGCTTGAAACCACGAACTGAGATCATGACCTGAGCTGAAGTAGGACGCTCAACTGACTGAGCCATCCAGGCACTCCTGTTTTGTTTTTTGTTTTTAGTATTTATCCTGCTTGGTGTTCTCTAAGCTTCCTGGATCTGTGGTTTGGTGTTTGACATTAAATTGAAGAAATTCTCAGTCATTATTGTTTCAGATATTTCTTCCATTCCTTTTTCTCTTAACCTTCTGGTGTTTCCATTATGTGTATGTTATACCTTTTATAGTTGTCCCATTGTCCTTGGCTTGTCTATTTTTTTTCTTCAGTTTTTATTCTCTTTGCTTTTCAGTTTTTGAGGATTCTATTGATACATCATCTACCTCAGAAATTCCTTCCTCTGCTGAGTCCAATCTGTTAATAAGCTCATCAAAGGGATTCTTCATTTCTGTTTGATCTTTAGCTTTTCTTTTTGTTTCTTAGGATTTCTATCTCTCTGCTTACATTGCCTATCTTTTCTTGCATGCTGTCTTCTTTATCCATCAGGGCCCTTGGCATTTTAATCACAGATATTTTAAATTCCTGGTCTGATAATTCCAACATCCCTGACATATCTGATTCTGATGCTTGCTCTTTTCAAAGTGTGTGTGTGTCATGTTTTTTAATCGTTTTGTTTTTTTGTGGGGATTTTTGCTTTTAGTGTTCCTTGTAGTTTTTTCTTCATAGATCATAGATAGAAGTGCCTGGTAAAAGGAACTGTTATATACAGGCCTTTAGCATTGTGGTGAACTGTGGGGGAAGTACTAAATAGTTCTATGATTAGTCTTTTAGTGAGCCTGTGCTTCTGGGCTGTGAACTTCACATGTGCTTCTCTGTCTCTACCACCTATAGGTGGGCAGGATGTCTGGAGTGGGCTGGAGTTGAGTATTTCTCTTCTCGAAGTTGGTTTAGCTCAGAAAATTCCCCAGCAGGTTAGGCTATATTTAACTAATTTCTCCTGAGGGTAAATGCCATTAAAAACAACAGTGAGGGGCACCTGGGTGGCTCAGTTGGTTAAGTGTCCAACTTTTGCTCAGGTCATGATCTCATTCATGGTTCATGAGTTCGAGCCCCCACCCCCACCCCATTGGGCTTTCTGCTGTCAGCACAGAGCCTACTTCAGATTCTCTGTCTCCCTCTCTCTCTGCCCCTCTTCTGCTTTCTCTATCTCTTTTTCTGTCTTAAATAAATAAATACATTTTGAAAAGAGCAGTGAGCACTAATTTATTTCAAAATTACTCCCTCTCCCTCTTTCTGCCAGAAGCATTAGGAAATTTTCTCCTGATATTTACTATGAGAACCTGGTCAAGCTCCTGGAGGTAAATCCCACAAAATGGTTGGGAACACCCTTTGTAACTAGGTCCCCTTGGAGACGTCATTTCTCAGACGTATTGCTATTGAATCTCCAGCAAATTGTTAAGTACAGATAAGTCTTCATTTTTCCCCTGAAACTGGTTCCCATGGAGTCTTCTGCTGGTGAGTCTCTGCTTTTGTCACTGAGACTCCCTGTATCTGTCAGTCTGCTTTTTCAACCTTGGGGATAGCTGTTTGTCCCATTTTTCCCCTTAGAGATCCAAGAAGAGTTGGTGATTTTTCAGTCTGTTCAGCTTGTTACTTGTTAGGATGGAGTGGTGACTCCAAGCTCCTTACTTATGGAACCTAAAACTGGAAGCCAAATTTTAATGTTTTGACAAAAAAATTAAAGATTATGGAACAATCATAAACTTTTCCCACTGGTTATTCACACCATTTTGCATAGTTTCAGCTTGTATGCACACTTATAATTTCATACTACCTATAATATGCTAATTTCTGTTAGTTTTACGTCTAGTGAAAGTGCCTGATATATAAATCTAAAGACAAAAATCACTTTTTTATATTTCTTTATTGTTCTGTTACTTTATTGTTTCAGTGTGATCACTGCTTGCCTCTTTATAATGATAAGCCTTTCCGCCAAGGTGATCAAGTTCATGCTTTCAACTGCAAACCTTGTCAATGCAACAACCATTCCAGAAGCTGCCACTACAACATCTCAGTGGACCCATTTCCATTTGAGCACCACAGAGGAGGTGGAGGGGTCTGTGATGATTGTGAACATAACACCACAGGTAACTAGCAATCATAGATAACAAATAACCAAGGCTGATTTGGCCTTTGAGGTCCATGTGCTTCTTCATGCAATGCAATCATTTTAAATTATGTTATTGCTATCTTACTTAAGAAAGTGCCTTGATATGATGTCACTCGTATGTGGAATTTAAGAAACAAAACAATGAGCAAAGGGAGAGAGAGAGAGAGAGAAAGAGAGAGAGAGGGAGAGAGAAACCAAGAAACAGACTCTTAACTATTGAGAAAAAACTGATGGTTCCCAAAGGGGAGGTGGGTGGGAGAATGGGTTAATTAAATAAGTGATGGGGATTAAGGAGGGCACTTGTTGTGATGAGCACTACGGAAGTGTCGAATCACTATATTGTACTGGAAACTAATATTGCAGTGTATATTAACTAACTGGAATTTAAATAAAAATTAAAGAAATGGTACTTGTAGGTTTGAAAACTAAAGCTTGTTTAGTTTTCTAAATAATCAGGTAGTTTTCAGAAACACACTCAAATCTTAGACTATATCTTTTCAAGAAAGTTTTATTTTTTTAAAAGTACATGTCATTTTATTAAACCATGAGTATATTTTAGAAAACTCAGGAATTATTAGTTTGAATATGTATGCCCTTAAAATAAGTTTCTTTGTGTGACCTTGATCTTCCATTATGTCTGGATTTGCATGTAGTGCCGTTTATATTCACTCAAAATTGGCCTGAGTCTGGTAATCTGGGAATACTCTTTTTACAAATGCTAATGAAACAAAGAAGATGATTATCAAAATCTTGTTATAAAATGAGATAGCAGGACACCTGGGTGGCTCAGTCAGTTAAGCATCTGACTCTTGATTTCAACTCAGGTCATGATCTCACAGTTATGAGACTGAGCCTCATGTCTGCCCTGTCAGCTCAGAGCCTGCTAGGAATTCTCTCTCTCCCTCTCTCTCTTCCCCCCTCCCCTGCTCATGCTCTCTCTTTCTCAAAATAAATAAATAAAAACCTTAAAAAACATATAGCATTTTGACTTTTCATTGAAAATTACCATTTTCTGATGGGCTCGTAAATTAAAAGCAGAAATAGGAAACATCTCAATTTGCAATATAAAATGGCCCAAGTCTGATGGATTTGAAAGTGTGCCACTCTGAAGATGAATGAATTTATTGGATAATTACTGATGACCTAAAATGTCACCAGAACGTGGCTAGGTGCTAGGAATATAACGATGAAAAAGATGAATTTTCCTGTCTTTCTGTGGATTATTATATAATAGGAAAGGCACTCTATTTTTTTAATGTTTACTTCTGAGAGAGAGAGAGAGAGAGAGAGAGAGAGAGAAGCAGAGAGAGAGGGAGACACAGAATCCTAAGCAGGCTCCAGGCTCTGAGCTGTCAGGCCAGAATCCAATGCAGCATGTGAACCCACAGACTGTGAGATCATGACCTGAGCCGAAGTTGGATGCTTAACTGACTGAGCCACCCAGATGCCCCTGAAAGGCACACTATTGAAGGAACGATTATAAACTTGTCTGAGGAGTGCTAAGATAGGACAAGTGTAGTAGGAGTTAACCAGGTGGAGGAGTGAGGAGGAGAATTAGGGAGTTGACAAAGATTTCTAGTAAGAGATACAGATGTGCAATGGCCTAGAGGAGAGAGAAACATGGCACCCTGAAAGAACTGATGTAAGGGAAAATGGGAGATGGTAAGTAAAGGTGCTAAGATGGAAGGTAGGGGCCAGATCTGGAAGACTGTATAAACTGTGATAAGGAGTTTGGCTTCTATCCTCAGGTTAATAGAAGGTATTTTATAGGAAAGGGACATAAAAAGTTTCGTGTTTATAACCAATCTGGTTATAAAGTTGAGAAGAATTGGAGAGAGCCAAAAGTGGTTTGGGATACTGCAGTAGTCCAGGTAAGAAAGAATTCTAGAGTACATTTGAGATCATGTGGATATAGAGAATTGGATCCAAGAGATATTTGGAATGGAAAGGGACTGTGTTTTCTGAGCAAAAGTGTAGGGTGTAGATAAGGAAAAGAAAGAGTCAAGTTGCAATTCTAACATTCCAGTTTGAGTAGGAGGGTCAATGTTGGTGCCAACCATTGAGATAGGAAACACAAGAGGTTCAGAGCTTAGGGAGAAGATGGCAAGTTCTGTTTTGGAAATATTCACAGTGTTTCCCAAGAGATAAGAGAAACTCTTGCGGGCAATTGGAAACACAGTTTTGAAGCTCCTTTCTCAAAAAGAGCCTTTCGTGATGCCTCAGGACAGATCAGTATCATCTATACACTTTAGTGGCACCTTATGTTTATCACAATTGGTAAATGTGTATTTTTTCCTGTAATTGTTTAATTAGAATTCATTTTACCCACTAGACTGTAAGAAAGCTCTATGAAAGAGTACAATGTGTATTTGGCCTGCTACTGTATTCCTCAGCATTTAGCTCAGTGTTTGAAACATGGTAATCACTCAATAAATATTCATTGAATGATAAATAAAGAAATTTCTAGATTAAAGATAGAAATTTGGGAGTCATCATCATATGCAAATAGAAATATTCTAGAAATATTATAAATCCATTTAATTTTTAATTAGTCCATGGCCAATATCCATCAGGATGTGTTTTTTACTTGATTAAGTTATTTCTATAGTCTTTTGATATTGAGCCAATTTCAACAATATTTGAACAGAGTGCATAATGTTTAAAGGGGAATTGATAGTCTTGAGTTTTATTTCAGCTCCTTTCAGTGATCTTATATACTACTCACATTTACTTTAGAAGCTCCCTGCAGTTTAAGTTTTTTCTTATATAAAATGTCAAGAGAAAATTTCTAAATAATAAATTGTAAACTATGGGAATTACCTCATATTTCTAATATGTCAGTCTATTCTAATATTTAATATGAAACGTATTTGGTATATCTAAGCATAATAAATTTATATTTTGGTATTTGAAATAAAAAATAATGGCAATAAGCAGCAGAAACTTTTGCTTTTAATAATGTTAAATATAGAATAATAAATTATATTTGGAACAGTGTCCTTTTTTTAAACAAGATTTAGTGCTTGAATAATATTTCCAATACTACACACATACTTGCTTCCAACTGTACGGCCATCATCTACCACACATATAAACATTTCTCATATTTGATTTAGATTAAGTGCCTAGTCCTAGAAAGAAAGAAAAGTTTTAAATTTGGAAGCAAAGTCTTTCAAAATGGATGGGCCCCAACAAAGCAGAGCTTTTTAGAAGTGTGGTATTACATAACAGATGGGAGTTTAATGAAGTAAAGCACAGTTTGTAACAGGTTCATTGTTTCATATGCTCTGGATCACTAAATTGGCAGGTAGAGATGAAAGGTGCATTAAAATGGACGTCCCGAAAATTATAGAATTCCCTCAAAGGAATACAGTCTTTAATTTTGAATTATGCAGCTGATTTTAATGAATTGGAAGTCATAATGCATAACCTTTCCCTGACGCAGGAAGGAACTGTGAGCTGTGTAAGGATTACTTTTTCCGCCAAGTTGGTGCAGATACTTCCGCCGTAGATGTTTGCAAACCCTGTGATTGTGATAAAATGGGCACTAGAAACAGTGACCTCCTTTGTGATGAGGTGAGTTCTGAGTATTGAAGGTAAATAATTGCTCATTTTCAGAAATTAACTTGGGAGATGTTCTACCAGTGACATGGAGGTCTGTATTTATCAGGAAGTCCTCTGTGTGTGTTTGCTTTTCTTGGAGATGGCTGCTTTAGAAGTGTTCCTGTGTAACTTTTAACAGGACGTACAAGGCTGCTTAGGTGGTCCTTTGCATATATGAAAGGTTCATTTTATTTTTAATTTTAAAATTGTCGAAAATACTGAGGGGGAGGGGATTCCAAGTAAACTAGGAAGTAATTGAGTATATGTCTTGGCATGATGGGTGAGTTAATACTAATAAAAGGTATTAATTAAACAACAGTTTTCCTCCCAAATTCCATAGAAGATAGTATAACAAAGGGCACACATAGCTCCACATGAAAATTATGATAGCCCTACTTCTAAATTTCTTGTTCCAACCTTCTCTCTTGATGATACAATGAATTTTTATGATTTTATCCATTTTTCTTACCAACATCACAAGTACCGATGTTTGACCTACATGAACACAGGTGCTAACTGACCTGGGCCTATAAATCCTGCCTCAAGTCAGAAAAAGCAGCTCCATATTTAAATGTGGTATCTTCAGCTAGAGCTTTTGACCTGTTGTGATAACACTCATACATAATAATATATAAAGGGCAAATTTACTTTAAAGAATCATTTCAGGGGTGCCTGGGTCCTCAGTTGATTAAGCGTCTGTCTTGGCTCAGGTCATAATCTCACAGTCAGTGAGTTTGAGCCCTGGGTTGGGCTCTGTGCTGGCAGCTGGGAGCCTGGGTCCTGCTTCGAATTCTGTGTCTTTCTCCCTCTCTCTCTCTCTCTCTCTCTCCCCCTCCCTTATGCTCTGTCTGTGTCTCTCAAAAATGAGTAAACATTAAAAAATGAAAAAGAATCAATTCAGTGATTGTATTAATTTTTAATAATTACACAGGGGTGTCTGGGTGGCTCAGTAGGTTAAGCATCAATCTCTTGATTTCAGCTCAGGTCATGATCTCAAAGTTTATGGGTTCCAGCTACATATCAGGCTCTCTGCTGTCAGCTCAGAGGCTGCTTTTGATCCTCTGTCCCCCACTCTCTCTGCACCTACTCTGCTCACACTCTCTTTCTCTCAATAATAAACATTTTAAAAAGTTGTTTAAACAATTACATATTCCCTTGTAAATAATTGAGAATGCACTGGATAGTAATGTAAGCCCACTATATGGTTAAAGAAAAAAAAAATAAGCTACAGCACGAAGGTACTAAGTTCAAGGCAAAATATATTGGTCATAAAACTTTCAGCATACATTATAAACTGCTTTAACAAATAAAAGCCAAATATAAAGTAGGCCAAAATGACAATTTGGAAACTTCAGAGTGACTGTAGTGTGTTAATAAAGGAACATTATATGTTTTACTGGAAGGTTGAAGAGTCTTTTGACAAGGCAATTTCTACAATTTTTTTTATTTTTTGATTT
The DNA here is from genome assembly GCF_022079265.1 of Lynx rufus. Taxonomy (NCBI): domain Eukaryota; kingdom Metazoa; phylum Chordata; class Mammalia; order Carnivora; family Felidae; genus Lynx; species Lynx rufus. Next base: position 9,876,438 of record NW_025814829.1, read on the forward strand.
TGAGGAACTATTTTCTGAGAAAGTCATATTACAATTTTATACATTTTGATCAGTAAAATCTGACTGTCTTTACACAGCTCCTCTTTACAAATCTGCCATAAATTTTTAGCATGTATATATTTTGCTTGATATTCACGTTTCCACTCAAAGATTGACATATCTTTTTAGATCTCTTCACCAACCACAGAATTATAGAACATTTTGAAATCACTTTTGTTTATGTTACCCCATATTATTTTTATTAAAGCCTTTATGATAATTTCCTTCTTTGTCTCTTTCTGTCCAACATATATGGAACAGTTTCAGTAATATAATTAGCACCCAATAAATATTTGTTTAAAAAATGTACAGTGATTGAAGGGAGATTTTGTCTGAGTACTGATCTCACAGTCAGATGGTCATTTAGAATGGTTATAACAACGTGAGCATTATGTAAAATTTTCACTTAAATTTTTTTCTCTCTGAAGATCCAAGGGCATGTGACTTTGGTATATAGTACTGAAAAACTGTGAACTAAAGTTCTACTTCCTGAAGTCTCATTTACGTGTCTGTTTCTATAAAAAATTCACTTCAATTATAATAATATACGTATGCTAGACATAAAAAAATGGTAAAACTTATACCATGTGAAAATTAATCAAAAGATAGCAAGAATGACTATATTGACTGACTATATTAATATCAGGTAATGTGGAATACAAATAAAATTTCCACAGAGATAGTATGTAATGAGAAAGGATCAATTAAGCAAGAAGACATAGAAATTCTAAATGTGTATGTACTAAACAGTAGAGCTGCAATATATGTGAAGAAAAACTGAGAGAAATCTCTAAAAAAATACAAAAGAAAACTCAACACCTCTCTCTCAAAAATTTATAGAATAAAAAAAATTATCAAGAATATACAACTTAACAATGTCTTCAGCCAACAAGATCTGACATATAATGAACAATCCACTCAACAACAGAATACATATATATTGCACATATACCAAGATATCCTGGGACATAGGGAAAACTTTAATAAATTTTTTAATTAAATGTTTTTAATATTTATTTATTTTTGAGAGAGATAGAGACAGAATGCAAGTGGGTTAGGGGCAGAGAGAGAGGGAGACACAGAATCCGAAGCAGGCTCCAGGCTCTGAGCTGTCAGCACAGAGCCCCACGCGGGGCTCGAACTCACGGGCCGGAAGATCATGATCTGACGCTTAACTGACTGAGCCACCCAGGCGCCCCAAAACTTCAATAAATTTAAAAGAACTGAAACCTGGAGCACCTGGGTGGCTCAGTCGGTTAAGCATCTGACTTTGCCTCAGGTCATGATCTCCCGGTTTGTGAGTTCGAGCACCACATCAGGCTCTGTGCTGACAGCTTAAAGCCTGGAACCTGCTTCGGATTCTGTGTCTCCCTCTCTCTCTGTCTCTCTCTGTCTCTCTCTCTCTCTCTCTCTCAAAGGTAAATAAACATTAAATAAATAAATAAATAAATAAATAAAAGAGTTGAAACCATAGAGTATATCCTTCAACCACAATGGAATCAGAGTAGAAATCAAAAACAGGTAAACAAAAATCTCCAATCACTTGGAAACCACACAACACAGTTCTAAATTATTCATGGATCAAAGAGGAAGTCTCAAAGGAAATGTAAAAATACAGTCAACTGAATGGTGATAAAAATACAAAATATTAAAATTTTTGGATGCATGGAAAGCAGTGATACAAGGGAATTTTATACCGTTCAGTGCTTACTTTACAAAAGACAGATACTCAAATCAATAATCTGAACTGCCACTTCAAGAAATAAAAAGAAGACTGAGATAATCTCAAAGCAAGCAGAATAAGTGAAATCATAAAGCTAAGAGCAGAAATCAATAAAATGTAAACAGAAAAAACAATAGAGAAAATCAGTGAAAAAAATGAGTCTTTGGAAAGATAAAATTTACAAGCATCTTCCAAGACTGACAAAGAATAAAGAGAAAGCACAGATTACTAACAGCAGAAATGAAACAAGAAGTGTAACTACAGAATCTTGCAGACATTAAAGAATAATAAGGAAATACCACCAATAACGCTATACATTTTATAACTGTGGTGAAATGGAGCACTTCCTAAAAAAGTACATATTACCTGCTCACCTAATATGAAATTCATAATTTGAAGAGCCCTACAAGTATTAAAGAATTTGAATTCATACTTTAAAATTTACTAAAAAAGAAATTCCCAAGCCCAGAGAATTTCACTATAAAATTCTACCAAACATTTAGAGTAATTAAAATAAGGTCTGTAGCTACCGCAAGGTTGAAGAGGAAGAGTGACTTCCTAACTCATTTCAAGAAAGTATTATCCTCATATCAAAACTAGACAAAGACAGTACATAAAAAAGAAAACCACAGACCAATATCCCACAGGAATAGAGAAGCCAAAATCTTAACAAACTTAGCAAGTAGATATTCAGCAATATTAAAAAAAAAAACAGAGGCCATTGTATTTGGAGGAATGCAATGCTTGTTCAATATTTGAAAATCAAACAGTGCATTACACCTTATTCACAGGCAAAGGGAAAAAAATTACATACTCATATTATGGATGTAGAAATATATTTGACAAAATTCTGTACCAATTCATGATAAAAATTCTCAGAAAACTAGGAAAAGAGATGTTCAGCTTGAAAATGAACATGTCCAGAATAATACATACCTACAGCTAACATTCTCCTTATATATGAAAAACTGAATACTTTCACCTAAGAATGGGAACAAGACAAAGATGTCCACTTTCATTACTTGTATTCAGCATAGCACTGGAAGGTCTAGCCAGTACAGCAAAGCAAGAAAAGGAAACAAGAGACATACTTATCAGAAAGGAAAAAATAAAACTGTTCTGCTTTGCATATAACACAATGACCCATATAGAAAATCCCAATGAATGTACCAAAAAAAAAAAACCCAAAAAACCCAAAAACAAAAACAGAAAAAAACACTTCTAGAATTATGAAGTGAATTCAGTAAAGTTTCAGGATATAAGACCAACATACAAAAAATAAGTGTATTCCCATATGTGATAAATGAATATATAGACACAGAAATAAAAATGTAACACTATTTGCAGTTGCTCAAAATGTCTAGGATTACTATGCTAAACCCCGAATGATGCTGATAAAATAAAGCAAAGAATATCTGAATAGTTGGAAAGTTAATATGTGTCCATGGGTTGGAAGATTCAACACAGTCAAGGTGTCAGCTCTTTTCAAAGTAATATATAAATTATTACAGAAAATTCCTATTAAAACCCCAGAAACTTTTTTGTAGATATGGATACAAAGATGCCAAAATTTATATGGAAATAGTATAAAACATAGTATTTTAAATATTTTTTTACTATTTTATATTTATATATTACAGATAAAATATAGAATTTGCATATAAGTTTTAGAATACCTAAAATTTGGAATAGCTAATTAAGCTAATTAACTTCAAAATGGGGAATAAAATGGGAGGAATCACTCTACCTGACTTCAGGGCTTATTGTGTAGTCATACTAATCAAGATTGTGTGGTATTGGAGGAAGCGTAGACAAATGGATCATTGTAATAGAATAGAGAAATCAGATATAGTCCCACATAAATATGACTAACCAATTTTTGGTGAAGACATAAAAGCAAGTCAGTGGAGGAACGATGGTCTTTTAACAAATGACCCTTCAGTATTTGCATAGTCACGGAAATGAAAGCAAAATTAATTATTGTTTAAATGTAAAATGTAAACAAATGCAACTTTTAAAATATAAGAGAAAATCTTTTGGAAATAAGGTTTTTTATTTTTTTAAATTTATTTATTTTGGGAGAGAACCAAGGAGGGGCATACAGAGAGGGAGAGAGAGAATCCCAAGCAAGCTGCACAATGACAGCACACAGCAGGGGGCTCACAAACCATGAAATCATGACCTGAGCCAAAATCAAGCGTTGGAAAGTTAATCAACTGAGCTACCCAGGCACCCTGAGTCATATGGCTTTTGAAAATAGTTCTTGGATATGACACTAAATATGTAATGAATAAAAGAAAAATATTGATAAATTAGACTTCATCAACTTCATCAAAGTTTTTGCTCAACAAAAGAACCTCTTCAGAGAGTGAAAAGACAAGCTACAGACTGAGAGGACATATTTGCAAAGCACATATTTAAGAAAGAAACTATATCTAGAATATATAATGAACTCAATATTTAGAAAATGACAAACATAAAACAAAAAATGGCCAAAGACATGAAGAGACATATCACTGAACAGGATATGCAGGTGGCAAATAATTCCATGAAAAGATCTTCAACATTTGCCATTAGAGACACACAAATAGAGACTACAACTAGACATCACAGGCAACTATTAGAAAAACTAAAAAGTGACAATTGGAAATACTGGCAAGAATAAGGAGCAATTCGATTCACATATTGTTGATGAGAATATAAAATGGTAAAGCCACTCTGAAAAATAGTTTGAGAATTTTATTTTATTTTTTAAATGTTTATTTATTTATTTTGAGAGAGGGAGAGAGAATCCCAAGCAGGCTCCATGCTGTCAGTGCAGAGCCTGATGTGCGGATCAATCTCATGAACTGTGAGAACATGAGGAGAGCCAAAATCAAGAGTTGGACACTTAACCAGCTGAGCCACAGGGCACCCCTAAGAGTTTTAAAAAACAAAATAGACACTTATTATACAAACTAGCAATTCCATTCCTGGGCAGTCAGTCCAGAGGAGTGAAAATTTATGTCTGTAAAAACCTGTACATATATTTTATTAGCAGCTTTATTTATAATAGTCAAAACCAGGAAATAGCCTAAAGTTTCTCAGTGGGTGAATGGTTAAACCATCCATACCACAGAATTACTACTCTGAAATACATGGAAAAGAACCACTGACACACACAAGTTAGATAGATATCAAATGTGTTATTCTGAATGAAAAAAATATCCAGTCTCCAAAAGTCATATTCTGTATGATTACATTTATGTAATATTAGCAAAACAACAAAATTATAGGGATGGAGAACAGAATAGTGGTTACCACAGGTTAGAGATGGTGAGGGAAAGGTGATGAGTGTGACTATAAATGACCACAGGGAAGAGCATTGTGGTAATGGGATAGTTCTGCATCTTGATTGTGGTGGTGGTTATACAAGTGTACACATGTGATCAAATGGCATAGGACCATATGAACACATTGTGCACATGTCAAATTCAGGGTTTGGGTAATGTGTTATAATTATGTAAAGTGTAACCATTAGGGGAAACTGGGCAAAAAGCATATGAGACTCCTCTGTACTACCTTTGCAACTTCCTGTATATTCATAATTATTTCAAAATAAAATGCTATATATATAAAAGAAGATAAAAGAAATTCAGGGTTTGGGTAATGTATTATAATTATGTAAAGTGTAACCATTAGGGGAAACTGGGCAAAAAGCATATGAGACTCCTCTGTACTACCTTTGCAACTTCCTGTGTATTCATAATTATTTCAAAATAAAATGCTATATATATAAAAGAAGATAAAAGAAATAATCCTATTGACATGATCAGGAACTAATGTTGCTTGAAGTCAGTGAAGAATTACCTTAAAAATTCCAAGGGAAGACATTTTGAAGAAAAATTCAGTACCCACTTCTTACCAAACTATCACTTCAGTATGAGGTTAAAACCTCTTTTTGTATTGATAGTTGATCAGAATGTTACCATTTATCAAGCCAATATTAAAACATTTAATATAAAAAATGAAGAAAAAGTACAGAAAGAGAGAAACATTAAAAAGAAGAAATGAAAGATAATTATGGCCCAAAGAAATAAATATAAGTCAAAATATATTTTAAAGTGTTCAGTGTTCGTTATGGTCTTGAAGCATGCTTTCCTTAAATAGGTGTTTGATGATTGCATTTTATTCTTTAAAGATCAAATTATATTTTATTTTGTTTTGTGATAAATAATATTAAGTGCCAAAATGGTAATCAGTTTTGTTTATATTGGGTATAAAGCTCAACCCATTATCAAAGAGTAGAAGAGAGAATGGCTATAAAATGAACGATGAGGCAAGGAGTTAAGATGACAGAGCAGCATGGAAACCCTGAGCTTGTCTCATCGTGAAAATGCAGCAAGATAAGCACCAAACCATTTTGAACACCTAAGAAACTGATATGGGGATTAACATGACAATCTGCATAACTTGAGCCACACTTAGTAGGTACATAGTGCAGAGAGGTGAACTAGGGAGAGAATAGCTGTGGAGGGTAGGGAGCTCTTTTTGTAGAGAGAGGACAGAGAAAAAGAAAGGGGGAGAGTGTGGCACATTAGAATCATGCAAGAAAAGCATTCCCCCGAAAGTAGCTGGAGAGAAAGAGAGAGAGAGTGAAAACACTCACAGGGTAATGAACAAGAAATCTGTTCCCCAAAACCATTAACAGGAAGAAAGGAGAGGTTTCAATACCACCAGAATTCTATACACAGTGGAGCACAGAGTCTGAAGTTTCAGAGTTCAGTGCCTGGCAGTGCTCTGGTGAGGAAGCAGGATGAATCCCCAGGAGCAAGCAGTGGGTTCTGAAGGGTCCATGTGCCACACAGGGAGAGGCAGTTCCCCTGCTTGGAGTGCATTTGGTAGAGGCTTTATGGCTTCCTCACAGGCAAAGGTCCCAGAAGACCCTGGAGAGCACCCACGTTTGCTGGTATTGGGATAAAGACACTAGAGCAGGCTGTGTGTTGTGATTTGCCATAATCTCTGAACCTCTGCAGCTGCCTGATTATGTTAACATTTTCTAGGGCAAGCCGTCACTGGCCATTGCTCAGTGAGACCTCCCCCAGAAAGTTGGCATGGATTCAAGCCACAGGGGTCTTCTGAAGCATGGGGTTTTGAAACACAATCTGACCTGAGATAAAACACTGGAGTGAGGTGCCGCCTGGCAGGTGGACAACTAGGATACAGACAGGGTAGAGGTGGGGAGTGGACAGAGGCCTGAGACAAAGGAGGGGTGCTTGATTACAGGTGGGTGATAGTGCAAAGTTCCTGTGCCAGAAACTAGAGAGCTGGGTGAAACAATTTCATGTCTCTCACACACACACAAGCATGCCACAGTGATCTACCCCAATAAGATAAGCAGTACCATCTAGTGGAGAATGGAGCTGTTATACCAAAACTCACCCACCTGTGCCCTCCAAGCACATATCCTAGAAGACCAGAACAAGTCACTGTACTTGCTTAGTGTATGGACTATAGAGTGCTTAATAGTTTCAGTTCTAGGAGAAACTGGATGTACTTCATTCATGTTTCATTCTGTTTGCTGGTTCATTTATTTGTCCATATTCTTTGCTTCTGTTTTTGTTCAGATTGTTAACATTTTTCTTTCTTTCTTTTCTTCCCTTTTTCATGGCTACAGAAAGAGAAAAATTTATTTTTATTTTTACTTTATTATTTTTTATAAATTTTTATTCTCTTTCATTTTCATTTCATTTTATTTTATTTTGTTATATAACTTTTTAATTTTTAAAATTTTATGATTTTTTTTCTTTTCTTTCCCTTTTTTCTCTATCAAGCTTCTTTAAACAAGCAGACCAAAGCACACCTAGGATCTAGCTTCCTTTATATGATTTTTTGTTTTGTTTTTAATTTTCAAATTTTAATTTTATTAATTTTTTTTCCTTCCTCAAAATTGACAAAATGAAGGAATTAACCTCAAAAGAAAGATTGGGAAGAAATTACAGCCAGTGGCTAAATCAACACAGATATAAGCAAGATGTCTGAACTAGAATTTAGAGCCATGATAATAAGAATACTAGCTGGGGTTGAAAAAGCATAGAATCCCTTTATGTAAAATAAATAAAATCTAGACAGGACAAAATTAAAAATGGTATAACTGAGATGCAATCTCAAAAGGATGCCACAATGGGAAGGATGGACAAATCAGAGCAGTGAATCAGCGATATAGAAGATAAAATTATGGAGAATAATAAAGCAGGAAAAAAAGCAAACAAAGGTAAAAGATCATGAGACAAGACTTAGAGAACTCAGTGACTTATTAAAAAGGAATAAAACCAAAATCATAGGAATCCCAGAAGATGAAGAGAGAGAAAAAGGGGCAGAAAGTTTATGTGAGCAAATTATAGCAGAAAATTTCCCTAATCTGGGAAAGGTTACAGACATCAAAATCCAAGAAGCACAGAGAACTTCCATTAGAGTCAACCAAAAACGACCATCACCAAGGCATATCATAGTCTAATTCACAAAACACACAGACAAGGAGAGAATCATGAAAACAGCAAGGGAAAAAAGTCCTTAACCTATAAGGAAAGACAGATCAGGTTTACAGCAGACCTATACACAGAAAGTCGGTGGGCCAGAAAGGAGTGGCAGGATATTCTCAATGTGCTGAATTGGAAAAATATGCAGCCATGAATTCTTCATCCAGCAAGGCTGTCATTCAAAATAGAAAGAGAAATAAATATTTTCCCAGATAAACAACACTAAAAGAGTTCATGACCACTAAACCAGGACTGCAAGAAATTTTAAGGGGGACTCTTTGGAGAAAAGATGAAACAAAACAAAAAAGACAAAAAGCAACAAAGACTAGAAAGGACCGGAGCACATCACCAGAAACTACAACTCTACAGGCAACACAATGGCACTAAATTTGTATCTTTCAGTATTCATTCTAAATGCCAATGGACTAAATGCTTCAATCAAAAGACATAGGGTATCAGAATGGATAAGAAAACAAGACCCATCTATATGTTGCTTACAAGAAACTCATTTTAGACCTAAAGACACCTGCATAATAAAAGTAAAGGGATAGAGAACCATCTATCATGCTGATGGTCATCAAAAGAATGCTGGAGTAGCCATACTTATATCAGACAAACTAGATTTTAAAATAAAGACTGTAACAAGAGATGAAGAAGGGCATGGTATAATAATTAAGAGAGCTATCCATTAAGAAGATCTAACAATTGTAAATATTTATGCCACCAACTTGAAGGCACACAAATATATAAATCAATCATAAGCATAAATAAACTCCTTGATAATAACACCATAATAGTAGGGGACTTTGACACCCCACTTACAACAATGGAAAGATCATCTAAGCAGAAAATCAACAAGGAAACAATGGGTTTGAATGATACGCTGGACAGATGGACTTAACAGATATATTCAGAACATTTCATCCCAAAGCAGAAGAATGCACATTTTTCTTGAGTACACATGGAAAATTCTCCAAAATAAATCACATCCTGGGTCGCAAATCAGCTCTCAACAAGTACAACAAGATCAAGATCATACCTTGCATATTTACAGACTGCAATACTATGAAACTTATAATCATCCACAAGAAAAAAATTGAAATGACCTTCAATACTTGGAGATTAAGGAACATCCTACTGAAGAATGAATGGATTAACCAATAAATTAAAGAGGAAATTAAAAAGTACATGGAAGCCAATGAGAACACGACAGCCCCAAACCACTGGGATGCAGCAAAGGCTGTCTTAAAAGGGAAGTGTATATAGCAATCCAGGCCTTGCTAAAAAAGGATTGAATTGCTTGAAAAAGAACAGCAGATAAAACCCAAAACCAGCAGAAGAAGGGAAATAATAAAGATTAGAGTAGAAATCAATGATATAAAAACAAACAAAACGGTAGAACAGATTAATGAAACCAGGACCTATTCCTTTGAAAGAATTAACAAAATTGATAAACCCCTAGCCAGATTGGTCAATAAGAAAAAAGAAGGGGCCCAAATAAATAAAATCATGAATGAAAGAGGAGAGATCACAACAAATACTTCAGAAATACAAACAATAATAAGATACTATTATGAACAGTTTTATGCCAACCAATTGGGCAATCTGGAAGAAATGAAGAAATTGCTAGAAACATATAAACTACCAACATTGAAACAGGAAGAAATAGAAAATTTGAACAGACCTGTAAGCAGTAAAGAAATGGAATAAGTAATCAAAAATATCCCAACAAATGAGAGTCCATGGCTGGATAACTTTCCAGGGGTTTCTACCAAACATTTAAAGAAGAGTTAACACCTGTTCTTTTGAAGCTGTTCCAAAAAATAGAAATGAAAACAAACAAACAAACAAACAAACAAACTTCCAAACTCATTCTATGAGGCCAGCATCACTTTGATTCCAAAGCCAGACAAAGACCCCACTAAAAAGGAGAACTACAGACCAATTGCCCTGATGAACATGGATGCAAAATTTCTCCACAAGATACTAGCAAACTGGCTCCAACAATACATTAAAAGAATTATTCACGACAATCAAATGGGATTTATTGCTGGGATGCAGGGCTGGTTCAATATCTGCAAATCAATCAGTGTGATACATCACATTAAAAAAAGAAAGAATAAGTACCATGTGATCCTCTCAATAGATGCAGAAAAAGTATTTGACAAAATACAGCATCCTCTCTTGATAAAAACCCTCAAGAAAGTAGGGATATAAGGATCATACTTCAAGATCATAAAGGCCATGTATGATGAAAGACCCACCACTAGTATCATCCTCAATGGGGGAAAACTAAGAGCTTTCGCCCTAAGGTCAGGAACATGACAAGGATGTTCACTCTCACCATTGCTATTCAACATAGTGTTGAAAGTCCTAGCCTTAGCAATCACACAACACAAAGAAATAAAAGCCATCCAAATTGGCAAGGAGGAAGTCAAACTTTCACTCTTCACAGATGACATAATACTCTATGTGGAAAACCCAAAAGATTCCACCAAAAAACTGCTTGAACTGATACGTGAATTCAGCAAAGTCACAGAATATAAAATCAATTGGTTGCATTTCTGTACACAAATAATGAAGAAGCAGAGAGAGTAATCAAGGAATTGATCTTATTTACAATTACAATATGTGCCCCAAACCATAAAATACCTAGTAATAAACCTAACCAAAGAGGTGAAAAATCTATACACTGAAAACTATAGAAAGCTTATGAAAGAAATTGACAAGGGCACACACACACAAAAAATGGAAAAACATTCCATGCTTATGGATCAGAAGAACAAATAATGTTAACGTGTTGATACTACCCAAAGCAATCTACATATTCAATGCAATCCCTATCAACATAACACTCGCATTCTTCACAGAGCTAGAATAAACAATCCTGAAATTTGTATGGAATCAGCAAAGACACCAGATAGCCAAAGGAATCCTGAAAAAGAAAACCAAAGCAGGAGGCATCACAATTCTGGACCTCAAGCTGTATTACAAAGCTGTAATCGTTAAGACAGTATGGTACTGGCACAAAAACAGCCACAAGGATCAGTGGAAAAGAATAGAGAACCCAGAAATGGACCCACAAACATATGGTCAATTAATCTTTACCAAAGCAGGGAAGAATATACAATGGAAAAAAGACAGTCTCTTCATAAAATGGTGTTGGGAAAACTGGACAGTGACCTGCAGAAGAATGAACCTGGACCAATTTCTTATACCATACACAAAAATAAACCCAGAATGGGTGAAAGACCTAAACGTAAGACAGGAAGCCATCAGAATCCTAGAGGAGAAAACAGGCAACAACCTCTTTGACCTTGGCTGCAGCCACTTCTTACTTGACATGTGTCTGTAGGCAAGGGAAATGAAAACAAAAATGAACTATTTGGACCTCATCAACATAAAAATCTTCACTGAGAAGGAAACACTCAGTAAAACTAAAAGGCAACTGATAGAATAGGAGAAGATATTTGAAAATAACATATCAGATAAAGGATTTGTATCCAAAATCTATAAAGAACTTATCAAACTGAACACCCAAAAAACAATTCAGTGATGAAATGGGCAGAAGACATGAATAGACACCTTTCCAAGGAAGACATCCAGATGGCTGGATGAAACATGAAAACAGACACATGAAAAAATCCTCAATGTCGTTCATCATCAGAAAAATACAAATCAAAACCACAATGAGCTATCACCTCACACCAGTCAGAATGGCTATAATGAACAACTCAGCTAATAATGGATGTTGGCAAGGATGCGGAGAAAGAGGACCCCTTTTGCATTGCTGGTGGGAATGCAGACTCGTGCAGCCACTCTGGAAAACAATATGGCAGTTCCTTAAAAAATTAAAAATAGAACTACCCTATGTCCAAGCAATTGCACTGCTAGGTGTTTATCCAAATGATACAGGAGTGCTGTTTCGAAGGGACACATGCACCCTCATGTTTATAGCAGCACTATCAACAATAGCCAAAATGTCGATCCATTGACGAATGGATAAAGAAGATGTGGCATACATATACAATGGAACCTTACTCAGCAATCAAAAAGGATGAAATCTTGCCTTTTACAACAACATTGATGGAATTAAAGTGTATTATGCTAAATGAAATGTCAGTCAGAGAAAGACAAGTATCGTATGATTTTACTCATATGTGGAATTTAAGATACAAAACAGATGAACTTAAGGGAAGGGAGGCAAAAATAATAGAGAAGCAAAGAGAGAGACATACCATAAGAGACTCTTAAATACAGAGAACAAACTGAGTGTTGTTGGTGGGGTGTTGGGTGGGGTGATGGGCTAAATGGGATGAGGGGCATTAAGGAGGACACTTGTTGGGATGAGCACTGGGTATTATATGTAAGTGATGAATCATTACATTCTATTCCTGAAATCTTTATTACACTATATGTTAACTAACCTGGATTTAATTTTTTGAAAATTTTAAAAAAGATGAATACTATACTATAAAATGGAATTTTAACATGTAAATTTTAAGGTGATGAATTAAAAAGGAGAGATAAGAAAAAAAGTTAACATACATTATTGTCTCTATATTTCAAGTAAAATTTTTAGATGTTATTAGGTATATTATTTAGAGTTCCAAAAAATAACCAGTAGAGAGCTAAAAATAATAATATAACCCAAGCTTCAATTAAAACCTGGATGCTTTTCTCCTCAGATCAGGGACAAGACAACAATATCCCGTTATCACTTCTATTCAACATTGTACTGCAGGTTTTAACCAGGAAAATTAGGCAAGATAATAAAATAAAAATCACCCAGATTAAAAGGGAAGAAGTAAAACTACCTCTATTTGTATAGAACATGATTTTCTAGGAAAAAAAATCCAAATAATCTATTCAAAAGCTATCAAAAATAATACACAGCAAAATTTAGCAAGGTTGCAGAATACAGGATCAATATACAAAAATCAATGGTATTTCTATGCACTTGCAATGAACAGCATTGAAATTAAGAACACAACTGCATTTAAACAGCATCAAAAGAATAAAATGCTTAGGAATATATTTAATAAAAGAAGTGCAAAGCTTATATTCTGAAAACTATAAAATATTGTTGAAAGATATTAAAGATCTATATAAATGGAAAGATATCCCATGTTCATGTATTAGAAACTTAATATTGCTAGTGCTCCACAAACTGATCTACAGATTCAACATAACCCTCTTAAAGCCCAACTGACTTCTTTGCAGACATTTATAAGATGATTTTAAAATTCATAAAGAAATCCAACGCACTTAAAAATGGACAAAACAATCTTGAAAAAGAATAGAGTGGGAAGACTCACACTTTCCAGTTTCAAAATTTACTATGATGTTGCAGTAATCAAGAAAGCATGATGTGGTTTTAGGAGATGATAGATAGGTAGATAGAAAGATAGACAGATTGATTAATTGATCACTGCAATAGAATTGAGTCTACAAACAAACCCTCACTTTTACATTGAGCTGATTTTTGACAAAGATGTCATGAAGAAAGAATAGTCTTTTTAATAGATGATGTTGGGACAATTGCATATCCATATACAAAAGAATGAAGTTAGATCCCTACTTCACATTATCACAACGTTGTCTTGTGTTTTTCAAAATATTAAATTTAAACTTACTGTATGACCCAGCACTTTAACTCTTTGGTATATACCCAAGCAAAATGAAAATATATATCCTCACATAATTTTATTCATAACATTCATTGCTGCATTATTCATAATAGTCAAATGTAGAAATAATCCAAATACAAATTAGCTGATATATGGATAAATAAAATGTGTATATCTACTCAGTGAAATATTATTCAATGGTAAGAAGAAAAAAAATTACTGACACATATTACAACATGTTCTTTGATCTCAGGAGTGGGATGATGGGAAGAAGAGGGACAGGAAGAAAACAAGCTTTTTAAGAGATACGTCTGTATAATATTTTCCATGTACAAAAATCTAGTTTTAAAATGCATAAAAGAAAAACATGATTTAATATTTTTGTTTTGAAGATATTTTTCCTTTTTCCTTTTTTCTCTCCCTAATTTGCTTTGTTGGTAATTTTTATAATAATCAATTTTTTTATTTTTATAGATAGAAATAAAGAGAATATTCTTTAAATCTGATATGTAGCCAGAGAGCTATATGTAGGAATCTGAATGTAGATACACTGATAAAATTGTTTTGTAAATTTAAAACCTCCACATTGTCTATCTGTAAATCACATTCATATTTACTTTGATTTTTATTATCTTCTCACGCTCCAAGTACAGACATAAAGTATATAGTTTATTATTAGGTGTGAAGATACAGTGTCAAATACACCTTAGGTAAATAATGTTATAAATATTTCTAAAAAAATGTTTATTGTCATTTTCAATGGGATAACAGAATACACACTAAAAAAGTTGTCAACAATGTCAGAATTATAAACTGTAAAATTGAATTCAAGGACATTTTAGAAATTCATGCAATTGCAATCCTTAATAATATTAGGGAGCATACAAGGAAATTAGGCAGTAGTTCAAGTCTCATTTTGTTATAATAACTTAGGAATCAAGCCAACCCCAAATGGCCTGAGTGACTATGTCGTGCGCTCTATGTTCTGGAAAGGAACTTTCCCTTTGGCAGTTGTCATTTGAAACTCAATCCAATCTCATAAGATATGGCATGTTTGCCTTATTCTTCCATAAGAAATGTTATAATTCTTCCTCATGTGAATGCCGAGATCTTGAGAATGGCATGAAGTAATTCTCTGAGTCACTAAATCCTGTAAAAAAAAACAAAAACAAAAACAAAAAACCACCAAAAAACAACCTGATGCCAAAGTCAAGACACATAGAACATTTAAAGGATAATATTAAAATTAATTGAGAGTGTAAAATGGAAAAGGATCATTACTATTATTGTGGAATCCTTAATATAGAGTCCTTGAATTTCTAGAGCTACTGTGGATTAGTTTTAGGGCATCCACATATATCTTTAAATTGTATGTAGTTGTGTGTGTGTTTTTTATTTGTTTATGTATCTTTGAGGGAAGAGTTTTCAGTACTTTCATCAGACTCAAAAGCTGTCCATGAGCCAAAAAAGATGAAAATTCACTCTGCTGGGGAAAAATAAATCCATTTATCTTAAAACCAGCCTTGGCTATTAGCATAGATAAATATAATGCAAGTTTCCCAGGATGTCACTGCCCTTCCTTCTTGTTTCCTTTGAAGTCAGTGCATAATTTATTTGACATCTTTTTTGAGTCAGAGGTTGACTTTTCTTTCTTTTTTCCTCATCTACTATGACTTAAGTTCAGATAAACTAGGTAAAGTCCCATGCCTAGATGATGCTTTAAAACAAAAACAAAAACAAACAAACAAACAAAACCCAGCATTCTGAGGTATTGGAGATCTAGGAACTCATACTTACAGTAGATAAATACAGAGATCCCAGTCTGCTCCTTATCCAAGGTGGGAGCAAATTGGCTCCAATGTGCTCCTCCCCTGCCCCTACTCTTCCTATGTTTGCTGGCATTCTTGGAGTACCTGCTACCGCCACCTACAGGGGTAATGCTGATGAGGTGAAAACACTTAAGAGAAAGTCCTTCTTGGCCTGAGTCATATAGAAGTCAGTCAAAAAATGTTGTCTGAGTGCTTTCCTGCTTGGAATTTTCTCCATTCCCCTTCCCTTCTTCCTTACTTTGCTGTGTTCTTGGATCTGAGAAACCATGAGTGAAGCTGCAACAATCAAGATGTGGGAGGTCAGCCACAGCAGTGATTCTCAAACTTTTTATGTGCATATGAATATCTCACAGGTCTTTTAATTTTAATTTAATTTTTAATTTAATTTAATTTAATTTAATTTAATTTAATTTTAATTTAATTAATTTGACAGAGAGAGAGAGAGACCATGAGCAGGGGAGAGGGACAGAGGGAGAAAGAGAGAGAAAGAGAGACAGAGAGAATCTTAAGCAGGTTCCATGCTCAGCATGGAACTCAATGCGGAGCTCGATCCCATGACCCTGACCCTGGGATCATGACTTGAGCCGAAATTGAGTTGGAAGCTCAACTGACTGAGACACCCAGGTACCCCTCTCAGACGTCTTTTTAAAAGGCAGGAAGTCTGGAGTGAAAACTGAGAGTCTGAATTTGTAAAGTTCCCAGATGATGCCATTGCTGCTGGCCTCTAGATTACTCTTCAATGACCAAATTGGTAAAACACTGTCAAAGATGCATATGCAAACAAACAAACAACAAACAAACAAATAACAAAACCTGGATGTGGAGGTGTGTGAGAAAGAGGGACTAAACATGAGTGTGTTCTTATGTATAAGTGTATACAGTTGGTAGGAGTGGGCTTACTCTGTTCTGTCTTATGAATCCCATCTTAAAGTCAAGTGGCTTTCTAAGTTTTCCTTATGACTGAGTTTCTGTTAAATTATAGTCGAATTGTACCCTAAGCTGTGTCCTCAGAATTAGAAAATCTAAGTGATTTTTTTAATAAATGGAGGAAAAAAATAAGGGAATCTAAAAGTTGGCTGAAAACTGAAAATATAGTTGTAATTATATATAAAAAAAGAATGGTTGATTGTAATGCTCAATAAGACATAAATAGACTGCTGCAATAGAGCCAGAACAGAGAGATATGATTAAGAGACATTAAAAAATAGATTAATAAGGCAGGAGACTAGCAGTTGGAATGAATTAGATGAAATGGAAAGGCATCATTGAAGGAAGTATTTCCAGGTTCGACCCAAAGAAGATGGAATCATGCGGAATAAGGACGCTACTCACAAAAATTGATTGTTCTGCCAGAGTGATAATTTTTAAGGAAATACATTAAAAAATGGAACAGAATATACTTTCTATACATAATGTACCATTTCCTGCAGTTCATCAATGCTTTCTCATCTGCTCAGAACTAACTATTTGTCATCAATTACCACAACATGTCTAAAAGTCACTGTGTGAATTTTCTGGAAATACATTACCTTGTATTTTGTGTTATCCACATATTAAGGTGTACAAATAGAAATAATGCACACATTTCTTCAGCCTATGAAAAGCTTGACTGAATAGTATGATATATGGATATTGGCTGTAAACATTACGATGGTGAAGGATATGAAATGCAGGAAGTTTATCTAGAGCTTAAAGAAAGACATGAAAACCTGGGCTTAAATTGTAGTCCATCATTCAGAGACTTAAGGAGAGATGAGTAGTAATATTTCTCTTGCAGCTGGTAAGCTGAGTATCCATTGATTAAGCCAAGAATGCAGAGGGCCAGATGCAAAGATAGGAACAAAGGGGCTAGGGGAAAGAAAGGGGAAGATAGATATGACCTATCAATAAAGGCTCATAGTGATGGAGTTATGCAAGAACCAAGTTATGGTGAGTTATGACAAACTGCCTGGAGGTAAAATGGATTCAGCTATAACTGAGGTGAAATTCCTACCTTCAGCCTAAGTTGACTTCTGCATGTTTGAACACACCTGGCATCTCCTTGGGAATGAGCTCATCCCAAGGGCTATGGTATAAAAACTTTACCAAATAATAATTCCTCAGGCATTTAGAACTAGATTCAAATAGAAGAGAGACTTGGCAGGGATGTTAGGTAGTAACTGGATGTTAATTTAACTAACAAGTGTAGGATAATATGATACAAGGCCCACTGTATTACTACTCAATGGCAGTTAGGATAATCTAAACAGATGCAACAAATACATCCCCAAATGACTAGTGGCCCAAACAATATAGGAGTTTATTTTTTATTCATACAACCCCTCCAAGGTAGCTGTTCCAGGTTGATTGGTAGCTCTCCTCCAGAGCACACTTCAGGGACATAGCCTCCTTCCATTGCCTGGTTCTGCCTTCCTCTAGAAAAGGAAAAACAAAAAAAAGAAAACAAAAAAACAATGTAGAGAAACAACTTTCGTCTTCTAAAGGTCTTGGTCCAAAAGAGGCATACATCTCCTTTGCTATCATACTGTTGGTGAGAGCTAGTCACACTAGTTGTGTGGAAGGCTAGAAAATTGTTGTCCCTGGCTGGAGAGCCACTTCCTAAATACAATCGTGTACTATGGAAGAGGACAACGGATACTGATGGAGAGCCAGATGAATCTTTGTTCATTGCCCACATGACAGACGGCAGCCACCAAATGAGAAGGATGTTCTCTTGTACATGCAGAATGCAGTGGCTTCTGTTGAATGAAAACCCTGAGAATATAGTACTTTATTAGCACATTGGGGTTACTACACCATTAATATTGGAAGCAATGCCTGCTTGGGGGTGGACCCCGTTTGGTGACAGAGGCATCCATGGAAGTTGATCTGGTAAAACTCATTCAACACACGTCAGCAAAAGAGGGCTGAGTGGGGAGGGAGAGGGAATGGGAGGAGAACCAGCTTGCTTGCAAGGTGAAAATACTTATTCATGAATACATGTGAGAGAGAAGCCCCAGGGACAAGTGAATAAGATAATCATGGCCTCTCTAGGTGCTCCCAGATGAAGGGATAAGCATAAAGAGCAATAGTACATCAAGGATGCTTAGGGACCATAGATTTTGAAGGCAATTTCAAAATATGGGTAGTTTAAGGCTTTTAGCCAGGGCAACCACCATAGGAGGATAGATGTGTGTGTGTGTGTGTGTGTGTGTGTGTGTGTGTGTGTGTGTGTATCGGGGTTATGATGAAAGGGTGAAAAAATTATTTACATATGAATATGGATATAGGTATGGTAAATTTGTTTTAAAAAGTAGTCAGTATATCACAGACCCTTTATATGTGTTTTTTGATGATACTGATTCATTCAGAACAGAATATAGCTAGCCTCCTTTCTCCTGACAGACTAATGTGCTGAGCGTTTCCGGAGGCAGATGCACTCCCAGTATCAAGGGTGACCTAGTGGCAAGGACCATAGATTCTCCAGTGTTATGCAGGACTGGGTATAGTTAAGCTTCTGGTGGGCAAAAGGACTGTTCTCCACCTGGGTCTATCTGCCTGTGGTTTTGGCACTGTGTAGGGGGATGCCATGTTTTGAAATGTATAAAACAGATTGGCAGGTAGTTGACATATTGCTTAAAATGCATGAGGACAAAACTAGTCCGTAAAGTTCCATAGGTTCCATTTGTGATGCATTTGCTATGTATGAAGGATTATGCCAAACACTTTTAGTCAATTAGTTTTTACCAAGTAAGTGAAGGAGTTATTAATTTATCCATTGTGTAGTTCAGGACATGGACCTCAGAGAAATTATGTAATTCCTGCTAGATCACACAAGTATTAATTGGATAGAGCAGGAATTCAAAACTTTTATTGTTTCCAAAGCTCAGCTTGAGGTTAGAGATGCTAGGTCTTACTTAAACATTTGTTCCTAGCACTGGCACATAGAGGAACACATAGCAGATTCCTCATCTGGATATTTACATACATTATATAAATAAAAGTAGGAAGGAGACGTATCTATTTGTTTCAGGATCATTATTCCAAATCCTATTAATTTAATCCTAACCATTAACAAATTTCTAAATATTTAGGAAATAAAAATGTGTACATACTTGGCATTTTAATTTCTTGGAACCAATATAATTCTCAAATGGAGATTTGTGTGATATTAAAAAGATAATAGAGCTCCCTTAGTGCTTAATTTATACCAAAGATTCAGCTTATTATCTTACACATACACTAATTTGAATATTTTGTAAAGGTATTTTCTTTTAAACATGACTTATTTAGTTTATCATCTCAATGGACATCTTCCTCTCAGTATATTTGAGATTTACATTTTCACTTGTTTAACAAATTAACACAGTAGTAAGTAAACATTCTATTGTGCAAATCCTCAGCAACTTTGATTGCTTTTACCAAAATAAAACACAAATGATCATGGAATCAAATAAGTTAACTTTCATAAAAGCATATTTCTATACAACATTAACTATAGACATGGAGAATGTATTTATTCATGTTGGAAATATTTTTTAAGTGCTACCATGAGATATTTCATATTGATAAAGTCAAAACACCATCTTGTTAATAACTACTATATTAATTTTTCAGCAGACTATAATACGACTATACTGTATAGTTGTGCCATTCAGATGACATTTATGAAATGTTCTAATTTAACACAGTGACATATACTGCATGCCTCTTTCACAAGTTATAGCTTCTAATCTCTGAGCAAAAGAGACCAGGAAAAAAAAAAGATGATGCAATATGAAATTATACCCCTTCAAGAACTAGAAAGACTATAATTATAGTACTTCCTCTTAAAACCATTCAAGTATGTAACATTGCTGGGAACAACAGTGCGTGGGGAAACTCTTTACACTCTTTCCATCTTGAACACTCAAAGTATTGAGAAAAAAATGTGTTCTGTTCCTACTAACACTTTGCTTGAGCATGCTTCAGTATTTTACCTTTTTGCACTACTCCTTAGAGATTATGGTGGGGAAGTTTGGAAAGCAGTTTCTTGGAAATGCCTTTTGGAGGGGAAGGGAAACTATAAAAATATACCAGCCTGACAAATGACTGACATTGTAGAATGGAAAAGAAAACACATCTTAGTTTTACACCCATGTAGAAGCCTTTCTTCTCAAATGAGTATTTTCGACAGCTGAGCAAGATGATAAACAACAGTATCACAAAACATTTAAATGGAAACAAGTATTATGATGTACATTATTCACCTGGCATTCTCTAATTCATGATATTTATATGTGGCAGAAACCACTGCAGATTCATTTATTTATTTTCCAAGTGGAATGAGTATCTTACAAAGGTAGCCTATTATATTAATATTGATATTTCTTCTCTAGAGAGTCAGAAGCTTAAGGAAAAAAGTATCTCTACTAGAAGTATGTAGTGGTTTTCAGGGTCCACATTTTATGCATCAGCCAGCTCTTAGAAGGGAGAATATACTGTGTAAAGAAAAATGAATGTATGGATGGATGGATGGATGGATGGATGGATGGATAGATAGATAGATAGATAGATAGATTTTTTTCTTAGAAGTACCAGCAGTGCTGAAAATGATTAGATGGTTCATAAATGCTTTTTAAAAAATTGCTAAAATGAGTTTATTGTCAGAATTTATACTCAGATGAGTAGTAGTACGAACACTTCAATATTGACTCAGTTCAGAGAGATGATGTTTCTTTGATGCACAGTGATGGACCTATCAATAATTTAATGAGCTGCATGACTAACTTAGAAGAAAAAAAAAGTAAGACTGAGTCCCTAGGAGCAATTGACTTAGTACAGTGATAGAATAGATAGTAAGTACTTAAAACACTAGTTCTTAAGTCTTGATGCTCATAAGAATCACCAATGCAACTTTTTTTAATGTTTCATTTTTACCTTTGAGAGAGGAAGAGAGCATGCAAATAGGGGAGGGGCAGAGAGAGAGAGAGGGAAACAAGATACAAAGCAGGCTCTGTGCTGAGAATAGAGTGCAATGCGGAGCTTGAACTCATGTACCATGAGATCTTGACCGGAGCCGAAGTCATGAGATCATGACCTGATCCAAAGTCGAATGCTCAACTGATTGATCTACCCAAGTGCCCCAACTGTTTAAAAATAAAAATTCCTGACCTCACCCTTGAAGGATTTTATTTCTGTAGGTCTGTTTGGTTGTGGTTAGTCAAAAGACTCAACTTTGGAATACACTAAAAATTATGTTGTAGATTTGTATGTCCCAAATTATTCAGTATTTCAGTATTGATTGAGATAAATATTTTGAAATCTATGAATATATAGGGCTTTTTTTTTCCTCGAATACAGAAGAATTTGGAGCAGGTATTCTATAAGAATATTATAATCATAACTAATTCACCACTAAAATTTAGTAGAAATTGTGATTTTTAGAACTCCTATTATATTTGACAGTATCTCCTAAATACATTTCAATGACATCGCAGCAAGCTTTAAATAATTTACTTAATCATATTGGCACATAAACACATATAGACCAATGGAATAGAATAGAGACTCCAGAACTGGACCCACAAAAGTATGGCCAACTAATCTTTGACAAACCAGGGAAGAATATCCAATGGAAAAAAGACAGTCTCTTTAACAAATGGTGCTGGGAAAACTGGACAGCAACATGCAGAAGAATGAAACTAGACTGCTTACTTGCACCATTCAGAAAAATGAACTCAAAATGGATGAAGGACCTGAATGTGAGACAGGAAACCATCAAAATCCCTAGAGGAGAAAGCAGGAAAGAACCTCTCTGACCTCAGCTGCAACAATTTCTTATTTGACACATCTCCAAAGGCAAGGGAGTTAAAAGCAAAAATGAACTATTGGGACCTCATGAAGATAAAAAGCTTCTGCACTGCAAAGGAAAGAATCAACAAAACTAAAAGGCAACCGATAGAATGGGAAAAGATATTTGCAAATGACATATCAGACAAAGGGCTAGTATCCAAAATCTATAAAGAACTCACCAAACTCCACACCCGAAGAACAAATAATCCAGTGAAGAAATGGGCAGAAGACATGAATAGACACCTCTCTAAAGAAGACATCCAGATGGCCAACAGGCACATGAAAAGATGTTTAACGTCACTTCTCATCAGGAAAATCCAAATCAAAGCCACGCTGAGATATCACCTCATGCCAGTCAGAGTGGCTAAAATGAACAAATCAGGAGACTCTAGATGCTGGAGAGGTTGTGGAGAAATGGGAACCCTCTTGCACTGTTGGTGGGAATGTAAACTTGTGCAGCCACTCTGGAAAACAGTGTGGAGGTTCCTCAAAAAATTAAAAATAGGTCTACTCTATGACCCAGCAATAGCACTGCTAGGAATTTACCCAAGGGATAAAGGAGTGCTGATGCATTGGGGCACTTGTACCCCAATGTTTATAGTAGCACTTTCAACAATAGCCAAATTATGGAAAAAGTCTAAATGTCCAACTGATGAATGGATAAAGAAATTGTGGTTTATATACACCACTATGTGGCAATGAGAAAGAATGAAATACGGCCTTTTGTAGTAACATGGATGGAACTGGAGAGTGTTATGCTAAGTGAAATACATCATACAGAGAAAGGCAGATACCATATGTTTTCACTCTTATGTGGATCCTGAGAAACCTAAAAGAAGACCATGGGGGAGGAAGGGGGGAAAAAGTTAGAGAGGGAGGGAGCCAAACCATAAGAGACTCTTGAAAACTGAGAATAAACTGAGGGTTGATGGGGGTGGGAGGGAGGGGATGGTGGGTGATGGGCATTGAGGAGGGCACCTGTTGGGATGAGCACTGGGTGTTGTATGGAAACCAATTTGGCAATAAATTTCATATTAAAAATAAAAATAAGAAAATAATTTACCTAATCAACTAACATATATCTTAAGCATTCATACACTGTGCTTGTCACAAGGTACATAATAGTGAATAAAAGAAACAGAAACCATTGAACTAAATTTATCCTTCCTGAAATGTTTATTACTTTTAAAAAAACTTGGTAAGGATTTTTTTTTCATTGCCAATGATAAACCCATATTGACTTCAGAATTTCTGTCTTTAGGTATAGTATTGTTTTAACCCTCAGTTGTGCCCATCTACTTTCAATAGTTTCTCCTAGGTGTGGAGCCTTGAAAATGTGACCTGGCCTGTCTGTTTTGAGAGTTTATGGAAACTGGATTGCTCCAGTTTTCACTTCCCACTGCACATCTCTTACAAACACTTGCTGCTGGGTCAGCAAAACCTCAGATTCAGATTCAGATGCAGTTGCCCATTCTCAAATGGGTACATTGCACCTTGGGCATCTAGTTTTCAGGACCTTCAAAAGTCAGATGCCCTGTGACTTCTGTCTGCTTTCTCCCCTACAGACAGGGATACCACACAGATCTTGTGACTATTGGTGGTTTGTTCCCATTTGCTGTTCTTTGGGGGTTTCTGGACACCTAGATTTGTTATAAATATTATTCATCGTGGTTTTTTTGTTTTTGGTTTTGCTATTTAGTTCTGTTAGTGTGTTAAAATTTGGAAAGACTCGGGTTGCCTGAGTAGCTCAGTCAGTTGGGTGTCAGACTTCAGCTCAGGTCATGATCTCACGGTTCATGAGTTCAAGCCCTGTGTTGGGCTCAGTGCTGACAGCTCAGAGCCTGGAGCCTGCTTCGGATTCTGTGTCTCCCTCTCTCTCTGCCCCTCCCTTACTCGTGCTCTGTCTCTCTCCATCTCTCAAAAATGAATAAATGTTAACAAATTTTTAAAAAATTTGGAAAGACTTACAGACTCTGTGGCCATAGAATCATTGTCCCTATTTTCTCTGGAGTCCCTTTCAACTTTTACTGCCTAACTGAAAGTAAATATCTAGAATACATGAAAAAAACACAAGCCCAAGTTCTTGTTGTTTGCCTTCTTATGTGATGGCCCCTATTTCTCCTTCTTTTTCCACTTCTTTTACCAATCAAAGCTTATCCTTCACGCCACATTTCACCTATTAGCACAATGCTCAACTGCACTACCTCAGCTTTTCCTATACTTACTCAAACTCGGTCCTTTTTGAGTAATTTTAGTCTCTTAAAAAAACTGAGAACAGAGGCCCTAATGATAAGGAATGAATGACAAAGTGACTGCATCAGATAAAGAGCCAGGCATCAATGTGAAGCTATTTCCTGAGCCAGAAGACTGATGATGGGAAAGGAAAAATAAGCAAACTAAACACAAAGTGAGTAGAGGAAAGAGGGAAAGGAAGCCTGAAAATCAGCCAGATAGAAATTGGGCAAACAGTAGTGAAAATGAACAAACTCAAAGTTAGTTCCTTGAAAAGATTAATAAAATTGATGAACTGATCAATAAGAAAGTGCAAATTGCCAACAACAGAAATTGTAAAAAAAAAAAAACACAAAAGGATATCACAGAATATTCTACAAGCACTTCGTATTATGAATAGGTCTCTCCTAATAACTTTGGCATCTTAAATGGACAAGTTAACATTAAACTAAAACAAGAAGAAATAGAACATTAATACAAACCTAATAGAAAATCTGAATACTTGATACAAATTTAAGAGACTGAATTTGCAATCAAAATTCAAATTTCAAAACTCCCTTTCAAGAAGGGAAACTTGAGGTCCACATGACTTCACTGGTGAATTCATCAGTAACGTAAAGGAGTAAATCAAATCAGCCATACATAGACTTTCAGAAAACTAAGGAATAGTATATACTTCCCAACTCATTTTATGAGGGCAACCTAACCCTAATCTCATAACCTGATAAAACATTTAAAAATAAGTTCATTTGAGTATTCCACGTGAACATAGATGTAAAATAATAATATATTGGCCAATGGAATCCTGCAATATATAATACAGGTAATGTATTGGCATTTGTACCTGCAATACAATTTGTACCTGCAATATATAATACAGGTAATTGATTGGCATTTATTCCAAGAATGCAAGGTCGGTTTAATGTTTGAAAATCAGTTAATGCAGGGTGCCTGGGTGGCTCAGTCAGTTAAGCATCGGACTTTTGATTTCAGGTCAGATCATGATCTCACCATTAGTATGATTGAGCCCCATGTCAGACTGTGCTGACAGCATGGAGCCTGCTTGGGATTCTCATTCTCCCTCCCTCTCTCTGCTGTTTCTCCACTTATGCATGCTAGTGGGCACTCTCTCAGAATAAACATTTTAAAAAAGTAAATCAATAAAGGCAATAGCCACATAACTCCCATATAATAATCTCAATAGGTGTTGAAAAACTTTTGAAACAATCAAAACACTTTCATGATAAATATACGCTATACACTAGAAATAGAAGAGAAAATCCTCAGTCTGAAAAGGGCACCTGCAAAGAACTTCCAGCTAACAGCATACTTCACAATAAACATTAAACTTGTCCCCCCTAAGATCAGGAACAAAACATGGATGTTTTCTCTTACAACTTCTATTCAAAATTGTATCAGAGGTCAGATGTAGTACAAAATGAAGAAAGAAAAAAAATGTACGAAATGAAGCAAATGTAGTTACAAAGCAAATGCCTGTATGACATTTCCAGCCAGATTGCTGCCATCCAGCCCTTCCTATAGAAACTCTGGGGCCATCACTGAGGTACAGTAGTAATGTTATGAGAGACCAGAGAGGCATGATGAGGCCACGTTGTGGAATCTGGATTAAAGAATTTCTATAAAAGTCTATAGTCTCTATAAAAGACTATTCTGAAGAATGTACTACTGCTTAAAAGATGTATTTTTTTGTCCTCATTTGTATTTCTTTTCTGTTGTTTTCTGTTCAAACAATACTCTCCAAATACAATTTAATTTCCAGGGCAGACTTCCTATTCTTAAACTTTTGAGTTTGCTTTTCAGGTTCTTACTTTGCATGGCAACATCAACATCATCTCATTGGCTTTTAGTGAGTTCAGTGACAAGATGTAATCTACAGAACATTAGATTTTCTCTCCCACCAGCCAAATGAGTACATAGGAAGACATATATTTCTGCTGTTTTAGAAGTGTTGCTTTAACTTACTTAAAATATAGTGTCTATTGCATAGAGAACCTCTGATAAATATTGACTATGCTCACCTAATTTATTAATTTTGAAATCATACTTCATGTTTTCATTAAACACAAAGGAATTCATGTAAGGATTATCCAATGCCTTGAAATCAGCCTGACAGAATTTCATCTCTTGATGTAGAGGAGAGCTGAGAAAGCGAAGCTAATTATTGCAGAATCTTACTCTTTTCTACTGTCACTGGTATCTGTGCCAAATTCATTGTTTCAGTGGTCACACATTTGACTGCATGTGTGCACCCTTGCTACATAGCCTGGTACAGAGGCTTTTGCAGTATGATCCAAAATGAAGAGGTCCTGAGTGTGGTCACCAGGGAGTGTTATGGCAGTCATTAACAAACATCGGTGCTATTCAGAGAAATTCACAAAATAATAACCGGAATGCTTGCCTGATTCTTCTCTGTGCGTCCATCTCCTTGCAGGCACAGACCATTGCGTCGACCTTCCTTGGGTCTAGGAATGGGTCTTCCTTGGGTCCAGGATAACAACTCCTCACTGTTGTTATCATTAGATTTGTAGCTTATCACAAGCAGAGTGAATTTAGCAAAACGGCCATGAGCATCGATTTGGCAGTGAGGCCACTGACTGTCTGTCTAAGGTTTGGTTTCATCTTCTACAAAATGAAGTGTCCTGCATTTCAAACATGGTAAAATGACTAATCCGCTGTTGTGAGGTTTCCATCATAATGTGGTTTGGGGAGTAGATGAGATAGACAAAAATCTGTCGATGTAAAAATAAGTAGGTTTATTTGCTAAGTGTTATGGAAGAAGTTGGACAATGTAGAACACCTGGAGTGCCATTTAAGGAAGGGGCTTGCGATTTTAGATATATAGTCAAGACATGTCCCAACCAGAAGGTGACATTTGATTTAAAGACTGAAGGAGGTGAGGGAGTTAGTTGTGTGGAAATCTAAGTGAAGAATCATAGGCAGAGGGCACAGCCTGTACAAGTATCCTAAAGTGAGAACATCCCTCATGTGTTCAAGGAACAGAAAAGAAGCTATGCACCTGGAGTAGAATGAGCAAAAGAGAGAAGAGAAGGAGCATCCAAAGCTTTCTGTGCCCTTCCACAGGATGCAAAGGCACAGGCCTTTTTACTTTGCAAGTGTTTGCCACACATCCCTCAAGTATTCTGGAAGGATGGAAAAAAAAGTTTGACTATCAGTTATTTGATGAATTTGTTCAATTACTACTATTTGTTCAACATCAGTGTGAAATCTGCATAGTAATCATCATAGCTAATCTTTAACAAGCACTTAATATGTTCCAGAGATGATACTAAATACTTTTAAATTAATAATCTCAGTTAATCCTGACAACAGATGTAGGAATATTTATGCTCATTTTATAGATTACTAAGATTCAGGTAGATTTTGGGGACAGAGTATAGTTTATACTGTGACTAGTAGTTATGTCACATCCAGATGAATAAGGAATTTATACCTACACCATTTAGTTGAGGAAACATAGAATAAGAGTGAGCGTTAAATTCTAAGGCGCAATAGCACAGTCTGTAAGCACAGAGGGTTGCAACCATATATATAGCCCTCAGTTTCCATTTAAGCTAGGCCTTGGAAAAGTCACTTAGTTTTCCTTTGGAATTATAATGCCTCACAGTATTATTTGTTAATAAGTAGAAAAAAATACATAAAACATTGTAGCACTCTGCCTGCAATATATTAAGCATTCAAAGGAAAAGCTTGATATTGTTGTAAGCCAAGGAGTGCTTGAGAAAATCAAAGGCTCATTTACTAAAATAAACTTGTGGGGCATCTACTATGTGTCAGGAATCCTGTTGGATCAAGGGGAGGTGGAAAGATGCATCAGGTTAGAGCCCTTGGGTTGCTTATAGGACCCTGGGAAGAGGTATTTTCAGATAGGCATATAATAATCATAAGTTAGACACTGGGGAATTGCAGGATGGAGTAATATAACAATAAAATGCTGTAGGATAGCAGAAGAGGGAACATGCTTTAACTTGGGAGGGACTCAGTATTGTAAAAGGGTAGAAATGGGTAGATATCACCTTCCCAAAGGAGAGGCCATGATAGTGGGAAAGTCAGGGATTGCACTTGACTTTTCCCTTCCTTGCATTATCAATGTGTACACCTGTGTTTTGTTTTCCCTTTAAGTAAATAAACATACTATTAGTTAAAATCCTTTGATCCCCATTCCTCTCCAGAACCTCTTTATGGATCTTTCCTCTATCTACCTCTGTTCCCTTGCTGATACTTAACTTCAAATATTGTGAATGTGCAGGCAATGCTCAAGTGCATTCCACATTCATATTTTAAATTAAATACTCAATATCTAGCAGATATCTCAAAGTTAATGTGTCCCAAACCTATCTCCTGATTTCCCCCCAGATCTGCTTCACCCATAGCCTTTCCCATCTTAGCTAACAGCAACTCTGTCTTTCGAATTGTTCATGGTAAGACCCATGGTTATCATTTTTGAATTCTCTTTCTCTTAGCAGTTATATATAATTTGTCAGCAAATCATGTTGACTCTGTCTTCAAAAATGTTCATGATCTTTTATCCTGACTATATTTAATACCTTAGTAAAGATTTAATAATTTAATAATTTAAAGATTGAATAACTCCTTTCCTTATATATGTTTAGCTTTCTATGTAGTCTGTCCCTAATTTCTCCCCTAAATGCTGACATCTTTGCAACATGCATATCTATAAGTCTTTTATTTTTTAATATGTCCAAGTATAATGAGTACATCTGTATGGCCCCACCTTCTCAGAGGGTTCCATCCTTTGGATATAGTCTGGACCAATGGCCCTCTCTGTCTCCTGCCCCGCCATTAGCCTGACACTTTCTGAATATTCATCCCCTTTATCCCATGCTTGAATTGTTGTTGCTATGGTTTGTTTACTTTAAAAAAAATTCTAGTGTTTGTTTTTGAAAGAGAGAGAGCATGAATGGGGGAGGGGGAGAGAGAGAGGGAGACTCAGAATCTGAAGCAGGCTCCAAGCTCTGAGCTATCAGCACAGGGTCCTACATGGGGCTTGAACTCACGAACTGTGAGATCCTGACCTGAGCTGAATTGGATGTTCAACCTACTGAGCCACGTGGCCCTGTTTGTTTAATTTTTGTTTTTAATCTGCTGGTGTCATGTCCTCCATGAAATTCCCGAGACAGGAAGTTATATTTTTTAAATCCTTCCATATCTGAAAAGTATTGTGATTCTTTCTTCACTGATAACTGATAGTTTGACCTGGTCATGAAATGTAGACTGGAAAATAATTTCACTCATAATTTGGAAGTTAAGATTTAGTGTTCTGGATTACTATAACACTGTAGAACACTTCACTGATATTCTATATTTCTTTCATGTTGGATTTGTTGTTCTCTAGATGTTTTTGTGCCTTTTGTTTGAATGCTTTGTGGGATTTTACCAAATGTTGTCCTTCCCTCCCCCTACCATTAATTTTGCCAGCACATTCTGAGCCCTGTTTTTTTTTTAAGTTTATTTATTTTGAGACAGAGGGAGTGGAGGACAGTGAGAGGAATGAAAGAGAATCCCAAGCAGGCTCCATCCTGTCAGCATGAAGCCTGATGAGGGGCTCAAACTCTGGAACCGTGAGGCCATAAATTGAGCCTAAATCAGGAGTCCAAAGGGGTACATCTGGGTGGCTTAGTTGGTTGAGCGCTAGACTCTTAATTTCAGTTCAGGTCATGATTTCATGGTTCGTGAGATCAAGGGTTCTGAGATCAAGCCCTGTGTTGGGTTCTGTGCTGACAATGTGGAGCCTGCTTTGGATTCTCTCTCTGCCCCTCCCCTGTTTGCACACTCTGTTTCTCTTTCAAAATAAATAAAATAAACTTAAAAAAAGAAGAGTTGGATGTTTATCTGACCAAGCCACCCAGGCGTCCCCCTGGTTGAGTCCTTTTAAACTGTCATTTCATGTCTGCAAAAATGTTTACTTTGTATTCTTTGGTAATTTTCTCCCTTATTTTTTTTCTATTTTTTTGTCTTTCTGGAAATGTTCCATTTTTATTTTGTTTTTTGTCTCTATTGTTATTATTCTTTCTGAATAATTTTCTCCACTTTCTCTTCCAATCTTCTTATTGAGATTTTTATTTTGCCTGTTGTATTTTTAATATTCAAAAGCTCTTTCCTTAACAGATTGCTTCTTTCTTAAGGCTTTTTGTTTTCTATATTTTTAAGTGAATATAAATTTTACCTATCTTTCTGGAGATAACAATTACAGGAGTGTATTTTCCTTACTTTCTTATTGATTTTTACTAATGTATAGTTGACATACAATGTTAAATTAGTTTAAGGTGGACAGCATAGTGATTTGACAACTCTCTATGTCGCACTGCGCTCCCCACAAATGTCGTTACCATCTGTCAACACACAACACTAGTTCAGTACCATGACTCTATTCCCTATGCTGTACCTTTCATCCCCATGACTTTTCAGGGTTGTAATATTTAACTGGGTTAGTGTAGAAGTATTCAACCAAAGAGAATGGAAACATAAAAGTGTTGAATCTGACTTTTTGGAAGTGTATTTTTATTTTTTATTTTATTTTATTTCTTAATATGAAATTTATTGTCAAATTGGTTTCCATACAACACCCAGTGCTCATCCCAACAGGTGCCCTCCTCAATGCCCATCACCCACCCTCCCCTCCCTCCCACCCCCATCAACCCTCAGTTTATTCTCAGTTTTTAAGTCTCTTATGGTTTGGCTCCCTCCCTCTCTAACTTTTTCCCCCCTTCCCCTCCCCCATGGTCTTCTGTTAAGTTTCTCAGGATCCACATAAGAGTGAAAACATATGATATCTGTCTTTCTCTGTATGACTTATTTCACTTGGCATAACACTCTCCAGTTCCATCCACGTTGCTACAAAAGGCCATATTTCATTCTTTCTCATTGCCACGTAGTATTCCAGTGTGTATATAAACCACGATTTCTTTATCCATTCACCAGTTGATGGACATTTCCATAATTTGGAAATGTCTTTCCATAATTTGGCTCTTTCCATAATTTGGCTATTGTTGAAAGTACTGCTATAAACATTGGGGTACAAGTGCCCCAATGCATCAGCACTCCTTTATCCCTTGGGTAAATTCCTAGCAGTGCTATTGCTGGGTCATAGAGTAGACCTATTTTTAATTTTTTGAGGAACCTCCACACTGTTTTCCAGAGTGGCTGCACAAGTTTACATTCCCACCAACAGTGCAAGAGGGTTCCCATTTCTCCACAGCCTCTCCAGCATCTAGAGTCTCCTGATTTGTTCATTTTAGCCACTCTGACTGGCATGAGGTGATATCTCAGCGTGGCTTTGATTTGGATTTTCCTGATGAGAAGTGACGTTAAACATCTTTTCATGTGCCTGTTGGCCATCTGGATGTCTTCTTTAGAGAGGTGTCTATTCATGTCTTCTGCCCATTTCTTCACTGGATTATTTGTTCTTCGGGTGTGGAGTTTGGTGAGTTCTTTATAGATTTTGGATACTAGCCCTTTGTCTGATATGTCATTTGCAAATATCTTTTCCCATTCTGTCGGTTGCTTTTTAGTTTTGTTGATTGTTTCCTTTGCAGTGCAGAAGCGAAGTGTATTTATAAAGAGAGAAACACATCCTTCTGTCTTTCTACTTCTTGGTGGACAGGAATTGGTCTTGGAGGATGAGTAGATTTATGTGCCAACATATAAATGAAACTGAGTTGTACAGAAGTATATTTGTATTTTCAGATGAATTTTGAGAAACTGATTAAGGTGAAAACTTTTCATAAAGCCTTTATCACTTACTTTGAAACCACATTTTCACCACATAGCACACTTAAAGAAGATATAATTTATATGTATTATACAAACTTTTAAGGAAATGGGAGTAAAATTGTATTATCTTATTTGCAGGAAAGTGTGTAATCAAAGGACTGTTAGATTTTCATGGTTATATATAACACGTATTCACCATTAAAGGCCACTTACTTTTGCAGGACATAAAATCTCTGTCTTGAGTAACTGTCTGGATTCCATGGGGCTGGGTGAGAGTGGGGTGGGGAACATGGGTACAAAATAATAATTCATGGTTTTGCATATCTTTCTGGATCTATATGCATCTTTGATATTGAAGTTCATCATTATCTACAACTACACTTGGTACATGTGTCAACCTCTGTTTTTCAGAGTATTAAACATTTATATATCAATTCTTTTATCTTTACAGAATGAGTCCAGTGAGTCCCTGTATCTCACATGAGGAAGAATGGAGCAGAGATAGATTTCTTTAAATTCTTTAATTTAAAAACGCTTCTCTACATTTTTACATGTGAATCCCAACCTGATATCTTTTTTTAAATGTGTATTTATTTATTTTGAGAGACAGAGAGGGCATGCATGCACATGCAGGGGAGGGGCAGAGAGAGAGAGAGAGAGAGAGAGAGAATACCAAGCAGGCTCTGCAGTTGTCAGTGCGGAGCCAGATGTGGGGCTTGATCCCACAAACCATGAGATCATGACCTGAACTAAAATCAAGAGTTAGATGCTTACCCCACTGACACATCCAGGTGGCCCCCAACCTGATCATTTTTAGTGTACTTGAGATTAAAGGTAAATGAAATCATGCCTGTCTACACGTTGGTTACTTCCCTATGTGATAACCCAGTCTCCAAATGTGGAAAGCTAGATTCAGTTCATTTGAAAGAAAACCAGGGAGAAATGCCAGTGACTTTATAAGAGATTTGATTTGATGTCTACATTGGCATCTCTTTTTCAAGTCTTTAAGTTATTTTTAAATTTCTCATATTAATTTCACATTTTATATGGATATGTTCTCTCAGGGAAAGTTTAGGCTCTATTTATCTTTCTTTAAACAACATGCTATTATTTATGTATGTAGTAGATAAGCATTATACCTTTTGTGCATTTCATTCTCAAACAGCAGCTTGAAGAAGAAAAATACTTTTTTTTCAGTTGATATTTACTTGATATTACTCTGAAACAAATAACTATTTTTGCATTTTTTATAACAATATAAATCAGCTAAATATACTTAATGTAACTAAGTCATGTTACAAATGAGCCATAAATATGCTGAAATGTTCCTAAAAACAGAATTGTATTTTTAAAAAAAAGTTATCAGGGTCAATATCAGTAGGCACACATGGTTATATTAACAAAGAGCTTTATTTTAAACACTGTTGAAACCCTGATGGGATGATAAATTATAGAAAGATCTGCTCTTAGTTTAAGCACCTGGCATGTATCAAGCAAGTTTGGGTCAACGAGACAGTAGATGAGGGGGAACTAGTAGATGAGAGGTAAAATTGTGAGACTAAATTAACTGCTGGCTCTTTTCTATTTTCAATCTCCCCATGACTATATTTTGATTTCTTTATGTGGTACTTAGTGCTTAATTCCACATTTCCCTTTTAGTCACATACTACTGACTTTCTTGGGGGTTATTTTCATCAGTTCTATATATTCACCCTGCTGAAGCTTCCCATGTTTTGTGTCAGGAGGAAACGTACCTTATTACCTTCTTGTCTGTTTAAAGTTTTTTTTTTTCCTTCCTCCCTCCCTGTCTTGTACCTAATGAGCAAATTATCTAAAAATAGATATGTTCATCATTCTACAAAATGTTGTATCTTCTCTAGATGGGAGGCCAGTGTAATTGTAAGAGACGTGTGTCTGGCAGACAGTGCAATCAGTGCCAGAATGGATTCTACAATCTACAAGAGTTGGATCCTGATGGCTGCAGTCCCTGTAACTGTAATACCTCTGGGACAGTGGATGGAGATATTACCTGTCACCAAAATTCAGGCCAGTGCAAGTGCAAAGCAAATGTTATTGGTATGTGTAATGCAAAAGTTTACAGTCACATCTCTATTACCATCTGGGATAAAATTCTCTATTTGATTTCTTAACTGAAGAGTAAAGCAAGTTTCCTTGCTCAAGGCAGGCTGGGAAAAAAAAAACAATTTGGATGAAATTAACTGTCTAAAAATGATTAAATTAATAATTCTATCAAACTACAGCTTGAAGCTTAGTTTAATCAACCTTTTAGAAGTTTCTTTATTCTGTAGATGCATTAGTTCACATGGTCCCATACTAATAAGTCATAGAAAAATATAATTTGCTTACTGCATAGATGTTTCTTTTAGAAAATTAGCACTTTTTCAAAATGTTTTACACTTAATGAGTTCTAAGCAAATCATTTCCATGCTAGTTTTCTTAATAGACCAAAATAAATGGATTTTTTCAAAATATTCTGTGCTACAGGGTCCTTTGTGATAAATCTTTCCATTTTTTTCTATTATATTTCTTTGAACTGTTCCTATGAAATGCAAAATAAGTCAACATAATTCCACAGATCATGTATATTGGTAGGGTTAGTTATAAAGGGCCACATAATTTTAATTTTGTAATTCAGTGCCAAGCTGATTATAATAAACAGCTACCTTCGGTGTTA
Organism: Lynx rufus; assembly: GCF_022079265.1. Classification (NCBI taxonomy): domain Eukaryota; kingdom Metazoa; phylum Chordata; class Mammalia; order Carnivora; family Felidae; genus Lynx; species Lynx rufus. Next base: position 9,911,690 of record NW_025814829.1, read on the forward strand.
TTTATCATTTTTTTATACAAGACGTGCTTTTTTGTTTGTTACTCCCACAGGTATTTTTCAGAAATTAGATTTGATTATAGCAATTTATTACATCCAGCATTTTTGAGGGGAACCATAGCCACATAAGGACAAAATTTATCAAGTGCCCAAAATGCACTATGTACATAATGCACTTTGAAATGTTGATATATGAGAATATTATGAGAGGAAAGTTTCCTGATGAAGTGAGTCTTGTATTTTAACTGAATATGTGTTGGTTCATATAGGAAGTTTAAAAAAGACCTTTACCTTTCTATTGTCACTCAAGACACCAAGTCTTTCGTGGTTTTCCTAACATTAACCTGAGCCTTATAATAATAAAAACATGCCTGGGAGACACACACACACACACACACACACGCACGCACGCGCGCGCACACGCAATGCATACATACATATACACATACAGATGAACATATTCTGGATAACATTTTCCTTTCTGTGCTGTAACTCAAAAGCTAATCCTTTATCTTTTAGATAGGTAGTGATACATACCTCATTTTACACAATTCAGCCAGACAATCATTTCATTTTAATTTAATTAAAAAACACAGACATGGTTAATAAGACACAAAATTTCTGTTTTAAAGAAAGATTACATCAAAATCATTTACATAACTTGCCCTCCTGCATTTTGGCCATACAAAAACTAACTTTTTGGAAAGAAAAGAATAGGTAACTTCTAAAGAAAAGCCTATCATTTTATAAGTGCTATCTGTGACGCCAAGTGAATTCCAGTACCTTTGAATTCAATCTATGTGTCATCCTTTGTTCTTTAATATGATATAATATGTATTTTAAATTCATGATCTGAAAACAAAATTTAAGGAAAGACCTTTAAAGACAATGAACCTTTGATTTTTTTTATAACAGTGGAATCTTTCCTGTGATGGTTAGATTCCAGAGCTGAATGAAGGAAGGAAAAATCAAAATTTTCTATTTACTTGGAATGTGTTATGACCTCCCTGCCACGTCTTATTTTATTGATCCAGATAGTTTTCCATAGGAAAGTGTATGTATTTTTGAAGATTAAATCATGATTTTGATATTATTATTTCTGGAGTTATTTCTACACACGCAGAATTTTTGATAAAAACATGAACTCGATATGTGTTTATATGTGTGTATATGTATGTATGTTTCTTTTTTTAATGGGATTAGCAAATGTCCTTATTCAATTTTACCTTGTTAATATGAAGAAAAGCAGAAAATGCCGGTGTATGTTGTATATGCTTTGGAAAGCAAACTGTTAGAGTTAACAAAACTGTTAAATCTTACTAATGATTCTATCACCAGTAAAATACATTAGCACCAATAATTTTATTAAAGTAGGTCATTCATCTAGAATAAAAAGGGAGAAGAATGTGAATTAAATGCCAAGTGGGCTAACTTGCCTGTACTTGTTAACACCGAATGTGATGCCCTGTAGGCCTTCCTGAGTATCGTTAGGAATAGATTGCCTGTCAGGAATATGTATGGCATATTCAAATAAGCACTGCGCATATTTTTAAAACTGATATGATATGAATCCATGTAGACCAATTTTAATAGTTCAAAATGAGTCATAATTCTTGTTAACAATACAGTTATTTTTAAAATTTGCAGCAATAGTGGTCCTTTTTTATTTTCCTTATTGAAATTAAATGATATGCCTTAGGTGAGTCATTCATCACTGTTAAAGAACTTGCCTTCCATTGGAGTTCTTGAATTTTTATCCATATATATACATATCTATTATGCATTTCCTTCCAGTTTAAGAAATGCTTTTCTAAATATGAGTTCCTGAGTGTGTTTTTGACTGCTGTTTTAGGACTAATTTTTTTTTATTGCGATCGTAGCTTGAAATAAATGTTTCAATTGATTCAACCCCACATAGTCAGTTATTTAAACTCACGGGGATGTGAAAACTATCTAAAGGAAGTGTTTTGCATCTCAACCTTTGCTATTCAAACATTTTTGTTTTATTCTTTTTCCTTCTAATGTTCTTCCTGAAACTAACCTAAATTGTCAAAGATTTAGATTTAGATGATAAAACATTCTTCTCTGTTTGTGAAATGTATATATGTAATACTCCTTTAAATAGAAGTAATATAACAGCAAAATTTACTTAGTGTTTAAAGAGGAATGTTCTGAATCACACAATATGACAAGCGATGTGATTGCTTTATGAGCCAAGGAGAGCATAATTTATATTAATTGAAAATAATAAAATATAGGGGCATATGAAAGCATTGAAATAAAAATTGCTCTGGATAAGTTTTATTTATATTAATTATTTAAAGGTGTGATGTCCAAAGTATATATACTATTACACAAAATAGCTATCAGCTTAGCATTTTATTAAATATTGTAGGAGCATCTGATTTTTAGGGAAGTCACTAATGTAATAAGTAATTATTCTGAGTAGCTTTAGAAATTTTGTTTCAGTCTACCATACTTTTACGTGAGCATTTTGTTAAAATAATTAAAAATAAAAATTTTAATATTTGTTAAAAAGGATCTCCAGTATATGTAAGAGAAGCAACATTTGCAGGAAGCATTTCTCTTTGTGTTAAGTCATAAAATTTCATAAATCATGTTACAGAAATAAAGTTGTATATTACTGCCAAAGTAAGTACCGTTCGTTACTGTATTTCGAATGTACGACCGGGCCTCTATGGCATTACCTGTGAGGCAACACTCAACATTTTGTGTCTGCATTAAATGTTGGCAGCAGCATTGTTTGCCTTGAAAGCTCAAATAGCATCATTTTCACTCTTTTAAACAAATTCTCTCCTCAGGGCTTAGATGCGATCATTGCAATTTTGGATTTAAATTTCTCCGAAATTATAACGATGATGGATGTGAGCCCTGCCAGTGTAACCTCCACGGCTCAGTGCACAAGCTCTGTGATCCTCTTTCTGGGCAGTGTGAGTGCAAGAAAGAAGCCAGAGGACTTCAGTGTGACACCTGCAGAGAACACTTTTACGGGTTGGACATCCCCAGTTGTAAGGCCTGTGACTGTGACCTGGCCGGATCCCTCCCTGGAACTGTGTGTGATGCTAAGACAGGGCAGTGCCTGTGTAAGCCCAGGGTTGGAGGGAGGCAGTGCAATGAATGTTTGGAAGGATACTTCTTCCTCCAGCAAAATAATTCTTTCCTCTGTCTGCCTTGTAACTGTGATAAGACTGGGACAGTAAATGGCTCTCTGCTGTGTGACAAATCAACAGGACAATGTCCTTGCAAATTAGGAGTAACAGGTCTTCACTGTAATCAGTGTGAGCCTCACAGGTACAATTTGACCAGTGGCAATTTTCAAGGCTGCCAGATGTGTGAGTGTGACTCCTTGGGGACATTACCTGGGACCATTTGCGACCCAATCAGTGGCCAGTGCCTGTGTTTGCCTAATCGTCAAGGAAGAAGGTGTAATCAGTGTCGACCAGGTAAGAGAGAAATGTGTTGCTTTTTCAGTGCACAATGACTCTCCTTTCATTATCCCATATTGGATGATTCTTCTTTATTTTGGGGTTGTAACATCTAAAAAATTTACTTGCAACAACACTGATGTGTTTATATTATCATCAAACACAGATGTAACTATTTAATGTGTTCAAGATTGTTCAGTGTATCTGTGTTGCTATCTATATTTGGGATGACCCTTTAGAAGAATCCCAGCCAATCAGACATTTTATAATTGAGAGTTACTTATATTTAATTTCTCAACTAGAAGTAAATCCCCTTCTAATAACTGAAAAAAAATCTAAACTAATAAAAGCAAGAACAAATTTTGCTTCCCAGAGAAAGGAAAACTTGACTTCATTATCCATACCATGCCAAATATTCAGACGATGAACTGATTTTCTGAATAAAGCTGACCAAATATTTTTACTAAATGGGCTACATGTTCTGGCATCACGAAGGAGCATCTAGAATTATTTTTTAATGACATCACATTAATAAAATAGGCTACTGTTTAGTCCCACTGTACCTTTCTTTTTACCTGTTTGCCAACTGGGAGAAAGATGGACCCTATCCATGGCTTTCTCCTTGCCTCTACATGATCTAACCAAAACAATATACTTGCTTCATAATAAAGCCAGTATAATGTCATGATCAATATACATGTTTTAGTCATTTAACAGCTGTGCTAAGGTTCTGTCTACCCAATCAGTTCTGAGTTTTCTGAGCCTGTTAAAAAGAACATGGTGCCAAGCAAAAGGGAGATTTTCCTGCCAGAAATAGGTAGGATGGAAATCCTGTTTTACAGGACAAGGAGTCCAGATTAGGGGAATGGAACCATACCTTTCCTTTCACATTGGCCAGTGAGACAAGTAAATCCAAAGGGACAGGATGGAATTGATGAACAGTTCATTCTTTGTGAGATGTAAGTATCAGAAAATAATTAGAACCAGCTTCGACATAATTGGGGGCTATATTATCACTGGCTATCCCATAAAACCTGATATGGAACAATGCAGTCAGAACTCAGGAACTAGAAATCTCACACTGATATATATCCATTAATTCAATCATTCATTCCCATATTGATATTCTCTCTCTCTCTCTCTCTCTCTCTCTCTCTCTCTCTCTCTTTGTAGAAGGACACACTCTGCTGGTCTCTCCCTCTCTGCATGGTTAAGTGTCTACCTCATTACCATTCTAGCAATACAGAGAGACTTATTAGCTACTTTGTGGTTACAATTCAAGAAGGATATTCTAACTGACTCAGTTTTGTTAGGGTGGCTATGTCTGAGCCAATACATTAAGGCCAGGAGTGTCAGGATCACATAAAAGAAGCATGGCTTCTAGGGGGCACTATTTCAGGTAGGAGCAATGTGGTAAGTATCTCAGAAAACAGGAATATTACTGAGAGCTGTGTGGATGGCCCGTGTGAAAGCTATAATACCTTGCACTCTTTCGGCTTCCGAATCATCTTTCCAAATTTGCAATCGCTTTTTTTTATATATGCTAAGATGAAACTTTTCTTTTACTATTTATTAATATCTCTAATTTTGGAAATATGGTACTCAGTCTCCTACACAAACAACCATCATTTATTTATTTTTTTTTAATTTTTTTTCAACGTTTTAATTTATTTTTGGGACAGAGAGAGACAGAGCATGAACGGGGGAGGGGCAGAGAGAGAGGGAGACACAGAATCGGAAGCAGGCTCCAGGCTCTGAGCCATCAGCCCAGAGCCTGACGCGGGGCTCGAACTCACGGACCGCGAGATCGTGACCTGGCTGAAGTCGGACGCTTAACCGACTGCGCCACCCAGGCGCCCCCAACCATCATTTATTTAAAAAAAAATCCAAAGCTAATAGATCAAATGTTATATCCTGTTGAGTGATTAGCTATTGTAAAGCTTATTGAGTGTTTTGCTCTTAGGATATAGCTGTGCAACAGAACTAGACATCAGCTGGCTTAAGTCAGAATGGGAGGATCAGGGGTTCAGATCCTCCTGAAGTCCATATATTCAGTAGCAAAACAAAAACAAAACAGCCCCCCCCAAACAAAAACAAAACAAAACAACAACAACAAAAATGATTTCTTGAGTATAGTTCTATTGGAGGATTTTGATGCCTAGAAATTCCTAAGAGATTCCTATGAAACTAATGAAAGGCAAATTTTTCAAGAAAGGAAATCCAATCAAAGCATATTATATACCATAACTGTGAAGTAGATTTCTGTACTCATATAGTCAATCTCTGAATATTGATTTAACCAAATAGAGGGATTATTGAGGAAGGATATAAGAAGTTGAATACTTATCCTCTAATGTAGAAAGACAATAATCTAAATTTTCAAAGTTGAGATGGAACAATATATATATGTTGTTGAGAACATATATATATGTATATATATGTTATTGAGAAATATTGTTATGCATATATATATGTGTGTATATATATACATACATATATATATGTATGTGTATATATATATATATATATATATATATATATATATATATATATGTTATTGAGAAATACAGAAATAAAAGCCAGAAGAAACATCTAAGAGTGTTGAAGGTGATTGCTCTGGGCAGGGAGATTCCTGGGAGAAGGATGGAGCAGTGGACCGATAAGCTGTGAGCCTTTAAATTCTATTTGAGTTTTAAAACGATCTGTATATAAATTTTGATATAAATACAAATCAAATTTAAACATGAAAATATTAGAAACTCATACGTAATCTTTTTTCTTTCCCCTGATGGTCTCCTCTGGCCCCTTTCTTTTATGCGATTTATTTATAGTGTTGGTTTTCTAGGAGAATAATACCTTACTGGCTACTTCCCTAAGCACGGTTGTCACAAAACTTCTCTCCAAAGGTTCATGGCAAATTGTCTTCTCTCTTAAGTAAAATGTAGAATGGAGATCATCATCATTAATGAAAATAATTATTATATTTAAAACATTCTTGTATTTTATGTATTTGTGTAGTTGATAATTTCCCTTGTTAGAGTTTCAATGTCTTGAGAGCAAGGATTATCTTATTCAACTCATGTAGCCACGGTACTAGTGTAGTTCCTTGTACGTTGCATGCATTCAGTAAATGGTTTGTTTAATTGAAGACACAGAAATAATCAGGAGTTTTAACAAGGGTATTTGTGTTAGGGTTCTCCAGAGAAACAGAACCAATAGGAGATGTGTGTATACATATCAGCTGTACTGAGAATTTCCTTTACACATCTCCTTTGCTGGATACCATTTCCTGAATCTGATGTGTTCTTTTTTCTTATGTTATATGTGTATTTGGTAGAGAACACACTTCAGTAGTTTGTGAGGAAGGGTATAGGGAAGAAGTAGTTTGTTTGTGTTTTTAGAATTTTGAATGTCTGAAATTAACTTTATTCCACACTCATAACTATCTGAAATTCTACCACTGTATAGAATCATTTTCACTCAACAAATTTATTTCAACATTATACTCTTGCAATGTCAATTAGGTTACTCTTTTCTTTTCTTTTCTTTTCTTCTTTCCTTTCCTTTCCTTTTCTTTCTTATATTCTAGAAGCATCTACCCTTTCTACATCCCTTATTTCTGAAAATTTCATGGTGACATGCTTTTGTTAAATAATTTTTCTGAGCACTCAGTGGGCCCTTATTTCTGTAGATTAGTGTTCTTATATCCTGAGAAAATCTATAAAATACCTTTATCACAACACCTGGACTAGTGTGTGACCAAACAACTGAACAACACCAAGCCTACCCAAGTTGACACATAAAATCATCTATCACAGGCAGCCTTCTCTATGATCCCTGCATTTACTATAGCACTTTGTCCCTGCACCTGTTGACCCCAAACACTCTTTGGTTTAACTTCTAAAGAGAAAAATCATTGTCTTCTCTCACAATTCAAGAGGGAAAATCTTCTGGTTGGGGAGGAGACTCACTGCCCCTCACACCTGACTTCAGATATGTCTGGAGCCTCCATACAGCCTGAATCAGTCAGCTTACTGTTGGTCGCTCCACTGCAAGTGCTTAGCTTTTACTTACAGACCTCTGCCATTCACCTCCATTTCCTCTTCTCTCTTTCTTTTATCTCATTTTTGGGGATTTGGGAAGGGAAAAGTTTGATTCTGCTTAACTGAAATGTTTCCCTGGTAGATTCTCGTGATCTGCCCTGGTGATCTTTTCAGCCAAATCCTTGCAGCTCCCCTCAGATTCCTCTCTGTTTCCACAACCGTTGTCTATTCTATCAGAATCAGTCCTGTTGCTTTTACCTTCAAATAGATCTAGAATCAGACCACTTTTTACCCGCCCCCGCCCCCATCCATTTTCATCTTTCTCCTGGACTAGCTGACAAGCCTCCTAAACTTCCTTTCTCCTCTTTATTCTTCTCCAGTCACTTCTCAATATGCAGCCAAAGGGACGCTGTGCAAACTGTAGTCCGACCGCATCAGTCTGTCCTGAATCGTCTTCCCATCACCGTGGGTATAAACATGGCCTGCGTGAACTGGAATGTCCATGATCTTTCTCTAACCTTGTTTCCACAAGTCTTTACATCGTTTCTTTCTCTCCAGCCTCCAAGTCTAACTGCTGTTCCTCATGTTGTTCAGTGCTCTATCCCAGGCACATAGGGCCGTATCTCCCTGGTGGGTACTCCATCTGTGTTTCCCCAAAAGATACTTACATTAAAAATTACCCTAGTGGCATATGTTCTTTTTCGGCACGGGCATAGTGCAAGTATGTGAGTGTGCTCCTTTGAAAACATACAGAGAGGATGTGGTTTTTACCCTACGCAAGGAAGGAAAGAAAACAGTGGTCTAAGTATCTAATGGATTTTTTTTTTTTTTTTTTTTTTTTTTTGCAAAACAGCATATTCTGTGCACATGGGTGTAGCATATGGAAAGGTCCTAATGTGTTTGTGGACCTCTTGTTTTGTTTTGTTTTGTTTTTTGGTCCTACATTCTAGCTTCAGAAACTACTTTGAATTTTGTTTTCCAGTTTTATTGTCTCTTGCTGTGAAATTTACATTGAGGGAGAGAACCCTTATCCTGAAGTATCTTTATCATAAATGGATGTTTCACAGTAGCCAACTCTGCAGTACACACATTAAAATGCACTACTGCAATCTGAAGCTTTCTTTCTCCTTCTTTAAACACATCTGAGAGACCTAGATTACATACCACAGGGGAGAAGCTCCACACGGGTGTGTTGAGTGGTGGAGGGGGAAGTAAGGGGTAGGAGGGGTGAACTGGCAAGCCTAAGGACTTCTGCCTGCCTTTTTCATCTGTGGTTGTAAATATTACTGGCCCCTACTAGATTACTGCCCATAGATTCTTGTTCCACTTTCTTAAAAAACATTATTAAGGAAGGTGCATATAATGAAACCTCATGTATTATTAACCTAACCTTACTATGAATGTACAAGGAATAGGCTTAATTCAACTAAAATTTATAGGCAATTTGTTAAAGCAGCAGTGCACATTAGAAGGTACATTAGAGCCACATTGGTTTTAATATGCCATTCAATAACTTGAACAGAGGTTAAAAATGCTGCTTAACCTCCATTAAGTATTTTAAAAATGCTTTAATTTAAAATTATTTGGAGTGTGTGTACACATATGAATGTACACGTACCCACACTAATAAATATAGCACTAAATATGTTTTCCCAGTTCGTTTTTTCAGTGCTGGATGACCTCGTAACGTTCAGCAGCAAGCACTTAATCAGAGGCTAGGCCGAAAAATGCAGGGAACGATGTCAAGGCATCCTGAGCCAGTGACCCGCCCTTGTCCTTGAGAACCAGAGGCAGAGAGGGTTTATTGAGGACTCTGCAGCTCTGGAATAAAATAAAGGCTAATTTATAATGGAAACAGCTTCATATGACATGTTTTGTGCTAATAGGACAATTCCTCATGCTTCCCTCTGATATTTACTTTTGGTTTTGTTTTATAATTCATACAGACTATTAGAAACTAAAACAAAGTATCTTGTTTCATTAAGAAGCATATCATCTTTGTTAAGTAATGAGCTCATAAACCAGAATTGCATGTAAGACACTACCAATGGAATTGGAATTAGATGGCTGATATTCCATTAAAAATCAGTGTATCAAAGCTGAGATCCGGATATGCCACATGTCCTCGTGTTTGGTGAAACAGTTTTGCAGATTAACGTGTTTTTCACAAAGAGACCTGAGTCTCAGGATAAGAGCTTCTTCCTTCATAAACCACCAGAAAAGAATCTTGTCATGAGCAATATGGACCATAATCTCAGGCACATCTGTGGAGGAAAAAAAAAGCACATTGACAAGTCATTATTTAAAGTTTAATTTAGGAAAATCCCACTTTCATAGAAAATTGGCTCATAAAAATGGCAATGGTGATAATAGATAATATTTACTGAGTGTCTACTGTTTGCCAGACCCTGTAATAGGGTTTTATCTGAAAAGTCCCATTTAATATGCACCATATTTGTATGCTGAAAGGACCAGTATTTTCCCACTTTATAGTAGGGAAAATGATTCTAATTGAGTATAAGAAATGTTTACAAATCCAGGTCCAACGGACCCTAGACTAGAGTCTGCACTCTGAAAGAGTAAAACATTTTTCTGAATAATTGTATATTTGTCATAATCAACCACTCAATAAATATCTGAGTGTGAGTTAAAAGAGGTACCCTTACAAGTGTTTGTAATGTTCCCTCACCCTCAAGCTCATCCCCATCCCCATCCCCATCTATGATTCTGGCTAACTGCTTTTAGGTCCTGGGAGATCTCTTGTTGTGTAGAATCTGACTTATCATCATAAAATGAAAATTAACAGAGTTCTGAGAGGCTACTGTGATCAGATAATGAAGACTGGAACTGAGGGGTCTAGAATTGGGATGATCTCTGTGGACTAAGTTGGATACATTTCTGGGATGGTTGCAATGGCCTGGGAGGGCAACATTCGATAACCACTGAGACAGAAAAATGGGGGCAAAGAATGCAAAAGTGCTTCTGTGGATTGTGAGTACACATATCTATGTGTTATACTTTACAGGACACAATCAGAGCCTCCATTATTTATATTCATTGTTGTTATTGAATTTGATTTTTATTTATTTTTTTTTAAATTTTTTTTTCAACGTTTATTTATTTTTGGGACAGAGAGAGACAGAGCATGAACGGGGGAGGGGCAGAGAGAGAGGGAGGCACAGAATCGGAAACAGGCTCCAGGCTCTGAGCCATCAGCCCAGAGCCCGACGCGGGGCTCGAACTCACGGACCGCGAGATCGTGACCTGGCTGAAGTCGGACACTTAACCGACTGCGCCACCCAGGCGCCCCTGAATTTGATTTTTAAAGAATACACACATGAAAGCCCTTCATGGATATTCACATAAATAGGAAAACTCTAGGTTTTTCTAAAGCAGAAAAGTCCAATAGAATGTTTTCCCTTATATGAGCATGTTAGTATATTCTTTCTTCTAAGATGAGGAGACATAGTTTTTGACTGACATTTTCTTTCTCAAGTTCTTTTCCATCTTCTGATATGGCAAAGGTTACATTTTAAATATATTGTGCATGATTCATATAACATTCCCTGCTATCCTTCCTGATAGGCAAGGCTACTTTGACCAATCATTATGGTCTTATGTTTACCGTGTTTCTTTAAAATGTTAAAGAGATCATCTCATATTTTAAGGGATGACAGATATCTAACCAGCCAGCCAGCCACCCACCTACCCATGTAGCCATCTATCCATTTCATTCACATATCCATTTGTTCCACTAATCATCTATTACATACATTACTGTGTACCAGGGGCTATGCTATTGTAAGATATACAATCATAAATATATTAAGGCATCATAGTTTTGTAGGAGGAAAGGCCCTGTATGTAAATATAACAGAGTGATAAGTGCAATGTTAGAAATATCCAATATAGATAAGAAGTAAAGTGAAGGAACTGATACATTCTTGAAGAATGGGGGATATGGAACACTTAGTTGAGAACATGATTCCTGAGCTGAGTTTTAGAAGTAAAAAGGAATTGGTAAAGTAGTCAAGGAATGTATAGCAGTCCAGGAGGAAAGAATAGGAGCAGAGACTTTAAAACATCTAAACTAATTTGAGTTTTTAAAAACTTTTAAATAAGAAAATTATACCTTGGAATGAATAATATTAATATTTATTGATGCATTCATTGACATTTGGCCAACTCTGAATAATAACTTTAACATTTTTATATAATATTACCAAATGGAAGAAAATTATTGCTTTTATTTGAAAATTAGCATCGCTCTCTATACTTCATTCTGAAAACATTGATTGTTAAAACCATTACTAAAAAGTTTGTTGCTTGGTATACGTGAGCTACAAATTCCTCCCTAGACTCTTCGCTTAATACTATGTCCATTCTCTGGCTTAAGGTGAGAATTATTTCTTCTAAATGGCTTATAATTAGTGCTTAGCCTCAGCTTTGCCCTCCTTTTCTGAATAAGGCCTAGGGGTTAAACTTGTTTTCTCTCTCCCATTTCAAGACCTTGGCAAAGCCTGGTTGTTCATGGTCCTCAGGAGGGACATTGGTAGGAAATGGGCTCTTCTTTAATGCCCAGGACAGTGCTGTGCTGTGCAAATAGCCACTACAGGAGATAATACCAGCTGCCTTGCTAATAACTTTGAACTCTAAGGATTCTGCAAGTCTTCTCCTGGATACAGCAACGGTATTTTATGATAGGGGTGACTTTTTGCTTTAACTGCATAACACATTGTTTTCCCCATCAGACTTGCCTTGTTTGGGGCCAGGGTTAGCCGAAATAAAACTGGGGAAATTCACAAACATAGTGGGCTGATTTTTGCTCTCTATGTGCAAATTCTCAGCACTAACTAATGTAAGGTAATAGTGTTGTCTTAATGACCGCACTTCAGAATGTGGTACAAAATCATTCGTGGACAGAAATCTCCAAAAGATCAGTTAAAATGTTATGGCCATGAAGATGTGGAACGTGATGTGTGGAGTTAATGGAAGGAGATCAGAAATGTATTGAGTTAAAGAAAATTAAGGTCAGTTATCTTTAAGCTGTACTCAGGAGTTGAAGTTTAAGTAGGAGGGAAGGGAAAATGTTGTTTTCTATAGTTGGAAGTCATAAAAGGAGAGGTAATGGTCTAGAATTAGGCACATTCAGGTAAGGCAAGAAGTAATCATTGAGCAGGAAGGTACCTGAGTCATCCTAATTAGAACTGCTTAAAAATAGGACAAGTAAAAGACTGGTGGGATTAACCTTTATAATCATGCTCCAGAGAGGAGGATGGGAATTAACCCCAAGACAAGTTTCAGTGCAGGCTTTTCCTTGAAGACCTACCTCCAGGTTGCAGCTTCCTTGGTTGTATGTGTGTTTCCCCCCCACCCCCATTTTTGTTCTTCTCTGCTTATATCTCTGATTTTTCTATGGCATTTTTTTCTTTCTAAAAGTTGGGCAACCCGATTTTCCACAACAAAATATACCCCCGTTGTATTTACAGATTTATCTAATAAATCATTTCTTGTAAAAATCATCCGTAATTGTTCTCGAATTCTCTGTGGCTTGAAGCTATTGCAATAAGTCCGAATTAATTCTACTTCTAAGTATCTGTGTTAATGGGTAATTTATCCAAATTGGAGAGAGGTTAGTACCTTCATGATGCCATCATCATGAATTTAAGGACCTAGGTAGCTTCACAGGAAGAAAAATACGTAGAACCACAGCCACAATGGTCTTGGATTCAAAATAAAAACCTTTGAAGTGTGTGACTTTGATTATATGATGAATCATGTATGTGAAGAGATATATTAATTTACATAACTATATTTCGGAAACACATAGAAGGCAAACTGCTGTCAGTGGATGCAAAAGAGCAAATGACATAATCTAGTTGTCAATTACTATAAAAATGATAGTATCAGTTCTTTCCTACTGGTTACAATGGCACTGATTTTGAGTTTCTTCCTTTTCTTTGAGCACAATCTTTTCTGTTTGACTATTTCTGAAACTTTCTAAGAGAGAATAGTCTGGGCCTAGGAGAAGAAAAACAAATTGTTGATGGCCATGAGAGAATGGCTTGTTTTCAACCAGAGCCTCAAATGAGATTTATAATATATTCCAATTACTTTTTGTTTTCCCCTATAGTATAGTAACACAAAATGGATTCACTTTGTGTTCATGTTCTTTCTCTCTTTGAGGTTCAGTGATATATACCCAAATTAGTGATCATGACAATTATACAAATCATTTTCATTTGTCAGAACTTTATTCATTAGAATCTTTCTGTAATCCCCCTCTCCCTTGTTACAATAAAATTCCTTGTAACATTATGCATGTGCTTGTGTGTGCATGTGCTTCTGTGCAAACATACACATACACACAACACCAAGAACCATCTCCCTCATACGCCTGCTCCATTATTCTAATGTCTAATGCCTTTCAATGTTTCTGACTATTGACTTCCACTTTCTGGGTCCAAGAAATTTTAAGTAATTTGAAAATGTTTTTAATCATATTTTTCTTTCTTTCCTTCTGCTGTAACAAACAAATATGGGGTTTACAATTAACCTAAATTTTGTGGATTTTTAAATATAGTACTTGTGGAAATTAATGCCTGTTTATAATTTGGTACGTGTGTGGTATAATCAAATGTTTAGGGAATGCCTACTTTGTGACAAGCACTGTACTGGGTACTGGGGAGGCAGTGGTGAATTTTTCAGATAAGGTTCTTGCCTTCACGGAGGTTACAATCTGGTGAAATGAGATTAATTATAATTTTCATGAGCACTCTAAAGTAAATAAACAAGATGCTATGAAGTTGTGACAGGCATATTTAAACTTTCCCAGGGTAGGTTACTCAAGGAAGTCACGAGACCTGATGGGCGTAGGAGTGAACCAAGCAGAAAGGAAAGGTCAAAATCATTTCAGCAGACAGACATGCCAATGAAAAGGCCTTTAGGTGTCAAGAACAGGAAGAAGTATGACTGGAGCAGAATGAGTTGGGGATGAGCAGTGAAAGGAAGCTGAAGATAGAGGTGGGACCTGCCAGGACGACTGGAAGCTGCTTTGGGAATTTGGATTTTTTTCCTAAAGGGAATAGGAAGCCATCAAACAATTTTCAGTAGAGGAATGAGGCATTTAAACTACACTCTGAAAAATGTTCTTCCAGATACTCTATGAAATATAGATTGGGGGCTCCTGGGTGGCTTAGTAAGTTGAGCATTTTATTCTTGATTTTGACTCTGGTCACGATCTTGTGGTTTGTGAGATTGAGCCCTGCATTGGGCTCTGGGCTGACAGCGCTGAGCCTGCCTGGGATTCTCTTCCCTCCCTCTCTCTCTGCCCCTCCCCTGCTTTCTCTTTCCCTTTCGCTCTCTCTCAAATAAATTAATAAACATTAAAAAAAAAAGAATAGATTGGAGGGGGACCGGAGGGGGCCATTAGATGAGACAGCCTCTGTAGTTGAGATGATTATATCTATTTGTTGACTATTGTTTTAAGAAAGTTTGTTACCCTTTGTAACCTTCAGTGTTGTCATATATATGTATATATATGTGTGTGTGTGTGTGTGTGTGAATAATGGATGTAATAATAATACCTAAATTATTAGCATTGCTGTGGGAAGTGAGATAATGGATATAAGTCTCTTACCATTGCCTCTGTTTCATAGTATTTACTAAAATAAACTTAGTGGTGACTGTAACTAGGGAGACAGCCCTAAGGATGGAAAGTAGAAAGTTTAAAATTCCTGGGGTGCCAGGGTGGCTCAGTCAGTTGAGTGTCCAACTCAAGTCATGATCTCATGGTTCATGACATTGAGCCCTACGTTGGGATCCTCTATCTCCCTCTCTCTCTCTGCCTTTCTCTCACTCACATTCTCTCTCTCTCTCTCTCTCTCTCTCTCTCTCTCTCAAAATAAATAAACTTTAAAAAAAGAAAGTTTAAAATTCTTAGAAGACAGCATCCATAGGACTTGGTAAGTAGATAGATGTAGGGGTGGGGGGATGGGAAGGACTCAAGGGTTGCCAGTTTTAGCAAACTACAGAATGCTCAGTTAAAATTAAATTTTAGATAATCATAATTTTTTGATATAAGCACATGTCACATACTTTTACTATAAAGGCTCATTGTTTATCAGAAATTTACATTTAGACCGGCCGTCTTGTGTTTTTATCTGGGTCCCTTCCCAAAGATGTCTCAGGGCTGTAGGCTGAGCAGCTGAATAAATGGCGGCACTATTTGTGGGAATGGAGATATTACAGGAGGGCTAGTTTTTAGTGGAAAGATTGTGAAGTAGATTTTACATGCACTGAATTTTCATTGCCTGGGAGACACCCAGGTACAATGTAAATTATTTACTTGGCCCTTCTTTGGTTGTAACCAATACACTTGTTAAGAGCAGCTATAAACACATTTGTATCGGGAGTTGGGAAGTGCCACAATAGTGTTCTGGGTTTTGTGTAATCAAAACAGTATCTTTTACAGAAAAGACTGGATAGGAGCTATATATAAAAACTTTTTATTTCCTTATCTCCAGGTTTTTATATTTCTCCAGGCAATGCCACTGGCTGCCTGCCATGTTCATGCCATATAACAGGTGCAGTTCATCACATCTGCAATAGTCTAACTGGTCAGTGCATTTGCCAGGATGCTTCTGTTGCTGGGCAAAGTTGTGACCATTGTAAAGACCATTACTTTGGATTTGATCCTCAGACTGGAAGGTAAACATTTTTAATAATTAATATTTAAGTATTTGTGTTGAATAATATTTGTAGTTAATTTTTCTCCTAACAGTGATTTTTTGGTCAGTATTTTTTTGTAAAAAGCAGTATTTTTAGTCCCTCTAGTTTGTTGATATATTTTTGACTCTTTGATGTCTGCGCTTGTTGAACATAATAGTAATCTTTGAATATTTCCTAGTGTTCCAATATATAGTTTGTTATATGTTGATACATAGTGTTAAGGTCTGGGAATATTTAGTTAAAATCATTTTCCCTCAAGGAACTTACAATTTGGATGGAGAAAAGAAGGTAAAGAGATATCCATAGAAATCAATGTGTGTGTGTGTGTGTGTGTGTGTGTGTGTGTGTGTGTGTACGCACACACACACACACACACAATATAAGAGCCAGGATACATAGCATATGTATGTATATCCCTTGTTCTACATGTCCCCTGAATTTATTGCTAACTTAATTATTAATTTACTTCATCCACTTATGTTTTCCTTGCTTTTCTAATTTAGGTTCAAAGACCAGATTAGAAACATAATTTTGTATTAAGTGATATGATTTTTTCCCCAGTGTGTAAAGTACATTTTGAAAGTAAATTAACCACTTTTCAAAGTTACATGGTCTTTAATGTTCTACTTCCCATTCCCAGTATATCGGTGAGCATTTACTTTCATGCATTTGTGCTCATTGCTGTATTTTTGAAAATGTGCTGGAATGCCAATTCCATGTGTGTTTTTTTTTGGTCTGGTCAGGTTATAAATTTGCCTCGGGTTGGGACTATATCCTTGAATTCTATGGCATTCGTATCTCCAAGCAACTAGCATTATGTTCTGTATACACCAATCAAAGCTGTTTCTCAGTGTGTGTGTGTGTGTGTGTGTGTGTGTGTGTGTGTGTGTGTGTTTATAAATATAATTGCTAATTAGTCAAGGGTTTGAGATTATCTGGGCTCTTTTCAACTCATTGCCCCCTGCTGCCTGCCTTTTGGCTGTTACACTCTTCATTAACACCTCGATTAGAGTGTGGACAGGGTGACAGGGTAAATTATTGAAAAAGAACTCAAAACTAGTGCATTTGGCTTTCTACTGAAATTCAGTGTGATTAAAAATCTTTAACATGATATTTAAAGTATTTATCAAAATAATTCTTGTTCTTATTACATATCTCTCAATTTTTTTTAATTCATGATGTTCCATTTCTGTTGCCATTGGAAGGAATATCATCTTGGTGGTCTGAGAGCATTAGTACTCTTTTCTACAAATATTAAATCACTCTGAATGAATATAGAAAGTACATGGTACAGTAAATGTTAAATAAAACGTATTACCAGGATTTTGACAGTAAAATTGGAGCCAATTATTGCACATACTTTCTCCTCTACATACTTTTTATTGAGAGGCCATCTCACATGTTCCCCAGTTGCAATTCTTAGTGGGTGTGTTTCACTCCTGGACACCTCTGTCTTTAGGTTTCTTGTATTTTTCATAGTCTTTCTGGCAACACTTAATTACCAGAGAAAAAGTACCTTCCCTAATCTACTCTCCTCCTTGGAATGCTCATGCATCTATGTCATTTTGTGCCAGTCTCTTACCCATTTCCCCTCTACTGATCTTCCTTGTTATTCTTCCCAGTGCTACCACCTTATTAATGGTCAGATTTCGAATGGTCTCAGCTTTTTCACTTAGCTTTATTGAAGTGAATTTCGGTTCCATCATTACATGACTTATCTGCTCTTCAGTGTCCTTAGATTCAGGCTGACCTTTACCCTACTCTGCTTCTCTCTAGTTTATCTACCCATCCCACACTCCACCCCGGTAGAATTCAGGATCAAGACTTACTTACAGGATAGTGTTCTATCACCTATCACTCTGAAGTAAGACTTGTTAACACTGGAGTTGAACTCCCTGGATTAAATCTGTTTACAAAAACCACGTTTATTTATTTATTTTTGAAAGGGAGAGAGGCAGAGAGAGACAGTGCATGAGCAGGGGAAGGCAGAGAGAGAGGGAGTGAGAGTCCCAAACAGGCGACACGCTCAGCATGGAGCCCGACGTGGAGCTGGATCCCATGAACCATGAGATCATGACCTGAGCTGAAATCAAGAAGTGGAGACTTAACTGACTGAGCCACCCAGGTGCCCCTAAAATTTGCATTTAAATGGTAACCGAAATTGATGAGGAACAGGGAGAGCCAAAAAATAGGTATAAAGTACATTATTATAAGGCGCTGAGGTTAAAATCAAGAAAGCAGAGCTCAGTAAAGTAAAAGCAATCAGTGCAGGTTGTAGTCTAGGAGAGAGCCTGAGTGTAAAAAGCCAGGTAGATTCTAAAGAACAAAAGATCCAGGGGTGATTAGGGCTTCAAAGTAAAAAGATTCATGACACATTCTATATAATTGTATGTCTTTACCTATCAGCTGAATTGTAATTATATCGAGTCAGATTCCGAACTACCTTTCAAAAATTACCAATTGTCCTCTGAAATGATACCGCTTTGCCTCTATCCTCATTGTTTTTATCTTCAGACGTCCATGTTTCCATTCATTGAGAACTTTCTCCAAGGGATGCCATCTTCCTCCTTGCTTCTCATTCATTCAGTTCCCATTCCAACATCCAATTTTCATGAACACAACCAGAATTTTTTTTTTTTTTGATCTCTTGGAACTTCTCTACTTCTCATATTTTCCTAATTCCAGAAATGCTATTCTGTGAACATATCACATCTTTCCCAATCCTCTTGTCTCCAAATTCCCTCATAATTGGCTCCTACCTTTCCTCAAACCCATCATCTGATACTCCTACCCAATTCTTTTGATAGGCTCCATTCCTAACTTTCTCACCTTCTGCCCCCAGTAGGGAGTAAACGCCGATCCTCTCAAGTAACCTGAGTGCTATTAAGAAAGAACTCTCTTTCTGCTGTACTGTGGGTCAGTTCCAGGGAGGATGACCCTGCTCTTTCCCTGAACCTGGGAAGACTTGAAGACCATGTGCTTGTGCTGATTGGAACTGCTACCATGCATTTCATTCTCATTGCCTCACTTTCTACATATAAATGATACCATACAATATTTGTTTTTCTCTCTCTGGCTTATTCCATTTAGTGTAATGTCCTCTAGGTTCATCCATGTTGCTGTAAATAGCAGGATTTTCTTCTTTCTCATGGGTGAATAATATTCCAGTGTGTGTGTGTGTGTGTGTGTGTGTGTGTGTGTGTGTGTATGTATCACATCTTCTTTGTCTATTCATCCTTTGATGGGCATTGAGTTCATTTCTATATCTTGGCTGCTGTGAATAATGCTACAGTGAACATGTGGGTGCAGATATCTTTTCAAGATGCTGATTTTATTTACTTTGATATATACCTGGAAGTGGTATCTTATCATAAAGTCTTTTTAATTTGTTGAGGAACTTCTATACTGTTTTCCATAATTGCTGTACCAATTTACATTCCCACCAGGAATATATATGGGTTCCTTTTTCTCCACATCCTCACCAATACCTGTTACCTTTTGTCCTCTTGTCTTTTTGACAATAGCTATCATAACAGGTGTAAGGTGATATCTCATGGTGGTTTTGATTTGCATTTCCCTGATGGTTAATGATGTTGAGCACTTTTCATGTAGCTGTTGGTCATTTGTATGTCTCCTTTGAAAAATGTCTTCTGTTCTTTGCTCATTTATTTTTTTTTTTAATTTTTTTTTTCAACGTTTATTTATTTTTGGGACAGAGAGAGACAGAGCATGAACGGGGGAGGGGCAGAGAGAGAGGGAGACACAGAATCGGAAACAGGCTCCAGGCTCTGAGCCATCAGCCCAGAGCCCGACGCGGGGCTCGAACTCACGGACCGCGAGATCGTGACCTGGCTGAAGTCGGACGCTTAACCGACTGCGCCACCCAGGCGCCCCTGTTCTTTGCTCATTTAAAAAAAATAATGTTTATTTATTTTTGAGAGAGAGAAATATAGCACGAGCAGGGGAGAGGCAAAGAGAGACACAGAATCTGAAGCAGGCTTCAGGCTCTGAGCTGTCAGCACAGAGTCCAATGCAAGGCTCAAACCTGCAAACTGCAAGATCATGACCTGATCTGAAGTCAGATGCTCAACCAACTGAGCCACCCAGGCGCCCCTCCTTTGCTCATTTTTAATTGGGTTCTTTTCCTTTTCCCTTTCCCCTTCCTTCCTCCCTCCCTCCCTCCCTCCTCTCCTCCCTCCTCCCCTCCCTCCCTTCTTTCTTTCCTTCCACTGAATTGTATGAGTTTTTTATATATTTTGGATATTAATTCCTTTGCAGATGGTTTGCAAATATTTTCTCCCATTGTATAGGTGGCCTTTTCCTTCTGCTGCTTTTTTCCTTTGATGTGCATAGCTTTTTAGTTTGATACAATTCCGTTTGTCTATTTTTGCTCGTTTCCTGTGGTTTGATGTCATATCCAAAAATCATTGCCCAGACCAACGTCAAGAAGCTTTAACCAATATTTTCATTTAGTAGGTTTACAACTTCCAGTGATTGCTGTCTTTAATCCATTTTGAGCTGATTTTTGTATATGGTATAAGGGTCCAATTTCATTCTTCTGCATAAGAATATCCAGTTGTCCTAACATCATTTATGGAAGAGACAACCCAGTCCCCATTGTGTATGCGTGACATTCTTACCAAAGATTGATTGACCATATATGTGTAGATTTATTTCTGGGCTTTCTTTTCTGTTGCATTGGTCTATATGTCTGTTTATGTCATTAGCATACTGTTTTGATTATTATAGCTTTGTAATATCTTTTGAAATCAGGAAGTGTGATGCCTCCAGTTTTGTTCTTATTGAACCTGTGCTTTACAATTTAAAGTAACCATGACACTTTCTATGCCTAAGAAAGACCAGAAAAGCCAGGTAACTGACTCATTTTGTATCCAAGTGGAAGACAGAGGAATTAGTCCCATGCAGTATATTCAAAAGATCAGGGAAATATGGGAGTAAAATTGATTTATGATTGCTTCTTATGACTCATGGTTTTTCAATGTGCTAATTATTTTACAGCCCTCCCTATTTCTTTAAATTATGTATTCCTTTGGCCTCCAATTTCTTACCTCTGTGATTTGTCTTCTCTTTTCCTGATTACTTCTCTTCAATCCAACCCTTCAATTTACATATCTGTGTTCATGATTTCAGCCACTATATAATGTTAACGACTCTCTAATATATCATCATCTATTCAGATTCCTGTGTCTCTGAGGTTTAAATTTGCACGTCTCTCATTCTTAACATAGCCAACACAGAACTAATTCTCTTTTATATTACTTTCCTAACAAAATAAAAATACAAGTCTCATGCCATCTCAGGCCATCTCATGCCATCATCATTTTGGTGAAGGGATATAAACCTTAAAATTCAAGTCACACTACCTATATGTGAGTAGGGCTCCGACTGTTCTCAGATTGGACAGGATTGGCTCTGATGTGGAGGACAGGCTGCCCTAGAAAGAGCTATTGGAAACAAGAGCTACCATATATAATGTAGCTTTTCTGCAATGAATAGAAAGAATAAAGTTTCCCATGACCATTTGGGACCCAAGGAAATCAGTAGGATGTGTTCTTTGCTCAATCAGTCGTATGGAATGCCTGTGCTCTGAGCTGACCCTTCTCTTCCACTGATAAGTTTGACTGTCTCTTTTCACTTTAACAGTGATAATCGTTAGAGAAGAAATCTTCGGGCACAGAAGGTCATAGCAAAGGATATTTCAAAATATGACACTGAGAATTGCTTGAGTTTATACTTCTGCTCATCATTGAGAAGAGATAAAAATGGATTTTATTCTTTTTTATGTTTTCCATTCCTTTCCTGAATGATATTGAAATCTCTTTGTTGACTTCTGGTTGTTAGTGTGTGTGTGTGTGTGTGTGTGTGTGTGTGTGTACACACACACACACACACACACACACTAACGTTGACTCTTTTGAAAATGCACAAAGATGGCTAAAATATATGCGGTTCCATTTAGTAGAAGGAACTTTGTTTCTTGAAGGAAAACTTCAAATACATACAGACATGCTGCATAGGAAAATACCTATTGATGGCCTGATGACAAAATTTTTTTCAAAAGAAGGAAAATCAACTAAAATCACTTGAATTTATTTTGAACTAGGTACTGTGGTAGATACTTGCAAATACACTTTTTTTTCACTAAATTACAAAATTCTACAACAGATTGTAAGTGTTTTATTGTTACGCAAGGAAAAGATGCAAATGTCATTGGATCTCTTTATTGATTTAGAAAATAGATTGACTTCCTCATCTGCTTTTTCCAATTATATATTCAAGGGATCTTATTTAACCCTCCATGAAGTTCACACACACACACACCCCTCCCCTTCTTCAAGTTCTCTTTATGGTACACAGTTATGTCTGCTACATTTTTCTCTTGGCTTATTTTCTAGGCTTTTTGTATACTCCCAAGGACAAAATAAATAAAATAGGCCCTCACCCTAAAATGCAGCAACAAAAGCAAAAATCCGCCAAACACAACAATAACAAGCTGGAAAATCATTTGCCTGTTTTCATCCAAGTGGTTCATTCTTCAAAAGTTACCTATCACAAAAAGGGGGCAATATTTTAAAAAGCTGATCCAAGTGCAAAAATCACTCTGTTTACCTCTGACATATAAAGCAAACATGATTTAATCAGTATCGAAAACAATGAAGCAAAAAAAGTCTGCCCACTAAAAAAATCAATAAAGCAAAAAAAAAAAAAAAAAAGCATATCGTATTTGTCTAAACCAAAAACAATGAGACAAAAATGGGCCACATTCAATTCGTCTCAATTGGTAGTTGAGAGTCATATTTGACACACTATATGTACTCCCTGGTGCTGTCCTCAAGTTGACCTGTAAGTGTGATTCTTCCTTCCCATGGCCAAGACTGCTCCGTTCATCTGGCGCACCACTGTTTTCCTTACATACCACCCACTTGTCACAGTCCCTCAAAATTTCTCCTCTAATGACTTCTGCTCTGTGTGTTCTTTGGTTGTATTTTGTCTTTTTTAAGCCTCAAGGAGCTAGGAGCTAGAAGTATCACTACTGGTCTCTTACCAGCTGACACATACTGAACTGTAATTTACCTCAAGTGGTAGGAAATTTGCATCTAGGCTGGCCAGAGAACCTAAAGGCTCAGACTCCTAAAACATACGATGAAGTAAAACTCTTCTACGACCAGATTATTTTTGGTTTTACTGCAAACATTCTCCGTTTGAACACTGAGGGATAGATTTGGTCTGTTAATCGTTTCACATGTGTCTTTCCAATTGATCTCAACTGGTCTTTCTTTGAGAACCAGATCAATGACTTCAAATGAAAGAAGATAATTTACTTGTCAACTTATATCCGTTCGTGGTGTGAGAGTGGGAATATTGGGGAATGTGCCTCACAGATTCAAGCTCCACAGGGACGCTTTGTTGGGCAGCTGGCTGCTGTCTAGGGCTGTGGGAGTAAAAGGGCTATGCATCTCTGGTCATCTAGCAGTCTAGCCATGGTTTGCTCGCAAAGCAGTGGCAGAGTACCCAGAAAGAGAGCAGATGTGTGCCAGGATACTTGAGGCCCACACTCGAGACAGTCACATGATTACTGTTGCCTTTTTCTATTGGCCAAAACAAGTCACAGGCCAACCCATATTTAGGAGTGGGGAAATAGATTCTACTTTTGGATGATGGAATTGTGCAGTTGGTTGCAAAGGGTCTTCATAAGAAGAGGGGTGAGGAATTGTGATCATTTTTTTCAGTCTTTCATGACCACTAAACAATATATTTTTTCTTTAACATAGAGTCTGTATTATTCTCTAAGAAATGCCCATTTTTATAAATTAATAGCATTTATTCAGTGTTATTTAATGGGAATACCTCAGTGTTGGGCATCAGGGTATCTAGGGTCCAGTTATGACTTTTCCACTTGACCAAGTATATTGATTTCTTTTTACTGCTGTAATACATTACTACAAATTTAGTGGCTCAAGGCAACATTACTCTATTCTCTTATAGTTCTGGAGGTCAGAAGTCCTAAATTAGTTTTACTGGCTAAAATCAAAGTGTCAGTAGGCCTATGTTTCTTTTGGACACTCTAGGAGAAAATCCACTTTCTTGCTTTTCCCAGTTTGAGAGGCCACCTACATTCCTTAGCTCATGGCTCCTTCCTTCATGTTCTAAACTAGCAGAATAATGTTTTCTCTCTTCTCTGACCTCTGCTTATGTTCTTCCAACTTTTCACTCTGGCTATCCCCTTCCTGGCTTCTTCCTATCACCCTATGATTACATTGGGTACTTTTAGATAATCCAGGATAATTTCTCCATCTCAAAATCCTTAACTTAATCCCTTCTGCGAGTTCCTTTTTACCAAGTAAGGTGTAACATATTCACAAGTTCCAGATATTAGGACTTGGACATTGTTGAGGGGTCTTAATTCAACCTATTGTACCAGAGTTCAGCAAACTATGGCCTGCAGGTGAGATCTGGCCTGCTATCTGTTTGTGGAAATAAAGCTTTATTAGAAAACAGCAATATTCATTCTTTATGTATTGCCTAAGACTGCTTTCATACTACTAGAGAGGCAGAGATCACATGGCCCACAAAGCCTAAAATATTTTACTATCTGTTTCTTTATACATAAAGATTGCTGACCCTGTAACCAGATTCACTGTCACCTTGGGCAAGTCACTTATTTCCACCAAGCATCATAAAATCATAGCTTCTTAGACTTGGAAAGAATCTTAAAGTAATTTTGGCTAAACTCTGCCCTATACATTTCTCTGCATAAATCACCTTTTCAGACTAACTGGTCACTCAGCTTCTGCTCAAAAACATGGAACTGAAAGTTCCTCTTTGTCTCATGAAGCAACTCATGTTTGTTTCAGACAACTCTAATTCTGAGAAACATAATTTCATCCCTGTAACTTTTTTTTTGCCTAGTCTTATTTATGCCTTCTGGGGCCACAGAGAATAAGTGTAATCTCTCTTCTACCTGAAAACACTAAGAATTTGAATCTCTTATCATACCTCCAAGTTATTATGCTCCTATAATGCGGAGGTTAAGGAAAGTGACACTAGAGTTTCTTCTAGATGTCAACATATATGATATTATTAATGTAGTGAATGTTCTGAGGTTTTATTTCTTTACAATATTTGTTTTGGTGACTGATATGTGAGACAATCTCTGCTCTCTGCGATTAGGTAGAATGTCAACAAAGGGGAAAGGGGTAGGGGTCTCAGATGTAGAACCCTGCTAAGCAAGCTCTTCTCTAAATGACAGGAATGCCACCTCCTTGGACTCAGATGTCATTGTTGCCTGGATGCAAAAGAGTCATTGCCCAGGTTTAGTCATGATGAGTCCCTTTATCTGTGCCTGGGAAGGCTTCACCAGAGAGGGTAGA
This sequence comes from Lynx rufus, assembly GCF_022079265.1. NCBI lineage: Eukaryota > Metazoa > Chordata > Mammalia > Carnivora > Felidae > Lynx > Lynx rufus. Next base: position 9,937,298 of record NW_025814829.1, read on the forward strand.
CTGGCTACTGTTAACTCCTCCCTTCTAGATGAGACAATACTATTCTCACTTCCTCTCCAATAAGCCATGTGAGTCTGGTTTTCAGTTCACACAAGAAGCATCTCCGAGCCCCCCACCCCTCTCCTGTAACTCTGATTCCAGTTCCAAAAGAATCCAATGCTATTAGTAGGCTGTGACAAAAACAAACAAACAAAACTAAGAACCTCAGCGAGCCACAGTTTCGCTGCAAAGAGGAAATATAATCTTAACGAGCGGAAAACCAACCTCCTCTAGAGGGCACTCTAGTACTCACGGGATCCTGAACCAGAGGACTGAATGGAGAACTCTGCTGGCCTTAAGGTGTCAAAGCTTAGGCCAGTCTTTTATTTATTTATTTATTTATTTATTTATTTATTTATTTATTTATTTTTTAAATTTTATTTTTAATTTTTTAAAATTCACATCCAAATTAGTTAGCATATAGTGAAACAATGATTTCAGGAGTAGATTCCTTAATGCCCCTTACCCATTTAGCCCATCCCCCCTCCCACAACCCCTCCAGCAACCCTCAGTTCTCCATATTTATGAGTCTCTTATGTTTCGTACCCCTCCCTGTTTTTATATTATTTTTGTTTCCCTTCCCTTACGTTCATCTGTTTTGTCTCTTAAAGTCCTCATAGGAGTGAAGTCGTATGATTTTTGTCTTAGTCAGTCAAAGCTTAGGCCAATCTTGAAGAAAGCATTCCCTTCCTTGGGGGAGAAGTTAGCTGGGGGGACAGCTAAGCTGATCAAAAAGGCCTCGAAAGAGCTAAATTGTTCTTAGAGCTACGTGTCACATTTGATTTATCTGTGGTGTCCTATTCCGAGTCTAAAGCTTTCCTAGTGCTTTTTTCATTCATTTATTCAACAATATTTATTTATTGAACCTTTACTGTGTGCAAGTCTTTGTGCTAGGGACTGATGGAAACTTTGGCCAATTTCTCCACATTAAAGTCTCCTTAACATTTCTTTCTGTTTTATTCATTAATGATCATTAACAACCCTTGCCTACAATCCCTCAGCAATTTGAGGTTTCTTCTTCATCCATTCTTTGTGTCAAATGGTGTTCCCATCACACCTGTCAGCAAATTAGAAAACTGGAAGTAACTCTGTGCCCTTCTTTGCTTCTCTTTTCAATGTGTCTGCCTCATCCTCCTGATTTTAGTTACTCAACATTTCTTAAATCTCTCTCTCTCTCTCCTTTCCGTTGCTCCTTACCACTGTCACTGTTGCACCTTTTCTGGCAATATCTTGCCTCTGCTTAGCTTTCTCAGTTAGTTTTGTCTGTTACCCCTCCCATTCTGAATTTTATCCCCAAATTTTGAATTGCTTATAACCGCATACCCTCTCCTGATGTTTCCCTTTTCTCTCTCTTTTGTCCCTCTCTGTCTTTCCTGGCAAATTCCTATTCAACTTTTAATATTCAGCTCAAACATCTCTTCCAAGATTCCTTCTTTTTTTCTTTTTTGAAGTTTATTTACTCTGAGAGAGAGAGAGAGAGCATGAGCAGGAGAGGGGCAGAGAGAGAGGGAGAGAGATAGAGAATCCCAAGCATGCTCTGCACCACCAGCGTGAAGCCTAATGTGGAACTTGAACCCACAAATTGCGAGACCATGACCTGAACTGAAACCAAGAGTCAGATGCTTAAATGACTAAGCCACCCAAGCTCCCCCAAGATGCCTTCTTAATATTCCTTTCTCTGTCCCTTTCCCTCCTGCCAGACTAACTAGTTTTGTCCTTTTCTGTGCCCACAGAGTCTGCATATATCTTTATTAAGGCTGTATTTTATCTTTCTTGCTAGACTGTGAGCTCTTTGAAGACAGGGACAACTCTATCTTTTTCCTCTTTATGTCCTCAGTGTCTCTTCCAGTCATAGAACATAATTGGACCTCAATGAATACTTTATGTCAATCAATATGTATAAAAACATTTGATGGTACCCATGAGTTGAATCCCCCGATAGAACAGACGTGTTCAAAGAGAAATGTCAGTAAAGTGATCTATATCCTGGAATACATCCTTGGACCTCCTAGTATAGTTCTCTCTTAGATGATGAAGCTTCTGACAATGAAATGCGTCATTGAAATACACTCCTTTATTTTTTTTTTTTATAAATATGTGAGATTTTTTTTTTAATTTTTTTTTTCAACGTTTATTTATTTTTGGGACAGAGAGAGACAGAGCATGAACGGGGGAGGCGCAGAGAGAGAGGGAGACACAGAATCGGAAGCAGGCTCCAGGCTCTGAGCTATCAGCCCAGAGCCCGACGCGGGGCTCTAACTCACGGACCGCGAGATCGTGACCTGGCTGAAGTCGGACGCTTAACCGACTGCGCCACCCAGGCGCCCCTACACTCCTTTATTAATAGTGATGTTTTGAAATAATAATAAGTAGGATAGCTCTTCCTCTTACTATTTGCACAACTGGACTAAGTTCTGTAGAAAGGAAAATATATGAGGTTTGTGATTTAAGGAACAGAGGCCAATTAAGTTATTTCCCATTGTATTCAGTAAACACTGAGTTACATAAAGGCCCAAACAGAACTGTAATAGCAGAGTGCTGGCAGAGATTAGCGATGCTTTACTCCTGTTTTGTTTACCATAATGAACTGGTCAATAAACATCACAAATTGTTTATCTATATAAATCTTGACAGATTACTCTTTATGAAATCCATTTAGCAAGTGAGGTTTTCCCATAAGGATGAAAAATGAAGATTTTAAACAGATTGCGGGAGAAGCTCTGCCTGTACCAGGAGAGTCGGTGTAATGAAGGTTTCTTTATATTAATATTACAAAAACCATTTATCCTGACAAAATCAATATCACAATTCATCTTAGTTTGGTGTTTCTCTTTCTAAGCTTAAAATGTCTTATCCTTTATTATGTATAATTTTGTTTTAATAAATGTGAAATATATTTCATGTAGGAGGTGCTCTTGAGAAGGGGTAACTTATCAAATGACATCAGACTTGTAGCTGATTTGCTAAAAAGAGTCTTGGAAATGTTTAAAATTATATTTGAGTGGCTGAGAAATTTATAGGAATCATTTTACTTAAACCTCAATTACAAAATCACCCCCAGTGCCCTTTGGGTTAGAAACAAACTATAATATTCAGGGAAGTCTCCTATGAACTTCATTCAGGTAAAATTCTCTTACTGAAGTCAAGCAATTATAACAAGTCAGATAAGTTAGATATAACACCAGCTGGGATAAGAGAATATAAAATCAGGAATAGTCACATTTAATTACTCAAAACATTGCATGCTTTCCTAAGAAGGGATTTATTTATTCCATTTGGATTCAGAACTTAATATCCCATGGATATTGACAGAGCTAACTTGGAGTTAAGCGTGTAGCAGCTAGCTGGAAGAAAATAGAACTACATCAAGGAAAGGAATTGCGTTATACACTGGAAACTATTACTCTAAATGTACTGTATGTAAAGTAAGTGTGATTGTCTCATGAGTGAATGGTAATAAAAACTGAATACTCAAGAGACTTATTCATGACTGGTGTGGTGATATATATATATGCATTGGGAGAAGCTTGCCTCTTATTGTTTATGCTTTACCAATGTTACATTAAAAGCCTACAAACAGTATGCTCTAAGTAATAGCATATAATGAAATTAAGAGCAACTCAAATATTTTGTTGCTTCTATAATTCCACTTTAATTTCCATGCATAATTTTCTTCAGCTCTGATACTTAAGGAGCCTAAATAAAACATCTATTTGAAATAGAGTTTTGATGCAATGTCTGTATACATAAAGGACTTAATATAGTTGTTGGTAGGGGGGGAATGTCCTTTTATCATGACATAAAAAGGGCAAACTACAGTGTAGGGGTTTTCAAGAGAAACTGTACTTTATTTATTCCCAAGGTGATATTAGTCCATAAAACAAATTTGCAGCTTATTTAGCAGTCTTTAGTTTTTATCGGCCTTTTTAAGGGTGTTGAATGATTACCCGAGAGATCACACTGTAGAAGTTGCAGGGGGGATAAAGAAACTATGCCTCCAGCATCTTTATTAGAAAATAGAGGTGAATGCATTTAATGTTATTTTAAATGCACCACATGGAAAGTTCCCGTTTACAAGTGAGTTGTCTTTTTTTTTTTTTAATTTTTTTTTTCAACGTTTATTTTATTTTTGGGACAGAGAGAGACAGAGCATGAACGGGGGAGGGGCAGAGAGAGAGGGAGACACAGAATCGGAAACAGGCTCCAGGCTCTGAGCCATCAGCCCAGAGCCTGACGCGGGGCTCGAACTCCCGGACCGCGAGATCGTGACCTGGCTGAAGTCAGACGCTTAACCGACTGCGCCACCCAGGCGCCCCATGAGTTGTCTTTTTTACATGTGCTGTTTTTGCTTCTCCAACACTTCCTGGTGCCAAAATTGCTTACCCTAATCAATGACATTGGCATTGGCCATGAATTTGAATAATTTACTCAGAGGAAACAGGTTTTGGTTTCTATCGTGGCAAAATGCCAGGATAGTGATTTCTACAAGCAACTTTAGGTCCAAGAAATTGAAGTTGGAACGAAGTCATCTCATGATATTTATATCATTAACATCTTTTCATAGATCAGAAGAATGCTCTATTCACCAACCATTCTGGATAAATGAGTTTAGTGCATAAAATGGAAAATGAAATATAACCTATATTAAGGCATCGGCAGTATTGGAACATGTCTTCCTCAAACTCTTAGTGAAATTTATTCTTTGTAAGACTAAATATAGAATTTCAAGATTTTTAGGGTGATCACTGGTTATCATACCAGTGTTATATTTTATAACTTGGTAGATACTTGGAAAGATGATTTATGGGTACCTAATCTAAATTTTTAGCTTTCAGAGGAGCTACTTTTGTGAGAAAGCAAAATTTACAGTATTCTTAATTGAGCAACTGGCATTCAAAAGAATCCATAAGATGTATTGTAGCATGAAAAAAGCAATGTAACATTTTTTTTTGCCATTAATTAGTTTACAAAGAGGAGGCTTCATAGAGATTTTATTGTGAGCAACATTTTGTTAAATATTCTTTTTCTGTCTTGTTTGATTTTGTATTTGTTTGTTTAGCTCAAGCATTCTTTTCAATAGATTGGCTAAAACAGACCATCTTATTTCACAATGCTATTGATAGATGTAACTTATACTATGAATTATTAATCAAAACATTATTCTCTTTGATGGTTTATTTGTCTTGTTTTCAGATGTCAGCCTTGCAATTGTCATCTCTCAGGAGCCTTGAATGAAACCTGTCACTTGGTCACGGGCCAGTGTTTCTGTAAACGATTTGTCACTGGCTCCAAGTGTGATACTTGTGTTCCCAGGGCAAGCCATTTGGATGTGAACAATCCACTGGGTTGCAGCAAAAGTAAGTGAACTCTGGCCCTGTGCTGGTGGGTGGAAGATCATGCAGGGAAGAGTGTCTCGTTATTTTCCTTCTCCACTGAGAACCCATCAGAAAGGCTTAGGCAAAATGTGGAGGATTTCGGTGAGAAATGAAAAAAAAAAAAAACCCAAAAAACTACTACATGAAATGAAACTTGTGTTCTTTTCCCTTGATGAGATTATTGAAAATGGTTATTATGTAAGTAGCGGGAAATTTACAATATTTTGTTAGAATGGAATCACTCTAGGGGCGCCTGGGTGGCTCAGTCGGTTGAGCGTCCGACTTCGGCTCAGGTCATGATCTCGCCTCTGTGTGTTCGAGCCCTACATCGGCTCTGTGCTGACAGCTCAGAGCCTGGAGCCTGCTTCCGATTCTGTCTCCCTTTCTCTCTGCCCTTCCCCCGCTCATGTTCTGTCTCTCTCTCTGTCTCTCTCTCTCTCTCTGTCAAAAATAAATTAACATTAAAAACAAAATTAAAAAAAAAAGAATGGAATCACTCTAGTGGTGACAAGAGTCCCGCTTTTCCCCAGATGTTGGACTTTCCAGTGATAGGACTTTCAGTGCAAAAAATCAACACTACTAGTTAAAACAAAATGATTGGTGACCCCACCAAAGAAGGATATTTGCAGCCAATTTTCTATACCAAATGGAAGATTTATTCTTATTTATGATGAGTCATGTTTTTCTATCCCCCAAATTTTATGGGTATGTGCTATTATTAGTTGTTTAGACCCTCACTTATAATCTGCTTCCTTATTTCATGATTCACTTCTTTCCTATCAACATTTGTTTATTGTAGCAATTATTATTATCACAGCACATTACTACTATATTTCATATTTATTCTACAGTAAGTTGTATTAGTTGTTTAAACATCTCTCACATTTCTATTTTTAACTACTGGAAGTTAAAGATTACACCTTAGTATCTTCAGACTTTTAAATACCATTCTCCAGTGCCTTGACTTGACTTCTCAAGTAACCTGCAAGCCTAAGTTTCATAGCATATTGATGATTTATTTATATTTACTTCAAGATCATATATCCTTACATTTTCCAGAATTCCTAAGAAATGCCTGCTGAGAACATGTGGTAAGGAACCCTCTAACCCTCTATAACATATTGTACGATGCGTGTTCTCCTTGGGGTGTCCTGGGACTATCATGAGTCACAATGCTAGGAAATGCCATAAGTCAGGACAAATCATCATAAACAAACATGCTAGGAACTGTGTTATCTACATTTAAGAGACAGAGAATTACCTAATATAATATTGGGCTCCACAGCAGCTATACTAGATTTTGAGATAGTGGAAGACAGGGTGTGGCTAATGGTTAGCAAGACATATTCAGATTTTGTACCTATGTACTTTGTCTTCAGTATCCCGTGTTTCATTTGGTTTCTCTGGATGTTAGTATAAATAACATTATAGGTATTTATGCTTCTTTTGGGAAAGGACTGTCATGATTGCCTTTGTGTAAATACAGTCTAAACAAATCTGGATTTCACTGAGAATATTTATTCATTGATTAGTTATAGAGTTGATTGGTTTGTGTGCAACACGAATTCCAGCATATTGCTTTGGATGTCAGTTGTAGGTCAGCATTTTGTGACAAACTTATGATGCAACATACTGAATCTTAGCAGTTTTTGATTGGTTCTGCCTCTAATTTTGTGTGAAAATATTGGCATCTGCTCCACTTTTTTATACTTATTCTTACACCTAAGACACAGTCTAGGAACTATACCTTAGGTAGAACTGGGCAGTTTGGTTCACTGAACACCTGGCCTACATTTCTTAGCAGTGGTAGACATTTACTTTTATGTTATATCTTTCCTTCTCTGGGCTAAGCCTTCGTATCTTTCCAAATGCTTCCAATTTTAATAGTTAAAAAACTTTTCTATTCCTAATTATTTTTCTATATATGTGTGTGTGTGTATAGAAGAATATATATATATATACACACACACACACACATATATAGAAAAATAATTAGGAATAGAAAAGTTTTTATACAGAAAGAATATAGAAGAATATAGAAGAATATATATATACATATATATATATACACACACACAATATGTGTATATATATATATGTGTATATACACACATATATATATATATATATATATATATATATATATACCTACTAAATTTTCTCTCTAAACTTGTGATCCTTGGTGATGAATACATTCCTTCAACTACTTATGGTAGTTGTTGCTGCTGCTGTTTTAGGTTTGTGTTTCACAAAATTTACCCAACACTGTGCAAAGTTAGAAGCCCAGTATCAACACAAGTCATTCATTTTAGAAAAAAAAAATAGACAGGATTCCTGCCTTTAAAAAAGCTCGAAACATAGCAGAAATGATGGACATACTGGCAATACAAGGGAGTGAGCACAGGGCACGGGAAATACTGGTTGTGGCATGGGTAGGAAGGGAGCCTGCTTTCCTTCCTGTTCCACCTCGATTTTTACATGGTACTTGCTTGTTATCCTAGCAACAGCCGGAACAAGCAGCTTCGCAAAGATAGGATGCTATTGGAAGGAATGTAGTGCTATCTATTGTTGAAACTGTGAACTACCTCGGGCTGGTATTTTGCTCTGTGTCCAACAGATGTCAAGCATGTGTTTTTCAGGAACATTAGTATGTTTCATGGTGTCCTTCTACACAGTTTGGGAACCATGGGATTATGACTATTATCTTTTCCCCTTCCTTAGAGGCCACTGGCAATAGTTTAGCAGTATCATCTGTTATTTTTTCCTTCTTTTTTTTTTTTTGACAGAAAGTTGAATTGGGAATCTGAGCATATAATTTCCAGAATGCAGGAGAATTGAATTCAGAGAAGATAGTTAGTTAGAACCTCTTTAAAATCTGCTTCCTTATTTTATGATTCATTTCTTTCCTATCAATATTTGTTTCATGCTTTAGGAATTGTAGCCATTCTCCTTAATAGGAGAGACACTAGCAAAACAGGTATTAAATGGTTCTTGCTTTTCTGAGCTTTACTAGTGGATGAAATTTCAATTTCCCTAAACTTCTTACTATGAACTTAACGAAATATATATATATATATAAATTTATATATTATATATTAAATATATATAAAATATGTAAATATACATAAAATATATTATATATTAATATATATTATATGTATTATATAATTATATAACATAATTATATAATATATATTTATATTTATTTATAAACTGTCCATAGCTCATTTGTGTTTAAGTCTTCTTGACACTGTTCACTGCTATGTTTATCCTTGGTTATTTATCCATCTTTTTATCACTCATAGCTTTTTCTTTATCCTTACTTATCATAGAAGCTTTTGTAACTAACACTTTAAAAATATTTTTGTTGTCAAATATATACAAGATAAAACTGACCGTATTAGCCATTTTTAAATGCACAGTTAATTTATATTAAATACAATCATAATGTTGTGCAACCATCACTGCCGTGCATCTCCATAACTCTTTACAACTTGTAAAATGGAAACTGTGTACCAATTAAACAATAATATCTCCCATTTGACCCCAGCCCCTGGCAACCACAATTTTATTTTCTCTATAATTGTGAATAATCTAAGAACCTCATGTAAGTAAAATCACAAAATATTTGCCTTTTTGTGAGTGGCTTATTTCAGTTAGCATATGTCCTCCAGGGTCATCCATTTTGTAGCTTATCTTATAATTCCCTTGCTTTTAATTCTGAAGAATATTCCATCATATGCATGTACCATATTTTGCTTATTCATTCATCTGTCGGTGGGCCTGTGGGTTGCTTCCATGTTTTGGCTTCTGTGAGTAATGCTGCTATGGGTATGGGTATATAGCCATTTCTTCAAGACTGCTTTCAGTTCTGTTGGGTATATAACAGAAGAGGGATTCTAGATCATATGGTAAGTCTACTTTTAATTTTTTTGAGGAACTGCCATTCTATTTCCCACACCAGCTTTACTATTTTAAATTCCCACCAACAGTACACAATGGCTCAGATTCTCTATATCTTTGCCAACATTGTTATTTTGTATTTATCACAGCCATCTAATATATATGAGATGCTATTTCATTGTAGTTTTGATATGCATTTCTCTAATGATTAGTAATACTGGGCATCTTTTCATAGTTATTGGCCATCTGTATATCTTTTCTGGAGAAAGTCTTTTCAAGTTATTTGCCTAGTTTTTCATTGGGTTATTTGTCTTTATTACTGAGCTGTAACTGTTCTTTATGTATTCTAGGTGCATGTCCTTTATTAGATATATGATTTACAAATGTCTTTCCCAACTGGGTTTACTTTTCACTTTCCTGATAGTGTCATTTGAAGCATGGATGTTTCAAAATCTGATACAGTTCAACGTATCCATTTTGTATTATTATTTATGCATTTAGTGTAATATCTAGGAAACCGTTACCAAATCCAAGGTTAGGAAGATTTACCCCCATGTTTTCTTGTAAGAGTCTTATAGTCTTTTTGCTTTTATATTTAAATCTTTGATCCATTTTGAATTGATTTTTAGATATGTTGTGAGTTAAGTCTCCAGTTTCATTCATTTCGAATGTGGCTTTCCAGTTGTTCCTGCACTATTTATGGAAAACACTATTTTTCCCTTGGTTCTCATTAGTCTTGTTGAAAATCAGTTTATTATGTTCTGTTGACTTTTTAATCTATATTTTGTGTTATTTTATTACTAGTTGCCCTACAAGTTAGAGTATGCATACTCATTTGCCACAATCTACTTTAGGCTGTACTGATATAATGCTGGTAATATATAACAGATACGCTTTTGGTACGGCTTCTTTTCCTTCCCTATCTTTGAGTTGTCATACCATGTAAATGTGTGTATGTGTTGCATATATATATATATATATATATATATATATACACATATATTTACATATATATAGTATATATAATAAACCCAACATTGCACTAATATAATTATTATTTTCTTTTAACAGTAATATGTTTTTAAAAGTGATTTGAGAAGAGAAAACAGAATATGAATATATATACACACACACAGATATACACCTAGTCTTTGATATTTACTCCATATTTATCCTTTCTGGTGTTCTTCCTACCTCTATGTGATTCAATTTATTTACTCTCTGTGTCATTTCCTTTTAGCCTGATTGATTTCCTTAGTATTTTTTGTAGGACTAGTCTACAAGAATTCTCCCACTGTTTTTTTCAAATTATTTGGGAATACCTATTCCTTCCTTCCTTCCTTCCTTCCTTCCTTCCTTCCTTCCTTCCTTCCTTCCTTCAAATGGGTAGATTTTCTGGATAGAATTCTTGGTAACAAGTATTCCTTTTTCTTTTAGGACTAACTTTGAATTCATTCTACTACTTTATGGCCTCCATTGTTTTTGTCAGCCTTTAACTGTATTTTTCTTCAACTGTAAATGAAATTTCTCTTACTCTTTTAAAAGTGGTTTTTTTTTTGCTTTGTTTTTTGTTTTTTTGTTTTTTTTTTTTTTTTTTTTGGTCTTTCAGCAGTTTGACTGTGATATGTTTAGTGTGAATCTCTTTGTATCCTACTTGGAGACATTGTACTTTTTGGAAATGGAAATGTAGATAAATGTTTTCCACCAAATTTGGGGAGTTTGAGCCAATATTTCTTCAGATATTTTCTGCCACTTTCTCGGTCTCTCATTTTGGGGATCCCATGACACATATTTTGGTGCATGGTACACCTGACATTTTCTTATAGGTCTCTGTGGATCTGTTCATGTTTGGTCTATTTTTTTCACTTTCTTTCTGTGGATTGGCTAAATCATATTGCTATATCTTTACATTTTACCTATTGCTTTATCTTCAAGTTCACTGATTCTTTCTCCTTTCCTTTCAAATCTGCCATTGAGTCCTTTTCAGGAAAGTTTCAAGTTTAGTTATTGTATTGTTCAACTCTGGAATTTAGTGTTTTTATACATTCTGTTTCTCTATTAAAGTTTTCTTTTTACTGAATCATCATCATCATATTTTTCTTTAACTCTTAGGACATATTTACAATAGCTGCTATGAAGTATTTTTTGCTACACTTAATATTAGAGATCATTCAGAATCTGTTTCTCTCCACTGCCAATTTTATGAGTATAGTTCACAGTTTCTTTAAGTGTGTTGTAATTGTATGTTGAAAACACTTAAGTTGTTTAGGTTTTTTTGATAGTTTGCATAGACTTAAATGGTGGGAAAATTTCTCCACTGCAGTGTACAGCTGCTGATGTCTCTACCAGCTTTTTTGTTTTTTAATTTAATTTTTACTCACAGCCTGGCTTCCTAGGAGTCACTGCTGTGTCTGAAGCAGCCAAATATTTGGGCAATGTTTGTGCTCAAATACTTCTAGATCATATAGCTTCTGCCATTCAATGTGTGTCTGGTTTGGGGGATGTTTTCAGAGTTATGGTGAGTTCTCCGTTCTTTGGCCTCCACTTTTCACTGGCTCTCATGGTTTTCCCCATAGCTTCATAGTTTTCCAGCCTGCTACAGATCTGTGGAGAACCTCTCTCAGGTCTTCCATGGCTGTCTCCTGCCTGGGGTCTCCTGCTTGATTATCTGGTAAATTCCCCACTTAACCTAGCTGGGAGCACATGCACAGGCTAGCAAACCTGTGAGTTTTCCCTCTTGTTCCCAATCAGCTGAGCCATTTTTAGATGGCAAAGCTATGAATTCCTGCTGCCAACCCCATATCGAGTCAGTGCCCTGTGGTACCAAAGCTACTGTTTATAGTCAGCCCTGCTGGTACAACTAACACACCTAATTGTGGAACTGGTACTATGGGAACAGCCCCTCACAAAAGGGCCACAGACTCCTACTGTTACGACTCAAAGCTCTCCAAGTTCTTCAAGAGTAGGTATATGTTCTTAACTTTTTGTTTGCTTGTTGTTGATTTAGAGCTCCCAGAAATGGTTATTTTGGAGATTTCACTGAGTTTTAACTCTTTGAGTCTAAACTCTTTTTGTTGCCATAATCAGAAGCACTCCTATCTCTTTTTACTTTTTAAATATTTCTTATAATTTTCTAGGTATTGTTTTATTTTTTAATTTCATCTATAGAATCCATTTTAAAATGTTTCTTAATAACTATCTTCTACTTGTTTTTCATTAATGGCGCTAAGTGCTGGCTTCATAGCCGCATCTTCCTTTGTGATTAGGTATGGCCATGTCACGAACTTCTGCCTGAAATGATCTGGGCAGAAGTGACGTGTGGGAGTCCTGGGTTGTGCTTTCATAACCACAGGACATGCCCGCCATCTCTCCTTTTCCTGTAGATTTGGATGTGGACTTGGTGGCCATCCAGCTGGAATCACATACATAGGGATAACCCCTAAAGGATGGCAAGGCAAAGGACACAGGGAATCCAGACACCTGTTCTCATAGCCACAGTGTTTCCAGCCTTTCATGGAAGAGGGACATACACATATTCATTTTATATGCAAAATAATCCTGAACAGTAGATAATCCTCCCTTTACTATAGATGAGGGAGGATTCAGAGAGTCTAGTCAAAATTTGACTACAGTTACACAATTACCCAAGTGCCTAAGCCAAGATTAAAACTCATGGCTCCCAAAAAAATGGATATAGTCACAACATTATACTATCCTTCATTAAAAGAAAGTCTGGCTTATGCAAAGGTCATGCTTGGCAATTTTGATAAATGAGTATGTGACCATTTTCTCAGAATTCCCTTTCAGCACACAGAAGGTGAGTTCAGGTTATCTCAGGGCCGGGATTTCATAATATTATTTCTCAAAGTGGTACTGAACCATCAAAGCCTTCAGATCTATGAACATTCTCATTTCGATGTCAAATAGGCTACATCTATACTGTGAAGTTGGACAAGACCGTGGTTAGAGATAGTGATAACAAGTAATCAACTTTAAGTGTTTGAAAGAGCCTATTTGTGTATTTGTGTACGTGAATGTTTGTTGCTAAGGAAATTTTCAAGTAATGCAAATCATTTCCCATACCCTTTGACATGGGATGAAAACATATTTTTCTTCCAGTCATCCAAAAAGTATTTCACTGTCTTAGAAAATAGTCTGAAGGTCAGTTTTGATTGCTTTAACTCTGAAATCTGTTGTGTTCCTGATATCATGCAGAGTTTTAGATATAGTTAGTAATATCCACTAAAAATATTCAATTGCCATAGATTACAAGGCTCTTTGAGAATGCTATAAATGAGACAGTTTATGAGTCTTTGTGGTTCCACCAAGAAAAACAGGATGTAGAGCCCTAAATTAAAAATCCCTGACAGATCAAATGCCTGTCAGTCAGTGTTCAACCAATGCAAATGACCATATCATATATAGCAAATTCCAGAATTCAAAAATATAAGGTCCTCTTTGGAAATGGTTCTCTTTTCCTGGTGTCACTATGGACATGGACTAATGGTTTCCTGTGTCACTATGTCATTTTGAGATTGGTACTACTCTCGTCTTGTATCTAACTAGGCATATGGGCAGTTAGATATTTAATATGACAATGCAAATTCCCAAGGAGGAAAAACAAGATAAAAGGGAAGAGTGAGAGTGTATCTAGTTCGAATATTTTTTTTCTTTAAGAATATAACATCAATAGTATCTCCCTTAGGATTAGAGACATTGTCTTTAGGAAGCCTATGCATCATATATGGAATTTTGTATATTTCAAATTCAGTGCTCTTGAAATACTTTCTTAAAATGTTATTATTGGATTATACCATGTCTTTAAAGTGGAGTGTATCCCTCATGAATACTGATGAATTAGTAATAGCTCTTAGTTGAAAGTCTTTGCCTGGTGTGCAGGATGACTTCACTATCCTACTCCATACTTCCCCACCCTACTCTATTCCATCAAGATTCTGGATGGTCTGCATCAGCAGGCTCCCTTACCCTCTGACTTCCTGTTGGCTTTGGCTACTCGCAGGAGCCTACCAGTCAGCTGAAAGGCTGGCAGGAAGAGAAGTTGGAATATTTAACCCTCAGCTTCTTGTCTCAGTGCAGAAGCAGTTTTGAGCTAGTCTTAAGCTGATTGTATCCTGCCATGAGTAGCCACAGCACCTGTCAAGTGATGCTATTCTTATAGCTCTTTCTATCCCTGAGTACTATGCCCTTTTGGGCTAGGGATTGTGTGGGCACCTGGCTGGCTCAGTTGGTTAAGCGTCCTACTTCGGCTCAGGTCATGATCTCGTGGTTCGTGGGTATGAGCCCTGCGTCAGACTGTGTGCTGACAGCTCAGAGCCTGAAGCCTGCTTTGGATTCTGTGTCTCCCTCTCTTTCTGCCCTGCCCCCACTTGCATTCTCTCTCTCTCTCTCTCTCTCTCTCAAAAAAAAAAAAATAAACATTAACAAAAATTAAAAAGCTAGGGATTGTGTGTTAGAAAAAAAGGTAACATAGTGGGTCTGACTGCTTATCTGTAGAAAAACCTGATTACAAAGTTAGCCTTTGGCTGGCATCTGGGAACTTGGGCTTTGTGAGGGTTCTTGCCATCCCCAAAACAGGTCAGAGTGGCTCACTGTCTCTTAAATTTTGTCTGACCAAATGGTTTATGCTTAACCCTGATGTCCTTCTGGAAATCTAGAATTTGGGGGTTATTCATGTTGACAAAGGCTGTCTACATAAACAGCCCTTGGTACAAACCCTAGGCATTGAGTTTCTAATGAGCTTTCCTGTTTGGCAACGTTTCACATGTTTTCACAAAACATTAACATTGCTGGGCGGGGAGGGGGAGGGATTAGTCATATCCCGTGTGACTAGAACCTTGTGGTTGGTTTCCCTTGGACTTACCCATGTACCTTTCCCTTTGTTGATTACATTCTATCCTTTAGTTATAATAAATCATAGCCACAAGTAGGACTTTATGGTAAGTCTGGCAAGTCCTGCTAGTAAATCATTGAAACTGGGGGTGGTCTTGAGGACCCCTAACATGAATAGTAATAGAGCTCTACTGTTATCACATGATTTTTTGAAATATCTTAACAAAAATACTAATGGTTTTTGAAGTCAGGTAACACAGCAATCTGTACCTTTGATATCCTATTTAACGAAAGAGTCTGATTGGATGTCCTTCTCTAAATGGATGGAGGATGATGCATCTTGTTAAACCAGAAGGGGATAAATAAGCTGGTGGTTGATTGTCCTTAAAAAAATAGTTAGATATTGTCTTTTGCTTTTACCTTTATCTATTCTGGGAGTGGGGAGAAAATGAAGGAAAATAGGACGACTAAGGAAAATATACAGTAATAGGAGACAATGTTTTCATGGTGTATACTTACATTATATAGAATATCACTAAAACAGTGAGATGAATGCTCTTATGTGCCTGATGGAAGCAATTATATCACCCCTAACAACCACTGCACCCTACCAGGTGTGGGTATATTCACACAATACGTTCAAATTGTTTCTTGCAAATATTTAGACTGTTTAACATCCATGACATCCATAGGTATTTATATTACCAGCTATTACTCTTTCTTGTAAATTGCGCTCCGTGAGTCAGGATGAGGCATATGTGTTTAGTGGAGTGGAAAACTTCCTTTGAAAAATCCAAAAATTATGCTCCTTAAATTCCAAGTTTCAACGTAACTTATTTATGTCAACTTTTAAATTAAGTGGAAAATAAATGTTATGCATCCTTGGATAGTTTCTCAAAAGAAAAGAAAAAAAGAAAAAAGAAAAGAAAAGAAAGAAGGAAGGAAGGAAGGAAGGAAGGAAGGAAGGAAGGAGAAAAAGAAGTGCTTAATATAAACTTTTGTGGTTCCCCCCACCCCAACTATGTTTATGTCAGCTGTATTGACCTACAAAATTGTTTTATGCTCATAGATAAAAAGCTTTGTTTTAGAGAATTCATGATGAGTACCCTCTGTTTATTAATGTCTTGGTAAACCACATGTCTTCTTGATAAAGTAATCCTGAATCAGAAAGACCTTTTTGTTGGATATCTTACTTCAGTTTACTTGTGTGCTTATTGATTGCCATTGCTCATAAATGCTCTCTCCATTGTAATTTAGCTCCATCCCAACAACCTCCACCCAGAGGACAAGTTCAAAGTTCTTCTGCTATCAATCTCTCCTGGAGTCCACCTGATTCGCCAAATGCCCACTGGCTTACTTACAGTTTATTCAGGGATAGTTCTGAAGTCTACACAACTGAAGATCAATACCCATACAGTAAGTTTAAAGGTTTGGTGATAGAAAGATGTAATATTCTGAGAATTGATATGTTAGCTAAGATCTTTGACATTGAGGATAAATGTTGTGGTTTCCTGTGTCTAGCTGAGAATTGTTTCAAACAGAGATGGAATTACAAATCTCAGTAGCCATCTCCTGGTAATCAAAACAATGTAATAAAAATGAGATTCTTCTTATTTGATAAGCCCTTAATGCTTATCAAATTCTCAAAGATGAAAAAATAATTACCCTATCCAGCATTGATGAGGATATGGAGGAGCTAGAACTTACATAAACTGCTGGAATATCTGTGTAAGTTCATTGGTACAATTTTTCATGCAAGATGAATGGTTAAACTGTACGAAAAAACTAATATATACCATTTGCCTCAGTAAATTTACTTTAGGAAATTTATCTTAAATTAATAGTCATAAATGGATACAACGTATGTTCAAACATACACTACTTGTAAGAGCAAAATATTGGAAACATTCAGATATTCAAAAAACTTTCCATAAATTGTGATAGATGCCATAGTAGAATCCTGGTACATTGTTAAGTGAATTTTAGGATGTGATTGCCTATAAAATGATACCTTAGTTTACATGTTAATGAATGGAAAATGTCCATGACGCATTGTGTGATGTAATGAAAGATATTACAAATAATCTATTATTTATATATTTTACTTCAAAAATGTGTAGAAATACTGGAAGGCTTACAACAAACTGATCTGTAGTGTTCTCTGGGCATAATATTACAGAAAATTTATCAAGTGTTTCTATTATATGGGTTCAGCTTTTAAAATTCTCAGGTTAAAAATGGACTTTTAAAATAGTGGGATCAGAGTACTAATGTTCTTGCAGACAATGTAATTTTATGCATAGCTGCCATTTCCATAGAGATAGAAAATAACATGAACTTAAATTGAAAGAGACAGAATGGGGAGAAACCATGAAGACTATCTTTGCATCTGTAACTTTTATGAAGATTTTAAAGGTGCTATTAGAAATCAAACTATTGGGACACATTGTCTTATTAAAAATATTTACCCAAGATGTTTTATATTTTTCTTATTTCTTATTTTTATTTATTTTTTGAGAGAGATCATGAGCCGGGGAGGTCAGAGAGAGAGGGGGACAGAGGATCCAAAGTGGGCTGTGCACAGTCAGGCTGACAGCAGTGAGCCTGACGCAGGGCTTGAACCCACAAACCATGAGATCGTGATCTGAGCCGAAGTCGGACACTCAACCGAGCCACCCAGGCGCCCCTACTCAGATCTTTTAGATCCAGTTTCCCTAAAGCCGGAATGAAGAAATAGAAATTTTTACAGGCTGCTAGCTCTGTCTTCTCTGATATTTGCCTCTAGTCATGTTTAGCTATGAGCTAGTTTGAGAAACTAGTTTTAAAAAACATTGGAACAGTGATTCTAATTCAAGTTTCCATTTTGTTCTCCTTGTTTAATGTCCAATTTTCCAAATTCTAGCTTAACTTGCTTACTTAGTTAGACAAGTACATAAAGTTCTGTAGGTGCACTGAAGTTCCACAATCTTCTTCAAAATGGCTAGGAGTCGGCCTTGTTTTAACATAGTGATTGGCTCTAAAACTTCTATTTAGCGTACACTTCTGTAGGTTACATTTTGTTCCTAATTCTGCCTGACAGACACCTACATTCCTGTGTCCAGCACTTTCTATTAACTCTAAATGTTTCTCCAGTACTCCGGCTCTTCTTTGAAGTTAATGGAAACTCTGAACTTCATGATGCAGATTGCAAAGGGAAATGAACATCTGTCTACATCTGCCATGTTGGCAAAGCATCCCAAAACCTGCTACTAGAATGTTTATTTTCTTCCAAATATCAGCATGATCCAGGTGTCCTTAAACTTAAACTTTTGTGATAGGAGAAGAGAGAGTTCTAAAAATATTGAAAGTAATTTTGAAGATGACAGTACCACTGGTTGGATTGTTGCTGAAAATTGTGAATTAGGATCACCCTATTTTCCATACAGCTTAATTCAATAATAAAATTAAACTTCAATTATACCCTTCAGTCCAGTGGCATGTTTTCTATAGTAACATATTGTCATCTGTTTTACAGACCATTGCATGAGAATATAACACTCTGGCTCTTTTTCATGATTGTACTAATATAGAATCCAAATAACAGTTTCTTACATAATAAGTGTGTACTCATTCACTAATCAGACATTTATATAATCCTATTAAACAAGGTATTATTTCCTAAAACCTTAGTTTTCATTAAAAAAAATGCCACTTCTGGCATTTCTTGACAATCACTGTAATTAATGATGTGAAAATTATCTGCATGATGGCATTTGAACAGTAAGAACAATTGGTTAACGCTGTCAGAACTTTGTATCATTCTAATAATACCCTCATGTTTATTACTCTATTTCCAGTGTGTGGATAGCATGTGTAATATGAAAAGGAAACAGTACTTATATTCAGTCGGATGAACACAAATCTTTGGGTTAAATAAAGGCATTTGGAATTATAGGTGGAGAATCATTGAACTTTTCAAAGAAAATTAATAGTGTTGTCTTCCGAGAAAGTTTGATCATTTGGTTGAGACCGTTATAGAATTCCTTGTTAGAATAAAAACTTTTCTTAGCTTGCCTGATGCACTATGGGATTCTCTAGGACAGTTATTTCCAACCTAAGATCATGACACACTGATGTATTGTTATCTTTAAAGGTTGCAAAGTATTTATTATTAATAATAGCACACTAATTATTGTGGAATAATTGTAAGGTATCTGAGTTACAGACTTTCCAAAAATAAGCAAAATTTACAACTTCATAAGCTTGTACATAACCAGCTTTCAAAAATAGGAGAGAAAGATCTAGAGGTCAAGTAAGCACATTGGGAATTGTACATAATCAGCACCTAATATTATCTCCCCTGTAGTGCCAATCTGGTTTGCTTATAGGTATTTTCCATGTCATAGGTGTGAAGAGAACAGCTATCATAGGAAATAGCACTCATTTAGTAGTGTTGCAGTTTTAGGGAGTGGTCAATAAATCATATTATGTTTTCCTACTTGAATTTGGAACCTAAAGAAAACTAGACCTAGCAGTCAGTAAGGTGGAAATGAAAAATAAAAATAATCTTCATTACTGATAAAAGTCAGATTGGAGAATAGACCTTCCCTCCTTCAGGAAGACAGATTAGGAGAGAGAAAAATCAATGGGCTGATCTAAGCATGTTCTGTTTCCCCCTCTTCTCCCCAACTTCACAGTTAAATCATTACTCATTTGGGATGCCATGAGTAGAGAAATAGCCCTTATATGTTTACTCTTAAAAAAAAAATCCTTTCACAGAGAAACTAGACAAATACTTCAACACCTGACCGTTGTTTACATAGCCTAAAGACATTAACGTAGCTTAGAGTTTCAGACAACTATACATCTTAGTGAACCCTGAGATTTCATTTCTACTTTTAATATCGTTATCATTTGTTATTCCATACTACATCAAAGGATCAATGTAACAAGTGGTAAGATAGCTCAGCTACTCTGAGAGACAAACAGAGAATATAGGGAGGGGAAGAGGAAAAAAACCAGAAGAGATGATGGCAAGTAACTGTTTCTCTAAGGCTCTCAATATTCTTTCCTAGAAAAATATTTGGAAAAATCATTCCTTCATTTATTCAATGAAATTTTATTCAGTGCTAACTCCAGATCAGGAACTGTGTGAGTCACTAGAAATATAAAGATGGAAGGAATAGTTCTCATTATCGAGAGGGGAGATAAAAAGTAAAACAAAATTATAATATATTTTAAATGTTGAATTAAAGTAGACTTGGAGTATTAAGAAAGTACTGTAACCCTGACTACGGTATCAGAGGTGGATACTGAGAACCATTAAAAGTTTTGCAGTCAGGAAGTGATGTGTAAACTGGGTTAGCCAGGTACTATGGTAGAGCAAGAATGATTGTCATGGAAGAAATTATACGTGAAAAGGCATGAAGGGCAGGTGTAGGAGAAAATAAGGTACATTCAGGAAACCTGAGCCGGTCCAGGTAGCTTTCATGGGTGGTGTATTAGGACATACCTCAATCCAGAGTGGGTACCAGCTGAGATCATGAGTTCGTGCTGAAGGAAGAATTCTGAATGTTTCCCCAAATGTGCAGAAGTTTGTGGTAGGAGAACAATTTTCCCAGCTCAGAGTTAAAGATAGAGATAATTCTTCTCCTAACTGCGGAGTGCAACCTGCTTGAGATAAGTTCTTTTAACCTGAGTTATTTTATTGTTGCTATGACAGAATTAAGGGGAATTCTGTTTATACCCTTTCAACTGCTTTTATTTAGTTCATACTGTATGTTTATATAATATTTTTAACCAAATATATGTTGCCATCTCAATTCTATCATTACTCTAATTACTTACTACATAGACTGCTCTTGTAAATTTTGATCTATCGAGATTATGTCCCATTTCTCAAATGCTACAACTATTACGTACGTGCTGAACTTTTTAATTATCATCAGGTTATATGTCTTCCAACTTCCAGTTTAAGCACATGCCAGTCTCTTGGAATATTTAGCATTGATAGTTATTTTTACCTTTTAGGTTTTGGCTTTTGGCATGTTAAGTAGAATATTTTCCATCATTTTCTAGCCGTAAATGATCTTTTTTCAAAATTTTTTGAGTATTTTAAAGTCTCATGTGGAATACACATAACTTTAATTTAATAAATATTTATTGAATTTATTATTATATGCCAGAAATACATGTAATAGTAGCTACACCATGGCTATGAAAGAGAAATTTCCTTAATTGTTCAATTGTGATAACAATACTATGTTATGAGCAACAAGTATGATGTTCAGGTAATATATCGAAAACCAATGTAGTAGTCATTTGAATAGCTGATAGAATGACACTACTTAGCAACTCCTCTCAATATATCACAAGCACATTTTTCCAGTGCAGGATATCACTTTTTCTGGAGAGACATAGTAAACGTCATTCATCAAATCCTTCCAATGGAGGATATCACCTTTTCTAAAGAGGCATAGTAATTTTTTTTTAAATATGAAATTTATTGTCAAATTGGTTTCCATACAACACCCAGTGCTCATCCCAACAGGTGCCCTCCTCAGTGCCCATCACCCACCCTCCCCTCCCTCCCACCCCCCATCAACCCTCAGTTTGTTCTAGTCTCTTAAGTTTTGGCTCCCTCCCTCTCTAACCTTTTTTTTTCCCTTCCCCCCACCCCATGGTCTTCTGTTAAGTTTCTCAGGATCCACATAAGTGTGGAGGCATAGTAAATTTTATGCATCAGTTTTACTGATTGATTTAAAAAATATTTATTGAAATTCTACTCTGTGCTACAAATGGTGGCAAGTAAGGAGGACACGATCTCGGCTTTCCCAGAATGTTAAGTCTAGTGTCGAAGACAGACAATTTATCAAACTATTAAACTACTAAAATGTGAGAAGGGTATATTCACATTATATGTCATAATGGGAGATTATGGCTAATTTTCTTTCTTCTACATCCAGGAAAACCTGAAATCTCATAATACTCTCCCACTCCTACCTCATTTAAGCATGCTCAGTACATTTTTTAAAAATTGCCAACACCCCTCTGCCCTGAACCTACTTCAGTTTTGGACTGCAGAAAAGATAAGGAATTAGGAGAATATGAGTCTGGATTTCCCAGATTACTTAGGTTCTCAGAAGGTAACAGTTCCCTGGTTTGATTTTATAATAGAAAGTTTCACTAATACAGGAGACAAAAATTAGATATCAATGAGAACACATTTTTTAAATTTGATATTAAGCATACTTGGGAAGAAATTCATCAGTGCATTTAGTTATTACTAGTATTAGTGCATCCAAAGAGGAATCTCAGTGTACAATAATTTGTCTATGTAATTTTGTCATTGGGGTAGATCTTTTTCTTTTTTAAAAAAAATTTTAATGTTTATTTTTGAGAGAGAGAGAGACAGAGCATTAGCAGGGGAGGGGCAGAGAGAGGGTGGTGGGGGGGAGACAGAGAATCTGAAGCAGGCTCCAGGCTCTGAGCTGTCAGCACAGAGCCCAATATGGGGCTCAAACCCACAAACTGTGAGATCATGACCTGAGCCACCCAGGTGCCCCTGGGGTAGATCTTTTTCTTATAAAAATGCCATATCCAATGAAGAAATCATCAAAGAAATTTTTTTAATATCACGATTCCAGCATTCTAGTATGATGACTAACTTCACTTTGGAAAGTTTCTGGAATAGTGTGTACTCCAGTTTATTTTTCATAATAATATTTACATATATGCACTATTGCATTTTATGCTTTTTTCTCATGTTGCTACATGGCCCTCGTTACTATGTTTTATAATAATTACATGATATTAAAATTCTATTAATGTAATACACTAATATTACAATATTATAACGCATTAAATTCCACTTTAATATACTTCAACATTTCCTATTATAAATGACACATCAGTACTTTTAGATGCTTCCTGAGGAAATGCTTCCCAAGAATTTGAGTAAGGACCATGGTCTTATAAAATATGTTTTACTGTATGCTTGTGCAAGCCCTCAGTCTGTTGCCTCTCAGTTTCACACTTACCCTTCATTGCCTCCTTTGCAACAATAGAGCTGGAGCCTGTAAACGTTTCTCCTTGGCTACCTGGCATGTTTTAATTGTCACAATCCTGCAGTACGCTTCCTGTCCCCTTAGAGAATGGGATTCCAGGCACACATCTAATCATGTCCGCTCCCTATCTTTGTAATCTTTTAAAAACCAGACTTCTCTTGTGTAAGTTGTCCACTGCTGATTACAAATGTCTGCAAAAGTTAGTGGTTTAAAACAACAATAAACATTTCTAATTTCGCAGTTTCTAGGAGTCATAAATTCAGGAAAGTTTCCAGTCATGCTATTGGCCAGGTGGCCAATGTGGCCTGTGGTAGCAGTTTGCCAACCCTTCATGTGGTGCAAAATATTGTTTAACAAGCAAACAGGTCATATAGAAGAAAAAACCTGTTGTTTCAGTTTCAGAGAACTGCCAGAAATTCCTCTTATATCTTCCATAAAAAAGACACCATATTATATAAAGAATGAGAGCTTAAGCCTTCTAATATCCTTCATTACAAAAGGCACTTATACCATACAAGTAATCAGTATTTGCTTTATTTCGGTTTTAAATATATGAACCATACTGTTACTCAAAAGAGCAGATTGTACATAGGAAAACGGTTGCAAATGGTTCCTTACTAATTTGTGACATGTAACTATTTTCTTCTTTTTTTTCTTTTTAATTTCAGATATTCAGTACTTCTTAGACACTGACCTGTCACCATATACTTCATATTCCTATTACATCGAGACCGCCAGTGTGCATGGCTCCACAAAGAGTGCACCTGTCACTTTCAAGACGAAACCGGGGGTCCCGGAAGGACACTTGAACTTAAGTTATATCATTCCTGTTGGCTCAGACTCCGTAACACTTACCTGGACCACACCTTCAAATCGTTCTGGTCCTATAGAAAAATATATTTTGTCCTGTGCTCCTTTAGGTGGCATTCAGCCGTGTGTTCCTTATGAAGGTCGTGAAACTGCAGCTACCATCTGGAATCTGGTTCCATTCACCAAGTACCATTTCTCTGTACAGGCATGTACTAGTGGGGGCTGTTTACACAGCTCACCCCTTACAGTGATCACAGCCCAAGCACCTCCCCGAAGGCTGAGTCCACCTGCAGTGTGGAAGATCAGTTCTACAGAGCTTCACGTCGAGTGGTCTCCCCCAGTGGAACCAAATGGTAGGAAGGCAAGGCTCAGATCTCCCTTTCTTGGCCAAACATGAATGAGAATTCAGGCATTTGGAATCGTGCAGTGAGAGTCTGGCAATTGTATTCATTTTTGTAACTGTAGGATAGAATAATTGAGAAGGTCTAAAGATATCAAACACTCTTCGGACTATGTAGAACAAGTTAGTAGAACAAGTGTATTTCTTTAATCTAATAACAAATTCCATTCATTTAAATTGCCCCTTAAAAGGCTAATATTATCTTTGCTCTTAATGACATCTGTCACAACACAAATGATGTTTCTAATTTGAAACTCACTTATGAGATGCATTATATTTGACTGTGTCACAAGCCAGGGCACCCATAAGCAGTAAATTTTCTCTTTTAACCAAGAAAAGGATATAAAATAATACCAAAAATATGTATATAGGCTGGCTGACTCCATTAAGTTAATTTTTTGTCTTCATACAATTGAACCCTTGGTTATATAGGCCAGACACAAATTCATAGATTTTTAGTAATTAATTTCATGTGTGTACTATGGCAAAACCTTTTATCTTGGACTTTGAGAGTTACTTGATAAGAATATGTAGAAATTAAGTTGAATGTTCTAATATTTATGTAAATGGGGCTGTGTTAAATAGATAATTAAATTAAAATCCCCAAATTTGCAAGTATACAAATTGGAGGTGCAGTGATCAGATTACACCCCTCCCTCAAACAAAGCAATTCTTCTTAGAAATTATGGCCCTTCACTCTGCAGAGGATTGGATTTACCTCTCATAAGTCATCGCTATTTTGTGTTTATGCATTCCCTTTTGGTTTGTTTTTCCATGAATGTGCTTTTTAGCAGTACTTTATACATTCATCTATCCATCAGCTTGTTGTCTTTTATAAGTCCCATCATCTGGATTATTAAAGGAGTGAACAGGTAATCTAGTCAGGAGAATAAGGCAAAGCCAGCAGAACTCTTTAACTGACCTACCCCCACCCTACCCCCAAAACTGTCACTATGTCCGATGAGTCTCCTTGGCTCTATGTTTCACTTTTCTAGGAGTGATAATAAGATATGAACTGTACATGAAAAGATTGAGATCTGATGGACAAGCCACGTCAGCAGAAAGTCAAGTTTTTCAGAGCAGTGGATGGCTCAGTCCTCACCCATTTGGAGAATCGGCCAATGAAAATGCATTAAAACCTCCTCAGACAGCTACAACCATCACTGCCTTGGAGCCATATACCACGTATGGGTTTCGAGTGTCGGCTGTGAATATGGCTGGCAGTGTGTCATCTGCCTGGACTTCAGAAAGAACAGGAGAATCAGGTGAGGAAAAGCGTTTTGAATTCTACTTTTAAGACTCCCACATAAAAATGCTGCCCCAAATGAAAGTCAACAGCACTAAAGTACGTTTTGAAAAGCAAGAATTATAAATTTATATAGGCCAAGGAAAAATTTAATATATTGGTTGGCTACATAAATAACTCAAGGTCATAAAGCACTTGCAGTGAGTTTTAGGGAAAAAAAAGTAAATGCCTGAGCTATTACTTCAAGAGGGAAAAATAACTTCACTGTAGTTACGGTCTTTTGGGAATGTTTGCCAAAAATAGCAATTGGTTTCCATTCCTGAAGTGGGTTGGCCATATATCCTATCTTGCTCCAAATTCAGTACAATTTATATTCAATGAAAGAGATAGCTGTTACCCATTTCACAAATCTTGTTTTGTTTTTATTTCTCTCTCCAAAGCAAATAGTTTAGGTACTAGGTGGTACCTAATGATAGAATCCCGGGTATCAAAATCTGTAATTTGCAACTGTACTCACAAGCAGCTGGCAGTGTGGGAAGAAAGGAGTGTGACATTTTCAATTTTCTGAAGATATCTTCACTATGGCAAATGAGAGATTTTTAACCCTCCCCCTTACTCTTTACATTAAAAACACCTCAAATATCATGAGCCTTTAACCAAAAAAATACACTTTTGTTATGTTTTGAATCTATGGATATTCAAGAAATCCCAAGTCCCGATTTAAATTGGCTCTGTTACGACTGTGGGGAGGATAAGGGCAGCTTTAGGTTGAGGTCCAAGGGAATCATTTCATGAATAAAATGTGCATTCTGCTTGAGCATCTCTTAATGACTCCCAGCCATCTTGGACAAATAATAGTGCCATGATAGCACAAGTGATGAGCCATGGCGTTCTGGAAGGGGGAAATCAAGGTCAGAAATGAAAAGTAATGGGTGAAACTGCAATACTGGACCCTCATAATCTTATGGGTCGCTGGCTCCTGAACGTGCAATGAGGTCCTTTGATAATACACCTTTGGTTAGCACATTTAAAATCCATATTAAGATCTCAAGGATGGCAGGGGGAGAATGTATGTGTGTATGTACTCTGAACATTTCAGTCAAGATTTATTGAAAACTTAAAAAAATTTCTTTGGGGTTATTTAGAACATTTTCGATTTACCACTTTCTGAAGAGTAATATTCTCCAAGCCGTATCAGTGTGGGTGAAATACTTCTCTCCATTAGAACTCTAGTGTGTTACTCTTCGTTGTTCTCGACTTTGTGGACTAAGACTTAGTTTTGATGACTTCTCCTTTCAAATGCTTCATAAGACCTATGATTCCCCACTCCAAAAATCTATTAGTTATCTTCACGAACGTTAGCAAATTCCTATATGATTTTTATTTTGTGAATGGAAAATACCTTTGCTGGTAAAATAAGAATGGAGAACATCCTTGCAGAAAACATAAAAAAAAAAAGTGAATGGCTTTTATAAACACCAGTATATCCTTTGATTTTTAAAAATCAGGGTATTAATGTAAGGAACAGGGGTATGGCAGAAACTAGAACACTTGTATGAATTTACTCCCGAAACCTGTAAATAATGGCGTTCATTGTTGGCTGCTGTACTTGTTGTCATTGATAGTGCCAGCGTTCATGACCCCTCCCTCCGTCTCCCCGCTTTCACCGTACTCCCTCAATGTGTCCTGGGAGAAGCCGGCAGATAATGTAACAAGAGGAGAAGTTATGGGGTATGAGATCAATATGATTTCTGAACAATCACCTCAACAATCTGTTCCTGCAGCATTGTCACAGGTATTGTTATTTGAACTAATGTCCTTTCAAAATTGAATTGTCTTCATTTTGATATTTTCTGAGTTTGCAGAATTCTGTGACCGATTTCTCTCTTCTAGATTCCTTAAATGGGGCATTTGTTTCCTGATATGATATTATGTGTGCAAGGCTCTATATATTTATATCACCTATTTTTTCTAATATAAGCATGTATTAAAACAAAATAGATATAATGTTGTTTAATAAAATCTGCTTTTTACACTAACATATATCCTTATATATCTTGTAAGAAGCCAAATCTCAGTAGCTATGTAGCATCACATTATTTGGGCAGACAATAATGCATTTAGCCAACCCACAATCAGTTGATATTTATACTGTATTGATTCTTTTGGAAATATAAGTAGCATTGATAAGAACGTCTTATGTGTACATTTTGCATATTTCTGAAGAGAAAAGAATTCTGAGGAATGTATTATCACAGCTTATAGCAAAGGGTATTAACATGTTGAAGGTTTGGGATATACAGTGACATATTGTTTACTAGTACTTCATCCTCTAGCTAGAAGTAATGAGAATAATAATCATAGCTAACTTATGAAGGCTGTATTATATGCATGGACTAAGTCATTTGATATGTATATAACAATCCTGGTGGGGGGGGGGCGGTGAGAGGCTCTTCTTTCCCTCCAGTTTATGGTGTGGCCAATGTACTCCATTAGTCTATTCTATCAGCATGAGGGTGGCCGATGACAGAGATGGCTGACGTTAACTGGACAAGTCATTCTGTGTACTTGACTGTTTAGCACCTCTTCTGAGGAAGATGCTCTTTGGTAGCACTAGCACAATATAAAGGGATCTTCGCACATAACTATCTCTCCCATGGTCCTATCCACACTCTTCTTTCTCAGACTTCCTGGTTCCTGATCTTCTAGTCTTTTCTCTCTCATGCCCATGACTAATACATCCCAGCCACTGTCATATAGTTCAGGTGTATTCTACCTTTGGATCCTTCCCTTTCCATACAAAATCGATGACGACGTGCGCTACTGGTTTTTGGGATCATCCTTGAATGGAGCTACAGAGCAGCTATCATGCACTTGCAACCACATACTAAGGCAACCCATCTGTGAACCAAACCACATGTTTATACTCTCTCAGCTCTTGAGGGACCTCCAACAAGTCATAGGTATGAACTGAGATTGATTGAGCTACCAGTATACAAATGGTCGATAAGATGGGGGTCCCAACAATCTGCTTGCACAGTATATAATAATTCCTGGCTCTTTTTATGCCCCTTTCCATTTATGGATATCCCTTTCCCCAGATATCTCTTTCCATTTGATGATGAATTTCTGTTGGGCTTCAATGGCCTTAAGAGATGGCATGTCTGACAGAACTCAGCTCATGAGAGGTAACTCTAGCTTCATGGCCATTTGATGTTCCACAGTCAGCTTCTCTGCTTTTACCAAGGCCCAATAGCACTCTAGAAGCTGTCTAGCAAATGGTGTTTACTTTCCATTGTGTCATATGCCCTTGCTCCAGACCCTGTGAGTCTACCTTGGGATTCTCTTATTGAGAGCTTGCCGTAAATGTCTCACAGCATCTTTTCCCACTATAGCCACCTTTAGTACCACAGGCTCTGATAGACTTTATGTCCCAAGTTGCTTGGCTGCTCGCAAAACAGCCTTGACCTTGACCTGCTGAAGAATCCATTTCCGCTTGAGGGCACACTCAGAGCTGGCAGCGCTCCATATCACTCAGTAACTTGGTCAGAATAGTATTCCCAGATGTGGAATATGCTGTCTTCAGAACCTAAGAAGGCCTGCCAGACATTCTGTTTCCTTCCTACTAGTGGTAAGTGCAAGAGGCAATAAGCTGACCTTTATTTTGGAAGGGGTGTCCTAGCATGTCTCAGGCTACTGCACCCCCAAACATTTTACTGATGGGGCAGACCCCTTAATTTTCAAAAACGTGGTCTCTCATTCTTTGGAGGACATAATACTTATCAAGACTTCAACATAACTGCCACTTCTTGATTCTCTGATTCTTCTTTTTTTTTTTTTTTTTATTCATTTTTTGAGAGAGATGGAGACAGAGTGTGACTGGGGGATGGGTAGAGAGAGAGGGAGACAGAATCGAGAGCAGGCTCCAGGCTCCGAGCTGTCAGCAGAGAGCCCAATGTGGGGCTCCAACCCACAAACTGGGAGATCATGACCTGAATCCAAGTTGGAGGCTTAACTGACTGAGCCACCCAGGCGCACTGAAATTCATTATTTTTTAAGTGGAGGCCACAGTCTGAAATCAAAGTGTTGGCAGGGCCATTTTCCCCCCAGTGGCTCTAGATGAGAATCCTTCCTTGCTTCCTCCAGCTTCTGGTAGTTTCTGGTGTTCCTTGGTTGGTGGCCACAAAACTCCAATCTCAGCATGTTGTCACATAGTCTTCTCTGTGTCATTATCTCCTCTGTGTCTGTGTAGCCTCTCCTTTCTCCTATAAATATATGACTTATATTTAAAGCTCACCCTAAATGTGTGATTTAATTAATTACATCTGCAAAGACCGTATTTCCAAGTAAGATAACTTTCTGAGGTACTAGGTGAACAAGAATTTGTGGGAGACACTGTTCAACCCATGCCAATAGGTTTGCCAATATTGCCGAGCCTTTTCAGTAGACCGAGCATGTATACAACACAAAACTAGGAGAAGAAAAAGAGTCAATAAATAATTTATGACTCCTTGTTACACTTTTTCATTAGTCTGGAAATAAGTACTGACTTATTCGCAACTGTCTCAGGTGGCAAAAATAGACCTAGTCTTATACAAATCTTTTAACTTAAACAACTTAGTCTACCAATCCAGCATATAGTAGGATTTAGGGTAAATTTACAGCCATCACTGCTTTGTTTGGTCCTTAATTTCATACCATATTTATCATTGATGTTTTGTTGTTTTTGCTATTCTTTTGCTTTGTAAACTGTTCTTTCCTTGTAAGATAGTTTCAAAGCAACTATTGCTTGCACTATAATATTGTCTTCCAAGACACAAAACTAAGTAAAAAACACCATTCATAAAAATATAGCCTTGGAAGTCAATTTGTTTATACCCCATTTCTGCCAATTGCTAGCCCTCCACACATCTCTGTGTTTCAGGTCTTACTCATCCGTAAAATAGGAAAACAATTTCTTCTTACCTATGTGGTGTCTGTGGAACTTCAAGAGCTTGATGAATATTAGATACTATTAGCGATTTTTATTAATGGGCTAAGACTACATTACACTTTAAAAAGATCACTTTATAGTTCAGTGGAGCAGTAAAAGATTTCGTTTTTATGACAAAAATTATGGATATGCATCTTTTTTTGTTTAAAAGTCCTTTCTTTGTGGCCCAATTGAAGAAAGATGTAGATATGTCACTTTCTTCTCTTACGCTTTCTCTCCCCCACAAATATCTATCTACTTCATTGTGTATTAACGAAAATGAAATCAAGAGTGGCAAAGTCAAAATTGTCACTTCAGTAGTTAAATTTGTATCCACACTGACCTGAGTGTGTCTTGTTATAAGTTTGGTAAATAAATAGCCAAAATTTCTAGGGAAAGCTACTGTAAAATAACTGTTAAGGAAATTTGGGCTAAGAATGTGCCAAGGAAGGGGCACCTGGGTGGCTCAGTTGGTTAAGCGTCTGACTTCGGTTCAGGTCATGATCTTGTGGTTCGTGGGTTCAAGCCCTGTGTTGGGATCTATGCTGACAGCTCAGAGCCTGGAGCCTGCTTCAAATTCTGTGTCTCCCTCTCTCTCTGCCTCTCCCCCACTCACATTCTGTCTCTCTTTCAAAAATAAATTAACATAAAAAAAAAGAATGTGGCAAGGAAATATATAGAACAGTTGATATTATCAGTGTAGGATTTCAAGCTTCCACAGATTTCTCTCCACCTCTTTAAAGATTTATGCCAAAGAAAATTTTCAATTAAATTGATCCTTTAAGACGCGTAAAATGACTGTATATATGGTAGAGAAAAAACTTATCTGAGTGATTATTTTATGTGCTACAAGCTTGAAGGTAAATGTCCTTTTAAAATCTTTTTTTTTTTTTTTTTTTTTTTTTTTTAAATTTTTTTTTTTTTTTCAACGTTTATTTATTTTTGGGACAGAGAGAGACAGAGCATGAACGGGGGAGGGGCAGAGAGAGAGGGAGACACAGAATCGGAAACAGGCTCCAGGCTCTGAGCCATCAGCCCAGAGCCCGACGCGGGGCTCGAACTCACGGACCGCGAGATCGCGACCTGGCTGAAGTCGGACGCTTAACCGACTGCGCCACCCAGGCGCCCCAAAATCTTGTAATTTTTACCAATCATACGTAGAGAAGTAAAAGCCCATCAAAATTAGTATTAATCTACATTTTCTATTTCTTATTATATGTCATTATGTGTTCTTGCTATGAAGAATAGTTTATTAAAAAATGATTCAACCTTCTAGATTACAAAGGAAACACTTTATTTTCAAATTAATTTTTTAATTTGAATATAGTTGATATAATGTCACAATAGTGTCAGGTGTACAACGTAGTGATTCAACTCTGTATGTTATGCTATGTTCACCACGAATGCAGCTACCATCTGTCACCATACAATACTATTACACATAATACATATTTTAGATTCCACATATGAGTGAACCATATCATATGTGTCTTTCTAAGTGTGACTTATTTTACTTAGCATAATACCCTCTAGGTCCATCCATGTTGTTGGAAATGGCATGATCTCATCCCTTTTAAAGGCTACATAATATTCCATTGTATTTTTTTTTACCACATCTTCCTTAAAATAAGAAACACTTTGCTGTATTTTATCCTGAAAACAATTTCATTTTCTAAAAATCTAAATTAATCCAAACAAGAGTTGTTCTAAATGGGATACATTTTATAGCAATACTCAATAAATTTTACTCATTTCAAAGTTTTACTTTTCTTAGAAAATTTCAAATCACATTGCACAGAAGAGAACATTTTATAAAATCAATAACAATTTCAGAATTAGAAAAATGAACTACTCGTGATTTGGTTTTTGATGTTTTCTGATTTCTAAATGTAATTGCAAGGAAATAATACCAAAGTTTTAAATTATTCCTAGATTTTTAGACTCTTTGAAATCACCTTTATTTCTGAAAAATATTATATAAATGATGTAGTTCATATCCCATTCACACTGTTTTCTAGAACTACTCATTTAGGTTATGAAATTTTAAAGTAAATGCCTAGGCAATATTCCAAATGAATTTTATTGTATTTCTAAAGGGAGAATATCTAGAAAATTACTTCAAATGTTACGAACCTTAACAGCTATCTATATTTATACATATAGAAGATTATTTGATATGATATCAGTATCCCTTAGAAAAAAGTTTTATACTCATGCTTGGTGTCATACTTTTTGTTTTAATGACTTCTTTTTTCTGAATACAATTTCCAGTGGTTTTTGTATCTATAAACTGAGTAAACTTATATGGTTGCTTTTGATCATTCCTAGTTATAATGATAGGACCAAGGCTCAGTGTTAGTTGTTTAATTATTTGTTTATGTACTATGGCGTTCCTTTCAGCCTCCTTCGCTCAAATCTGCTTTTCTCCCTTGAAATTGTGTGATAAAGACAATATTTGAAGAAATGTAACTGTTTGATCTAATCTGCATATGCTTATTTGTATAAGAAAGATAATTGAGAATTGACCTCATGTGGATGCTCAGTAATGTGTTTACTTGTTTTCCTTTTTCTTTTGTGGCTTTTTATTTTTAAAGAAAATGATGGGATTAATTTAACATAGTGACATTTTTCTGTGCTAGTTCCATCAAATGACGTGTGGGCATCACTGCATGGGGTTCGTTTTGGCCAAGCCCCATGGTTTTATTTGGCCCTTTCATGATAACAATCACAATGTCACCATCCTTTATCTCTGCCATTGGTGACAATAACCATACCACCACGCTGCTTTATGAGGCAATAACTTGCTTTCCTCATTTATCCACTCGGGAACTGGATTATTACCTCATAAAACAGTGTGATTGTACAATTATCAATTAAATCATAGCTTGTTGAGACTCTTCAAAAAAAAATCCCTTTCCTAATAGTGGTTGGCAATAATTTCTTTGTCTGAATTCATAGAACATGACCGGATTCTGGTTTCTTGACTGCCAAAGTTACATTTCTCACACTGTTTATCTATTATCTGACTTTTTTTTTTTTTTTTGGCCTTGAAGGTGTTGTATACTGCCAAATCCCAAGAACTGTTTTATATTGTAAAAGAACTAAAACCTTATAAGATATACAACTTCACTATTTCTCTCTGCAATTCAATTGGTTGTGTGACCAGTGCTTCAGGAGCAGGACAGACATTAGCAGCAGGTAAGCAAGTTTTTCTGTATCTGAAAAATGTGAAAAATATATTGTATATTTGTAAACAAACACCTATAAAGCTCAACACCTTCTCTAGTTTGGACTTAATACTTGTCTTTTCTGGTTTCTCCTGCTCCCTGATCATGAATCCTGATTGCTAGCTGTATTGACATTTTTAAACAAACAAAAATAAATAAATAGACTTAAGTTTCTAAGAGGTCCCTGGGAGCCCTGAGTTGCAGCTGTGCCATAATAAGAAATGCAGCTAGATGCAGAGTGACTCCAGGGCTCAGTATTCACTCTAGGTCCTACTGATATCCTGACAGTTGTTAGAAGTATTCAGGAGGCTTCTTGTGAGGGCTCAGGATACTTCTTCTTGACCCTTTTTGCGGGCTTTGGGTCTACCTACTCCTGCTCTCTGGGGCTAAAGGCAGACATCCAGGAACTAGTGGGATATTCTGGTGTTATATTTTACCTTTAATGGATAGGCAGCAGTGTAATTATTAATTTACTTATTATTAATAAGAAGCTACTAAGTTTATGCAATTTAAATAAAGGAGTCATTATCAAGTATGATCTTAGTAGGAAATGCTTTGCATAAAATGTTGCTTGCTTTACACAGAACAAACTAGATTCATACAAACTTGATTACATGTGTTACTGACACCTACATAACTCAATTACTCTGCATTTAGTGTATTTTCAAATCAGTTTTTCTGTCTGCAGTCAAGCAAAGCTTGGTGCTCCCTAAGAAAATTTCCAGATGTGAGGAGGTTAAGAAACTCTTAGAAAATCCAGATGTGAGAAGGTCGAAAGACTTCTAGATGAATGACAGATATGAAAACATATTTAGCTATAAAAATATTCCTTATGCCTTTTCCCTGTGTTCAAGTCTGATTCTATTGTTTTGTTTAACCTCGCTTTAGTTCTGGAAAAACTTGTTTGGCTCAAATGATCTCATCCAAGTAATTTGTTTCTTCAGATTTCTATCAATGAGAACAACTCACAAATTCTAAAGAAGTATGTTTGTTTTATTACCTCTACAACCAAACTCTTTGTATTTTTGTATATTTATATGTATTTCATATGTATGAATACATTTATGGGGTGCCTAGGTTGTACAAAATACCATTCTCCTATAAGACTGTTTGTTTGTTTGATTATTAGAGGGCTGCTGAATATAGATAATAGAGGCAGGCTCTCTGCCTTCTTTTGGAAAGATGACATAGTTTGGGACTAGAGAACAAAAAAAGAGGACTCAGTCTTCCAGGCTGAAGAAAGTAAAAATAGAAACAATGCAAGCTGAAGATTGGCCTGAGGTATAGTGGAAGATACAGAGGGATATACTTATAGTGGAAGATAGATGGATACCAACCATGTGACTGAGTAGAACTGAAATCATGACCCCCAGGGTAAAACGTTTAAAATCACCTAGTGTGACTTTCTAACCAATAATGGTATATTCTTTGTAACATTGTTCCCAAGTGTTTGTCCAACCCATGTTTGATACCTTTCGTGGTAGGGGAGCTACTACCTCTCAGGCAAATCCAGGTTCAGAGACCTCTTTCCAGAGGTGATTTCTTACATGGATCTAAAATATCTCTATGTGGCCTCTATTCAACATTTTCCTTCTACTCCTTAGGGGCTCTCCTCAGTCTAATTCATCTTTTTCTTGACGTACTTCCAATAACATTTTCAGTTCTCTCCACTCAAGTCTCTCCCCTACGCTGCACACCACGGCACCCCCATCTGCACCTCACACGTCATAGTTCTATCACTAGTGCAGGTACTCTCCTGTAGATGAGATTCAGTCTGTCTTTTCATGGAAACTAGCAAGCTAAAGGAAATGGAGGGACATATGCCCGTCTGCAGAGACTAGATGGACCCTCGGGATGGCAAGGGGAAAGTGGGGCAAATGTCTATGAAACAGGCACTCCCTGGCTAATGCACCAGTGATAACATCTGTGCTAACAGCATCCTCCTTGGTTGTAGCAACTGGTTTCCGTGGCATGGAGGATGGCCTAGCTGAGTGCTCTGAGCAGCTCTCATTTAACTTACTGGTGAGAATACTTAAGGCCACTCCTGTCCACTGGAAATGTAGTGAAAGAAAACTAATCTACGTCCTCCGAATCCTTTCTGACTCTAAAGTGCCATAATTATATTTTTACTCTAGTTTATTGTGAGTGCTCAATTCAGTAAGCATGTATTAAGGGCCTACCTATTTAAGGCACTGTGAGGGTTTCAAATATAATTCATTCAAGGACAGTTTAATGGTGTCTGCATTAAGGTGTTGACATACAACAGATAAGGTTAGCATCTGGAGGTATTAGAAAAGGGACAAAAGAACACTATGGGAACATAGACTCTGGGATAAGTAGCTTTGATTTGAACAATACCATTTGACTGAACAAATACCACTATAGTCACTATTTTAGAGACTGGCATTGTTCCAAATACTGATGGGATGAAAATTAAGGTATATGAAGATTTGTCTGGCAGTAGAGTGTAAACAGACAAGAAGAGAGTGTGTAAATAGGGTCTGGTAGACTTTTCTAAGAGGCAAAGAGGGAGTAAATCAGATAAATAGAAGTAAAGATTGGAGGAAGGGAATGGAGGTGGACCAAAGAAGAGAAATGCATAGGTTAAGAAGAGGGAAGAATTGAAGACAACAGTCAGTGTTGCAGACCGTGGTCACGCCATTAAATATAATAACAAAGATAAAGACATAAACTCATGAGTAGAAGTTTGATCATTGGGTAGAAACACATCCATGGAAAGTCTTAGGATCCCAGAACAGAAAATGCAAATCTGGAGCATAACACTGATACAGATTTTGTGATTATTGCATAGAGATAAACGTTAAAGCTGTAGGTGATAATGAATTAGTGAAAGCAGAGAAAATACAAATTAAAAGTTCGCATCTCAGTGAAGGCTCATATTTTGGGAGAAAGAGAAAGGAGTAAGGGGAACACAGACATGGGCAGAGTTAGAGGGAGCAGTATCAGAAAAGTTAAGGGAAGAGAGAGTTCTAGAAGGTCTAGAATTCTGTAGCATCGTATGCTGTAGGGAAAGCAAGAGGAATGGGATCTACAAGGAAGGTGGCATGGAAGGCCCTCTTGGAAGCCCTCTATTTAACATGGTTGAATAGAAGCTGGATTGTAAAGGACTGAGCAGTTACAGAAGATGTGATGGTAAATTTAAGATGTTCTGAATGTGCAAATTTAAATGTGGAAGTTAAAATTGTTGTTGTTGTTGTTCTTTGCCACAGTGCTCCTTCTACCCAATCTCCATTAAGAGAAATACATCAACTTTCGTTCCCATGTAAAATCCTTTCTTTTCTGAAGGAAAAGTCATTTTAGTGTTCTTCTGGGGAAGTGTTTTTTTCCTTAATCCTTTAATTTTTGTCAGGACTCTGATTCTTCATCTGTAGAGCAGAGAACAAAGTCACTTACATGACAAAAGTATGGCAAAATAATTTTTACTTGCCATTTGATTTATTTTAAAGGACATAATTTTCAAGGGTGTTGAGATCAGTAAGAATGAACTTCTTTGTTTTTGCTGCGATATAAGGAAAAGCCCAGCAATTACAGATCCAGTATCTTTTTGCCACCCTTATTTTCAGTAAATGAAAGTTTTTGTTTCCAAAATTTTCTTAAGATTAAACATCTGGCTATAACTCACAGATGCTAAGTCATAAAAATAAACACAGAGATAGTCACATCCTTTTGGTCAACAGGTTTGCCGTAGGGAAGAAATAAAAGTTGACTTGCAGCTTTAGGATTCTTCCTGCCCTGTTTCTTCAAGTAATAAAATTGCAAGTCGGAGGGAATATATTACTGCAGCGAATTCGAATGATGTGTGGGGAATTAACTCTTACATGAAAATGTAGTTCAGACGAATTTATTTTAGGAGAAGGAAAGAAGCCAGTGACCATTCAAAACCTTTGAAAAAGGGTTCCAAAAGTTAGTAATAGTATTCAGCCTTTTGAAATCATTGATTCGTAAAAAATATGTTTCCTCCTTAAATCTCAGTCACAGGAATCAAAAAGATACTTATGAAGATTTATCTGACTTTTAGTAGAAAGCCTGAGAATTTCAACTGGCTGTTGTTTTGTTTCAAGTATTTTTTTCAGTGAAAGATATGGTTAGAACTGGTGCATTTCTTCCGGAATGTTGCATTGCTACCTCTTTAGTTTCATGCTTGCGACAAACCTGAGAACTGATCTGCGGGACGCATACACCCAGGAGCAGCCACGTTTCTTGTCTCTGTAGCAAAGTCTCCAAGCAGGGTCATCAGTGGCTCTGGAGTTGCTTCTCGGTTTGTGTGGGTAATGAACCGATGGCCCGGGCCCTGTTAGAGTCCTTGTTATTTTTTCCTTAAGATCACCCTTTCAATTTAGGAAATTTGTGTGTTTCCACGCTTTGCGAATTCAGGACAATTTAAACCTTTCTTAAGAGCAATTCCTCTTGGAGCTCCATTCCTGGACGAGCAATGTGATATTTCCTTTGCCTGTCATAAATTGACCTCTACACTACAAGCTTAGAAGTACCCATCTCCCATTAAGCAAGTAATTAGCGGTGCATTAAGGTTTTTCTCTGAATCAAAAGTAAAATGTATAGGCTGTTTGCTGCTCAGTTGAAAACACACATTGTTTTGCATGCAGGTACATGAGTCTTTTCATTGTGAATAGGACCCAGAGTGATTAAACAAGCACTCTTAATATGTTAATTTATAATTTTAATTACAACAATCTTGTATATATAGTCATTAGTGAATACTAATATAAATATTTTTCTATCTTTTTATTCATAATGCATAAACCAATCATCCAGTTACTTCTCTGAGGTTGCCTGTTTTTGTTTCATAATACAATCTTTGTTCTTAGTTATGAATGCATTTTGTTCGTTCCTGCCTTGAATAATCCCTCATTAAGCTAGTCACTTTCTGCTCCATGCTAAAAAGGAAAAATTATCATGCAAATGTGGCATGCCATATTAAAAAGCACATTACCAAACACTTTTGTTGCTGTCCTTCAATTAGTTTCCCTTCTTTGAATTTAATTCCATTTGTTGTTAAACTACTGACTTGATGTATGGACTCATGAATCTGAAGCTGCTGCCAAGAAAGTGGGGGAAAAAAAATCAAAGCCTCTTCGAAGAGCTGCAGAGGGGAGCTGAAATGAATTTGCTTCACCTTTGACAAGAACACTTGAACAGCTCTGGAATCCTCTGATGATCCAACTTGGCTAATTATCCAATTATTTATTTCAAGAATAAAGGCACTGTTTTACAATTAGAGAAGTGTAAAGCAATCTGAGAAATTTGGTAATGACAGATGACTTAAGTAACTTCTAAGATAAACAGTATCGGTGCAAACTTGTCTCACCGAGGGTTTTCAGACAGCAGTTCTATCTTAGCATCAGGGAAATCCTGAGTACACCGAGGGTTTTGTTTGTTTGTTTTGCTCTTTCCACAACAGAAATTATTTTACGGTTTTAACCAACATGTCAAATTTCCATGGCTCTTAAGCGATGTTTAAGTTGTATTTCTCTTGATTAAAAGCTTTTGGTTCAAAGCAATACTTTTTAATTGCCTAATGATATAAGTCAGTTCTTAGGAAAGAACCGCACATTTAGGAGTTCATTTGCAATATAACTGAAAAATTCATTGCATGGCAGTAAAACAATTTACTGTTAATTACAAGGAGAAGAATTTGCTGTAGCATGCTCACAGATTGCCATGAATCATGCAGCACTCCTAGAGATTTATAACAGATGTGTAAGTGGGATGAATTAGCAGGGTTTAATAACAGAGACACAAATCATGCAGACTTCAAGGAGCTTTAATTGATATACTAGAATGTGACGGGCATGAATCACTCAGCCATTCAACAGCACTGTAACATATGGTCAGCTCAATATGCTGCATCTTAAATCGGTTGGTGAGTCGTTGGTTGTCCCATATGGTGGAAGCAATATATTTTTCATGATTAAAAAAAATACATCCATTTTTTAAAGAAATATGATTGCAAAGCATGTTTGTTATTGAACAGTCACCTGAATGCCAAACTGGGTTTTTTAATGTTTTTTTTTTTTTTTTTTTAACATGGCAGCTTCCCAAAATAAATAGCGGCTACTACTTGTAATACCAGATCGCTGGAGGCATTATCAGGACCAAACTGGTGCTTGTTGGCACTCTGAATCCACAGCAAAGCCTATAGGAGAGCGCAGCTGATGGTATCTCTGACTGTCAGGGAAATCCTTCAGAGTCAGGCAAAGCAAACAATATGGAAGGAAGGAATGATGTCACTTTCAGAGAAGTTCAGGAATGCCCAGATTTGCAAATAGAATAAAATGAGTTGAATGGGAGACCTCTCCTGAGCAGGGTAGGGAAAGGGCTGTGATCCTACCGTTACCCATAGTGTAACAAATTGGATATAGCTTTTTATAATAACCTCTTCGTTAGATGCTCGGTCCTTCAGGAATATTCTAAAAGAAATCCTGGCTGACCATCACATGGATGGTCGTACCAATTCCACGTCATTATTGAACAATGGTGTCAGGGCACGAAAACAGGTATCCTGCTACAGACGGGTAACCGGTGGCATGTAAAAATCTTTTTACTGAGACTGGAATCTGGCAGCTTTCGGCAAAGCTCTCGCAGCATTAGTAAATCTGACAGATTTGAAAAAGGAATATTGCAGCCTTAGAACTGTGGCTGCCAGAATTTAATGTCAACAATTAAAATTTATTTTGATCCTTACCTACTGTTTATTACTGTTTGTATACACAACAGACCTTACTAATACAGAGATGCACTATTAGAAGGAATTACCATCTGTTCAGAGTGAAATGCTGGCATCTGTCTTAGATGCTAAAACTAAAATGATATTATTTCTAACAAAACAAAATTAACTGCTTTTTACTCACCAACTTTAATTTTGACTGTGTGGCTGCACCCAAGCAAAAGGCTTGTTGATGAAACATGTAATGACCTCTGTCATCAGGTCTGCATTTAGATATGTGACTTTAATAGGGTTCTCCTGGCCTTTTTGGCATGCAGAAATCATACTTTTTAAAACAGCCTTTTAGCTTTATAAAGTGGTACCTATAGGAAGACATTAAAATGACACAATTAGAATATGCAAAAATTGGCTGAATCAGGGAGACTACAGTATGCAAAATATTTTGATAGATGTACCCTAAATAAGTACAAGGAAAGAAATTAAGGAGACGAAAATTCATCTGAACAAAGTTGCCGTAGGTCCTACAGTGACACCTTTAGGAAAATATAAACTGTATCTTCCGTTAGACTATTTTTAATTTTCTCCTACACTGACATATATAAAAGATTTATATTCAGCTACCCCCTTTTTGTAAAAGCCTAACTATCCTATTAACAAAGGTCTCCAGCTTTTTGAAGGTAGAGAATTTGGAGTATCAAGGACAATGGTAGTTTCCATACTGATGCTGGACCGGTGGTGCTAATTTCTGAGAAGCCAGACTTCAATTCTATATATCACAAAATAATAAATTGTGTCACACCAGCATTTAATGCATGTACACAGTGCATTAACTGTAACTGTAGTACATTTATTTGTGCTAGAGGAGACTTGAAAATGATTAAAAAATCAATACTTTGCTGTCAGAGAAGCAAGTGTTACGATGCATTTAAGTAGTTAATTGCATAAGCCCCATAAAAGCTTCAAGTTTGGGTACCAAGGATGCCATAATTACAGTCCAAGCAGCTACCTTTTATTAACAGTGGACTTTAGGGGACGGTGTGCCCCGTCATCATGCCGCTTTGTGTGCGGTTCAGAAATCACAGACCCTCTTCTCCACACATGTAGGATGCTAGTTACGTACGAATTGATGATCATCAGAACAACAGCTGGTAAAGGTAGTGTTTATTCACCAAACAAGTGATCTCCCTTAAATTCTCTAAAAGCAGTGCTCTCTGACCATCCTTTATGTCTTAAGACATATTAAAGAAATCATAATATTTGTGTGCCCTGTTGTGGTGAAGAAACAGGGTGGCTCAGAGCTGAAGGGGATAAGCTAGCTGGCTTCCTGGGGCACTGAGAGGGTCCCGGTGTCAGATGTCCAGCATGCCTTCTGGTTTACTAATTGAGAAGCACTGCTAGAAAGTATTCAATCATAGAATTTTGAAACTGGAGGACACCCTCACTTCTGTCGTACTCTTGGACAGATGAGGCACTGAGGAACAGAGATACCAAATAATGGATTAGCCAAATTAGGGACCTAAAGAGCCAGTCTAGAAGCTAAGTTTTCTCCTTTCCAGATCAGTTCCACTGTACATGTTCTCTCTGGAAGGAAACTAGTATGCAAAACAGGGAATGGTAAAGTAGATTTGTTCTTTTTTCTCCAGAGAATAGACAGTGAACAAGGCAAGGCTGAGTGGTCTCGTGATTCTGAGGGGAGCATCCTCTCCTCTTCTGGACACTGACGGGAGAGCAGGTACAGTCGAGTGGTCGCCAACTGAGAAATCATGGCTTCCTGATCTGACGTTCTTGTTTAAGTCCTGATCCCAGTGCCTTTCCATGGGTGTTTTGGCCTGGAAGTGTTTGGGCGAACTGCATTTCTTGTGACAGTTTTATAGTTGTAAGGAAAAGTCAAAATCATGTTCTGTTGCTAAGGTGCCTGAGGAGGTCTTATGTCAGTCTGCTCCCCACAGATGCCTGAAACGTAGAAAGGCTGTTCATTGTTGGATTCCTGTCTTCCTAATGGGAAGTGGATGGTGTTTTAAGATATTAACACTGCCATGCAGTGTTCATAGGTAACAAACTCTTGCTTGAAAACAAATAAAGAGATTTGATTTTAAAGACCTGCCATCAGCGAGAGCTTCTGCTCATTTAGGCCTCCGTTCTTATGCTATGACACTCAAACTCCACACTACATAAATTTTGCACTTGTAAATTTATGCATTATGATATGCTATTAATCAGATTATAAAGTAATAAATGCTGCATAAAGCAGAATGTCCATTATCAGAGCGTTTTATAAAGAATATTTACAAATAGAAGAGCTAGACTGGAAACTGGATTACAAAGCTATTGCAAAAAATACAAAAACATTGTTAAGTTTATTCTAAGTGGAAACAGACTTTGTATGTTGTTATTCTTTGAAACTATGGATATTGAAGATCCGTTTTATACTTGACATCTATAAGAGGATTTTCTAAGTAAATACAGATTTTGAATGCGAATGAATTGTATCCTTTTGTGATATGTTATCTGAAATGTGTGTTATTGGCTAGTAATAATAGTGCCTTGTGTTTGTATAGAAATTTGCTTTCTAAAGCCTAACACAATTATATATATTGTTTTTAAAAGCAGTTATTGTCAAGGTAGTCTGCTGAAATTTATCCTCCTGTTGTAGATGAGAAAACTGAGACCTGCATAAGTTTTAGTGATTTTTCTAAGTCATGCAGAGTTAGAAATTAAAAAGTAAAATGTAATCTCTAATAGTCTGCAGAGTCCTTTCCATTATTCTATGTTGTCTATTAATTCACTGTTTTGTGATTAATGAATTTATAACTATAATCCCTTTACTTTGATAGTCTGAGAAATGATCCTTTATTATTTCTCTCTCTTAGTGAGTCTGTACTTGTGTGAGTGTGTTGAATAGTTCAGGAATATCTATTTTTCTTTTCATCATTCTGTGTGTGTGTGTCTGTGTGTGTGTGTGTGTGTGTGTGTGTCTGTGTGTTTAAGTGTGACCCGTCTAGTTTAATTGATTGAAAATCCCGCCTCTGGTCTTAGGGGAACTGGGAAAATAATAACTCAGTGGGGTGCTCACCCTTTCAAACAGGCTAGGTTGACTCCTCCAAGTGAAACATACAACATACCAGCTGGAAGGTTGTTGTGTTTTGTTTTGTTTTGTTTTGTTTTGTTTTGTTTTGTTTCAGCAAGAGAATAAAAAGTATACTCTAATTTGACTCATTTTCTGTAGTTGACTTCCTAAGAATAGTTTCATTGCTTGGTGGAATAATTCTCCTGTGAATTTAGAAGAAGTGTTCCACTACTTGTTAAAATTTAAACAGTCAACATTAATTTTTGTGCATTCTCAGTGAGGGTGCCCTTATTGATTATAATCATTTTGCCAAATTAAAAAAAATAAGTGCACTCTCATTTTAGGAGATATTAAAATAAAACTATTGAGTTGCTGCAGTTTCTTTTGTTTTGTTTGACTGAATTTATATTCCTGATTAAAAAGTGAGTTTGATTATGGTATCCATGGGGGAAAGGATTCTGAATGCTATAGTGGTACAGCACTTCACCATTATCCTCAACTAGCTGGGTTATTGGAGTAAAGCAATACCAAATATCAAACAAATGGGAACTTCAGGAAAAGACTACTTTTAAGTGTTTATTTTTGAGAAAAAGAACAGGAGAG
Organism: Lynx rufus; assembly: GCF_022079265.1. Taxonomy (NCBI): domain Eukaryota; kingdom Metazoa; phylum Chordata; class Mammalia; order Carnivora; family Felidae; genus Lynx; species Lynx rufus. The sequence continues at coordinate 9,981,541 of NW_025814829.1, forward strand.
GGGCACTGAGAGAGGGAGAGAGAGAATCCCAAGCAGGCTCCATGCTGTCAGAGCAAGAGCCCGACACAGGGCTGGATCTCACAAACTGTGAGATCATGACCTGATCTGAAATCAAGAATCAGATGCTTAACTAACTGAGCCATCCAGGCACCCTGAAGCTACTTTTAAACAAGGATAAAACTCTTTAGTTCTTAAGATGTACAGGAGGTATGTTCATAAGTTCTCTATTTATTTCAAATGGACATCCTACTCTCAACACACCAAATGTTTATAGTTTGTGATTCTCTAGATCTTTGCTATCCAGTATGGTAGCCATATATGGCTATTTAAACTTCAAATTAATTAAAATTAAATAAAATGTAAACTTCCATTCTTCAGTCCCACTAACCAAAGCTCAAGTGCTCAATATTCATATGTGGCTAATGCCTACCATATTAGACAGTACAGATCTAGAACATTTCCGTTATCAGAGTGTTCTATTGGATGCCATTGGAATAGATGGTGTTTTTTAAACTAAAATTTCAAATCATTTTGTCCCAGGACACTAGGGAATCATATGTGGAAAATAGAAAATATAACAGAAGAGTTCAAAATCCTCTTTTGTGCTTTTAAATAGCAGACTTTAGATAATAAAAAATTATATAATTTGTCCTCTATTACTTCCTTGAACCCAGGACTCAAAAATCTTTGACAATTCTTCATCCTCAGTTAAGCGCACAGCCAATAATAGCCTGCTGAAATTTTAATACAAAGATGTAATTCCAAACACTGAAGAGAAGCTTAAGGGGAGAAGAAATTTCTAGATGCCTTAGATTTTTATTTTCTTGGATTATTTTGAAGATGGAACATGGCTTGTAGAGTGAAATCTTTGAGAACCTACCATTTAGCTAATTTTGGCAAGGAATGCTAAAGGAAATCATGCATAAAATTTACAGATTCATATATATATATAAAGACATCTCATGGTTTGCCGTGGCAGAAGAGGAACTGAGTTGTTAATTATCTAAGTTGAACATTTTGCTCTGTGCCCTCTGTTCTTTACAAAATGTTGAAATAGAATCACAATCAATTGTTTCTCTTTGGAAAGCTGGCCAAGCTTTCTAGAAAGTAACAAATGCTACTTGTTCTAAGCTGTTTTAAGGTGAATTGTCTTTCATGGTTTAAGGCTATCAAATCTTGTATTCACATCATTTTAATATATGTTTATTGAAACAGGCCAAGACTTTGTGTATGCAGAAGCCTGTGTGAACACAGATGGAAATTAAAAGTCCACAGCTTTAGTTTAGGCCCTTAAAAAGTAGGCTTGGAGGTAATGATATTTGTTCCTTTCTTTGCTTGTGCCTCTCAAACCCAGCCGACCCACTTAGAGCAGGAATGAACTTCAGCCTACACACTCAACTGTTTAAGAAGAAAAATCAAAACAAAACCTTAGTTTCAATAACTCACTTGTTACTCTGATCCCCTTTCCATCAGGTTTTAGGGAAAATCGCCATCTCTGTTACTTACTCCTTGGGTGTCCCAGAAGCCTCCAGAGAATTGCCAGTGTCCCAGAACTTGAAGCATGCCGAGGCCTCGGTGTGTGGAAGGACGCTGGGCATTCTCTGCCCCTATGCACAGGCCCTGCAGTGGTGTGGTCACTTCAGAGCCCTGGGGGCTGTTGTACCTGGACGAGAGTTCGTAAACCCCTGAGTTCACAGGCTACTTTTCCTCATGCGGATGCCCTGTTTGGCTTTCAGAGTGGTTTTGCTTATTTGTCTTAATTTAAACCAGTTACTAAACTTTAAAAATCAGAAAGGTTACACATAAAATGACTATTTTTAACAAAGTAAGACATCTGGCAACTTCAGGTCATTGTTCCTTTACTATCCGCTGGCTGGCACAAATCCGTGACTCTTCACCCTGGCCTGGTTCTTCTCAAACCCCATGCTGTCTCTCGTGTCTCCAATTAGTCCATTTGAATCATTTTCTTTCCTTGATTGGCTTCTGTGAATTGCAGCCCTAAGTTGATGCTGTGTTAACACAGGGGCTCTCCCCTTTGTGATCAGTAATCACCCACGGTAGTCACTGGGAGTTACAGGCTACAGGTTTCATGAGGGATCTTGTAACTTCTGGGGGAGGTAGCTCCCACTCAGGCAAGGGAAATTTTCCAGAAAAGGGGGCAGCCATGATCTAATGGTGATCAACAGTCACGTTTGAGCACTGGGATACCAACTTGGTTAAGGGAATCTGGGTGGGGCACCAGCAGATCATAATATGAAATGTCTTTTACCAGAATAAGAAAGAATAGAGAAATTATCTCCACAGGGAAATTTTATTTAATCAGCAACATTTTGTGGTAACTATTTGTTAGTCATTTAAATTGTGTTTAGTCCCATTTAAGGTATACTCTATCTTGTGTTTTCAGTTCTTAGAACCCCATAAATACTCCACAACTGCCTTGATTTTGAGTGTGATGTACACGAGTACATGTATACCCGTGTGTGAGTGTCTAGAGATAGAAGCTAAGTTCTTGAATGTAACAAATGTTTTGTTTTGTTTTGTTTTGTTTTAATATTCAGCGCCAACCCAGCTGAGGCCTCCTGTGGTCGAAGGAATCAACAGCACAACCATCCGTGTTGGATGGCTCACACCTGAAGAACTGAATGGACCCTCTCCTACATATCATCTAGAAAGGAAAGAGTCATCTCTCCCAGCTCCAATGGCCACGATGATGAAAGGAATTCGTTTCATAGGGAATGGATATTATAAATTTCCCAGCTCCACACACCCAGTCAATACAGACTTTACTGGTGAGTGTATTTGACATTACTTTATTGAAGAGGCACTAAGCACCAAGCTGTTTCTTATTATTTTGATAGCCCTTCATAATGAATTTTTTCTATGTTTGTCTACAGAAATACTCATTCAGACCTTTTATAACTTGATTGTGTCAGTATGTCCACCTTCCTAGTATTCTAGGCGGGGGGGGGGGGGGGGAAGTGAGTAAGTAGCAGAAAGAAAAGTAAAATATAGATGTGGAAAGATAGCTTTATTTGATCAAAGTATATGCTGGAAATGAGACCATTTACCAGAGTGTGTTCCTCAGAACGCTTCACGTGCTCTACCAAATAAAAAAAAAAAAAAAAAAAAAGAATTCTGTGGGCAGATGAGTTTGAGAAATGCCCCACGAGGTTGGAGATTCTCAGTACATGTCAGGTTGTTAAAGTCTCTAAAAAGAATTATAAGAGAGCTATCTAATTTTTCTTAGCCCAATATTCCAGATCCTTATTTGTTACTTTTTTTAAAGCATGATCACTATCAGTAGGTTTTGTGGAGAGCATTATGGGAAAAACTAATTTCAGGGAAACATACCTTCTATGGGTAAGTGATGCACTTGCTTAAGGCACTTAAGGCACTTAAGCTATCTCAGGAATCAACAAAAACAATGTTTTCACACAATATTTATAGAAATGAAAACCAATGCCAAAAAATTTCCAATAAAATCCCAAATTTTTTTTTTTAATTTTTTTTTCAACGTTTATTTATTTTTGGGACAGAGAGAGACAGAGCATGAACGGGGGAGGGGCAGAGAGAGAGGGAGACACAGAATCGGAAACAGGCTCCAGGCTCTGAGCCATCAGCCCAGAGCCCGACGCGGGGCTCGAACTCACGGACCGCGAGATCGTGACCTGGCTGAAGTCGGACGCTTAACCGACTGCGCCACCCAGGCGCCCCTAAAATCCCAAATTTTAAAATGAAGACTGGATCCATTCCTTTCTTGCATGACCCTGTAATCCCACCTCATTTGCCTCACCCAACTCCTGGTCTTGCTGGTCCTACAATATTCCAGGCATTCTGTTACCTTTCTGAATTAGAATTTTTAAGAATTCTGTTTCACTATAATTATAGAAAACTATAACTATTTATGTTACATATTCCACCTTCCCAATTAAAAAAAATTAAAAGGAATAAGGTACATATGATTCTGTAAACTCATAATGATATTCATTTAATCCACGGGAAAGTCACTTTGGAGCAAATAGTCTTTAAAATGTTGCATATGTTGAGTACAATGAAGTGGAATTTGAGCTATAAAATGTGGCTCAAATATTATTGCTTTATTTTTTAAAGTTTATTTATTTTTGAGAGAGACAGAGAGAGAGCATGAGTAGGGGAGGGGCAGAGAGGAAGAGAAAGGGAGAGGGAGAATCTGAAGCAGACTCGACACTGTCAGCGTAGAGCCTGATGCAGGGCTCGAACCCCGAAACTGTGAGATCATGACCTGAGCCTAAATTAAGAGCCTGACGCTTAACTGACTGAGCCACCCAGGTACCCCTATTGCTTTGTTTTTATTTAAAATAGTAAACAGTTTGCTTTTAAGTGAGCCTGATGTACATTTGTAATGAATGATCTTCTAGCCAAGGTATATTGAGGTGAATACCCCTGGTCTAGTACATCAAAATCATCATTGTGTGTTAGAAATTCAACCACTGAGATCTCATAAAATGTTCCACTTCCGTTTAATATTTGTAAATGTCAAAGAAAGGAAAGAAAAGAAAAGAAAAAAAATCTGGCAAAGAAGCTACGGATGTAAAGTTAAAAAGCCTTTCCTCCAATGGAAATAGAAACTGCCTTCCTGGTCCAAGATTTGGCACGCGCTGTGTTTCTTCGAGGAAACAACATTCGTTTCCATTCAGCTGGGCCTATCTGCTGCAAGTATGTCAGCTTGGACTTGCGGGCTAGCCAGCAGACAGATTTTTGATGGGATCACCTACTGTTGTTGCAGTGAAAGATAGAGTGGCCCGTCCACCGTTAATAAATTTAGTCGTCTGCACGCTCTCCCTAGCCGGCCTTATACTCTGAGGTGCAAGGGCTAGGGGCAGATGTAGCATCTGGGAAGTTTTCCAAATTCCTCTTTAAAAAAGTTAGGCCGTAAACACTGGCCTCACTAAGCAGGATCCTTCTGTCTATAACAAAGCCTCCAGCTGCACAGAAAATGTGTTTGGAGTACACATCATTTGAAGGACAAGGCGGGGAGATCACAATTTTGGCTCAAAGTGCTCCCTAGAGGTTTGGTGATTCCCAGAGAATAAGAAGTTCTGCATTCAGGCACGTTCTGGGGCAATACTAGCTCCTTTTTATTAGCACCTTCACCTTACTTTTAAGGTTCTCTTTAACTTTTAAACCAGGTCTGCGTCAAATTATTGGTTTGATCCTTTGGCTCAATTGGCAGGTTTGGTTGAATAATTTTATTGAGCTGGGCCCATGGTTAAATGAAGTTTACTCAATCAATAAGCTGGGACAATTTACAAAACCAATGCGATAGCTTTCTCTAAACTTGCATCTTTCCTAAGCAGAGCAGTATGTGCATAATTCGCACCTTCCATTCATTTTACTTAAATATTCTCTCATTCAATCCCTACAAGCCTGTAGGTAGGAATTTTACCCTCAGAGCACAGAGGAAAGGAGAATCAGTACGTGGCTTCCCTGAGGTACGACAGCTACTGAATTTCAGGGTTCAAATATGAATTGGAAACTTCTGATTCAATGGCTGGTGCTTTGCCACGGAAGGGAAAGGCACACACGTGGACAGTTTTTTGGAAGGTGTAGAATGAGAGTATGTGACAGTAATAAATGAGGATGGGATAAAATTATCAATCAAATATTCCTTACCCAACACTGCTAAACCTTTTTGGATTTTTCTTTCAGTTGCTGACTTTTCAGGTACAAATAGTTAGTAGGGTTGGCTTATTTATTTACTTACATCTCCAAAGCCATCTAGGGATCACATTTTTTCCATAGCAATTGATTCCAGATTGTTCTTAGAAGCTAGATGTTTAATGTCTGAATGAAATTATTTTAATGGGCTGAAGTGCTATCTGTCAAATGGTGCTATCAACTTCTTTTCTATATATCTTATGCAGAATTTTATATCCTGAGGCAAATTTAATGAGCCAATTTTGGAAATCTCAAAAATGATTAATTGTGTTTAATAAGTGAATAATTGTAAGAACTAAGATGCTTTTATTTTGAATTATTCACTTTAAAATATCAAACTCTAACTAAAATGACTCTTGAAATATGGATGGAGATATCCAATACTCAAAGACAAGTATACAGTTATGTACATTACTGTGCATATGTTATATATAAAAAAAATAAGTCAGATTTTACCCATTGATGACAACACTTATAAATACATTCATAACATGTTCTGTAGTCATGGACGATGTTATTAAAATTTCAGTATAGATGATCTCATTATTGCAGCTCAAGAAAGGAATCTCTTATATAACTCACACCTCTTCCATATTTGCCTTAAATGTTTTTAGTGAGTAGGATATAATGAAAATAGTATATCCTCTAACATGTTGCTTAATATTGTAAATTATTTAGCCTTGTGTTGTAAATGAACTCTATCAAAATTGACTTCTGGGAAGAAAAATTATTCAGGTGCCTCTTTTTTAGAGTCTGTTTTTGGTACCTTTTCCTTTTGAATACAAGCGTTCTTTCAAAAATCTAATCTCTAGGAAGGATATATTATCAGTCATTTACATCACAGTATAAATTTAAGATCAGGTATTAACTCCTCTACTTCTATATGAGTAACAGTGAGTGCTTTGGGAGAAATCTGATAAATTTCAGATCCAGGCCCTGTTATTTATTAGCTACAGGTAATTAGATACACCACTTAATCGTTTCTGTATCTTTGTTTCCTTTTCTTTAAAATTGGCATGATAGGGGCGCCTGGGTGGCGCAGTCGGTTAAGCGTCCGACTTCAGCCAGGTCACGATCTCGCGGTCCGTGAGTTCGAGCCCCGCGTCAGGCTCTGGGCTGATGGCTCAGAGCCTGGAGCCTGTTTCTGATTCTGTGTCTCCCTCTCTCTCTGCCCCTCCCCTGTTCATGCTCTGTCTCTCTCTGTCTCAAAAAAAAATAAATAAACGTTGAAAAAAAAAAAATTTAAAAAAAAAAAAATAAAATAAAATTGGCATGATAATACTACGTACAATAGTGATATCTAGAAGTAGGCAAGAATGAAAGGCAATAGCCACCTCCTGAACTTTGCAGTGTCTGCCATGCAGGTCACTTAAAAGTCTAAACATTAGCTGTTTATCATTACTCATTTAACAAATGTTTAAGTGTTTACCATGAGACAGGCACGCTTCTAAGAGTCCTCTGAAATTTATAAAGTTAGTATTCTATTAATTCGTCTCCTGTTACACATATATTGTGCCTGAATGTTATATTTAAGGTATGAGCAATATGTAATTTCTATATTAAAATATGATTTTAATTTTGTTATTGAAAATAGTTAAATTAATTTGCCTAGTCTTGAAACATTGGATAAACTATTTTTCTGTGGATCTAATCGTGCTCATCTATTAAATGAAGGATTATGCTAGATGACCAATGCCTCTAACTTCTCAAATTCCAAATCAACGAATATAGAATATTTAAGTAGCTTCAAAAAGTCAAAATAGAGGTTGTTACCAAAATATCTCAGTTTAAAAATAACCAGATTTTTATTTTTATTTTTTTACTTTTTTTTAATGTTTATTTATTCTTGAGAGAGACAGAGATAGAATGCAAGTGGTTAGGGGCAGAGAGGGAGACACAGAATCCGAAGCAGGCTCCAGGCTCCGAGCCGTCAGCACAGAGCCCGATGTGGGGAGCGAACCCACAGAGCTGTGAGATCATGACCTGAGCCAAAGTCAGGTGCTCAACAGACTGAGCCACCCAGGCGCCCCAAAAATAACGAGATTTTTAAACAAATTTTTCAAGGATCATTTTTTCATATAATATTATGTTCATAATTTATGATTAACATAAATTTGTTTTTCGTATGGGGATACATTAATTTATAGGGATAATTTAAATGATATGGAGAGAAATACTCAATATAAAATGGATATTCAATTCTTGGGTTATGTCAGAATGTGTAAAGAAGCAGCAAATTCAACATAAGCTCATAATATTTTAACTAGAAAATCATATAAATACTCATGGCAAAATATTTTTCTGGTTACATGGGGTTAACAATACTTCCTCCTTCCAAAATAAGAGTAGCAAATAGAACATTCTCTACCTTCTACAGTTGGAAGGGGTGATCATTGTGTCTTCAGAGGGAAAAAAATGCTCATTTTTTTTTCAGGAATGCAGAGTAAATCCACTTGATTTACACAAAGAATTTAGTCCTTTCCATGCAATGCTAGTAATCCAAAGGGAACCTGGTAAAAACAGCAAACTAAACTACCGCTCAGACGAGCATTCCAAAGGTGACCCTCTCTCCTTGTCACTTTTTCTTCCTATTAGCGAAAACAGGCCCGTGATCGTTTGGGGGAAGGTTTGACTATTGTCGTATCCAGCCGCCAATCACAGCCTTTTAAACTGCCTTTACTGGTGACCCTGCCCAGAAATCAGGAACTGCCTTTGGGGAGATCTTTGTAGCAAACCACTGGGGAGATGAGCATACATGTGCACCTGGATGTAATTCCCTTTTATTTGTCTTCACGAGGAATGTGATTACTGATGTTGAATATCTTGCAGATGAGAACTCTGTACACTTTCTTCATAATAATGCTGTTCAAGGACACTAAATGATTGTCAGACGTTTTTGTCTTGTGGTTTTTGCCTTCCCCAAAATGACTGAACTAGAATGCTTTAGGATACAGAAATACAATTAATTACCAACCTATGAAGAGAGAAAGGCAACTCCCCAAATCGATATTCCTTAAAAGCATATATTTTATATATATTTTTTTACTCTATGATATATGTGCTTTATTATTATTATTTATTATTTTTAGTGAGCTGGGACATTTGAGTACTTCATTAAAAGAAAGCTCATTATAAGCAGTTATAGAGAAGGTGCAAGCAGAGTAAACTTCTTCAGATAGACTAATTAGTAAAAGCATATTAATTCTGACCTTCAACACCCTTGCTTTCCCAGGATTTGTTTTCCTCCAACAGGGAGCAAGTAATTTTGCCAGAAAGTTCTTAAAATCAAACAAACAAATAAAATAATAAAACAAATAAAATGCCAAGTCCTCATAAGGCAGATTTAAATCTCAAGTTTTATTTGACCTTTGATGTTAGATTTTAGTCATAGTTACTGAAAAACAGATATATGAATCAACTATCTGGCCTAACAGTTTAATGAACAGGCAGTGATGATACAGAAAGAGAAAGGCAAGAGCAGGAACATGGACCTTGTCAGCAGAGAAGTGGTTTCCAGGCAATGAAGAGGCTCGTAATGTGTTTCTGGTTGTGACACAATAAGGAGAGATTGTGAATATCTGGTTGAGAGCATCTATGGATTCATAGGGACGAGGGCCCAACTGTGTATCTTCTTGGAATCACAGAAGTCAGACTAACCCATGGTGACTTGGGATATTAAGAAGTGAAAATTGTTTTGTTTTTAATACCTTTAATGGAGATGTGTAAAGATAGCATTGTTGGATGGGAAAGGACCATGTTTTTCCCCACTCAACAAATGCATCACAAAGGCCGATTTAAGTGACTGCATGTGTTTAAACCCTTGTATTTTTTAAAGTGACACATGTTGAAGCACATTCCCATAATGTCACCTTGGGTTTGAAATGTTAACAGTAGGGTTGGTTTGGGAGTACTACATTCAGTTTCGCTTTTGAATTTTATCTCTGATTGCTGAAAATAATCATTTCAACACCTGGCTTTTTCTTTCACCAAAACTTATACCAGTTGACTCTTGCTTAGGTGGTCAAATTTAATGAAATTGCAAGTTTCCCTTTGCATGAAGAAACCTTCCCTCCCTTTTTAACTTTTACACTGTCAGTCTAGAGCAGGGGGTTACAGAGTTCACCTGTAAATGTCCAGACATTAAATATTGTCTGCTCAGCAAGCTGTGAGGTCTCTGTCCCAACTCCTCACCTCTGCCATGGTAGTGTGAAAGCAGCCATAGGTGATATAGAAACAAATAAGCGTAGCCTCATTGTTTTGGGTAAAAACATTTTATTTACAACAAAAACAGACATCAGGCTGGTAGCTTGCCTATTTTTGGTCAAGAGTCTAGTCTAAGTTGCTTAAATTAATATGTAATTTCAGGGGCGCCTGGGTGGCTCAGTCGGTTGGGCATCTGACTTCAGCTCAGCTCATGATCTCGCAGCTTGTGAGTTCGAGCCCCGCATCAGGCTCTGTGCTGACAGCTCTGAGCCTGGAGCCTGCTTCGGCTTCTGTGTCTCCCTCTCTCTGCCCCTTCCCCAGCGCTCTCTCTCTCTCTCTCTCTCTCTCTCTCTCTCTCTCTCTCAAAAATAAACATGAAAAAAATTAAAGAAATGTATGTAATTTTATTATTAACAATACATTTTTCTTTCTTCTTCCCTAATGCCAAGAACCCTAAAAATGAGTACAGGGTAGCTCAGATAAAACAAACAGGAGAGGACCAACACAACAAAACAGATAATAATGCTTGATAAATGGAAATGTTTGGAAACCACATCTAGTTTTTCCCAACAGGGGCTTCTGTGGCCAGTAAGCCAGCCAGCATTGACCATGTCAATAGGACCGAATAATATTTACATTTGGGGCAAACCGTTTCTGTTAGCTGATAATGCTTTTAGTCAGCTTTAAAGCATCTGCTGTTTCCTTCTCTCTGTTTATCAAGCCGAGCTGTATTGTCACCTGATATACACACTGCACATGTGTTCTCACACACTCATGTCACATTCTCAAACGCACTGTTCCCACCAGGTCCCCAGGTTTTCTATGTGGTCTCACATTTACCTACTTCAATTGTCCAATGTCGTCACTTACAATATGTTTGCCATTGAAACATCTTCACTAGGGCTTCATTGCTAAAGAAAAAAAAAATGTCTCCATCTTTTTTTGTTTAATGTTTATTTGTTTTTGAGAGAGAGAGAGACCCAGTACAAGTGGAGGAGGGGCAGGGAGAGAAGGAGACCCAGAATCCGAAGCAGACTCCAGGCTCTGAGCCGTCAGCACAGAGCCCGATGTGGGGCTCCAACCCACACACTGTGAGATCATTACCTGGGCCAGCCAGACCCTTAACCTACCGAGCCACCCAGGCACCCCAATTGTCTCCATCTTTTAATGGCATTTAGCATCAATATAATAGAGATTAATTTTAGTTTCTTCTTCTTCCTTAAATGGGTAGAAAGAGGAACTTTGAACAGAAAAAAGAATCATCATAGTCAGCAGTGATAGAGAAACTAGCCCCTATGAAAAAGTTGAATGAAGTGAATTATTTTGTATATATTTTTTTGGAAAAAACTAATTAAAAATACTTAAAGAGCTATATTTACTCTTATGTTATAACCATTAGGATAAATATATAACACCCACAGAGGAGTATAGCTTAATTTCATTTCTACTAAGCTTGAAATTCTAATAATATTGTTGCCAAAATGCCTTATCTTTCAAAACTATGTTCTAGTGGTCTGAAGAAATGTTTTACAAAATCATGCATTAAGAGTCCCACGTGAGCAGGGAAACTTCGAGTACAATTATGCAGACCACAGTTAAGTTCCGCACATTGAAGGCAGTTCACAGACACGGCCCTCAGGTGTTTGTTTGGAGATTCAAGAAGGGAAACTCAGTTACGTGCATTGTCGTGACTAAGGAGCAGCCTCATTTAAGTCCTTTGGCTTTAACTGCACCTGAACAGAGAGGCATAAAGAGGAAGGAGGGGACAAAACACCTGAAGAGACATTCTGGCAATGGTGGCCATGCCAACCTCACAAAGGGGGTCCTGGGAGAGTTTCATAAAGGAGATATAGGGACTTATGGGAGGTGTGTAGGGATGAATGGTTTAATGACCCTTCCTCCTACACAGGCAGAAAATTGAAAAAGAATGCAGATGCCTCCTTCTTGTCTTCTGCTTCTCTTAATTTTTCTCTGCTGAAATCCATTCATTCTTCTGTGTATATCACTGTGTCTACCAAAGTGAATAGCACCGATTGCCTGACATAGAAACCTGGGAAATTTCTTGAATATGACTTCTCACACCCTTTCTCACATTGCACCCATTATTCCTCCTCTGGCCATTCTTTCTCTTACACAACTCTTGGAACCATCCATTGGTCCTATGGCTACTCCCTAATCCCGGTCTGTGGTGTGCTTCTCCTTACCAACAGTTTCACTCTTTTTCTAGGCTGGGTTTCTGATGAATAAGCTGTCTTGCCATTCTCTTGCTTAAAACCTTTCAGTAGTTTCCCATCGAGATGCCCTGCATGAAGTCTTTGCTGCTTACCTTTCAGCCTCATCTTTCCATCCATGTATCTCCTGGTTTACCCTCCAGCTATATGACTTTCAGTTCCTGCTGTCTGAATGCACCACTCCATCTTAGAAGCCCAGGTCTTAGAACAGACCCATGCTTTTGCCTGGAATGCCTTCCCTTCTTTGAATGGGCTTCTTTTTCATTTCACAGACTAATCCTACCTATCATTAAAGTGTCAGCCGAGCTGTTCCTCTTCGTGGCCTCCCCCCACCCCATACCAAATCTAGATTAGGGGCCTCTCCTATGCACCACCAAAGAAAACAAGAATTTCTCTGTTGTATTCCTACCACACTCTATTAGAGTCGTGTGCTCACTTACCCAGGTCCCAAGCGGACTGAAATGATGACCGTTTTCTTCTAACATTTGTCCTTACACAGCATAGGACCACATGTGCAATAAATATCTGTTGAATAAAGAATTAGCTAAATGAGATAGATAGAGAAGAGGGAAATTTGTAAGAAAGATTGCTTAGCTGTAAGAATGACTTAATGGTAAGATTCACAGTGTGTTAGAATATATTACATAATCTTGAGGCCTACCTTGTTGGAAGTTTTGATGGCTTAGTGATAACTCCCATTTGTTTTGATTCTGTTGGCCTAAGATGCATAAGAAAGTGTGTTTTATGCTATATGGTACTTGAGGTGAAAAGAAATTCTTATTAATGGTCCTGAGTGGCTGGTGGTGTTCCTTCCATGTCAATTGTTTCAGCAAGAGTGCTGTATCAGGAATTGTTTTCTGCCCCACAGCCCTCGCGTTGTGCTGTTGGAAACTAGGTGTTGTGCGTCTCTTAGATACAGGATCTCCTTAGGCTTATTAAATTTTGAGGTTAATGAATATTTTGACACTTTTACCTATACCTATCATTAGGGCTTATTGGAATAGGTTTAAGATGACAGTCATAATAAACATATATAGTACAATAAAAAGCACTTTTAATCTTGAAAGTGCTTTATAAACAACAGTGATCAATGCTATGGATGGATTAACAGCATCCAACTGATTGAATTCCATTTCAAGGGCAATGGACGTATTGATGTCGGTATTCTGGTGCAGAAGGAAGGAAGCAAGGGCAGCGGCGTGAAAAGTGCAGGTTCTGGAGTCAGATGCTCCGCGTTTAAAATCTGGCTCCCCAACATGCTGTGTGCAACTCGGCATGAGTCACTTACCAGCTCTGTAGCTCAGTGTCCCCATCCGTAAAATGGATTATTACAGGGTTTTAGTGCAGGAATCACCATAAAGGGTTGGCACAGGATATATTTGTGGTCACTGTTATACATGCATTTATGGCTGACGTTTTTTAATTCAGAATTTCACATTACGTGCCTTTCCCTTCATACGTGCATTTTACGTGCCCAAACCACATAAATCTTGATGATACTCCTTTATAACTTCTCTCTACTACATATCTGATAAGTCACTTTCTTTTATGCAATCTGTGAACTTCTGACCTTTGTGTTTTTAGCTGCCTTTCTTTTTTCTCTAGACACTTAGATGCTCCACACCTCATTTCTGCATTTCTAGTGGCTACCTTTCTATTTTAACATGCACTTGTAAATCTAACTCTATTTCCTCCCTTTTCTTCATAATCAGTCTTCTCAAAAAATGTCCATTCCTCACTGCAATCACTTCTCAATCCGTCACTTACGTTTCTTCTCCCACTGCTTCATTGTAAATGCCTTATTCAAGATTAAAAGTTTTCAAAATGCAACTTTTTACAATCCCTACCCTATGTGCCCCTCAATAATAATGGCACCATTATATCCTTTTAAAAATACAAAGAAACCAAATAAATCTCACCAGGTTCCCCCTGCAATTTTCTGCCAACTGTTTTTCAAGTCTTTTGGCTCTGTTTTCTATATCTAACTTTAGATGAAATAACTCAATCATTTTATCAGTCCACACGCAGACTTTTCTCCATTTCACTCCATTTGCCCGATGCTATCATTGGCGTTTTAGAGAGAGTATTGAGCAAAACAGGTAGAGTCCCTAACCTTAGGGAACTTAAAGTCTTGCAGGGAAATCATTCCTCAAACATGTAATTAGATAATTACAAGTGATTTCTGTCTCTAGCTATGAGAGACAGAGCCGTCTCCTGCTGTGCAGGATATCAAAAAATCCTCATGCTGAGAGAAAACAAGAAAAGAAACTAGATACAATTTCTTAAAAATATGATTGTTTAGAGACAGTACTGAGTAACTAGGACTACAAAGGCATGGGAGATTAAGGCCCCAGAAATAAGGAAAACCGTTTAGTAAGACTTTGTCTTTGCTCTTTCCTTCTGTTTTATTCGCTAGTCCCAAATTGCATAGTCTTGGGAAAATGAAAGCATGGTTTTAGAGACAAGAAATTACGGTTCAGGGCCTACCATGGAGGAAGGGGCTGCTAAATCCACCAGGCTTTCGGTTGAAATCCTATGAGTAAGAGAAAACCAGAAACAGACCAGTCTTCTCAAAGCCTGAAGTAAAGCCTCAACCCATCTCAACCCATCTCAACTTCTGATAGGATAAAAGTTATCTTCTGGCCAAAAATGTTTCAATATTTGCTAAAAGGAGATAACATTATCAACAAGAGTCTATAATTTTTTATACATGATATCTTATATTCAATACAAAATTACCAGGAATACCAAGAAATAGGACCAAATAAATAAAAAATAAAAATCGATCTTGAAGTAATCTAGATATATTGAATATGTTATATATATCCAATGTGTGTCATTACATATATATATATATATATATATATATATATATCACACACACTCATACACACTACATGTGTATATATATATACACACACACACACACACACACACATATATATATAAAGACTTGACAAGAACTATGATTAGTGTTCTCAAGAAGATAAATGAAAAGATGCAGAATTTGACAGAGAATTGGGGTATATTAGTATAAGAATTCTAGAACTAAAATCATAGCTAAATTAGTATCCCAGTAGATAGAATTCCAGTTCCATTCATGATGGACTGTAGTTTATTATTTTAAACTACAAAAGTTTGAACACATATTAGGAAAAGGGATAGTTGAAAAGAATAATGATCTATTCCTAACTCAAGAGGAAACCAAAAAGAAAGAAAAGGGCAAGTAAAATCCCCCCAAAATTTAAAGGAGGGCTTAATAAAAATAAAATCCAGCATCAATAAATCAAAACACACAAAATATAATGAAGAAAATAAAGAAGACTATGTGACTCATCACATAACCTAATAAAGATGAAATCTAAATTATTCCGATAGATTCAATAAACACCTTAGATAAAATATAATATCTATTCATGATAAAATTCTCAGCAAACTAGAGAGGAAACAACCTGGCGAGTGCATTTTTATAAAATACTACTAATAGTGAAATATCAAATGCTTTCCCCCAGAGATCAGGAAAATGACACAGAAGCCCACTATTACCATTTTTATTCAAACTTGTACTAGATGTAGCAGTCAGAGCAACACAGCAGGCAGGCAAGCAAATAAATAAATAAATGCAAAGCAGAAGTAAACTGTCTTCAATTCCAGATGTCTTGATTATTGTACATATACAAAATTTAAAAGAATATACATACTGTTCAATTTAATAAGTGGATTTAGCAAAGTTGTTGAATGCAAGTCAATATACAAAAATCAAATGATTCCACTCAATAGCAAAAAAAAAAAAAAAAGAAAGAAAAGAAAAAAAAGTAACTACCATTAAATTGGTCAAAATCTTAGTAAAAATGTCAATTCAACTTAGCAAACCCTTGTTAAAAATATACGTGGCATCAGCCCCCAACCTGAACTGTGGTCTTATAAGGATAAAATTAAGTTCAAAATAACAAATGAGGTGATCTTAAAAGTGCATGATTGGCCCACTTCTTGTATCAGTCGATTGACTGATTAAAAGTGACCATTTCATTCAATCATCTGTTAGTTTTTTCAACAAAATGTCTCACAAAATGTTAGAAGGCCTTCTTTATAAGAATTAGCCTGAATAATGGGTTAAAAAAAAACAAATTCTGAATTCCAGCAGAGGTCCTAATCTCTGAGGAAATAGTTAAGAGATTTGCATTTTGACAAGATCTCAGTATCTACTCAGACATTCATGTACTGTATGACCCAGCTATTCCTCTCAAAGGTATTTGTCTAAGAGAAATGGAAGAATTTGTATGTACAAAAGTCATGTACATAAATATTCATAGCATCTATATTCACCATGGCCCCAAAGTGGGAACAACACAAATATTCATCAATAGGTGAATGGATAGACAAACTGTGGTATGTCCATACAGTGGAATACTACTCAACAGCACAAAAGAATAAACCAATGATACTACTTATGAAAACCACAACGTATATCAGTCTGAGTTGGTATGCTGAGTAAATAAGACAGAAAAGGACTTAATGGTAATTCTTAAAAAATACAAACTATAGTGACAAAAAGGAGATAAATGATGGCTTGAGGCTGAGAGAAACGGGATGATGAAAATGTTCTGTAGTGATCAAAGTGAGAGTTTTGCAGGTATATATCTCTCAAAACTTGTCGAATTGCACTCTTTGAATGAGTTTATTCAATTCATTGAATGTATTCATTGAATTCATTGAATGTAGTTTATTGCATGTCATTTATACTTAAATAAAATGGGTAAAAGAAAAAGAACTCCAGGTAATGTTTGGAACCATGAAAACCATTGTTCTACACTATGATGGAAAAATTGCTTTAACTCTATTTAGAGAAAAATCAGCCTATTTTTATATTATTTAATTTATTGGTCCTGAACTCTTTTAGATAAAGACTTATGCAATGTATATACATTAGATTAGGCTCCACATTCCAAATTTTACTGAAATAATTTGGTATCCACAGTATATTTTAAAGCATAGGAAAATGAGTTTTCTTAAACTATGCTGACAGCAAGAATCTGTACACTTTCAACAAAATAACATTTTTTCTCTACAAAATAGGATTTCTTTTACCTCATTCACATTAGACACAAATTTTTATGAACACAAAGGGCTGTAGTTTGTCCATTTTTTAGGGATTATATCATAAGAAAAATTTTAATCAGTAAAAATATGAAATGCATATTCTAGTGTGCAGCTGACCAGTTCTCGCTTTGCTTCCATTGCACCTCTGTAATGCATTTTTCATTGCTCATGTAATTGGTGTTAATGTGCTATGCTATTAAGTTTAACTGAGAAAACTAGTTTGCTGAAAACTGATTTCTTCTGCATACTTATAAATTCAGTAGTCAAAAAAATTAGAGAAATATAATTAAGTATTGCAAAATCAATTTGACACTCACTTAAAATGTGTTGAGTGGAGGCAGCAAGCAGCAGCCTACGTCTGATGCTGTTTCCTTGTTTACTTCATGAAACTGTGCAAATTAGAACTTTAATTTACAGAGCTGTTAATGCCTCATTAAAAACTTTCAGCAAGTATCTTATTTTGAGTTTTCTTTTTTTCCCCCTTGTATCTAACATGCAACATTAGCTCTGTTTCGTGGGCATGTGTAAGACATTTAGGAATACTACTGATAACTCAAAATGTAGATAAAGGACCTAACCTGGAAGTCAAGGAAAGATTGATGAATTAGGTAATCGTCACCAGTATAAAATGTTGACCAATGGTCATGTGGGCGAAAAGCTGAAATTGGTGGTTGGATTATATCATTTTTATATCTCTGTCTTGCTACCTGAGTAAACTGTTTTTAAAATATGGTTTATAATTTCTAGGCCCTTTCTGAAATTTCTAGTATAATGTAAATTTCTAATATATACTTGATAACTGAACAATCATAATTTCATGTAGCTTGTTTTCAAAAGGTATGTATTTATTTTAGCTGATGATATTCTTAAATATGTCTTAAATGTTCTTAAAACTTTGATGAAAGGTTTTCTTGGTTAGCTTGGCTTTGTATATTGCCAATGAAAAGCCATATTAAAGATATGTTTGCCAAGTCTTCTTAAAAATCTGCAGTCCAGGATGCATAATTTATTCTGGGATGGTTAAAATTCTAGGAGACTCTTTCACTCTTTCTTTGATCTTTCTTCCCTCTCCCCTGAAAGGGCTGTATTTTAAAACTATGGGTTATTTCTCATCTGAATAGCTAAGGAAGATTAGCTACATTGTTACTGATCTACTCGATATTTTCTCACTATGTAACATTGTGGCAACAGATTCTTAGCCAGTCTGATAAGATAAAATGTTCTAATACTGAACAGGATGAAAGGGTATCATCACTACCTCAGATCCCTTTAAATTGAATCCCTGATCTACATGAGATTACGTTTTTTTATTTCATTTACTAGTTCCCCCAAAAGGAAGTCCTGATATAGCTACTGGGTTTCTGGCTTGTATTTTGACAGTCAGAACAGCAGGTAGGATTTTTTTCTACTCAGCAGATACAATAGAAGATCAAGGCTTCCTGGGTTGTAGTCACTGACCTTGCCAAATCCTTTCATATTTCCTCTAGATTCGGTCCTGCAAAATCAAGTATTAAGCCAGTTTGACAGTCCAGCTAAATTCCATAAGGTCATCTATCACATTACATACAATAATTGATTTTAAGTTAATTGGTCATTAGTTTATTTGTGTTTCTGGTTTGCTGGTGGTATTTCCAGAAACTTCCATGTAAATGAAAAGATATGTAAATAAAATTCGGTCAAAGCTACTTTTACCTATCATTCTAATTACCTGCTTCCATAATTTTTTTAATGTGTATTTATTTTTTAGAGAGAGAGGAAGAGAGTGTGTGTGCGCACACGCGAGTTGGGGAGGGGCAGAGAGAGGGAGGCAGAGAATCCCAAGCAGGCTCCAAGCTCTGAGCTGTCAGCACAGAGCACGACATGGGGCTGGAATTCATAAGACATGAGATCATGACCTGAGCGGAAGTAGGACTCTTAACCAACTGAGCCACCCAAGTGTCCATCTAATTACTTGCTTTTAAAAGGCTAATTTTACTGTGGTGTTTTTTTGGTTTTTGTTTTGTTTTTGTTCTTGTTTTTTTTAATAATTGCAGAGGAGTCAGCTGTGGATTTTCTCCTCTTTGGTGTGTTTCAATCATAAATGAAGGATCATATTTTTCATCAAATCAAAAAAAATTAATGTTACCATTTGCAGATACAGGTAATATTCACGGAACCACTCTATTTGTTAAGCACATATTTATGAAATGCTGCTGTACATAATGTGACTAAAGGAAAGATTAGTAAGTTAATTTTACTAATTCTTGTCCTCAGGAGCTCTAATTTACATCAGTTAACATCTTAGAAAAAGTCAGTAGGATCATGCTGTTAAAAAAAAAAAAGAAAGAAAGAGGAAGAAGGGGAAAGAAAAAAAAGGCAACTGCTACCCTGTGTTGTATTAGCAGAATTGTCAAGGATAAAATAAATAATGTGGTTATTGGACTCTACTTGGCAATCCTTAGCCCTTGATAGGAGTACCGTGTTCCATTTGGGATGGCACACTTTTTAAAACATAGACAAATTTGCCAGAGGTTTCAAAAGAGAGCAACAAAAAATGATGAAGGGCTTTGAAAATGGGGCCTCTAAGAAAAGGCTGAGAGACCTAAGGATGTTCAATCTTAAGGCGAGAAGGCAGAGGGGACGCATGATAACTGTTTACGGATGCATAAAGAGGTGTTATGGAGAGGAGAGGGACCAATTTTTCTCATTAGTCAACACAGACACTTCAAGAAGTAATGGGTTTAAAACACGTGGGGGAAAATTCAGGTTAAATTATTAGATTAAATTAGGTAAAATTTAAATATTTAAAACTGTATGATACCAAGTGTAATTAAGCTGTGGAGTTAAAATTGGCTTAGGAATGTAAGATTGAAAACAAATCAGATCCGAATCCAGGGGGTTAATAATTAAAAGAATTTACATTTGCATAAAGTGTTAGCATATTTCTAAACACTCGTATATTGTTTTACTGATCTCTCAACAATCTTTGGAAGTAGGGGGGAGTATATAGCTAAGGAAATGGAATTTCATAAATGTCCTTGCTGCCCCCACCCCTACCCCAGTTAGACAAAACGGTGTGTGGTCTAGGAACAGACCAGCAAGACGAGAAGCCAGTTCTTCAGGTTTTCTGTCAATATGTTTTCTGCAGAATCTTGCTGCCTTTTCATGTGCAATATGATTTTCATTGTGGGAAATTAGTTTTGAGTCAGCTGGGTGTTTTGTTGTTGTTGTTGTTGTTTGTTTGTTTTTTTGGTCTTTAAGGTACCAGCTATGTCCCATGACTTTCCTTTTCTCATATTAATTAGCTGAGATGAGAATTGGTCGATGCATAAAACACAGACCAACTGGTAATTTTGTTTACGTAAAGGAACAAGAAATATGATTGATCTTATATCTATTCTATCTATTATCTGTCTTCTGCTATTTACAACTACAGAATAAATTCAACATTTTGGTATTAAAGTTTTGAGAAATCATTCCCAAAGTGGATACAGTCTCTAGGACAGTGTGGTATGGAAAGATTCTGCCTTCTACAATTACTGAGTAGTGGAGAAACTTCCATTTCATCTTCTATGAATTTCATATTCCTCATTTGTAGAATGAAAACTGTAATATCTTCTGTTTATTGCCAGACTGACTAGGAGGATCAAATGAGAAAACAGATGTCAAAGCGCCTTGATGTGTTCAAAGAAATAAACTATAAGCTGTAACTTAGCATGAACTTTGAGTCCGGGAAGAAGCCTGTTCTGTGCATGAATCCGTCAGACACTGAGATCTCAAAAATCTGAGGAACTCAAAGTCCGGCGGAGGACACAGACTTGCAGACTATTACACTAATTTGTAGAAGGACAGTTGTATTCCCAGCAGAGGGGGGTAGCTGATCCCAATATGTTACCAAGCAAAGACTAGTTGATTGGATGCCAAGAGCCTCATGACACCTGGGAAGACTTTTTGGACTCCTTGAACTATGCACACAAATTGTGCTGAGAAATACTTCGAGAGGCAGGCTGTATTGAAAGGCGCTTAGTATGTATGCTGAGCCTGATGCAGGAATGGAGGAGATTTAGGGAAAATTCCAGCCTCTGTAGACTCCTGCCATGCTCCGTGGGGTGCAGTCCTCCCCCACAGAGCCCAGAGTACCCCCCAGTGGCATTCCTGTAGGAAAGCTCCAGGAGGGATGCTTACTAGGAGGATACAGAAAAGCTTAATGGCCCCCTGTGCATAATGTTGAAAGAGGCTCTAATTTTTGTTTTCTTCTGAGATTAACGTGTGTATATTGCAGGTTCAAAATGGTAAGAATCTTAATTAGAGTTGCGGGAAGTTGCATAATATACTCCATGTCTTACTTTTTCAGCACATCAAGGAACAGAATCTATTTGCCATATCACGAAGGTTGATGGAGAATGAAAACTGTAATTTGAGTAAATGGGATCTCTGCCCCCACCCCCATTTTTTTTTTTTTGAGTTAGTCACAGAGTTTAAAATGCAAAGAAGTAAATCTCCCAAGGGAGCAATTCTATTTCATCTGTGGAGGAAAGACATATGTTGTTACTGATGAAACCTCTGTTGTGGAAGCAGAGTCAACCCCAGGAAGAAATTGCAGTGGGCCCAATGCCTTTGGGATCTCCACAGACCAGCTCGGTTGCCCTCTATCTCAGGAGCCTGCAGCCATTATGTCTACCCGAGGCTGCTTGCGGCTCTTCTGGAGACTCTCCCCCAGGTCCAACTGATCAGCTTGGGGCAGTTGCCTGCCTCTTTTAAGCTAAAATGTACCTGTCTTGTGCCCCATCCCTCCAGGCCCCTGATCTGGACGGTACGCTAATGTGACAGATGTCACTTTGATAACATGTCAATGGTAGCAACATGTTTCTGGGCTTTTCTTGTCCTCCCCAGGACTGTATGCTCACTTACTCAGAGGCCTTCTAGGGATAATTTCAGGGCTCAAAACATGAGATCAGAGAGAGGGTTTTAGACAAGCAGGTCTTATTATGGCTCTGTTCATACATCCACCCCCATGGGAAGGCTTTTCTTTTTTTTTAAGCAAATATTTATTGAACAGCAACAAAGTACCAGGCACTGTGTTAAAGCAACAAGGTGCCTAAGCAAACAAGGCATAATCCATGACTCTAAGAAGTCGAGGAGTTATAGTACTCTCTATAAATATTTCATATAAATCACTCAACTTTATTCCAAATATTTACTGAACATCTACTATATTCCAGGCACTATGCATGGCACTAGCAAACAAAATAACCACAATCCGCACCTTCGTTGAGACTGTATTCACCTCAGCAGGTGAACAGGAATTCGTGTGAATTATTTTTCATTCAGCGAAATGAAAATTTTGTTTTCCTGAAGTTTATTATAAAATTATTATTTCTAAACTTCATGTTAAGAAAGTCAAATTATCCAAAAAAAATTTGTCTTTGATCACATTTGATAAGGATTAGAATAATTTTACTATTATATTTTAAATACATTTACAGTAGCTCTTATTTGAAAGAAATTCATTTTGAATTTTTCATTAAGTGGGTTAATTACATCCTAATCAATTTTGCGTGTGTTCCCCCAAACTGGTGAGAGTAAACAGATAGACTGGGACTCTGCAGAGGTTTTTTAGGGAAAGCATGAGATCCGATCAACGCTCATGTAAATTAGCACTCGGGAAAAGTACTGAACAGCAGGATCATATTATCAAAAATCTGGCTGATAGGTTTTGAACTCACTGAACTGAATCTATTTAGAAGTACATTTTAGGAAGACTAAATAAACATCAACACTATGGTCTGTTTTAAGTTAGGATCTTGCTTTGTCTATTTTCCAGGTGATAAAACACTGACTGTTATTAGTGTTATCATCAAGCATATTGAACAGTCAATCTGTAAGTTAATAGCAATACACAGGCATAGAGTCCTAGGACTAGAGGGAAAGAAAATGAATTTTATAGTTTTTTTTTTCTCTATAAAGGGGGAAAAATAGTCAACACCTTGAGTCAGCTGTGACTCAAGGGTCCATTATAACTTCAAGATTTTTTAACAGCCTGTGCCTAGGGTATGGGGGATGAATTCTGTTTCAAAGTGGTGACATGGGCAAATGTAAGCCCCTGGGAGCAATTTCAGGCAAGCTGAGACTCCGATCTAAGCAAAAATGGACAGCATGTGGAAGATGGCATTCCACACGTGCTTCCTGACCTTGGCTGATATTCCTCAGCAGTTGGCAATTAAAGGAATTCCTGAAGCTAAGAGGATGAAGAAGGAAAAAGAGGGTAAGATAATCAGAACTGGAAGAACATAGATAAATAATAAGGTGGGGGCAAGCAGCTGGTGCCGCAGACGCATTGGCTATACTTTGTGTCAAGGTGGCCAGGGGATATGGAGGCCATAGCTTTGCTTTAGCAAGAGGAAAGCCATATATACTTTTTAAAGTTTATTTTTACTGCCTTTTAACCAGGAAAATCCATCAGCTGTTTTGGTTTCCTGCCTGTTTTATCCTTTTGCCATCCCAGGCTTGTGCTGTCTTCCTGAAATCTTTCTGGGCAGATGACGGCACTGACGCCATGCCCCTAACCGAAGGGGACTCTGCCCTGAGTCACAAGCAGGGAGGAAATAAGGTTATATAACAACTACGTGTTATTGCCAGAACAGAGTCGAATAAAAATTAAAAGTCCATCAAGTGATCAGGTAGAAGTCAATAAAGAAGGTCAATAAAAAGCAAGGATGAGCCAAAAGAAAGGAGTTGGTATTCTGGAAAAGGCCAGGAAAAATAAAAGGCAGAAAAAACATTGTGGCAAGATCTTCCCCCCTGAGGCCTCCGGGAAGTGCAAGACAAAAGTAATTGAAGCTCATCGCCCATGAAACAAGGGTACAGCTGGCCACAATAGCTGTACTGACTAGGTTAACAGTAGTGGTTCTTTAACCTAAGACAGAGCAGATTTTTGTTTTACTTTTGCAAGGTTTGAACATGCTGAGTGAGGCACGCTGTTTGTTTGTTTTATTTGTGATATTATTTGTGCCTGCTGCATTTTTGAGCAAAACAAAAGTGTTGATTAGCTCGCTCGAACAACTGTGTGTTAAGAGGTCTACTAGGTACTAGCCATTACCCTCTAAAAGATGGCTAATGTATCCTACGGGCTTGCAAAACATTTACAATCTGGTAACAATATGAGATTGATTTTTACATATGGTTTGCGTAGAATAACCTGGTTCTGATGCAATCACATTTTCTCTGCATCTCACACAGCAAAAATTTCTTTGGGGGAAATTACATAAAACTAGAATAAACGAGTAAAGGTTTCATCAATGTTTTATCAGAGGATTAGAGCCCCCCCCTCATATTAAAGCATTCACCTCTTCCCTTTTCAAATCCAAAATATGTTATGTTTAATTGGTGTTAGCCAAACATATTAGCAAAATTTGTGCACATGTGAAAACTTAGCTTGATCAACATTGCTGCTGTAAACTGAGTGTCATTTGATTCTATGAACATATTTTCTTATTCTGAATGAAATGCTGTAAGTAAAATGAATAGGGCAAAATAGCCACTTATTATTTAAATTTGGATTAGTATTCTGACCCTCTCATATCTCCAAATAGTCATAATTTCCCAGTTCAAAGACACATATTTTACATTCAAAGAGTTTTATAAGAATTGGGTCAGAGATTTGAGAAGTCGAGGTTGTGGGTTCTGAGGCCTTTTTGTATGATAATTCTCAAGTCAGATTTCTCTTGCTTCTCAGTGGGGTCATTCATCCTATGGATGTGTGAGTCCTAATCAAAATAAATTATATGAATATTTCTCTCTGGGATGACTCTGCATTGAATAAAACTTTGTGCTTTTTAAATTATGTTATATATGTATGTTATATAGTATGGCACAATTTTTAACTGTTCCTGTATCTTATGGCCCTTATGGCAATTTCTCATACAACTTAGTATTTACTTTTATGATTATTCATGTATTCATTTGTTAGGGCTACCATAGCAAAGCACCACAAACTGGGCAGCTTAAAAAAATAAATGTATTGTCTCTCAGTTCTGGAGGTTAGAAGTCTGAGATTTAGATGTTGGAATGGTTGATTTCTTCTAATGGCTATAGGGAAGAATCTGTTCCAGGCCTTTCCCCCAGCTTCTGGTTGTTTGCTGACAGTCTTTGACACTCATTGACTTCCGTATCACCCCGATCTCTGCCTTCACCTTCACATGATGCTCACCCTTTGTGCATGTTTCTCTCTTCACATGACATTGTTTTTATAAGGCCACCCATCATATTGAAGGAGGGACCCATCCGACTCCAATATGAGTTCATCCTAATTACATCTGCATCAAGACCTTATTTCCAAATAAGACCATATTCTGAAGTACTGGGGTTTAGACTCAACATAAGATTTTTCAAAAACCCAATTCAGCCCATAATAATCACCATGCATAACTAATGAGAAAGCAAAGCATTGATTTGGTACAGAAAGAGATAACTTAATCAAAATGAGAAATAAAACACCCCCACCTCCGACACCTCGCATTTATTTTTTTTCATTTAAGAGAAAATTATGAATTTGCAAACAGTATGTGGCATAGTAAGGTAACTAAAGCAATTGGATGTCGTATCAAAAGATCTAATAACTAGTATTTAATCACAGATGCTGTGTGTTTTTATTTGAAATACATCCAAAATTCGAAAACACAACATAATTAATTGGGCCATTTATTTTAGCATGAAATTTCTTATATTTGTAGAGATAGCATTGTGATCTTGTTTTAAGTTTCCCTCAGAATGCTTGGATGTAGCTACAGCAACAACCACAATTCACCAACTTGAGCTACTGTTCAACATTTTTCTAAGTAACTTCATGATTGTATTAATATGCAAGAGGGTTGTTTTGATCCCATCCAAAGATACACAATTGTCTTCATAGCTATTACAATACAATAATCACATAAAATACATAAAATGCTGGACTTCATGTATTTCTTTATAAATATACCAAAGATACCAGTAATAGTAGCTTTGACAGAAATTCATTGTTCATTACATAAGGAGATCAATTTTGGATTACAAATGCTGGATCACAACAAACAAAAATTCTAATCATTTGTTTTATCTTTCTGCTATTCACTATGTTTATTCTGGTAAGGCTTACCATATTGAAATGCTGTATGATTTAATCTTCCTAAAGGATCGATGAGTATCTCACTGAATATGTATCCGTCTTACATAGTTGTTTTCATATGTGTGCAAACCCAGTGAAAAAGTTATTCACTGACAGTAGTCATTTTCCCGTTTGGTGCATTTTCCTAACTGTACACTGTGCGAGTCACAGTAAATAATGAGCAAGACCGCCCTTCAGAGCCCTTTAGCTTTAACATGTATGTTGTTTTTGTTGATGATGATAAATTCCTTAGTCAACACGAGTTTATCGCAATCAAGATCAAAAATCACAGAAGTGAAATTGAATGTACGTAAAGAAAAGGAGTGAGTTAAAATGGTAGCAAGTCCTTGGACATCTTATATTAAATATAATGGCTTACTTTCCCTCTCAACCATGTTCTAAGTTGTTCACTTACACCTTTTTGATTAGTCCCCTCTTCAAATGTGTAAGATGGTTCCAGAGAAGACAAAAAGGAACTTGCCCTAAATCACACAGGTGGTATATTTTAGAGGTGGTATTTAAATCTATGTATCTCAGGCTCCACAGCGTGTATTCATGGTAGATTTCTTTTATTCTAGGACCATAGTAATGGTGTGCAACTATTTCCATCCTCGCAGTTCTCTATCTCTCTGTTTGGATCAGCTACAGCTGATCCTCATTGCTAGATTATGCTCACCAGTTTGAGAATACAGTTCTCGCTGGCCAGAGAACCACAGTTAGATTAATTCACTTGGTGTTGTATACCTGTGTGCTACTGAGCTGTGGCCACCGCCCTTAATCACCACCTGGTTTTAGCTTAACTCTTCACCTGCATCCACTCCTGATACCCATATTTTAGAATTCTTACAGGCACAGTGTCGAATTACAGTAAAGTCAGCATATGGCTTGTGGACATGTTTATTTCTGAAGGCATTGGAATACATTGTATGGACCAAATGTCCTGTTTCAGCCACAAATACTCAGAGTTGCATTCAACCATGACAAAAGAAGCACAGTGTGAAAAGTTTGTTCATTAGGTAGACAATTTTTATTGTTTTTTATTTTTCCTTCAAAGGTGGACTTTAAATTGATTTGATAAAACTTATTGCATATGAGCCCAAATGCAGTATGTTTATAGTCTTTAAATAGTTGCCATGAATCCTTTTATCTAATAATACAGTTAACTCAACTGGAATCTCAGGGGTTTTTTGTTTTATTTCTTTAAAATAGGCATTCCTCGTCCTGTTCTGCTCCCTGGAACATTCCTACCCTCTTCATATTAATTAATTCATATTGTTTCCTAAATTTGTCTCCCTCATTTATTTTGGCTACGTCTGTTGGAATATATATTTAAAGGTTTTACATGTGCAGTCACACCTGCATCAAACTGTATGTGTAATTTCCTTTCATTTTTTTTATACAAGAAAAATGTGGGAGGAATTTTCAAAATCTTTATGTTATACATATTTTGCTTTGGTTTGGAAATTAATAGTTCTATATTTTAGGTATTAAAATTTGAGGCTCAAAAATTGTTTTTATAAAGCAAAGAAAACAGATTTTGTTTTAAATTATTTTTAGCTCTCAGTATTTCTGAGTCAAGAAAAAAAACTCTGCATTAGTGTTCATGGGCAAGACAGAACACAATACAGAGCAGATACCCTATAAGCAACATGATAGATTTAATCATCTGATTCATTATAATACAAATATTGTAATCTATCATAATATTCACTGTTCCATAAATCCACAATTCTGTGAAAGGGATAAGAAAAAAGGAATTAAGCTATCAGTGAGTTTACTAAAAAAGGAAAAGAGATTTCCTGATTATCATCATTCAGAATTAGTCAGACATATACATGGTAATCATTCATATTTTAAGCAATAATATGAAAATCAACATAAAGCTCCTAAAGGAACAGCTTTTCTCCCCCTGGAATGTGAAAAAAAAAATGGACCTATGTGCTAATTTAATTCCTTTTTAAGTTAATGATATAATGGGTTTCTGGAGCATTAAATAGGAATAAATATTGTTCAACATTCCCATGCCTGAGCCCCAGGAATAGAGCTTATATTTAATATTGCCTTATATTTCCATGTGTGAGCCCAGTGCTTTCTCCTCCTTCAGTTTCTTATTCCTCCCAGGTTCAGTGATCATCTGTCAGCAATCACAACGAAGGAGCCTAAACCTTATAGTCTGGTTTCCTGAGTCTCAAAATGCTCAGTTTCTGCATTTTGAATACTGTTGTAAACCCCACTTTTAATGACTCTCCCCTGTGTCTTTTTTGGTGTAAGGGCACAAAGTTCGGCTGGCTCTGTAAGTAGACAGACTTTGAGACTTCCCAGTTGGGTATAATTTGACTGGGTAACAATGCTGATTCTCTTGACACAGACTATTTAGCCTATAGAGTATTTGGTCCTTCCCAAACTGCCATTCCCAGGAACAGTGGTCTGAATGCAAAATATATTTAATATATTGAAATAAATTTAGAAAGCATTGTGCTAAATCAAGTTAGTCTGATATTTGTTGTTATGGTCATTTTTGTTGATGCTGTTGCATATTTAATATGCAAGTGAAGATTCATTGTGAATTTCAGAGACTGAGTATTTTCTAAACTTCATTAACCTTGTAACTCTTTTTTTCCCACCCCCCCACCAGTGCACTTATTTTAACATTGCACTTAGCAGGGTTCCACATATCAATATTTTGGGAATTTGAGGATGAAGATATGTTTTTCTCATTAAAATTGAATTCTTAGCCCACTGGGAGAGAAAACACATTAAGCTTTTATCAGTCTTTAACATTTAACATGGATTAGAGTTTCTGCTCTTTCTGGATTTTAAGCAGTTGAGAGTAGGCTTTCATTACAGGGAGAGGAAAAGATGATCTGAAGTGCCATACATCCGTAGGGAATTTCCAAGTGGAGTACCATCATGAATGTTCCTAAGTTAGTGGAGGACAACAGGGTACAGCACAGGGTTGCAGCAAGGCTACTGTCTATATAGTTATAAATTGGAATTTATATTATATATGTTGGATTATATTCCAATATAATTATAATCATATTGGAAATAATGTTTGTCTCCATTTCTTCAACAAAAGAAATTGACTAGATAGTGGCTGTTAACCCTGTAGCTCTAACATTATTGTTTGTATCTGGCCAACTTGATGGCCAAGGGTAGGGATTTAGAGAAGAAAAAGGATGGAGGCCTTGAAAAGCAAGGTTGAATATGAGTGTTGTATCCATGATAACTGACCTAGGGTTGGCTCTGTAGGAGTTCATGATTTTTGTCTCCTAAAGCAACTCAATTTCACAGAAAGCCATGGAGAATTGGTAAGACACCCAGTTCTGTGAAGACCACAAATATTTGTAAGGTAGACATAAAATATGTATAACATATTTTTGCCCTTTTTTTTTCTGGTACCAAACAAAGGAGGTGGCGATATGAAAAAGCAATCGGCTGAATCACTGTTAGAAAGTAAAATGTCCTATGTATTACAGTGAAAATTAAAATTTGTGTCTTCTTTTTTTTGAAAGAGAAATCTCCCAAGGTCAAGGGGTTGGAAACACAAATAAGATAATACCCTTTCTCTCAAAGTTTATGAAAAGAGATGAAATTAATATGTAAACACAGAATAAGATGTGTCATATCACAGTCAAAGGAATGAGAATTAGTATGTAGAGTGGTACCAGACCTGGATTCTAGAGGGCTGGTCCAAATTTATGGTTGAATTTCTTGGGTTCAAATCCTATTTCTACCATCTTATTAGGTCTGTGACTCTCGTAACTCTCTTAACCTGTGTTTCGGTTCCATCCTGTGTTAAATGGTGGTGATAATGGTAATTGCCATTGCTATCTGATAGAGATATCATAACAAATTAATGTGTTAAAGCCTCTAGAAGAGTAACTGACATATGATAACAAATACCAGTGTTTTTGATGATTAACAATAAATTATATCCAATTAGAATTATCAAAAGGGGCTTTAGAAAGAAAGTAGCAATGACATAATCTATAAAGAACAGGTACATTTTTTTAAAGAAGTTTGAAACTTCCAATTGTTTTTATTTATTTATTTTTTTAATTTAAATTTTAGCTAACATACTCCTTGGTTTCAGGAGTAGAGATCAGTAATTCATCACTTACATACAATACCCAGTGCTTATCACAAGTGCACTCCGTAGTACCTATCACCCATCTAGCCTATCTCCCACCCACCTCCCTCCATTGAGCCATAGCTTGTTCTCTATCATTAAGAGCCTTTTGTGCTTTGTTTCCCTCTCTTTTATTCTCTTCCTTTCCATATATTCATCTGTTTTGTTTCTTAGATTCCACATATGAGTGAAATCATATGATA
The DNA here is from genome assembly GCF_022079265.1 of Lynx rufus. NCBI lineage: Eukaryota > Metazoa > Chordata > Mammalia > Carnivora > Felidae > Lynx > Lynx rufus. The sequence continues at coordinate 10,012,231 of NW_025814829.1, forward strand.
TTTGTATTTCTCTGATTGACTTATTTCACTTAGCATAATATATTCTCGCTCCATCCATGTCATTGCAAATGGCAAGATTTCATTCTTTTTGATGCCTGAGTGATATTCCATTGTAGATGTATAACACATCTTTATCCGTTCATCAGTCGATGGACATATGGGCTCTCTTCATAGTTTGGCTATTGTTGATAATGCTGCTATAAACATTGGGGTGCATGTACCCCTTTGAATCTGTACTTTTGTGTCATTTGGGTAAATACCTAATAGTGTAGTTGCTGGATTGTAGATATTTTTAGTTTCTTGAGGAACCTCTATATTGTTCTCCAGAGTGGATACCCAGTTTGCATTCCCACCAACAGTGCAAGAGGATTCCCCTTTCTCCATATCCTTGCCAACACCTGTTGTTTCTTGTGTGGTTCATTTTAGTCATTCTGACAGATGTGAGGTGGTATCTCATCATGGTTTTGATTTGTATTTCCCTGATGGTGAGTGATGTTGAGCATCTTTTCATGTGTCTGTTCACCATCTGGATGTCTTCTTTGGAAAAGTATCTGTTCATGTCTGAAATTTTTAAAGATACAAATAGATTGAGTATGGTATTCTAAGGAGAGGGACAATCATAGATAAAGGCATCAAGATGAGAAATCAAAGGGAAAGCTTGAGAAATAGCAAGATGAGCAAGATGATCAGTTTGGATAAAGTACTGGCCCTTTACTGTATTTTTTAATTGTTTTTTAAAGTAAGCTCCATGGAGCCTGACATGGGGCTTGAACTCATGACCCTGAGTTCAAGACCTGAGCTGAGATCAAGAGTTAGATGCTTAACTGACTGAGCCACCCAGATGCTCCCTTTACTGGTTATTTTGAGCATTTTGGGGGGAAAATAGAAGATAATTCTGGGAAAGTTACAGTTTAGAAGTTTTTGAAGGATAGGAAGAGAGGTTTGCATCTAATTTGGTTTCAAATGGAACCTAGTCAGTGTTTGCTCAGTGTGAGTGATGTGAAAAGCATTGTAATTTTGGAAGTGTAATTTCAAAATAGCTCTGTAGATGAATTGTTTTTGAAATATCCCATTTTCTTAAAAAAAGGGGAGGGGCTGGACTTGAGTCAGAAGGTATAGATTCAAATCTATCCTTTCTTTTTTTAAAAAGAAATTTAGTATTTATTTTTGAGATAGAATGCAAGCGAGGAGTGGCAGAGAGAGAGGGAGATAGACTCTTAAGCAGGCTCTGCGCTGTCAGCATGGAGCCCTATGTGGGGCTTGAAACTATGGACTGAGCAGCTGAAATCAGAGTCAGATGCTTAACCGACTGAGCCAACTAGATGCCACTCAAATCTATCCTTTCTACCTTTAGCATTCAACACATGGACTTCAGTGCCTTAATCTGTAAAGTAGGGAAAGCAAGAGCTAAATCACTGTTGTTTTCGGGGCACGAGCGTGGCTCAGTTGGTTAAGCGTCCGACCTCGGCTTGGGTCATGATCTCATGGTTTGTGGGTTGGAGCCCCGTGTCGGGCTCTGTGCTGTCAGCTCAGAGCCTGGAGCCTGCTTCGGATTCTGTGTCTCCTTCTCTCTCTGCCCCTCCCCCACTTGTTCTCTGTCTCTCAAAAATAAATACATGTAAAAAAAAAATCACAATTGTTTTTAAGATTAAATAAATTAGATGAAAAGGACCTAATGCAGTGCTGGGCATATATATTCAATTAATTTTTTTAATTATATGACATCTCGTCAAAACAAAGAATAAAATTAGAAAAAACTGTTTTAATGCAAGGTCTCTACCCTAGTATTTTTTTACATTTTCTTCGTGATAGTCAATTCATCAGACTGTTCAGTGTGCTATTCAAATTCTTGGCCCTGGAGTTATCAACATTTAATATCCCAACTCATTTCTAGGTTACAGTGAAGTTCTCAAAAGTTTCCAGAGTCCCTGAGGTTATTCATCGTGAGTTGCATCTTCTGGGTTGACAACTACAGAAAGTTTAAAAATACACTGGCTTCTGAGTCAGCATCTTTTTCTTAGAATATAGATAGCAAATCTGGTTGGTATTTTCCAGTCATTCTTCTGCCATACTGATGCTCTATAATGGTTCTTAGGAAAGGAACAGAAAACATCCTAGAGATAAAAGCAAAATTAATGAAAGAATGTGGAAGAATTGACAGTTTTGCTATGACAGCATTTAATTTAAATTCTTTAATACTTATTACTCATTGATTTTTAGGTTCGCTGATTCTTTATTTGAATTCTTTTAGTTTTAGATTGTGTAATGATATATCATTTGGGTAACTTTACAGAACCACCTTTATTATTTTGTTGGTAGTAGGCAGCACAGATGGATATTAGAAGGTCTCTGTATAAATGCCAACAGTGGAGGTGGTAACATTGTCCTGAGTGCTTTCTCATGAAACAAATCAGATAAAGAAGAGAAAGCATTGCCAAGGTTGGCCACGGCAGATGAAGTGGATCCAATAAGAGACATCTCAATGGATACCTATAGATGATTCAATATGGCACGACCTTTCCTTTCAAACTCACTCACAGGAAACATATGCCAACAGGGTGCCAAGGCCGAGGAGACTGTTCTCCACTCCCTACTCACTTCCTTGAAAGGAAACTCCATTCTCTGCATCTCAGTTATCTGATAGATACTTCATGAAAAAGAAAATTTTAATTCTAATGCCATGAAAAAGAGCTCAGCCATAGCCTAAAATTTCCCCTCCTTTCTCCCTATTCATTTATTGCTTTGATATATATTGTTCGGACAATGCAGTGACCTCCAACTTCTCTGAAGGCAGTTAACAGTAACAATCTGGACGATTGAGAGACCCAAGCATTTAAAATATTTCTTAATGAAAACTGCCTCTTTGGTGACAGATTGCCACGGCTAAGATAGTTACATCTGAAAACCATTACACTCCGCAGTGCTACTTGTAAGATTGGCACAGAAAGAGCTACACATTTATGGAGCCACCTTATTTAAACATACATTACAGAATCAGAGCTTATGCTGGCCAATCACATTATCATGAATTGCATTTCCTGTGTGCCTTTGGATTGTTATAACAGAAACGATGATTTCTTAAATAATAACTATTCCCACAGATTAAACAAATGGAATACTGCCTGGAACAAAGGTCTTAAGTTTAAGTAAAATTGTTCAGTCAAATTTGGTAAGACAGTCATGGAGCAAATATATTATTAACATTGCAAGCCTTTTTGTTGTTGTTTTTTGTAAATTATTAAAAGCAATGACTTCCATCTTAGTTAGACAAATCTATCTTGGCCTCAGTTTCCTTTTTAATTAACCGAGGATAAAGTAGTTATTAGAAGGATTGATGATGGAATACATGTGCTTAGAATGTCTGACACAGAGCAGTGGCTCAACAACAATTAATCGGGAGGAAAGACTTTCTGTGTTTCACACGTGTGCAGGCATTCTCTTCCGTAAGTGTGTGGGTCTACAAGCAGCTGGACTATCAGAGGAGCTCTTTTAAAAATTAGCCTAGGGGCGCCTGGGTGGCGCAGTCGGTTAAGCGTCCGACTTCAGCCAAGTCACGATCTCGCGGTCCGTGAGTTCGAGCCCCGCGTCGGGCTCTGGGCTGATTGCTCAGAGCCTGGAGCCTGTTTCCGATTCTGTGTCTCCCTCTCTCTCTGCCCCTCCCCAATTCATGCTCTGTCTCTCTCTGTCCCAAAAATAAATAAAAACGTTGAAAAAAAAATTTAAAAATTAGCCTATATTTTTAATCTTTACATTGCCTTTCTAATTTGACGGGGGGTGGGGGGGGGAAGGCCATCATAATACAGTTTTTAAATGTAAATTTCCAAAGTGACAAAAATTAACCCAACACATCATTTGCTTTCGAATCTGTTAAATTGGCAGCTGTCTTGTAGTGATGAAAGACCTAGGCCATTCTCAGATGATACCTACACGATGCCAAACAGCTAATTGAATTAAGCCCTTGTGGAAGAGATAACTAGTCCCACCCCTCATTCCCTAGATGAGGAGATGGAGGCCAAGAAATTTGCAGTGATTTATTTATCTCAGGGGCAGAATCTCTATTGATATGCAGAACTTCCAGCCTAGTGATCTTTCTACCATAGCACTTTGTCTTGAAACTTGGTTTCCCACATGGCTACGGGAATAAAGAAGTGGGACCATTAGTAAAAATAACTGACAAATTAGCAGTGTGCTTATCCAGAGGCTACTTTTACTGCAACTTAGACTGTTTAGAATGTCATTGAAAAGTATGGTATTGGGCAAAAAGAACACTGAGTAATCAAAATGGATTTTTATTTAAAATATTTTTTTAAAGTTTATTTATTTTTGACACAGAGAGAGAGAGACAGAGCATGAGCAGGTGAGGGGCAGAGAGAGAGAGGGAGACACAGAATAGGAAGCAGGTTCCAGTCTCTGAGCTGTCAGCACAGATCCTGATGGGGGCTCGGATCCACAAACTACAAGGTCATGACCTGAGACGAATTCAAAGGCTTAACCCAGTGAGCCATCTAGGCGCCCCTCAAAATGGATTTTTAAAGCTCACATACTAAAACTTACGCACCACCCAGTATAGCGTTCCTCATTCATTTTGCTCTTCACGGCTTCCCTAATTTTGTCTATGCATGTTCCTCATTTCCTCTTACCTCAGAGAAAAGTCAAATGTTTTATTTCTAGAACATGGCAGATTGGAAACCCAAAGTGGTAAGGATAGGGAGGAGGGAGCTAAGAGGGGCTTTGCTGATAAAAAGGGGCCCAAATTTTGCTTGAGGACATAATGACATTTAATGATCTTTCTTGGCTACTGGGGATCTGTAAGTTTTGTTTGTTTTGTTTCTGGTTTAAGTAAATCCAGATTCAATGATAACAAAGGAAGAGACAGCAATCCTCAGACACCACCAATATCCTATTTCTTACAAGTCTATAGACATTTTTATATCAAGGCTCAAGATCATCTGAAGATACCCTTCTCATCCAAACTGCTTAAAAAGTTGTTGGTGATATATGAGCATATCAAGTCACAGAAGGATTAAAGCATATATATCATCCTCTAGAAAATAAGCAAATGTACAAGACATTTTATAAAGTTTTATTATAAGCATTAAAATATTTTTTTAAAGAATGAACTTCTGTTAATTGGAAACCTAGGTATGCAGAATGTTTATAACCTGATGTTGCCAGACAAGTGAGTTGTTACTATCCACAGTCTCTCAGTAGAGACAAGAAAACACTTTCTCTACTCTGGTAATGCTTAATTAAACTAAATTTTGGTATGTCTCTTCAGGAGAAGGTCACCATGTCAACAATAATGAGGGGAAATGGCATTGTGAACACTACTGGATGAGATGTGGTATATTTCTTACTTTCAATTATTGTCTCCTTGTTTGAATCATTAGCATTTGGCAGATTTGTTGCTGAGTTTGTTGTTCTGATTTAAAACTTGGTGTTAGGTTGAATATGTTCTTATCTTGATCTTATATTTCTGCCATGACTTGCATTTCTTGCTGAGTTTCTGACTTGAATTGCTCTATTTTTTTTTCTTTTTTTTTTTTGCTGAGCTTTTGCTTTGTCTTGTTGTATTTCTCTCTGGAGGTGTTTTCTCCCCCCTTCTTCTTCTTCTTGCTATATTTCTCATTTGGCCTATTGTATTTCTCTGGCCCGTTCATTAGCCTTTTTTTTTTAAGTTATTCTCCTGTTCAGTCTATGCAGTACCTAATCAATACGTTCCCTTGCTTACTGCAGGATTTCCAAGTTATTGTGTTTTCTGTCGGCTTTGATACTGCCTGAGAGGGGTTTCTGTGCTTTGGCTAATGTGCTGTTGTCTAAATTTGCAGGGTTTCAGCTCATTACACTGACTTTAATTTTGATGTATTTGTATTTTATCCAGTTCAAGTCATGTTTCTTTCCTCTATCAATTTACTTTCTGCCTGGGCAAAATTGTGTGTATACAATTGCTGCTAAAGCTACAAAAGGTTTCCATTTAAATTACCACCCAGGACCTCAGCAATTCAGTCTAAAAGATCCTTAGAACACATCTGATTGATGTCTTACCTTTGTGTGGGAAAGGAAATCTGGAATACTGAGAAGGTCTTCTTTATAGAACTTAGTCAAGCCTGGTTTATAGCCATGGAGTCATTAATGTAGGAGATGAGTATAGGGCTATGGGGTCACTCTGCTGCTTCTCTGTAAGAAAGAATATGTGACCAATTTCTATTCTGTACAAGTTATGCTCTGAAATCAGGGGAAGAAATCTTTCTTAGGTATTTAACTTATATTTAGCTTGACTAACCAAGCTCCATCTCTTATTTTTCCACGTGTTTGTGTGTGTACATGTAATAGATGAGTTCCTGGGTTTGAATCTTGGTCTCTCCCTAATAATTTTGCATTTGGGTTTGTTAGTCGGCCATATTGATTGAATTTCCATTGTGCATGGCAATATAGGGACTGATTTCAAAAGAAATGACTTCGGAAGCACAGTAACTCTTCCTATTTTCAAAGCATCCAATATTGGGGGCGGGGAGGAAAAAGCATATGAGAAATACATCTTTGAAAATAGAAACAATGGAAGCACCTCAATAAACGCATAATCGGTTATGTATACGGTTTAAGTTGCACACCTTCTACGGATATAACAATTGTAGCTGCTCTTGGAAATGCTTAAGAGGCAGAGGCTTCTAGGTTTACCTGAACACATGTCATAGATAAAGTTCATCAACTGGCAGTGAACATGATCACCAAATGTGCTCTTTCCTCACTTTCTTATATCTGTTTTATGGGATAAGAGCTTACCCTTTACCTCCCCTATTTATAGCATTCTCTATTTCCCTCAACAAAGTGGGGTTGACCCCTGTGCTCAACCAAACCGTGCTATTTACCAAGGAGAAGAAGAAAGGATTTTTGGAAAAAGTCAGTTCTTTTTTGGTAAGTGCACCTTCTCTAGACTGGATAATTTCTCTGGGCCTCAATTTTTTTTTTTTTTCATCTCTGTAGTGAGAATAAATGAAATGAGGAAAAAAAAAAACATTTATGAAGTATTCAGTTCAGCATGTGTCCTAAGGTAAGAGCTTTGGAAGTGGAAGTTATTTCCCTTGTGCTTTTCTCTTGTCAGTGGAAAACTAAATTCCTGGCCTATTTTGCACCCAAGATTATGATGACATATTACATTAACACACTTGACCTTGAAAGCTATCTTTCATAGTCTAGTTGTGTAGCAATAGACAGGCATATGCTCTGATTCCTGTGTTCTATAACCTTCTCTTTCCAGGGATGGAGCCATGTTACCTCTACCTTTAGGCTCACCTAACCCTATTCCCTGGGGCCTGTGGTGAATTCACACGGAAGATTCAGACTCATGCTTTAAGATGCTCAGGACATCAATCTTGCTGGAGAATCTGGCCTTGACTTTGGGCACACTTTTAACAAAGGGCCTCCCAGCACCAACCCAAGACCCATGCCCATCAGTCCCATTTTCTTTCTTGGTGTTGGTAATTGACTCCCTGTATGTTCTTGGAAACCTGCCCAATACCCTAGAACCTGTATTGCTGTCTAGCTCTTACCAGGCTGCCGTCTGAGACTCAAGGCCACTTCTGCACTCTTTTTTGGACTCTAGATCCTCACTGCACATACAGCCCTTATACCAAATTGTGCAGTTTGTCTGGTCTTCCAAATTTCACCTAGTTGTGTGTGAACAGAGTTGTGCTTATCTGTCCAGATCTTTCTATTCTAGCTCTATATTTCTTTCCTCTTTCTTTGGCCTATTCATCTTTGTTGTATCCCTGGCATGTTTTGAGTACCAGCTTACTGCTATACTCGGCCCATGTAATGAGGAACCATATTTTTTCCTGGGCTTGCATATGGATATTTATACCACCTACTCACCCATTTAAAATGTCTACATTGGGTTCCACCTTTCGTTCCAGATCTGGTCTGCTCTGCTCCATTGCTTCGCTCCATGATACCACGCAGACTTCATGTAGGTTAATAAAGCATTATGGTTTTGCTCTGTGTCACCCCTACATGTTTTTTTGAAATTTTTTGAGTTTGTGATCTTTTTGTGACAATTTCTTTTACATGAAAATGCATTTTCATGCTGCCCTTTTAGTACTATAGATACCCACTGGAAGGGATTCAATATGAACTTACCTTATTCCAAATTATGTTCAATAATGAACGACACTGTAACCAATATTCAGGGCAGTAGACAGGTAAAAGTTGTGGAATTTTTATGAACTCTAAAGCAATGTCCAGTGTTGTAATGAAGCACCCACATAAAATCATATAATATGTGAGTTTCTTATTCTCCAAATAGTCTAATTGATTGTTCATTGGGCTCACTCAGCCAAAAGTAGAGAGAAACTTTGTACAGACATCATTAGTTTTTCTCCATTTAGAGATTAATCATGAAGAGCTCTGGCTCTTTAATTCTGTAATTTGTATATTTAATGGGCTGCTGCAGAATCTATGACAGTAATTAGCATAGCCTGAAAACTCATTAATACGCAACAACATGATTAATGCAGCATTAATGCAAACATGACTGAAGTTATTTGGGTTATGTAGTAAGAAGATTAAAGCTAAAATGTCCTGTTTGTTTTACCAGTGGTGAGTATAATAGGATGGCAAAAAAATAAAATAAAAGCAGGTATTGAATTAGTTATTTTAAAATAGGGGGAAAAACAGCAAAATTTAAGTCAAAATGATTTCCATTTTCACCTACCTCTAAATTTAGAGCACAAAATATTACATTCTCTACTTTTCTATTTATTTGTTTTTTCATAAATTTATCATTAGTAAAGATTAGCTCATTCAACTTTTTGGTTTAACTTAGTTAATCTTTTAGCAGCTTTACCATAATATTATTAGTCTTACAATGAAACATTTAAATAATACCAATCATTAACAAATACATTATACATTTATTTTGAAACTAATACATGTTACTGGTTTTGACAAATATTTAAAGGATCTATTCCAAATATGAAAGTTATATGCCAGGCTCTCTTCTCATTGCATTACTACTGTTACTAAATATTTAATACTTTATAAAATACTACCATTTTAACTCTATTTCAACAAAACTATCATTCATTACATGTTAAATAACGAAAGATTCAATAATGTTTTCAGAGGTAAAACTGTAAAAGTTTTACGTGTTGATCTTACCCTGTCATATAGTCATATTGAAGCCCATTTTCAAATTTAATCTAATATGCTTTATTAGCTGTCCTGAACTTTAAACAACTTATTTCTCAATCTAGTCGTCAAGTGTCATTTATAATATCTAGCATTTTCAGTTTCAACTATCTTGAAAGACTGCAAAATGTATATATCTACCTTCTTATGCTTGCTTTACCTCAAATATATATTGGGGAAATGTTTATGATTTTTTTTTCAATATAAAATCAAGGGAATATGTAATAGGTGCCTGGCTCTTGGCCATGTCTTGAGGTATTCTATCGTATCTCTACTTGGAAATGACCATTTTATAGGAGAGAAGCTCTTTTCAACCTATGAACAGAACTGCACCATAGAATAAAAGCAAATGAGCATTACCTGCTCCCAACAGATGGCACTATTACTAGTGGCTTGAATCATGACTGTATTTGTGGGACCAATGGATCTGCTAACAGACTTTCAGAAGACAGTCTATTTGTAATGAGAAGAGCCTCTGTAAATGCAGTAAAGTGGTAAGCATGCTCAATTTTCTTTAGGGGTCTTGTCAAAATTTCTGTAAAATTTCTTTAAAATCCTACATATAGACTATTTCACTTAATTCAAATATATTTTCTTTCACATAATTCACATGTGTGAAATTAAGTTGTAGATATTTAAAGCAACATATTTAGAGGAAAACTGGTCTTTATAATCTCTATAACCTTATAGTAGACTAGCCAACCTATACTTACAAAACTAAGCAACTAAATTCTGAAAAAATTGACTTATTTTTCAAGGGGAGGACCTAGAAACAGAGAGAAAATGCACCATTGGGTAAAATCATTTGCCTCTAATGTTTTATTTCACCTCTATAGTTTTTAGTGTACTAGAGAACTGTTTAATCAGACCATTACCAAATTGAATAAATGGCTACTTAGTGATTACTGGACTATTTAGTGATGGAGTTTTGGAGAGCTTCTTCTTACAAATAGGCTTTTTTTTTTAATATTTCATAGAAGACCATCCTAATAAATGAAATGGAACAGAATCTATTTGCCACACAATATCTCAGCCTTTTCTTAATTCCATATAGCGAAGAAACGACCAGACTTTCTTAGGATGTAGCCAGTCCTTTTTTCTGAGAAGCTACATGACTTGTTCATCCTATCCTTATACTGCCATTAACAGTGTTTCTAATCACTGGTCTAGAAAACTGGAGAAATGAGACATTTTTGTTTGGTTCTGAATTGAACACAGCCCAGACTGCACACAGAGAAACTTGCTTTTTTTTTTTTTTCTTTTTCTGTAGGTATAATCCAGGGGAGCTGTTGTTGAGGTCCTTATGGGTAGTTGAAAGGATGCATTGGTTCATTAATTGTTATGGAGATCAGGAATTGTTTTTGGTCTGGATTGGGGGAAAGCAAGGAAGAAACATGTTAACTAAAGATGAAAACAAAAACAGGGGCGCCTGGGTGACTTAGTCAGTTGAGTGTCCAACTCTTGATTTTGGCTCAAATCATGATCCCAGGGTCGTGGGATTGAGCCCTGCATTGGGCTCTGTGCTGAGCTTGGAGTCTGTTTAAGATTCTCTCTTTCTCTCTCTGCCCTTTTACCTCTCTCATGCGCGCGTTCTCTCTCTCTCTCTCTCTCTCTCTCTCTCTCTCTCAAGTAAAAATTAAGGAGACACAAAACCAAATAGCATCTCCAAAATCTAGGTTCTTGGGGAGTCATTGTCACATCTTTTCCATGTTAGTATTCCCAATGATGTACATTGTCTTCAGGAACACTCAATATACACTTCTGAGGTGGAGTAAGAATCTGCTGTAATTTTACACAGAACTATGTTTCTGTATAGGAAAGAACCGTGTGCCTGTGAGAAGGTGGACTGTGAGAAGGTAGACTGTGTAGGTGAGGATGCAGAAGCTTTTGTTCTTGCAGAGAAGCCCTGAGATTGTTCCAGGTGTAGATTCCCCTCCCTTCTCGGAGTTGTGCAGGTATTCAAAGTGTTTCTAGTTACAGGCTTTATGTTTTATAGTGGGTAAAATAAAGGTACAATATAGCCCTATGTTGTTGCTAACTGATACCAAATCAAGGGCCTCTGAAAGCGAGCAAATTAAAGGGTCTTTAATAATGATAGCTGGGGCACCTGATTGGCTCGGTTGGTAGAGCATGTGACTCTTGATCTCAGGGTCATGAGTTTGAACCCCATGTTGGGCATGGAGCCTACTTAAAAAATAGATAAATTTATGGGGCGCCTGGGTGGCGCAGTCGGTTAAGCGTCCGACTTCAGCCAGGTCACGATCTCGCGGTCCGTGAGTTCGAGCCCCGCGTCGGGCTCTGGGCTGATGGCTCAGAGCCTGGAGCCTGTTTCCGATTCTGTGTCTCCCTCTCTCTCTGCCCCTCCCCCGTTCATGCTCTGTCTCTCTCTGTCCCAAAAATAAATAAACGTTGAAAAAAAAATTAAAAAAAAATAGATAAATTTAAAAAATGTAAAAAAATAATAGCTATTACTTATATAAGGCCAAATAACTCAAAGTTCTTTATACATATTAACTCATCTTCCCAGGAGCCTTGTTAAAGAAGGAACTATCATTATTCCCACTGACACATGAAGAAATTAAGTACAGAAAGGTGAAATAATTTGTCCAAGGTCACAAGTGAATAAGTTCTAGAGTTGGTATTTGAACCCAAGTGGTCTGCCTCTAATATCTATTTTTAACCAGTGAGCCAAACATCAAATTCCCTTGTCTTTGGAGTTACACCAAAGAACTGTCTTAACAAAACAGTATAGGCCCTGTGGAAGAAAAAAAATGTCTTAACTCCATCAGGGATGTAAGTTGGAGACCAGGTGGGGGCCAGGCAGCTACCTCCTGGTTAGCCAGCTAGAGGGGTGGGTGGGTCCTATTCTGTGTTCTTTTAAGTGCATGGTTGGTGTTGTCAATCCCTTTTTATACATTCTTCTTTCCTCTTCTCATTTCTTTCTCCAAAAGTAGTTATTATATTTTAAGTGGTTTGGGAGGAGATGAAATTTTATTAACTGATTAAAACATAAAAAATTCATTTATAAATAGGTTTGCACACAAGCAAACATTTCTGATTGACTTTTTAAAACAAGTTTGACTTACTTTTACTGAATTAAATTTACTTAATATTTTAATGCCACTATTAGGAATGAATTAATAACCAAATTCAAATATATACATTGTTACCATGCTGATCTGTTTTCCTCACATCCAGAATAGTGTGAATTATTGAAAATGAAATTAAGTTGCAGCTTGAATGTACTCAATTACATTTAAAGAACTGTTTTGTAGCAGGAAGAATGATGATACAATGACACAGGCTATTAAAAGGATTATGGGATTTTATCCATTCATTCACTTAACATGCATTCATTAGCATTCTAGTATTTTTAAAACACATCTTTGGAAATAATAAATCTTGTAGTGTGACCACATTTACAGATTAGATATTCCCTGTCCTGGAAAGAGAAGACTGGTCCCTTTTAGTAAAATATCCTTTCTGGAAGGTCCCCTAAAATACTATTGTAGTAAAGCATTCGATCCTTAACAAACTGTGGTTGCTGGATCTGTAGAAGACTACGAGAGACAATGTGATTCTAGGCATAGACTTTCCCATGCCCTACTTCTGATGAGCAAGTCAAGTGGAGTAGGGTAGGGATAGACTGGCCACAGGTTTTGTGGTTGTGCTAAATTAGTGTCCATAGACCTTTAGGAGTCTCCCCGTTCTCTATTTATATAAGAGATGATATGGTGTGATTATATCAGCACACTTCACATTTGATGTGGATTAAGTGTTGATCTACCAGAAGCCCCTAAGTCCTTGGGATGCTTTTGTTTACCTGATTTTGTTTTCATTTGTCATGATGTTGAAATATAGCCAGCTCCTTTATTGTGGATTCTTTTACTCTTACATATAGAATTCTATCCTGAAAGAGCCATGAAGTAATTATAACATCATCTTCAAAAGGTACTACCATTATCTTGGCTTCATTTTGAACTAACATTATATTATTTGAAAGTGAAACAAGAAAATTGGTTTATATTTTATTCCATTTCTGGGATCCTACTTTGCTTCAAAGGAATATGAAACATATGCTCATATTGGTCCAATTGCTTGGGATCCACTGAAGTTGTTTCTAGAGAGGCTTTAGTGTAGAAACCCCAAAACAAATTTCTTTAATGGTGCCTGGTGGGGGGCACCTGAGTGGCTCAGTCGGTTGCCATCCGACTTCAACTCAGGTCGTGATCTCATGGTCCGTGGGTTCGAGCCCCGTGTTGGGCTCTGTGCTGACAGCTCAGAGCCTGGAGCCTGCTTCAGATTCTGTGCCTCCTTCTCTCTCTGTCCCTCCCCCATTCATGCTTTGTGTTTTTCTGTCTCAAAAATAAATAAGCATTAAAAAAATGGTGCTTGGGGTCACTGAAAACTTCCAACCATTAGACTTGACTGAAAGACACTGAAATCATTGCAAGGTGAAGGTCATTCAGCAATTGTAGTAATGTTGCAAGTGAGTAGAATTTGATGGTTTGTCCGCAGTGCTTGTTTTACAAAATAAAACGGAATATTTAAAATTTAATAGACTTAGTGTATTTTAATAAAGTTTTAAAATCCCTTTTATTCAGTGTGAATCAATATAAATTTAGTTCCATGGAATATGTATATATATGTGTATATATGTAAATGTGTAGCTGTATATATGAATTATACATGTTTATGTATATACCTATTCATTTACCTAGATCTTTGAGGTATAAAACATGAAAGGAAACCTAATGTGTATTATAGATATAGGTCCAAAAGTTTCTTTCAATTTTATAGGAACAAAAAATAGTGATACAAATTCATTTTATTAAAAGATATTTTTATAGCTAACATTTTTTTTTTATATGAAGTTTATTGACAAATTGGTTTCCATACAACACCCAGTGCTCATCCCAAAAGGTGCCCTCCTCAATACCCATCACCCACCCGCCCCTCCCTCCCACCCCCCATCAACCCTCAGTTTGTTCTCAGTTTTTAACAGTCTCTTATGCTTTGGCTCTCTTCCACTCTAACCTCTTTTTCTTTTTCTTTTTTTTCCTTCCCCTCCCCCATGGGTTCCTGTTAAGTTTCTCAGGATCCACATAAGAGTGAAACCATATGGTATCTGTCTTTCTCTGTATGGCTTATTTCACTTAGCATCACACTCTCCAGTTCCATCCACGTTGCTACAAAAGGCCATATTTCATTTTTTCTCATTGCCACGTAGTATTCCATTGTGTATATAAACCACAATTTCTTTATCCATTCATCAGTTGATGGACATTTAGGCTCTTTCCATAATTTGGCTATTGTTGAGAGTGCTGCTATGAACATTGGGGTACAAGTGCCCCTATGCATCAGTACTCCTGTATCCCTTGGGTAGATTCCTAGCAGTGCTATTGCTGGGTCATAGGGTAGGTCTATTTTTAATTTTCTGAGGAACCTCCACACTGCTTTCCAGAGCGGCTGCACCAATTTGCATTCCCACCAACAGTGCAAGAGGGTTCCCGTTTCTCCACATCCTCTCCAGCATCTATAGTCTCCTGATTTGTTCATTTTGGCCACTCTGACTGGCGTGAGGTGATACCTGAGTGTGGTTTTGATTTGTATTTCCCTGATAAGGAGTGACGCTGAACATCTTTTCATGTGCCTGTTGGCCATCTGGATGTCTTCTTTAGAGAAGTGTCTATTCATGTTTTCTGCCCATTTCTTCACTGGGTTATTTGTTTTTCGGGTGTGGAGTTTGGTGAGCTCTTTATAGATTTTAGATACTAGCCCTTTGTCCGATATGTCATTTGCAAATATCTTTTCCCATTCCGTTGGTTGCCTTTTAGTTTTGTTGGTTGTTTCCTTTGCTGTGCAGAAGCTTTTTATCTTCATAAGGTCCCAGTAATTCACTTTTGCTTTTAATTCCCTTGCCTTTGGGGATGTGTCGAGTAAGAGATTGCTACGGCTGAGGTCAGAGAGGTCTTTTCCTGCTTTCTCCTCTAAGGTTCTGATGGTTTCCTGTCTCACATTTAGGTCCTTTATCCATTTTGAGTTTATTTTTGTAAATGGTGTGAGAAAGTGGTCTAGTTTCAACCTTCTGCATGTTGCTGTCCAGTTCTCCCAGCACCATTTGTTAAAGAGGCTGTCTTTTTTCCATTGGATGTTCTTTCCTGCTTTGTCAAAGATGAGTTGGCCATATGTTTGTGGGTCTAGTTCTGGGGTTTCTATTCTATTCCATTGGTCTGTGTGTCTGTTTTTGTGCCAATACCATGCTGTCTTGATGATGACAGCTTTGTAGTAGAGGCTGAAGTCTGGGATTGTGATGCCTCCTGCTTTGGTCTTCTTCTTCAAAATTCCTTTGGCTATTCGGGGCCTTTTGTGGTTCCATATGAATTTTAGGATTGCTTGTTCTAGTTTCGAGAAGAATGCTGGTGCAATTTTGATTGGGATTGCATTGAATGTGTAGATAGCTTTGGGTAGTATTGACATTTTGACAATATTTATTTTTCCAATCCATGAGCAGGGAATGTCTTTCCATTTCTTTAAATCTTCTTCAATTACCTTCATAAGCTTTCTATAGTTTTCAGCATACAGATCCTTTACATCTTTGGTTAGATTTATTCCTAGGTATTTTATGCTTTTTGGTGCAATTGTGAATGGGATCAGTTTCTTTATTTGTCTTTCTGTTGCTTCATTGTTAGTGTATAAGAATGCAACTGATTTCTGTACATTGATTTTGTATCCTGCAACTTTGCTGAATTCATGTATCAGTTCTAGCAGACTTTTGGTGGAGTCTATCGGATTTTCCATGTATAATATCATGTCATCTGCAAAAAGCGAAAGCTTGACTTCATCTTTGCCAATTTTGATGCCTTTGATTTCCTTTTGTTGTCTGATTGCTGATGCTAGAACTTCCAGCACTATGTTAAATAACAGCGGTGAGAGTGGGCATCCCTGTCGTGTTCCTGATCTCAGGGAAAAAGCTCTCAGTTTTTCCCCGTTGAGGATGATGTTAGCTGTGGGCTTTTCATAAATGGCTTTTATGATCTTTAAGTATGTTCCTTCTATCCCGACTTTCTCAAGGGTTTTTATTAAGAAAGGGTGCTGGATTTTATCAAAGGCCTTTTCTGCATCGATTGACAGGATCATATGGTTCTTCTCTTTTTTTTTGTTAATGTGATGTATCACGTTGATTGATTTGCGAATGTTGAACCAGCCCTGCATCCCAGGAATGAATCCCACTTGATCATGGTGAATAATTCTTTTTATATGCTGTTGAATTCGATTTGCTAGTATCTTATTGAGAATTTTGGCATCCATATTCATCAGGGATATTGGCCTGTAGTTCTCTTTTTTTACTGGGTCTCTGTCTGGTTTAGGAATCAAAGTAATACTGGCTTCATAGAATGAGTCTGGAAGTTTTCCTTCCCTTTCTATTTCTTGGAATAGCTTGAGAAGGATAGGTATTATCTCTGCTTTAAACGTCTGGTAGAACTCCCCTGGGAAGCCATCTGGTCCTGGACTCTTATTTGTTGGGAGATTTTTGATAACCGATTCAATTTCTTCGCTGGTTATGGGTCTGTTCA
This sequence comes from Lynx rufus, assembly GCF_022079265.1. Classification (NCBI taxonomy): domain Eukaryota; kingdom Metazoa; phylum Chordata; class Mammalia; order Carnivora; family Felidae; genus Lynx; species Lynx rufus. The sequence continues at coordinate 10,028,994 of NW_025814829.1, forward strand.
AGCTTTCTATTTCCTCCTGATTGAGTTTTGGAAGAGTGTGGGTGTTTAGGAATTTGTCCATTTCTTCCAGGTTGTCCAATTTGTTGGCATATAATTTTTCATAGTATTCCCTGATAATTGTTTGTATCTCTGAGGGATTGGTTGTAATCATTCCATTTTCATTCATGATTTTATCTATTTGGGTCATCTCCCTTTTCTTTTTGAGAAGCCTGGCTAGAGGTTTGTCAATTTTGTTTATTTTTTCAAAAAACCAACTCTTGGTTTCGTTGATCTGCTCTACAGTTTTTTTAGATTCTATATTGTTTATTTCTGCTCTGATCTTTATTATTTCTCTTCTTCTGCTGGGTTTAGGCTGCCTTTGCTGTTCTGCTTCTAGTTCCTTTAGGTGTGCTGTTAGATTTTGTATTTGGGATTTTTCTTGTTTCTTGAGATAGGCCTGGATTGCAATGTATTTTCCTCTCAGGACTGCCTTCGCTGCGTCCCAAAGCGTTTGGATTGTTGTATTTTCATTTTCGTTTGTTTCCATATATTTTTTGATTTCTTCTCTAATTGCCTGGTTGACCCACTCATTCGTTAGTAGGGTGTTCTTTAACCTCCATGCTTTTGGAGGTTTTCCAGACTTTTTCCTGTGGTTGATTTCAAGCTTCATAGCATTGTGGTCTGAAAGTATGCATGGTATAATTTCAATTCTTGTAAACTTATGAAGGGCTGTTTTGTGACCCAGTATATGATCTATCTTGGAGAATGTTCCATGTGCACTCGAGAAGAAAGTATATTCTGTTGCTTTGGGATGCAGAGTTCTAAATATATCTGTCAAGTCCATCTGATCCAGTGTCTCATTCAGGGCCCTTGTTTCTTTATTGACCGTGTGTCTAGATGATCTATCCATTTCTGTAAGTGGGGTGTTAAAGTCCCCAGCAATTACCACATTCTTATCAATAAGGTTGCTTCTGTTTATGAGTAATTGTTTTATATATTTGGGGGCTCCGGTATTCGGCGCATAGACATTTATAATTGTTAGCTCTTCCTGATGGATAGACCCTGTAACTATTATATAATGTCCTTCTTCATCTCTTGTTACAGCCTTTAATTTAAAGTCTAGTTTGTCTGATATAAGTATGGCTACTCCAGCTTTCTTCTGGCTTCCAGTAGCATGATAAATAGTTCTCCATCCCCTCACTCTGAATCTAAAGGTGTCCTCAGGTCTAAAATGAGTCTCTTGTAGACAGCAAATAGATGGGTCTTGTTTTTTTATCCATTCTGATACCCTATGTCTTTTGGTTGGCGCATTTAATCCATTTACATTCAGTGTTATTATAGAAAGATACGGGTTTAGAGTCATTGTGATGTCTGTATGTTTTATGCTTGTAGTGATGTCTCTGGAACTTTGTCTCACAGGGTCCCCCTTAGGATCTCTTGTAGGGCTGGTTTAGTGGTGACAAATTCCTTCAGTTTTTGTTTGTTTGGGAAGACCTTTATCTCTCCTTCTATTCTAAATGACAGACTTGCTGGATAAAGGATTCTCGGCTGCATATTTTTGCTGTCTAGCACCCTGAAAATCTCGTGCCAATTCTTTCTGGCCTGCCAAGTTTCAAAAGAGAGATCAGTCACGAGTCTTATAGGTCTCCCTTTATATGTGAGGGCACGTTTACCCCTTGCTGCTTTCAGAATTTTCTCTTTATCCTTGTATTTTGCCAGTTTCACTATGATATGTCGTGCAGAAGATCGATTCAAGTTACGTCTGAAGGGAGTTCTCTGTGCCTCTTGGATTTCAATGCCTTTTTCCTTCCCCAGTTCAGGGAAGTTCTCAGCTATTATTTCTTCAAGTACCCCTTCAGCACCTTTCCCTCTCTCTTCCTCCTCTGGGATACCAATTATGCGTATATTATTTCTTTTTAGTGTATCACTTAGTTCTCTAATTTTCCCCTCATACTCCTGGATTTTTTTATCTCTCTTTTTCTCAGCTTCCTCTTTTTCCATAACTTTATCTTCTAGTTCACCTATTCTCTCCTCTGCCTCTTCCATCCGAGCCGTGGTGGTTTGCATTTTGTTTTCCATTTCCTTTAAAGCGTTTTTCAGCTCCTCGTGACTGTTCATTAGTCCCCTGATGTCTGTAGCAAGAGATTCTCTGCTGTCCTGTATGCTGTTTTCCAGCCCAGCGATTAATTTTATGACTATTATTCTAAATTCACTTTCTGTTATATTATTTAAATCCTTTTTGATCAGCTCATTAGCTGTTGTTATTTCCTGGAGATTCTTCTGAGGGGAATTCTTCCGCTTGGTCATTTTGGATAGTCCCTGGTGTGGTGAGGGCCTGCAGGGCACTTCCCCTGTGCTGTGGTGTATAACTGGAGTTGGTGGGCGGGGCCGCAGTCCGACCTGATGTCTGCCCCCAGCCCACCGCTGGGGCCACAGTCAGACTGGTGTGTGCCTTCTCTTCCCCTCTCCTAGGGGCGGGATTCACTGTGGGGTGGCGTGGCCCGTCTGGGCTACTTGCACACTGCCAGGCTTGTGATGCTGGGGATCTGGCGTATTAGCTGGGGTGGGAAGGCAAGGTGCACGGCGGCAGGGGGGGCAGGCTTAGCTCGCTTCTCCTTAGGTGATCCACTTCAGGAGGGGCCCTGTGGCAGCCGGAGGGAGTCAGATCGCTGCCGGAGGTTTGGCTCCGCAGAAGCACAGAGTTGGGTGTTCGTGCGGAGCGAGCAATTTCCCTGGCCGGAGCCGGTTCCCTTTGGGATTTTGGCTGGGGGATGGGCGGGGGAGATGGCTCTGGCGAGCGCCTTTGTTCCCCGCCAAACTGAGCTCTGTCGTCTGGGGGCTCCGCAGCTCACCCTCCCTTTGTCCTCCAGCCTTCCCGCTTTCCGAGCAGAGCTGTTAACTTATGACCTCCCAGAGGCTAAGTCGCGCTTGCTGTCGGAACACAGTCCGTCAGGCCCCTCCGCTTTTGCAAGCCGGACTCGGGGGCTCTGCTTGGCAGGCGAGCCGCCCCTCCACCCCGGCTCCCTCCCGCCAGTCCGTGGAGCGCGCACCGCCTCGCCGCCCTTCCTACCCTCTTCCGTGGGCCTCTCGTCTGCACTTGGGTCCGGTGACTCTGTTCTGCTAATCCTCTGGCGGTTTTCTGGGTTATTTAGGCAGGTGTAGGTGGAATCTAAGTGATCAGCAGGACGCGCGGTGAGCCCAGCGTCCTCCTACGCCGCCATCTTCCTGGACCATCTAGCTAACATTTTTTTAACCTAAGCTTCAACACTTTATTTGCTAGTCATTTGTTAAAACAGAAACCATTTTACAGGATATCAAGGTAAAGCATATTATTTATTTTATGAAACCAAAATACATGTTGAGTTTTCTGTCTTTTGCTCTATAAAATCATTATTATGTATAGATTATAATTCACAATTCAATTGTCATTTAATATCATTCAATTTATATTTCATACTATTGTGACTTCAACACACAGCAGTTTTCTAAAATGTGCTCAAAGTGGAGTGTATTTGTATAATGGATGAAATATTATAGCTGTTATGGTGATTGGAATTGAATATATATAGCATATGTAAAAAGGAGGGATGACAATTTACAGTTATTTGATGTTGGTAGAAGCATTTTGATTAATATTAGTACTTTTCTTATGATATATTTGTCCTTGTGATATTCCGATTTTGTGTTAATGATCATATAAACATTTTGGTATGCAAGAGCAACTTGGGGGTGTAATCTGGAAATGGGTGGAGGGATAGACATAGATATAGCAGATGTATATAAATATATAAAAACCATATCAAATTTTACCTAAAACTTCATGCAATATAGGACTATACTTCTATATTTGTAATTAAGATTAAAGCTACTCAGGAGCAGAACGTATCTGAGCTGTTCTTTGGTGACATTTGTTGCCCTTTACAACCTTTGACTTGTTGATTGCTTTTGCTAATAAGAACATTTTCACTGGTGTTTCTCTCCAGGGGAATTCCATTTCTCCATGGTTTACTAGTTGCCCAAAGCGCTTCTTTAGGAAAACATTCTTTGACTATTCTTTCTCCATTTTGGAGATGCATCATAGTCATGTTTAGCTCTGCCTACCTTCCATAGAATCACTATTCAAGAAATATATGGGAAAAGGCAGCATACAAGCATGTGAAAAATCTAATAGAACTAGAGTTACCTGAAACAGTAGATAATGATTGGACAGACATACAGTCACTGTTCTACTTAGTGGGTAAAAAATGATATCAGTTCTTATTAAGTCAGGAACAATAAATAATGCTTATCATCTGCACGGCTATTTCATATTATTTTGGAAAATATACCCCATGTGTTGAGACAGAAATAAGTGGTATGATTATTGCAAAGGAATAGACAGTTATTTTTTCAGAAAAAATAAGTGTATATTTTAAAAAAGGAGAGAACGCTGAAACCTATTATAATGAATAATATTACCATAAAGTGATTAATTAAAAATAAATACAGAAAATTTTTCCATGACTCAGAAATTACAAATCTAAAGGCAATCTTATAATGACAATAAGGTATACAAAACTTCATATAAACTTAAAAAGACATGCTCAGGATCAATTTAAAGAAGGGAGAAAACGAACTTATAATAATTACTTCAGTGTTAATTTAAAAAGGGAATGAATGGTTAAACAGAAAAATAGAAGGATAGGAGCACGTGGGTGGCTCAGTTGGTTAAGCTTCCGACCCGACTTCGACTCAGGTCATGTTGTCAAGGTTCATGAGTTGGAGCCCCACATCGGGTTGTGCTAACAGCTCAGAGCCGGGAGCCTGCTTTGGATTCTGTCTCCCTCTCTCTCCATTCTCTCTGCCCCTCCCCCACTAGTTCTCTCTCTCTCTCTCTCTCTCTCTCTCTCAAAAATAAATAAAACATTAAAAAAAATAGAAGGATAGTTAACAATATAAAAGATTGCTGAGAGGAAGAATAAATGGTCAGATATTAGAAATATTATGAAATACTAAAATGGTATTCTATTACTACAAATATATACCAGTGGAACAAAATAGAAAGTATGGAGACCAACTCAAGAGAGTAGACGTTAATATGGATTTCAATCCATACAGATGGATTTCAATCATTAAACATTTATTCAGCAAACATTTTTGAGCATCTATTATGTGCCAGCTATTGTTTAAAATGTTGAAAATGCAGAGGTAAATAACACAAAGTTCCTGCTAAAGGAATGCATTATTTAGTAAGTTTTTAAATGTCTACGGAAAAAAAATAGGATATATCCCTATCTCACACTATATGCCAGAATATATTATTAATAGAGTATAAAGTTAAAAATAAAAATATGGGAGATGAAAAGAAAAAATATAAGTAAGTAACAATTTTTGAGTTCAGAAACCTAGTTATAAAAGCAAAGAGAGGGAGACACATTTATTGAAAAAATTGACTTTAAAACATAAATAATGGTAGTGTTTTTGTACTAAAAGTAACATTAAAAGATAACCTGGAAAAACAAAGAAAGTAGATGGCTGTAATATATGTGACAGTGAAATGATGCCTTTAATAAGAAAAGAGCACTTACAAAGTAGTTATGAAGACAACCCAACTTCCAAAGAAAAGCTGGCAGAGAATTTTGGAAATACCCGAACGAAGAACTATGATGAAAAATATTCAACTTCAGTATTCATCCTAAAAATACAAATTAAAATTAGAATAAGATCCCAATTTTAATCTAATGCCAGATGGTGTCTCCCAGATATGCCTGGCCAAATCTTCTCATTATACTGGAAATATTTTGCTTGACAATGGTTGCAAGACTTTAGATAAGATATGGAAAGGAAATTAAGCAACTTGAGAAGTCTCTTTCAGTAAAGTCAGAAATGAAAAGGCATTAGATGAAAATCCAGTTAATTTATAAATTCACACATTACTGCAAGATTTTAGAAATCATCTAATCCAATACCTCCATGTAAGATGAAGGATGCAAGGCCCATTCTGGGCAGGAAATAAAGGCCCTGATGTATGTATGTTTCAAAAAGTACCTGGTAATACTGCTTCCTTGTCTCTTTATTATTTGGAGACTGTAATGTGCCATTAGTCCTTATAACAGTGACAGGCAGTGTTTCACTGTTCCTAGGAGGAAATGGAGAATTACTTTAAAAGATGAAAGACAGCATTCTTTGTTTTATGAAGATTAGAATTAGCTACAGTTTCCACCACCCTCCTACACAGTAGAACTCTTCCTTCTTGTTTTTTCTTTAGCATTCCCCTACTTGTTATCCTGACCTGTACTTCCAGTGTAATTTTTGGAATGCTGATCTAATGTTTCCTAAGTTCTTTAGTGGCAATAGTTGATGAATAATTTAATTTAAAAATTAAGAAATAATATGTTTAAATAAATAAGATAAAATTTTGGCATTCTAATAAAGTGTTAGCTATTTGGGGATTAAATCTAGACCATTTATAGTATTTTCAAATTAGTTTTCCATTGCTATTGTGTCAAGTATAGTCAGTGAAGGTTTTGTTATTCATGTATTTGTAGGGCTGGTGACCATAAATATTTTATTAATGGAGACATTTTTAGCACCACCTAATGGCAGCCAAGTAAAAAGAAAAACCTTTTCCAATTTAGAACTTATTTGCATAATTCAAATTAAGCTATATAGCAAGAGTTCCTTATATGTGAAACTGAAATTTTACATTCCCTGATGTACCAAACAGGCTGCTAGAAATCCATCTCCAAGCAATTGGTTTGAGTAGGAATGAAGCATAAGGGATATTTGATAATGAAACCAAGAGATTCCTGATTTCTTTATGAGAACAAGGATGAGAAAATATAGAATACACTAATTTCTGAAGAGTTTTATTTTAATTTTAGGAATTTATGCTTCAAGACGTCTTTCTCCATACCCCAGTTAGTTTCCTGACAAAATATACCTTGACTATTGCATTAATATCTTGACTATTGCATATTTAATTTGTGTAGGTTTTCAGCAGTTGTTTGTAAAACTTTGACCAATTTAATACACTAGTCTAACAAAGCATCTTTTATCTTTGATAGATATTTTAAACTTAAGAGTCATATCTTGGCTTATTACAATTTTTTATTGAATGTGAGTCAGACAATGTGGTTTGTATCAGAGATAAGTCACTCTAGCTTAAGCTGTACCTATTCATCTCCTGTTGTTCCCAGTAAGATTTGCAAAACATGTTGACTATCACACCCTTAGCTTTAATATCAATGGATCTGGAATGTTATGCGTCTGAGGAGAGTTCAGTGACAGCGTCAGATTTGAATGTCCTCATCTTCATCTTAACACTTGCCTTCTTAACTTCTTTCAGCTTGAATTGATCAAATAATCATTATTTTTTTTAATAATATTGTCTCCTATAAAATCCAAGATACTCTGTTAAAAATATATAATGAATAGAATTGTCTACAAGTTGACAGGATTCAAGAGAAACATCTATCTATCATCTATCTATCTATCTATCTAGTTGTTGCTTTCTTACTCCCACCAAATCACTTGTGCCATTAATAGGAACTTGTGCTTCTAATTTAGATATAGAAGAGAGAAAAAGACTTTCGCTCCCATGGTAACAAGAAAAGCCTAAGCTAAATAAATAAATCATTTTCTGTGGGGCTATCAAACAGCAGGTAATACAGAAAACCCTGGATGAACTGAATTTTGGAAGAAATGAATGCTTCATAGTTGATCAGAGAACTGTGGAAGCTTCTACATCTGAGGGTGGGCACTTGGCCCCAGAAAAGTAAGTCTGAGTTATATGGGGAGAATTTTCAGGATCAAGGAGAAATCAGCTGTGCCTTGGCCAACAGTGTGTCCTGGCAAGATGAAATGAGATCAAGAACAGGTCCAAATGCCAAAACAAAGAACCCAGCCCCCAATTCCCACTATTGTCTAACTCATATTTTGCCCAGAAAGTCCCTGTTGAAGAGGGCCTAGAAATGGACTCTTATGAATTCTTGCAGTGATTGGATGCTGGAATTATGAAGGAATGTAATATAAAAATGAGGCCAAAATATCTATAATTTCAACCCAATCTTTTGCCAGCTTAAATACAGGTAAGATCAAAACAGTGACGGGGCGTCTGGTTGGCTCAGTCGGTTAAGTGGCCGACTTCAGCTCGGGTCGTGATCTCGTGGTCCATGAGTTCGAGCCCCCCGTCAGGCTCTGTGCTGATAGTTCGGAGCCTGGAGCCTGCTTCTGTTTCTGTGTCTCCCTCTCTCTGTCCCTCCCCCATTCGCACTCTGTCTCTCTCTGCCTTTCAGGGATGAATAAATGTTAAAAAAAAAAAAAAATTAAAAAAAAAAGTGGCATCACCAGTCATTGCTAGAGAGGCTAATCTCAGGCGAATTCAGTCTAATTAAAGCCCAATTTCAGTTCAACACAGGCAGCAGAGGTGTATCCTCAGGTGACCAAATTATTGAAATTGGAATGCAAAAAAATTATAGCTAATATTATAAATATTTAAAAGAATTTAAAGTAAAGCTACATATAATAGATGAAGAATATTTTCGAAGAGAAATGTTAGTTCTAAAAAGGAATAAAATAAAAGCTACATTTAAGAAGTAAAATTATGCAACAATCGTTATTGGATGAGCTTCACAGCAGATAGCGTAGAACAGAATATTAGTAAATTGGAACACAGATAATTATGAAATAAAAAATATGAAAAAAAGATTGAAAAAATAAACAGAGGATCAGTAACCTGTGGGACAATATCAAGAGTTCTAACATACATAGAGGGGAGGGTTTTAGGAAGAAAAAAAAGAAAAATGAGCAGAAAAAATGTTGGTGGAAATAATTATTGGTAAATCTTCAAATTTTATAAAACAGCAACCTACAGATCAGAGAAGCTTAGGGAGTTCCAAGCAGGATAAATACAATGAGCCACATCTTAGGTATATTACAGTTAAATTACTGAAAACAAAAGATTTTTTAAAAAAGTAAACAGCTAGGGGCGCCTGGGTGGCGCAGTCGGTTAAGCGTCCGACTTCAGCCAGGTCACGATCTCGCGGTCCGGGAGTTCGAGCCCCGCGTCAGGCTCTGGGCTGATGGCTCAGAGCCTGGAGCCTGTTTCCGATTCTATGTCTCCCTCTCTCTCTGCCCCTCCCCTGTTCATGCTCTGTCTCTCTCTGTCCCAAAAATAAATAAACGTTGAAAAAAAAAATTAAAAAAAAAAAAACAAAAAAAACAGCAACAAAAAAAGCCAACTTGAATTCTTTATTCAGTGAAAATATTATTGAAATATGAAGTTGGGAGACATTTTAAGATAAACAGTAACTGAGTTAATACTTCATGAATAGTTCTGAACTGCAGCAAATGCTAAAATATCAGATACAAACTCAAATATGATGAAAGAATAAAGGGTGAGTAAAACTAAAATAAGTGAGTAAGTAGAAAATTTTTTTCTTAATTTTTAAATGATATTTGAGTGGCAAAAGCAAAAATATAAATATATGCTGCATTTCACACATACATAAAAGTAAATTCATGACAAAAGTAGCAGCCAAGATTGGAAGATGGTATATAGAAGTACAGAGATCTTATATATGAGGTGATATAATATTAATTTGTGGTAGAATATTCTAAGTTAAGAGTGCATATGGTGGTCCCTTAGAGTAACCATTTTTAAAAGTTTAGCTAAAGAAATGAGGAAAGAAATAAAATGGCATGTTAAAATAACTCCACTAATCCAAAACAAGCTAGAGGAGTCACAATAAAAGAATAAAGAAGAAATACAAAAAAAAAAAAAAAAAAGAAGAAGAAGAAGAAAGTAGACAAATAGTAAGATGGTAAACTTAAATTTAAGCTTATTGATAACTACATTGAATATAAATGTTCCAAACACACCAATCATAAGGCAAAGGTTATCAGAGTGACTAAAAGGTCAAGATTCAAATACATCGTGTTTAAAAGAGGTGCAGTTTAAGTATAAAATAACAAATGGGTTCAAAGTAAAAGGATGGAAAAATGAACCTAAAAGACTTTTTATAAGAAAATGGTAGTGGCAATATTTATATCAAACAAAGTATCTTCAAGACTAGTAGTTTTACCAGAAATAAAAATATTTCACAATAATAGTCAATCCTTCAAGAAGAAAATATCTTAAGTGTATTTGTATGTAATAAGAGTTTCAGAATATATGAAGCAAAATATATGAAACAAAACAGAGGAAAAAATAGACAAATTCAGCACCCCATTTGAGGATTTGTAAATGATTTCTGAATCAGTGGAAGAAGAGTTTTTAAATTTGTAACAATATAGAAAAAATAACGTTACCAACAAACTTAAATGGCATTCATTGAACACTAGGTCCAAAACTGCAAAATACTCATCCTTTTCTTTTTTTTTTTTAATTTTTCTTCAATGTTTATTTATTTTTGGGACAGAGAGAGACAGAGCATGAACGGGGGAGGGGCAGAGAGAGAGGGAGACACAGAATCAGAAACAGGCTCCAGGCTCTGAGCCATCAGCCCAGAGCCTGACGCGGGGCTCGAACTCACGGACCGCGAGATCGTGACCTGGCTGAAGTCGGACGCTTAACCGACTGCGCCACCCAGGCGCCCCAAAATACTCATCCTTTTCAAATGTACTTGGAAAGTATATACTGGGCCATAAAGAAGTTTCAATAAATTTCAAAGGATTGAACTCAGAGAGTATATTCTCTGACCACATGGAATTAGATTAGAAATCATTTTGAATGATATCTAGGACATTTCTAAATATTTAAAATTAACTCATTTCTAAATAACCCATGAGTCAAAAAAAATCACAAGGGAAATTTTAAAAATTGAAAATTTTAAAGTTAAAGAACAAAAGTACAGCATAGCAGCTTTTGGAATGCAGCTAAGGTAGTGTTCAGAGGGAAATGTATAGGTTAAGTGATTATCTCACAAGAAAAAGATTTAAGCGTTCCCGAGTTTCTTTTTAACACTAACAAGAGAATAAATTAAACCCAAATAATAAGAAATATGAAGATAGTTAAGATAATATCAGATATTAGTGAAGTAGAAACAGATAACAAAGCCCAAAGTTGGCTTGTAACATTATTGGGAGGTGAAGGCCAGAATGGTAAGGGATTCTGGATTATTTTTAAAATTCAATCAATATGGTTCACCACATTAATAGAGGAATTAGAACAAATAGCAAATCATCTCAACAGATGTAAAAAGCATCTGACAAAATTTAACACCTACTTGTAATGAAAACTTTTAGCAAACTTAGGAATTTTTCTCAGTAGATAAATGACTGCTATAAAGACCCTACAGCTAATATGTATAATAGTGAAATTTTACATGCTTTGCTTTTAAGAATGGAATCAAGTCAGCATTCAAATTTTACTGGTGGTCTCAGCCACTGCAATGAAGCAATAAAATATAATAAAAGGCATAAATATTGGAAAGGAAAAGAAAAATCTCTTTATTTGTAGTTGCCATGATTATATATGTATGTTTAATCTCTAAACAAGAACTAGAATAGGACAAATCCAGAGATGTTGCAGTATAGAAATTCAATATAAATAAAATGAATCAAATATACTAGTAATAAACTATTAAAACTGTGAAATGGCATTTAAAGGAAAATTCAAAACAATATACTTAAAAAATTAACAAACTAAATGGAAAATTCTACACTCAAAACTGTAAAACATAACTTAGGAAAATTAAAGGAAACCTAAGTGAGTCAATATTTGCCATAATTGTGATTGAAAAATAAAATATTGTTATAAAAACAAAATTTTGTTATAAAAGCCGTTCCCTTTCAAGTCAATCTGTAGATTTAATTTAATTCCATTCAAAATTACAGTATGCTTTTTTGAAAAAATTCTCAAGTTCATTCTACACGTTAAAAAGGAAACCCAAATGTCTAAAATATTCCAAAACAATATTGAATAAAGCATAATAAATGTGGTAAAGTTAATGCTATCTGATTCCAAGATTTACAATAAAACCACAATGATCAGGACTTGGTAGTATTTGTGTAAGTACTAGCAAATAGATTAGAAGTAAACTCAAACTTTCAGTGTCCATGAAATTTGATGGAGTTAAGGCAATTCGATGGGGAAAGTACAGTCTTTTCAACAAATGATATTGTATAGTATAGAGTGGTGTGGAAACAAATGAAGCTTGACTCCTACCTTACATCATACGTGCAGATTAAATTAGATGGAATCATAGAGCTAAAAGTAAAAACTAAAATTACAAAAACTTAGAGATGAAAAATGAGAAAATATCTTGATGATGGATACAAACAGCATTATCAATTTAAAAAGGGCAAATTCAACTTTTTTAGAAGATTCTAAGAAAATAAAAAGGCAAGCCATAGAATGGGTCATAGTCTAAGTACATGCTTAACTTAGTAAGAAAATGCTACACTGGTTTTCAAAATGCTGTTTTCATCCTAAACTTACAACAGCAATACAAGAGAGTTCCAATTGCATTGTGCTTACTGGAATTTTGATTTTTTTTTAATTTTAAAATTTAATTTTAGCCATTCTCTAGTGAGTGCAGAATTTAGTATTTTTAATTTTAGCCATTCATTCTGGTGAGAGTTGATGTTGCATTTCCCTAGTGATTGATGAATTGAGCATCTTTCTTGTAATCCTTTGTTGTTTGCATAGCAGGGTTTTGTTTTTTGTTTTTTGTTTTGTGGGTTTTTTTTTTGTCAAGTGTTTGTATAAGTGTTTGTCCATGTTTCAAGGGATTGTTTGACTTTTTATTAATGAGTTGTAGATTATTCTTTGCATATTCTATGTATCCATGTAGGTTCTGAGATGTTGAAATTCTGATAGAATTTTTTTTTCCATACCTACAAATGTTTTCTGGAAGCTCTGTCATTCATGCTGGGAAGTAGTATTACAGTTTCCTTATCTCCCTCTGCTTGGATTTTGGAGAGAAGAATTTTCATTGAGTTAAAATGTTTTTGTTGTCACTCTTACAGTAGCTTTATATGGATATTACTTGATAATTTCCAATCATTTTGAAGTGTCTTGCAATATCCTTATTCTTCAATAACAAGGGTATGCCAGTGGGATGGAGGTTTGTGGTCATTTGGTAGGTTTCTTGCTTCAGGAGAGACATATCCTGTTGTTTCAGTGAAAGACGGTTTCTTTGATTGTTGGTGCTTTCTGTGGGTGGTTTGTGTATTTTCTGATTTTATGAAACCTCTTTTGTGTCTGTTGAATTCTTAATTTCCTTTTGGTTCCTTCTTTGATTTTAAGAAATATGGCCCCTTCAGGTGACCCTGCTCTTCCCCAGAAACAGTACATTTGACAAACTGCCCTTTCTTTTCCTGGGCCCTATCTTATGTCTCATTCTTTGGATTTCCTGGTAGCCAGTGTTGATCCAACAGTCTCAAATCCTATTCTCTGTGTTTTTTCACTCAGGGAGGGACTGACTTTCAGGGGATGATTTTATATGTTTTCTGTTCATTGTCTATCTTACTATTGATTCCAGTGTGAACTCTGGTGCTGGCTCCACCGGTTTAAAATGTTCTTTCCCCAACTCACATGTTCATGTTTTTAGTATTCTCCGTTTTCTAGTGACTCTGTAGGTTGGGGTATGGGTGGCTTTATATTTGCTCCCTTTCTTGATTAGAATTGTTTTTCAAGGAACTATGGAAAGATTTTTATTAGGCTGTCAGCATTGTCCAATGGGAAGTGAAATCATCAAGACTAAAATTTTATATGTCAAAAAAATATCATGAATATGCGGGAAGAAAATATTGAAGACTACTTTTTGTTATTTTGTGGGTAGTGAAATATTTTCTAATTAAAGAATGAATTCCAGAAGAAATGAATACTTTAAAATTTTTAATCTTTTCATTTTAGCCCACGGGATTGTTAAAAAAAAAAAAAAAGACAACCTAGAGGTAAAAGGTATACAACAAACTGGGAGGAAATATTTGAAATATTTATATAAATAAAGTATCAACATCAAATATTCTACAAAATTTATTGAGGTCTTAGAAAAAAAGCAGGTACTCTTCTGGGCTTCCATTTTAGGGGATGAAAATATGAAGTAAATAAATGATAAAAGTAGAGGGCAGGCTGGCGTTGATGAGTGGCATTATGGCAACAGGTAAAGTGGAGGAGGGTTAGAATTATTAGTAGACCAGTCATGATGACTTCTTAGTGAAGTTGGACTGGAAAAAAAAGACCCATAGAAGATGAGATGGAAAACCATGCAGAGATGCCTGGGAAAGATATCCCCAGGCAGAGAAGAAGAACAATTATTGGGGTAGCAAGAGTGGAAAAAGGGTGAGGAAGCATAATAGGAATGAAAGATGTAGTGGAAACTGGATTATTTAGGATGTTATAGACTACTGTGATGACTTTGGCTTTTACTTAGTGTAAGACAGGAAGCCTTTGGCGAGTACCAAAAGGAGGAGGGACATGACCAGCATTGCCTTTTGATGGGATCACTCCAGCTATTATTTTGGAATAGACCATAGAGTGTGTGTGTGTGTGTGTGTGTGTGTGTGTGTGTGTGTGTGTTGGTTGGTTGGAAGAGGTCGTCATGGAGCAAGGATGGAAAAAGGACCACAATAATCCAGGAGACAGAGAATGATGATTCATAACACAGAATGATTCAAAATGTGTACAGAACTCAAGTAAATTAAGTAGAAACAAATAAAATGAAGTCTTTGAAGTTGGGCAAAGGATATTGGTGTGTATAGCTCCTAAAAAAATGTATGGCAATTTTTTTATGGCTGACATATATATATTTATGAAAATATATATGAAAATCTGAAAAATCTCATCATCACTAATAACATAAAAAATGAAATTTAGCATATATACAGTAAAGTGCAAAAAACAACACTGAGTTCCCATTCTTTGCATCTCAGACTTTGAACCGTTTATTGTTGGCCAGAGTCTGGGGAAATGGTCATTCACACTATGGAAAAGTATCTGAATTAATTATTAGTTGTGAGAGGTGATAGATGGAGCAATATTTATACAATTTTTAATTTTTAAATATTTAGTCTTATCAACTGGACATCATCTTAGAGTTTAAAAATGCAAGAAAAAAGGGGCACCTGGGTGGCTCAGGCAGTTAAGAGTTCAGCTCTTGGTTTTGGCTCAGGTCATGATCTCACGGCTTCATGGGTTCAATCCCTTTGTGGGTTCATCGGGCTCTGCGCTGGAAGGCTTCACACTGCTTGGGATTCTCTCTCTCCCTCTCTCTCTGTTCTTCTTCCCCTTGCACTGTCTCTGTCTCTCTCAAAATAAATTTTAAAAAATGCAAACAAAATGTTTGTCACAGTAATACCTTTGCTATAAAAAATGAGAAACTAAATGCTATCTATGATAAAATTATAAAATAAACCATGGTAAATGTATTTAGTCATTGGAGAAATGACTATATATTGTTATGAGGTGATGTGGAAAGATATCTGCTATCTGCTATATGTTAATAAGTGAAAAAAACTTACCGGAAGCATTACTCACAATAGCTAAGATATGGAAACAACCCACGCGTCCATCAATGGATGAATGGATAAAGAAAATGCTATACACACACATACTCACACATACATACATGTATATATGTAATGGAATATTATTCAGCCACATAAAAAGAAATCCTACCATTTGTGACAACATGGATGAAGCTGAAGGATATTATGCTGAGTGAAATAAGCCACACAGAGAAAGACACATACTATAAGGTCTCACTTGTATGTGCATAAAAAGCAAAACAACAAACAAAGAAAGAAATCCCTCAAACTCATAAAAAGAGAGTAGGATGGTGGTTACCAGAAGCTAGGGAAATATTGGTCAAAGGGTGCAAAGTTGGGTTTATTTACGATGAAAAAGAGATCTAACATGTAGGTATGATGACTCTAATAATACCGTATTGAACACTGGAAAGGCTCTAAGAGAGTAAATTTGAAATGTACTCATCACACACACAAAAATGATAACTATGTGAAGGTATGATATGTTAATTAGCTTGACTATAGTAATCATTTTACTATGTATATGTATACCATATTATGTACACCTCCAATATATACAATATATATTAAAAAGTATTTTTGAAACATGTAGAATAGAATGTGTGATATACTCCAATTTCAGTAAAGAGAAAACAAATAAACAATGACATTTGTGTGTGTGCTAAACGCAAGAGTTTGTGTGTAAAAAATTCTGAGAAAAAATTTGCCAAATTGTTGGCAGGGTTTCTCTGATGATGGCAGGTAGGACTACAGAGAACTTTCACTTTAAGCTTCTATAATTCTATAGTGTTTGAATTTTATGTAACTATTATTTATTAATTTTTGGCAAACTTCTGTATTGAAGTTTAACGTATATAAAGTGCAAAAATCATAAGTGTACAAGTTGATGGATTTCAAAAACTGACTAGCCCTGCATATCCAGCACCCAGATTATTAAATAAACCATCTTCAGGGCCCCCAGAAGCTCTGCATTATGCCCTGTTCTACGTCACAACCAGGACTACCGTTATCCTGATGTCTGACACCACTGATTTAATTTGCTTGGTTTTAAACTTGATATAGTTGAGATTACGCAGTGTGCATTCTACTCTACCTAGTATTTTTTCCAGAATGTCGTGTTTGTGAGATTTATGCATGCAGTTGAACGTAGCTTGGTTTGTTCACTTTCAGTGCTGTACTGTATCCCATCTCTTTATCCTTTCTGTAGTTGATGGGCATTTGTACACATTCCAGTTTGATGGTATAATGAAAAGTAATTCATTATACCACCACTATACAAGTATAAATGTACTTGTATATCTTTCTGAACCTATGAATTTTGGGGGATATATACCTTGGAGTGGAATAGCTAGATCACATGGTGTGCATATATTTAGAAGACATACGGATAATGTATAAATAGTGCCAGTTTTTCAAAGTGGTTGTATCAATTTATACTCCCACTAGTAGTTTATGAGTGTTCCAGTTGCTCTACCTTTTGGATACACTTTGTATTTTCTTTTTTTTTTAATTTAATTTTTTAATGTTTATTTTTGTGTGTGTGAGAGGGAGAGAGAGGAGGAGAGAGAGAAAGCAAGGGCTAGTAGGGGAGGGACAGAGAGAGATGAAGACAGAGAATCCAAAGCAGGCTCTGTGCTACCAGTGCAAAGCCTGATGTGGGGCTCAAACTCACGAACTGTGAGATCATGACCTGAATCAAAGTCAAGCTTAACCGACTGAGCCACCGAGGTGCCCCTGTATTTTCTATTTCATTTCAGCCATATTGGTGGATGTTTAGCGGTACTGCATTTTGTTTTGCATTTCTCTGATGACTAGTGATCCTGAGCATCTTTTCTTTGTTGATTGGTCCCTTGGCTATCATCTTTCTTGAAAATCTATTTGCCCCCAATTTTCTAATGGGCTGGTTGTCTTTTTCTTGTGCATTTGTAGGATGTATTCTAGATATGTATCTGTTATCACAAGTATGTAGTGCAAATATCTTCTCCTACTACGTTAGTTGCCTTTTCACTTTCCCATTCATGCCTTTTGTTAGACAAGAGTTTTTATTTCTAATACAGGATAATTTATCACCTTTCCCTTTCTATTATAGTTTTGCCTTATTATTTAAGAACTCTTTGCCTATTCCATGGCCCTGTAACTGTATTGCTTTTATGATTAAATATTTAAAGTTATAAAACATATTTGCATAAAAGTTAAGCATTTCTATCTAGATCTTGGATTTTTAGATTTTTTAAAATGTTACACCATTTTATTTTATAAAACATGTATTTTATACATCTGTGTATCCAAAGAGCCTAGGAGAGTAGCTGCACAAAGTATGCCTTCCTTAAATGTTTCTGGAGTGAACGAATAAATATTGAGATAGAAGAATGCTGTATTATTTATCCAGATACTTGAAACAAAAAATATTGAACTTTAGAATATGTCCTCTCTTTTTTTAAAATCAAAATCTAGATTTTAGGCAAGGGTGAAATGTATGTTTCTTACCCTTCTATTCATTTGAGTCAGCATTGCTCCTTAACACAAAGCTTTAAAGTAAAAATTCCTTTGGTACCACTTGGCTCTGGCCCAATGTCTTCTTATTCTTGGGACAGGATGAAAGCCCATGCATGAGGCATAGGGGGAGAAGGGTCAAGTTCAATTACATATCTATATTTCAAACTTCTGCTCTTGGGGCACCTAGGTTGCTTAGTTGGTTAAGCGTCCGACTTCGGTTCAGATCATGATCTCACTGCTCATGAGTTCGAGCCCCGTGTTGAGCTCTTTCTGACAGCTCAGAGCCTGGAGGCTGCTTTGAATTCTGTGGCTCCCTCTCTATCTCCCTCTCCTGCTCTTGCTCTGTCTGTCTCTCTGTCTTGAGAATGAATAAACGTTAAAAAATTACAACAACACAAAACAAAAAACTTCTGCTCTCTCAGGGTGCCACATGTCTGTTTCCATTCCTTTGCCCAACAAAAGGCACATGGCTGAGCCTAAAATCAATGGATGGGGTCATACAAATATATAATCTTCTTACAGGAAAAGGAAGGGTGATGATTTTGAACAATTAGGCATTTTACTATTCTGTCTCATGGCAAACTTGATAACATTTTCTTTGAAATATTTTATAAATTATTATATTGTTATATTTACATGCAAATACATTTATATGTGAATTTAGTTTATTTAAAATTGATTACAGGATTTAAGACTTTGGGCTCAGAGGATAGGATTTATCTATGTCTATGGCAATATTATCAAGAACATGAAGTTTCAGTGGATGGGTGCATTGATCATTTCTTCCTAGAATACATGCAAAAAATTCATTATCTTTCTAATGTAAGGGAAAAAATGACAACACTGAATTATTTGAAAACCTAGGGGAAAGTTGATCATACAACCTCAAATCAAATTACCTTTATTACACTAAATCCTCTCTTCTCACAGGAAATTTTCTTTCATTGGTGTAAAGTATTATATTTTAGTTGGGCTAAAAGTGCATTTCTTTGTTACACAAGTGTCAGATCTATAAATCAAATGCTGTATCTGAAAAACACATGCACTTTTATATCTCACAAAGAGCGTGTAATATTAGTTGACTTATTCCCAGGTATAACTTGGCTAAATATTCCTGTAATTCTTACCCTGATTCCATTCCATTCAATAAATTTCCTATCAGTTAGGAACAAGTAATTGTATTTCCAGATCGATTAATTTCTTCCCTCATTCAAATCCTAACTGTTGCTCTCCTGTCTATTGCCACATAGATGCCACCAGTACAGTAATAGAGAATTTTGTCATCTTCATGTCCTGAATTGTAGCTATTTTTATGAAATCACCTTCATCTGTTTAATTTTTTATTTATTTTTTAAGTTCATTTATTTATTTTGAGAGAAAGAGAGAGAGAGAGAGAAGGGCAGAGAGAGAGAGAGAGAGGGAGAGAGAGAGAGAGATAGGCAAAGAGAGAGAGAGAGGGAGAGAGAGAATCCCAAGCAGGCTCCGTGATGTCAGTGCAGAGCCCCACACAGGTCTCAATCTCATGAACCATAAGGTCATGACCTGACCAGAGATCGAGTCTGACGCTTAACCTACCGAGCCCCCCAAATGCTGCCAGGTGTTTAATTTTAAAGTAATAGTTTTAATTATAGTATTTGATATCACATATAAAATTTGAAAAACAATAACAAGAAGGTAAGATGTCTGTTGGAGAGAACTACTCTAGACCCTAAGGAGAGAAGCTTAAGAGGAGAAGAGTTGGTAGAGATAGAACTGTTCTCTAGTCACACTGTCGACCACACTTTGGCCAAGTCTGTGCTTTTGCTGGCAGGTGTCTCCTCCTTTAACTTGATTGGTGTACCCAAGTAATTTATTTCTTTGCCTCCCATTTCCTTCTTTATCAGATTTTTGTGATGAGTGTTGTATATACATTACTTATTCATCCATTCTCTCAGTTCTTATCACCCAGTAGTTTGGACTCTGGACCATTGCGTTCTACTGAAAATGATTATGTCTAATGATTAGTAAGTATCAGCTTTGTAATCTTTTCTTCAGGTGTAATTTTTCTGGGCTTACAGGAAGTGTCACATGGTTAACGAACTTTGCCTTCTTAACGTTCTCTTATCTAGGCTTCTGTTTTACAGTATTATCATCATTGTTCTGACTTTGTTATTGTTTCTTTTCTTTTTGTTTCATTTCTTTGATTTGTTTTTTTTTTCTTTTCTAAATGTGGGGCATTTCCCCTAAAGGTGGTTCTTCTTTCTCTACATTCTGCCTCCAGGAGACATGGATTCTTGACAGGTGTTTGCCAATTTAGTTTTCTAGACTCATCTTCTTTTCTAAGATTTAGTTTCTTGTTTCTAAATGATGGATAGGTTTTAACATAACTAATATAAATGCATTGTACCCCAAACTGAACTTATGTCCTCAACCCCATATTTTCTTCTTTACCTGACCTTTCTATTTGTGTTAATAATGATGCTTTTTCCCTCCAGTGATTGATGAAAAGGATTCACCATGTAGTCCCACATCATCACCTCATATCAACATGTCTTAATGAGTTTCTTCTAAAATATACAGAGTTTTCCTTTCAACCCATTTAGTTACTTGTCAGTTCTTAATTAAAAATTTTATCATCTTATTCCCCCAAAGCATAGTGATATCCTAACTGGTTCTTCTGTGGCTAAATTATCTGTATCTTTCATATATCCCCCCATTAGTTTGGTTGCCTTAATCCTGACTTTGAGCACCGTATTCCCTTTCTGCACCCAACGTTTAATACCTTCCTTTAGTCTATAGGGTAAATTCCAATCTGGAATTTAGCTAAGTAAATTTAGTACGGGAGATGAACTAGTAGCAAGGATTCAAATGAATTTGAACACTGAAGAGTGATTTGTTGGGACCAACAATCTTATTTTGTGGAGTCAGACACTGGGAGAGACCAGGTAGAAGTCTAACAAGGACATAATAATGTCCTAGAAGCTAGGAGGAAGAGAATCAGAATATGAGGCAATGTAATATCAAAATGGGTAGGACAAATATGTTTTAAAGGGCCAAAGCACAAAAAAACCTGGAAGCTGAAGATGCAGAAGCTCAGAAGCCTGGGAAAAATTTGAGTTGCTTCTTGGGAAAGTCTGAAGCCCATATTCCAGGATTGCCTTTGCTGTTAAAGTGTTAAAAAAACTTCACTCTAAAGATACTTATCACACAACCTGCCTTTTCATCTTTGTCTTCTACTCAAGCTTCTCAAGCTAGATAGTCTATGGCAGATAGGCTAAGATGTGGTCTTGCCCGTCTTTCCAGACTCATCTGAACTCCCTCACATCCAACATTCTTTAATACTTTCCATACCTCTAGCCCTTTGAGGTTTCCCCTAAAGTCCTTTCTACTTGCTGAAAACAATTTCAAGAATCATATTTTCTGTAAAACCTGCCTCAATCCTTTTGAATCAAATTATGTCTTATAAATATGTCTATATCACTTATCACACCTCATTACTGGATTTTGTTTTGTCTGTTTTCTTAGCTAGAAGTTAATGTCAGGCACTGGCTTGTTAGTTTTTTTTCTTTTTTACTGTGTAGCAGAGTACTCAGTTAATGTGAATGTTCCATTGATGCATAGTTAAAAAATGATAATACAATACTCACGAAATGACTTCTGCTTCCCTGTCTCCACAATTATGCTAAAACTTCCCCCTTCCCTCTGATGCACCCCGTCTCATTTCTCCTCTTCCAGACTCTCAAAATATTTAATAAGTGCACCTAGCCATCATGGGATGAATGGGGTGGAAAGATGAGTCCGACAGGGCTCCTGCAGCAGGTGCGGTCTGTTGATCCCCAATTAAAACCCCATTTATGGGGGCGCCTGGGTGGCTCAATCGGTTAAGTGTCCGACTTCAGCTCAGGTCACGATCTCGCGGTCCGTGAGTTCGAGCCCCGCGTTGGGCTCTGGGCTGACGGCTCAGAGCCTGGAGCCTGCTTCTGATTCTGTGTCTCCCTCTCTCTCTGCCCCTCCCCCGTTCATGCTCTGCTCTCTCTCTGTCTCAAAAATAAATAAAACGTTAAAAAAAAATTAAAAAAAAAAAACCATCTATGTAAGAAACTTGGTCACCAGCCCAGCCTGAAGGGGGCTTTCTCTCCTTCAAACTTCCATAATTATGGTTGACTGTATTACTACTCAAATCATTTTCACTAATTATTTAATATTGTGATCTCAAGCTGGTATTTGATTCTTACATAAGTTCTTGACCTCTTATTTTATTCTCCTTGTACGATTTGCCTGTTAAGACACATACATTTTTTGTTTTAATTTCCAACTAAACTGGAAACTCTTTGAGAACAAAGACTGCACCTCTTAAACTTCTTTGCCACTTTCAAAACATGAAGTGAAGTGTGTGATACACAGGAAGAGTGCTGTAAGTGAGTGGGATTCCAGATTGAATGGAGTTGGGACCATGTAGGGTAGTGGGAAGACAGTTTATGAGACCATCACAAGCTTCCCCTGCTTCCAGAGCTGGGGAAATTCCTGTGAGACAATAGCACTGTGTGTCAAGGGCAGTGCTCGTAGGTTATCTGAAGGGTGAAGGAGACCCTGAACTTTTAAAGGCTGTAGACCAGTTGGTTACAGGATCCTGTTTCAGAAAATTAGCTCTCTGGGCTGCTTCATAGCAGGTCTTTCCAGTTCTTAGCTTCTATTACTAGATTGATTCTTTAAACATCATAAGCATTTTAAATGAGGTGCCCTGTGGTCCTTTCATTCATGTCAAAAACCCATTTATTTTTATGGCTCTGATAATATTTTCACATTGATACTCTGAGTATCCAGTTTTGGGTTGACAACATGTCTTTATATGTTGATGAGTTTTGCATAAATTTAAAGTACATTATATATTGATTAGTGGGAGTGCAGGCTTGAGTCTCCAAGAACAGGTTGGCATTCATAATAGGTTGTATTTAAAACCAAATGGCTAGGACCAGTCCATTGCTGTGTATAATTCCCTGACTGTACTCACTGCATCATAAATAATAATGAAAGTAAATGTACGTTTATCAGAAAGAATCAACAAAACCCCAGCACTGATTTGCTGATTGCACTTGTCTCCAGGCATTAAGGCCAGTTTTCGAACAAGGGTGCCTGAAGGTTTGATTGTCTTTGCTGCATCACCTGGCAATCAGGAAGAGTATTTTGCACTTCAGTTGAAGAATGGACGTCCTTATTTTCTTTTCGATCCTCAGGTAAATGAGTAATCATAAGACTTGATATTTCTGAGAGCATCCTAGGTGCCAGGTACTGAGGTAAGCGCTTATATTTTCACACTGAATCCTCACCAAAAGCTTGGAGGTAAGTACTATTATTATCCCCACTTTACCAATGGAGAAAATGAAACCTACCATGGTGGTGATGACTTTCCCACAGCTGAAATAGCAGAGCTGACTTTCAAACCACATAGTCTGACTGAGAGTCTACATGCTTAACAACCATATGCTATCTTATCATAAAGGGAAAAGTTTTATGTAAATTTGAAAAGACTGATTATTTTCCTTGTAAGCAAAATTATATCACCCTTTATTCTTCCACTTTCTCTCTTCCTCCTCTCTCCCTCTTTCTCTCTGTCTCCCCCGACTCTTTCTTCCTTCCTTCTTTCCTTCCTTCCTCTCTCCATGCCTCCTTTGTTTGCCAACAAATATTTAAGGGCCTATCAGGTAGTATAATGCTGGGTGTTGCAGACTGCAATAGTTTTAAAGTTAAATGTGACCATGCCCTTATGAAACAGTCTGAGGAGGATACACTGAAAAAACTAATTTAAAGTATTCATGTATATTAAGAAAGAGAAGTAAAAAATGCTAAGCATTATGGGAACATAAAATAAAAGGTCTTTCTTTGCTGAGTTTCAATCTTCTCTGAAAATGTGGTATTTAACTGAGATGCAAAACAATGAGGAAAAGTCGGTCAGAACAAGAGCATATGTCTGTTCAGGAAGATGTGTGTTTGAGGTGGGACAGGACATAGGAGATACTAATGAAAGATCGAGGGAGGCACTGGGAATATAATTTCCAGGCAGAGCAAATAGCAAATCTTAAGTGCCCGAGGTACATAAGAACATGACATTGTATACATTGAGATGAATCCAAGATGGCTGAGGGATGAAACAAAGAGAAAAGTATGAGGTTGAAAAGCTGGGTGGAAACCAAGTCATGTAGGGCCTTGTAAGCAAATGTGAAGATATAAACTTTTCCTAAGGGCAATGGGAAAGCATTGAATAGTTGTCTTCCCTTTAGTTAAACAAATATTGGTAGGAATTTGACATTAGGCGCTGTATTGGGCCTGTGAGTAATTGAGAAATGAGTACAACTTTGTAAAAGATGTTTTACTTTCCGTTTCCTCAGGTTTTCAACTTAAAACTGCTGATCTAACTCATAAATTATGCTTGCCAAATAAATGTTTTACATTACACTGTAAAGCTGGCATGACTTTTCCTCCCTGATCTAAGGCATGGACCAAGAGCTCCGGGGGAGGATCACCTCTTAATACACCCTGAACACCCACACACCTTGGAGAGGAAAGGCAGGGCCTGCTGGACTAGATGTATTTGAGCATCATGCCAGGCTCCTTGCAGGGGCCTCAAGAGGCAGGGTGGGCCCTTGGTGTTTCAGGATGTTGGAAGAGCCATGAGTTGGCAGCTGGAAAAACCAAGGAAGAAAGTTTTCTGCCTGGTGTTTCAATGGGGATCTGATAACTACAGGACCAGTACTTGATAGGTCCTCAGGCGCAAGGACTTCTATGTGTCCTGTAGAATTGCAGTTTCCTAAGGGGTGTCCATAGGTGGGCAGTGAGTGAGCAAAGAAGAAATAGCATCACACATAAGCAGATCCAGCAGCCAGAGAGAACGGGAGAAGAAGCAGCTGTCTCAGAAGGCCAGGCAGATGGCAATTGGGAACGAAAATACAACAACCAGCATGCTGAAGTTGATTCAATTACAGAACTGAAAATATTATTTATCATTTGAGAACTTTAAGTAGATTAATTAGAAAGAAGATACTTCTGAGCCTCAGATTAGCAGGTCAAAATATGTAACAAGATTTAAAAAGATGGAGACTACTAAGAAGAAATTCAAAAGGAGAACAAAAAACACCTGTACGATAAAAAGGATACAAAGGATGAGAGAAAATAATGGAATATAAAGTAAGAGAGGATATCCTTTTAATAAATAATGGATTATAAATTTATTGAAAGGACTGATGAAGTTTTAATCAAGATTAAGCAAAACTATTGCTTCTCTAGGATCTCTATGTGCCAGGCATTACTGTAAGTGTTGACACAATGTGTACACACACACACGCACACACGCACATGCACACACACATTTAAATACCACAACTCTGATGTGGATACTCGTAATCCCACTTTATAAGTAAAAATACAATCTGAGCCACAGTTAAATTAATTTCCTTGGCATCATCCAACTAATCAGTGATGAAGCCAGGACTGAAACCCTGGCAATCCACCTCCAAAGACCATGATTTTTAACTCCAGTATTATACTGCTTTTTAACATGAAAGAATAATGCTTGTTAAATACCCGGAGACTCAGATAAAATACCATCCGTGTGCCATATTGGAAGGAAATATATCAAACCTTTTGGCTTCTAACCAAAAGGAAAGAAAAAAAGTCTGAACTATAAAGAGGAAAAGCAGTGGTGAATATTAAACCTCACAATACTAAGTTCACCTTAAATATTTAATGACAGTGTGACTAGAAATGTGTTTTACACTGCCAAAGAATCTTTGAAATAGAGGAGACACGTGGCAAAGGCAAAGCGGACAAACAAGTACACCTCTAATAGTTGTTTGGTGCTAAAATTACTGAAAGTTGAAGGAGAGGGAAAGATGAGTGATTTAAAAGTTTCTAAAGGTATCAACCTAGTGGAGAAGGCAGTAGGGGAATAGATCGCGTTGGTGTCTTATTTTCATAAAATGGATAGGCAAAAATGTTTGATTTTAAATGCTGTGAAAAAGACATTAATTATTGATAAAATGAAGATGTTCCCAGAACATCCAAATTAACAAGGTTAGAAAAGAGAGACTAAATGCTAGATGGTAAAAATCAACAAAAATCATGAAAAGAAAGGAAAACAGTACGGTAAAATAGAAGAATGTCAATGAGAAAGAAAAATCTGGCTCTGTGTTTCTTTCCTCAACCTATTAATATCCGGGAATATTTGAGAAGATGCCAGATAGAGAAAAACCTTAATTGTATAACCGCTTAGTCATAGAGCTTTTAAAGTATACAAAGTGGGTTCACATTAATTATCTGACTTCATTCTTGAAGTGGCCACTTGAGGTAGGTATTGTTTTCATCCCAGCTTTAGATGAAGTGGTTTAACTAGGGTCACACAATAATTTAGTGATGACGCTGGCACTGGATTTACTTTATTTCATTCAATGCCATTTGGTTACACAACTTTTGTACTCCCGGCACTGTGTTACGCAGTTATGCACTGGAGCACAGTGGGGAGAAATGAATGCAATGCCATTCACTACTTCCAGTTGCTCATCTGGGCCTCTTCTCCCACAGTTGGAGAACAGAGTCTCTGCCCAAGTTGGAGAGGGCAGGGAAGGAACAGTACTCGGAGAGATGTCCTATGGTGGCTTCATGCTGCCTTGCACTTACAGTTGGCCATGTCCTTCACGAATGTCCATCCCTGTGTCTGTGTAATTCTAGATGACCATGCACATCCCAGAGCTACATTCGCAACCAGATACTGGCCTAGGTTGTTCATCGCCGGTATCCAGTGCCATACGCATACATGCGGGCACACACACTTGTACACACACGCACTCCAAACATGTGGGGCAAAGTCTTTGCAGAATTAATCCAAAAATGATTTCACCAGACCTGAAGCATGACTGCCACCTCTTTGGACAGTGTTGTTTCCCTTTGGGAAGAATGTGGTACCTTAACATGCTGCAGAACACGAGGGTAAACGAGTTAACTCCACTCAGCCACAGTATTGTCATTATGATCCTGAGAATGGCTGCCAGAAAACTCTGTCTCATCATTGTCATTGCCTTTTCAGCGATCAGATAGTCCAGTGTAAGAGACAATAGCAGAGTTCAGGGAAGCATTCACAGGACATTGCCAATAATTTCTGTCCCTTTCCCTTCTCCCTCAGATAATTACTTAGAGCACTCATTGCTGTCATTACCTTTCCAGCTGCTCTGCCCTACTCTCTATACTCAAATCCTAACCTGTATAAAAAGTTGGTAGGTGCCAGCCAAGTATTAATCAAATTGGCATGGCCAAAAGTTGGAGGAACAGGGGGATGGAAGGGTTTAATGATGCCTGGCAAGTGATTTTTTTATCTGAAATAATAGTATCTCTCCATAAGGCAAAAGTTGCCTGCATTTTCAGGAAAGTGACAATGAATTTATTAAAAAGAAAATAAGGTATTAGTTGAGCAGGATTACCTTAGGATGTACTCGAGAAAGTGTAATCAGATATATTATACTAAGTGGTCTTGGGACCTGATGTCATCTATGTATGAAACAGTGAGCTCCAGCTAGCAGAGGCTGTATCCTTCCTCACTACTGAGAAATTTATACTCTAATGCAGGTTAAGTAGACATATCTGCTAACTTTTTAATGAAGGCTCTACATATTTTCAGACCAAGAATTGTTGAACCAGAGGAATGGAGAAAATCTTGAATGTTCTTCCATTGTTTGTTCTGTTTTTAGGACAGAATATGGAATACAGCTGTCTGTAGAAAGTTAGAGGTATCCCAGATTTAAAGAAGTTAGGAGTTTTATATGCTTCCCATTGATGTTGAAATTATTTATATTTTGCTAGTTCTCTGTCCTTTGTCTTTATATGAGATAAGATTATCTAATGAACACCTTATTGTACTCATCAGACAAGTAGTTACTTGCTTAATGTATCTTTGGTGTCAGACTGTACAGACCGGTGAGGGCAAAGTCTTTCTGCTTTGTCCTGAAACATATCCCTGCGGCTAAGTCCTTAGAATGCTCAATAAATAAATATCTGTTGACAGTTTGACTGACTGACTGAATAACTATGGGAAAGTATACTTATAATTGAAGAAAATTACCCATTTTCTAGGATACAATTTCCAGCTCTTTAATGATTATTTAACAATTTAGTTCTTATTTGTCTTAATTTCTCAGTTTGTTAGAAACTTTGACTTTAAGTGATGATTATTTTTAAGTTACTTTCCTGAATCCATTCAAAAGAGTTAAATTTGAATTGTGAAAAGAGCCTTTTATAGTAACTTAAAGTCACTGCTGTCTAGCACATCGTTTCAAAACAACTTGAAGTTATTGTGTGTGTTTTTAGAAATATGTTAATAAACTTAAGTCATGAATTCCTTATATAACAGTGTAATCCTACGGAGAGGCTATAGGTGTAAAAACTTATTTGCTTTTCTTTCAAAGATCAAATGCATTCTGTGAATAAATATTTGGGGTAGGAGGAAAGATTCTTCATAATATTTAAAATTGGACATGTGTTCGCGTATTTTGAACCGAACACCTGGAATTATTGTGAAGATTCACAGTAAAGTTCCTCCGATTCTTAATTGCTGTATTTTTTGGCTAAGTCTCTAGCAGCTATTATCTCCCATTCTTTATTTTATTAATTTCTATTTGTATATACCTGATTAAATGATATTTTATTGGCCAATAATGACTTGTGGGAATCATTTAAATGTTTTATGTTCAGTGATGTTAAGAAGAAATTCACATAACATTCTGATTTCACTTAGAAGAAAGCTGCAAACAAGTGTGAATGGCATGTATTTAACATGTCTGATGTTTTCCAAATGGAAAGAATAAACTGCATGCTATGACACTAGGATCGATCGCAGAATTATTCTCTTAACATTGGTCGGGGAGTATAATTTTCAAATGATCACCAAAGAATAATATGCTAAGTTCTTCCAAGTATAAAGCAAATTTGGCATCCCGAAGCTCTATGTTATGTACTCGAATTTGTCTCCAGTGAATGTAATTTCTGATGTAGAGAACTGTTAATGCTTCAAATTGTTGCCAAACATAACATGAAGAACCACTTACTCAGACACCTGATCTTTAGAATGCAGCATCGTTTGTAACAATTTTAACGCTAACTAAGTACACTTTGATGAGACAGCATTTAATAAAATGCTCATTAATTTCATCATTAGCAAGGGTATGCTAAGAAGTAAGCCAGTTTCTTATGTCACGCCCAATTAGCATCCCATGCTAGTAATCCCATTAGTATTGTTGAATTCACTAATGGAAAAACTAATGGGCATGCTACCAGGGCACATTAATTGGGCACGACACCAGTTCTGGTTTTAATTATTAAACTACGATAATGAAATGTGTGTTTGTAAAATATTAAAATGTTGAAATAGGGTTGAAGAAAATAAAAGAGTATGTAGAGGAAAGAGATATAAAGAAAGCCAACCTACAAAAATTCAAGGACTAGAAAATAGATATGCCAAATGGTCATCTTTCTAGCTGATCGAGTTGTCTATAAAAGTTGGGACACTGTCCACATGAGAAACAACCCACTCATACTCATGGGAAATTAAAAGCTGTTTTTTTGTGATATGAATTTCTGTATGTCATACATGTTGTCATGCGCTGTATGAGGCCTGACAGGAGCCAATTAAATATGTAGAATGGACATGTTACATTGCCGAAGCTATTTTAGGGAAATACATACAGAAATGTTTTACTTAAGATCGTATGACTCACATTGCACTTTTTGTGATATAAATCTTCAATTACATCAGATAATTATTACTTTTCTCTTTTGGAAAAACAGTATTCCAAAATTACAGGAGTTTGGCCAAGCACTCCATCCAACTAATTAAAAAAATATTTTGTAATATTTTACCCAGTCTTATTTTGTTTTAAACATTTTTTATTGGATTTGAAGTTAATTATTGCTAAGAAAATTACCTTCATTAAGAAAGAAATTTATTTTCATTTAGAAGGTTTGGAGTAATTTTCTGGTTGTTTTTTTCTTTGATAGTAGTGGTAGTAACTGATGATGGTGACAGAGTTGAAATATCTTCTACCTAGGCTTATTTGCTCATGAACACTAAAAAAAGTAACACTGTACTAAGCATGATATGCCAAAAAGTGTCCACTTGGCTAGGAAGTACTCAGATGGAAGGTTTCTCTTCTACTTCTTTCTGTTTCCTTACCCTTACCTCCTTTCTGCTAATCTCTGTTCTTGATACCTGCCATTTCGTACTCTTAACTTTTTTTTAATGTTTATTATTTTTGAGACAGAGAGTGAGAGAGAGCAAGCAGGGAAGGGGCAGGGAGAGAGGGAGACACAGAATCTGAAACATGCTCCAGGCTCTGAGCTGTTTTCACAGAGCCTGATGAGGGGCTTGAACTCACAGTCTGCTAGGTCATGACCTAAGTTGAAGTCAGACGCTTAACTGACTGAGCCACACAGATGCCCCTATTTATTTTTTTAAGAGAGAGAGAGAGCAGGTGAGGGACAGAGAGAGGGGGGGGCAGAGGATCTGATGTAGGCTCTGTGCTAACAGCCCTAAATGGGGCTCGAATCATGAACCCTGAGATGATGACCTGAGCTGAAGTCGGATGCTTAACTGGCTGAGCCATCCAGGCACCCCTGCCATTTCCTATAGGAACTCATTTTTAACTATGATAGAATGACCTTAGATATAAGTTTCAATGCTAGATTTAAGATTACAAGGCAATGAGTACTAAGTTTAACTGCATTATGCATTTATGTTCAATGTGTTGATAACTGGCTAATTTTTATATGAATCTCATTCCTTCTACTTATTAGCAGTATAGTGAATGTTTTTGCCAGAGAAAAACTTTTTGCCAGATATTTCCCTACCTTTAGCACAATATAGATTCAATGGCGTTTTATTAGTTTTAAGTTCTTTTTTCATATTTCTACCAAAATTCTTAAGAGCTAAACTTTTAGAGTAGAAGATTCATTATCTTTCTAATGAATATAAGTTCTCAAAATGCAAGTGTACTTTTAAGAGATTTTTTATTCCACAGAGAAGATCTTTTCAGATTTGAGTACTGTTTCTAGGAGGACATCACAGAAAATCCAGAATGATGTCAGGCATCAACTTTCACTTTGAGTTCTGTTGAAATATACGCATGCTTGCATCATGGGGATGTCAAAGCTTATAAACTGGTTTTTAGCAAATCTACAAATACATGTGTGTGAGTTTGTAAACATATACATTCATTCACCCACTCATTCACTCATTTGTTTCCTTAAGGGCTCTTCAATGGAAGTTTCTACAACTAATGATGGTGGTAAACAATATAACGATGGCAAATGGCATGAAATAATTGCTATTAGGCATCAGGCTTTCGGCCAAATCACACTTGATGGGCAGTATACAGGTAAGAGCTATATATATGAACGGTTCTATTGATATGCTAACGTTGCCATACTTTTCTGTTGCTTGTATTTCTACATCTCTTTTTTCACGTTTATTTCCTCTCCGTTTTGCCTGAATTGCTGTTGAATTTGCCTTTGGGGTGCTCCCAAAATGATGAAGTCTGGCAACCATTTCCTCCTTTACGCACCGTTTCAGTAAAGCAAAAATAAGAGCAAAGTCATCAGTAGCAATTTTGTCTTTTGCAGTGCTTTACAGTTTGCAAGGGCTTTTACTTATGTTCTCTCATTTTATTTTTGACCTGCGAAAGACAAATAAAGTAAAGCGGTCATTACATACATTTTAGAAGTGATGAAACTGAGGCTCAGAAAAGGTAAATAGCTTTTCCCAATTTGCACAGCTGGTAGGCAGCATTCTTTCAACACTTACTTATCCGGTCTTTGCAATTTTAAGTTTAGTATTCTTTCCATCCTACCCTATCTACCATCCTTAGATAATTATAAAACACTTACAGTACCTGTATAATGATGCAGGCTTTTATTAATCTATTCAGGAAATATGGAATTGTAATGAGCACCTACTGTGTCCCAGGGATTGCTCTAGAAACACTGGCTACAAAGAGCAGAATTTACATTTTAGGCGGAAGAGGGGCAGGAAACAGAATAAATATTGAACAAGTATCAGGTAGTGTATATTCTGAGAATAATAAAGCAAGATAAGAGAGAAAGTGTGTGTGCGCACGCATGCATGTATTGGAGAGGGGAATGTTTTGATTTCATAAAAGACTGTTAGAGAAGTCTTCTTTGGTAAGGTGACATTTGAACAGAGACCTAAAAGAGAGTAGGTGGATAAGCCAGGAAAATATCCAGGAAAAGAATGTTTCAAGCCAACAGAATAGTAGGTGCCAGGGCCCTGAGGTAGGAACATATGTATGGCATGTTAAGGACCAACAAAGAGGTCACTATGAGAGAGAGTGGGTGAAGGGGCTAATAATAGGCTGCAATCAGGGAGGCATTAGGGCTTTTTACATAGGGTTTTCTGGACTTTTACTTGGAAAAAGGGAAGCCATTGGAGAATTTCAAGAAAGGAGTGACATGTTGTGACTTCTTTCTTTAAAAAGAACACTTTGGCTGCTCTTTTGAAATGAATTTGAAAGAGAACAAGGGTGGAAACATGGAGAGCAGTTAACAAACTTCTGTAATAATTATAAAATAATTCAGGCAATAAAAAAATGGTTTCTTGAACCAAAGAAGTAAAATTGTGGATATAATGAGAAATCTGGGTATATTGTAAATGTTAAATTAAAAGGATTAGATTCAAGAGGTGCGTGGGTGGCTCAGTGGGTCAAGCATTTGACTCTTGATCTCAGCTCAAGTCTTGATCTTGAGGTTGTGAGTTCAAGCCCCACATTGGGCTCTGTGCTGAGTATAAAGCCTACTTAAAAAAAAAAAAAAAGGATTTGATTCCAGTAGAGCAGGATTGGCAAGCCCCTTGTGGGCCATATCTTGCTCATCATTATTTTATAAAGTTTTGTTGGAGCACAACTTTACCCATTTGTTTTGTATTGCCTGTGACCACTTAAAGCTGCCTGGTCTACAAAGCCTAAATTATATACTATCTGGCCTTTTACATAACGAGTTTGCTAGTCCCTAATGTAGAACATGACTGCTAAGTTTGGGGTCTGGGCAACTGGAAGAATGTAGCTGCCATAACTAAGGTTGACAGGATCATGGGGGAAGCTGATATAGAGAGAGATGTTCAGTGTTAACATGGTCAGTCTTAGGTATCTATGAGGCATCCAAGTGGAAATATCAGGTAGACTTCTGGGTACAAGTCTGAGTTCAGGGAAGAGTTCCAGACTAAAGATATACATTGGGAATTGTCAGCTGAGGATGGCATGCACTTACCAAGGGACCACATGGAAGTAAGGCTAATTAGAGTGGTTTGGGCTCTGAGTCTGAGGAAACAAAAAAACACCTCTCCTTCAAAGGAAGAATGGAGTTAGAAATCATAACAGATGTGTGCTGTGAAAACAACATAGTTGGGGACCCAGGCCTCCTCTGGTCTTTGGGGCTGGTGGTTCACATAGGTGCCAAGCACTCCAAGTCATCTAGAGGACTTAGTATACCCATGTATGTGGGGAGAGAAAGAGATCTGAGAAGGCAGGAGACCTGGTCCTTCCAGCATCAAGATGTTGGGACAGCGAGGAAGAACCATTGAAGAAAGACAACAAAGAGGAGAACCAAGAAAGAGTGGTATCCAGAAGCTCAGTGAAGGGTTTAATCATTTGTTAAGTGAACAGAACCCAGATTATTCTGGGGAAGTTGAAATTCTCATCTCCTTTTCCATAGGTTCCTCGGCCACACCAAATGGGAGCACTATTATTGGAGGGAACACGGGAGTGTTTGTGGGAGGGCTTCCACAGGGCTATACCGTCCTCAGGAAGGATCCTGGTGAGTTTCCTCTTTAGGATTTATATGTTGTCACCAAAATTTACAACAGGATCAAGTATGAGTACATTATTATAAGGTATGAATAATAGTATTATATTTTATCTCATGCTATTCCTGTATCAAGACAAAAATGTCCCTTAGGTTTCCTTTTTTCTAAAGAAACCATGTATTACTTGCATTTAAATTCTTCGTGCCAGCCCCTGATATATAAAAATAGTTTATTAAAAAGTATATTAAACTTTTGAAGTGAATGATACTAATTTCAGTCAAAAACATGTTATTTTAGGGGCACCTGGGTGGCTCAGTCAGTTAAGCATCCAACTCTTGATTTTGGCTTAGGTCATGATCTCATGGTTCATGAGATCAAGCCCCGCATTGGGCTCTGAGCTGACAGTGCAGAGCCTGCTTAGAATTCTCTCTCTCCCTCTCTCTGTCTCTCCTCCTCCCCTGCACATGCTTACTCTCTCTCCCTCTCTCAAAATAAATAAATAAACTTAAAAAAATAAATGTTGTTTTAGGATTATGTGTCAATATTTTTAGATTTTAATCTGAAGCAACACAGAAATAGGAAACTATGGGCTTGATTTATACTCTAAACAGGGTAAATAAACTTCCCTGAGTATTGAGCATGTGATCAGCTCTAAACCAGACCTTAGATATCCACAGATGAACAAAATGTGGTCTTTGCCACAATAGAGGATACAAATATGTAAATGTATAATGTCAAGCAAATGCCATAAATACTGTAAGACATAAACAAAATAATTCCTGTAGTTTTGGAATGAGAGAACAAAAACAGATTCAAAATGAAACCAATTAAAACTACCATGGACAGAATTAACCTTAGGCAGAAAGAAAAAAAATATCTTTCCAAACGCATTGCTAAGATTTTAGGGTAGTTTTCCCATGTCTGCAATGAAGGGCATATAGGGTATCACCTCAGTCTCTCCTAGGAAGTAAAATGTAACTACATAAATATTACACATGAGCTAGAACCTAAATAAATATAAATTGTTCATGGGTAGGGGTCTTCAAGGAATAACGGTGAAGAAGATCAAAAGGAATAAAATGTTTTCAGTGAAATTTGGAGAGGGATATATTTAAATACCCAAGACTGAATGTAGTTGCGTCCTCAGATATCTCTAGAATAGAGAGGGTTTTTATTGGACTACTTTAGACGGGTAGAGAGAGAAGTCTCTCAAAAACATTCATACACACACACCCACTAGAGAAAAAGAGAGAGAGGGAGAGAGAGGGAGAGAGCGAGCTCTCAATCTTTGCCCCAGTTCTTTGTCCATCCAGCACATGTCCTGGCTATGGTACAAACAGGCACTGGGAAGAGAGCATACCTGACTCCAAGTACCCTTCCTGTAGAGGACATATCTCCATTATAAATAAATAAATAATCTGACCTCGTGCATATAAATTGACCTTGTAGAACTTTGATTGCTGGTGAATACCTTCCCTAGAATCAAGTCATAAACTCAAAAGCTGAGATCAAAGCTTTGTGTTGATCAGTATGGACATCACTGGATGCAGTGTGACCTTAGCTGTGATGCTGCCTCCTCTTCTCTAGGTTTTTCTTGCTCTCTAGTTCTAGTTCTCTCATTTCAATTCATTTCTTTCCCAACTCCTATTACCAGCTATTTGCTCTGTTCATAAACCCTACCTTTGCCTGGTCCGGGGCATTCTAAAATTAAGGTCAATATTATATTCCTAAATATGAAATCAAATTATTGACCTACTTGTGTAATAGACTGGTTCATAATGATGAAAGAACTAAAATACAAACGAGATTAGATTAATAGAAACACTTCCTTCAAATCTTACTTTTAAAACTTGTTGGGGCGCCTGGGTGGCTCAGTCGGTTGAGCATCCGACTTCGACTCAGGTCGTGATCTGGTGGTTCGTGAGTTCAAGCCCCGCGTCGGGCCCTGGTGCTGACAGCTCGGAGCCTGGAGCCTGCTTTAGATTCTGTGTCCCCCTTTCTCACCACGCCACCCCTGCTTGTGCTCTGTCTCTCGCTGTCTTTCAAAAATGAATAAACATAAAAAAAATTTAAAAAAAACCAAAAACTTGTTACAACACTTTTATTTTTAAGACTAGTGGCAGATGAAATCTTCTTGTTAGTTCAAAAGGCAATATTCTGGCTACTCCTATAAAACCACAATTTCTACATAAACATCTATTTCTTTGGAAACGGTGGATCTGACATTATAACTGTTACCACTCAGCATAGGTAATGGTGTGGTGTTTACATGAATCATGAAGAGGTTTGCAGTAAATAGGTAGTGAGAGCTATTGCCTGTTTCTTTTATGTGAATGACACATAAAATTAATTGCTTTGAAAGAATGTTTCCAAAATACATATTTATTGATATCTCTCGACCCCTATAGACATAATCCGTAAAGGTTTTGTGGGCTGTGTCAAGGATATGTATTTTATGAAGAATTATAATCCCTTTGCTATTTGGGAGCCTCTGATTTGGCAGAGTGCTGAAGAGCAAGTCAACGTGTATAACAGCTGGGAGGGATGTCCCACATCACTACAGGAGGGAGCCCAGTTCCTAGGAACAGGTAAGGTTCTGAAAGAGACACCAGCGGTTGCTTAGCAGCTAGTTTCTATCCTTTGCACAATTTAATCCCTCCTGTCCGATTACTTTGACCTCTTATGAACCTAGTGTCACAGAAATAACTAGTTATGCCGTGATACACATAAACATTTCCTCCAAGTCTGAATATGTAATATAAGTTGTAAGACTCATGGACATATATTCGTGTGTCAGATCTCTGTTACCCATGGCAATTCTTGGTTTATTTTTGGTATTATCAAAAATATCTTTTGGTATGTCAGATGTTTTACTTAGAATGCAGTTTTACTTGGAAAGATGTTTTGGAAGTGTTATGTTTACCGGGTGAATCCACAAATATCTATTTATCCCATGGTATAGATGGACCATATTCTCGAGAGCAAAATGTCAGCTATGTAATGGGGTGCGTAGGTTAGTGAGGAGGAGCTGGAGGATGTCACGGCCATCCCTGCCATTGCTCGAGAGGCTGCTGCAGAAGCGAGGAGCAGTGTGCCTGGCGTACCTCCCCAGCCCAGTCTCTGCCTGGCCGTCACCCAGGGTAAGGGGGTGGAAGGGAATATAGTGGCCTGGTGGATAGTACTTCAGATAAAAGCCCACCTCTGCCTCCTATGTTTATAACTAAGCTGGTTACTTATTCAGTTGCTTAAACCACCTTCAGGATAGAAAGATGAATAATATCCCAGTCTGTGCACTTTTCTGTTGCTCTTTTCTCAACACTGTCATCATTCTGAATTTCTCTTAGTCAATGCAATTTCTTATTGTGAATTCTGATATAAAACAATAATAGTCTTAATTATATCCATGATTTAGAGAGTAAATTGCTTCCTCCTAAAGTATATATCAAGTTCATTCTACTACTTCTGTACAAGTACAAGGGGGATTTCTCAACATTGATTTGCATCTTCTTTTGCGAGAGACTTACTCAATGACAGTATTCGTCCTAGTCTTTGTTACACCTTCATATCGCTGGCGCTATTGCTTTATACACACTGATATGTACATATTCTTTTCTTTAAAGGGTTTCTGGAACTTCAATCGCACATGTTTCATGGTGGAATGGATTTTGAGATTTCCTTGAAGTTCAGAACTGACCAACTGAATGGGTTGCTTCTTTTTGTTTACAACAAAGATGGACCTGATTTTCTTGCTGTATGTGTATAAATTTAGTTAAATTTACTTAAAAATATCAGATATAACTTTGAGATAAATAAGGCATGTGTTAATATTTTGCTAAATTGGGGTTTCTCTTGAAATTCATTTTTGTTTTCCTTCCTTAAGTCATTTTTAGTTTTGGAGTCCTGTGAAACATTTTGTGCTCTAAGATCGTGATTTATTTTAAATGACAATTATTACTGTGAAACTTGTAATTTTAGCAAAGCAGAGTAGTTATGAGGAATTATGAAAATCCCACTTAGTTTCCCAACATATGAAAAATATTATGTCCTTTGTCATTTCTTATATAATGGTGTTAAAAACTACATACAATAAATGGTTTATATTACACATTCATACACACAAAGTATAAAAGTACAGTAAACATGAACTTACCACCCAATTAAAATATCACTTTTTACATTTACTTATAGGGTCTCTCCTATCCCATTTTCCTATCCCCCTCTAGAGGTAATATGTAATTAGAATTTTGTGTTTATTATCCCCTTGCATGTAGCTGCAGTTTCAACAAAATGTATGAATGCCTGAAAATTCTTGTTTTTGACATTTATAAGAGTTGCATTATACTCTACCTTGAGGCAATTGTTTTTTGCACTCGACATTATTCCTGAGTCACTCATGTTCTCCATGTAGGTATATATTTTCATGACTGTGTAATTTAGCTCTTCTGTCAATGACATTCTGGTTGTTTCCGTGTTTTTGCTATGGCAAACGGGCTGCTATGAACATTTTCATACATTTTTCTAAGTACAGTCGGCAAGTGTAATTACTTTTATTTGCCTTTAATCAGACAGTCAGATATCATTGTCAAAAATAAGTATGTTATGGGGGCACCTGGGTGGCTCAGTCAGTTAAGCATCTGACTTCGGCTCAAATCATCATCTCACGGTTCGTGAGTTCGAGCCCCGCGTTGGGCTCTGTGCTGACAGCTCAGAGCCTGGAGCCTGCTTCGGATTCTGTGTCTCCCTCTCTCTCTGCCCCTTGCCTGCTCATGCTCTGTCTCTGTCTCTCAAAAATAAATAAACATTAAAAAAAAGTTTTAAAAAATAAGTATGTTATTAAAATGTAAGTTTTTAAAAAGTTATTTTAAAGAACTTACATAGACTCAGGGGAAAATTATGAACACCTTAATCTCATTGCTCATATCTAGGCAAATAAGTAGTAAAACACATGTGTTGCTGATTTTATGATTCTAGGATGTTTTCAGTTCATTGATTTTGTTCATTCCTAGATTATATAATGTCAAATTTGCTGCCCAGGTAAGTGGAAATATATCCCTTCATAGAATTTGTTATAATTTCATCTTATTTAAATTTTTTAAATTTTTTATTTATTTTTATTTTAAAGTTTATTTTTGACAGAGAGAGAGAGAGTGCGAGCATGAGCTAGGGAAAGGCAGAGAGAGAGGGAGACACAGAATCCAAAGCAGGCTTCAGGCTCTGAGGTGTCAGCACAGAGCCTGACTTGGGGCTCAAACCCAGGAACCGTGAGATCATGACGTGGACCAAAGTTGGATGCTTAACCGACTGAGCCACCTAGGCACCCCTGAAATGTAATCTTTCTTAACACAGGAATTTTGTGTGTTCTTTACAGTTCTATCTTCAGTGCCTAACTCTTTTTTTTTTCGTTTTTATTTTTTAATTTTTTAATTTTTTTTAATGTTTATTTTTGAGAAAGAGACAGAGCATAAGTTGAGAAAGGGCAGAAAGAGAGGGAGACACAGAATCTGAAGCAGGCTCTAGGCTCTGAGCTGTCAGCACAGAGCCCGATGAGGGGCTCAAATTCACGAATTGTGAGATCATGAGCTGAGCCGAAGTCAGATGCTTAACCAACTGAGCCACGCATGTGCCCCTTCAGCCTAACTCTTGCAATTATTAAGTATTTGATAAATATTATTGGATGAATGAGTGACTGAACATGTGAATGAATTCATGTTATGGTGACTCTAAGCATTCCTTAAACATCTATCTGTGCATAAATCTTGGAGAGAATGCAGAGGTGTTTATCATTTGGCCTTTCCTCTCAAGGAGCACTTGCCTCTCTTGGAGGCTCACACATCCTGGTATACCCACATCCAGCCCTCCATCTTCCTCCATTCAATGACTTTGGAAATATAATGAATCCCCACCTTATTGAATAATGTTAATTTTAAGCTTTAATGAAATAAATCTTAATCAAAACATTTAGGCCAATATATATTGAGTGTCTGCTCTGTGTTAGGCTTTCTTTTAGCACTTCCAATACAGCTATAAAGGAAGCAGACATTCACAGAACTCACATTCTTCTCCTCTGTATCTGAGAACCTAGGCTTCTCACAGTTTATTCCTCAATAAGATTTTTTCCTGTTATCCTAAGTAGCTTCAACATACATGGCTATCCGGGGAACTTGATTAACTCAGAAAGTTTTTACTGCTAAACTCTTAAATCTCAAAATATAACATTTCTACTCTTTGAGCTCTCGTTCTCTCTTATTGAGTTCACAAAGACATTGAGACCATTGGCTATTAGACCACTTTCTGTTTAACTTACGTGCTCTGTTCCTTAGACACCATAATGCAGTTTTTCAACCATTTTTTCTGACAACACCCGCAACTTGTGTCTTCAATTCCACAACTCTGAGTCAATCAGTTTAGCCCCCTAGCTCTTCAGTTTCAATAGCCAGTTTACTGAACACCACAGGAGAACTAATACAGGTATGAAGACTGGTGACACACTGAGTTTTGAGGGTCCTAATTCTTTCATTCGACACTATTTATTGTTTATAGGATTTGCTCATAGATTAAATGTAGAACATGAAAGAAAAAGAATGTCAGGACTGGAAAACACCACAACCTGAATGTCTTCAGATAGTCTCATTCTTATAATGGAAAGAAACATAATCTCCTCATCTTCCAAATTTTCAACCTACAACTTTTGTTTTTATGAGCCAAGTCTGGGTTTCACTCTCTCCTGACTCAGGAGGACAAATATATAATTACTATGATTCCAACCAAAGTTAATATTTCTACCTTTACTCTAGATTCTGTCCCTTCTCCTGCAAGAGCTTGTGCTACAAATTTTCTCTTTTGTTAAGTTCCAGTGTTCCTTCCACATCGGCTCTTCTCCCTCTATATATAAAATGGTTGAGCCTCATTTATCTTAAGTATTTTTCCTTTTGACTTGGAAAACTCCTCTGTTGTATTTCCCTTCCCTTCAGAGCCTATTGCATTGAAAGTAACTACTCTGGTTATTTCCACTTATTTTTATATCACACCTTAGTCCTCAAATACTGTAAATATGGTTCCTAGCCCTACCACATTCCACTGAAGAATTTTCAAACTTGCCAGTGACCCCTGCATTTTCTAGTCTACGAGATAATTTTTCAGTCTTTATTTACTTGATCTTCCACTGTCATCTTTTTTTTCTTAAAATATTCTTCCCTACTGACTTTCCAAAATACTAGTTGCTCTTGATTTTCATTAAATCCTTGGCTTCTCCAAGAAGATTGTTGTTGACTTATAGAATTACATCTACTCTGCCTTCCCCTTAAAATGTTGGTCTTGCTGAGGACTCTTGCTTTGATACTAACTGGATGATCTCACTTATCCTTTCATAAACCTTGTCTATTTTACTGGCCTATCTTTATGTTCAACTGCCTCAAAAAAAAGTTTCTTCTGAATGTTTTATAGACATTTCAAACTCAGTGTGTTTAAAATTGACCTCATTCCTCACTGACAATGATAATACCAAGTCTTTCTAGTGCTTTCCATATTGTGATGGTGGTAAAACACACCCAAACAAGAAAGAGCATGGATATCTTTGACTTACTCTTCATTCATTTAACACATTCAGCTGTTTGCCATGTCCTGCTGAGACTTAAAAAGCTGAGTTGCTTTTAAAAATACCTCTTTGACTGAGTTGTCACTGTCTTCACCATTGTTATCTTTATTTCAATGGTTCTTGTCATTTTTCTCACCACTGTAGTGATTCTCTAATAGGTTTCTCCAATTCCAGTCTAGCTTTCATTTCCAGTATGAACTTCCTATGACCTAAAGGGTAGACTTTTAGCACAAGATCATGGAAAGAATATAGCCTTTTGGAGGCAAGCAGACAAGAGAAAGATGAGTATTTTTCCATATGACTCAAAATCCTCCAAAACCTTGTTTCTACATATCTGGCAAGACTCTTTCTAACCCATGCCCTCCCCCCCACCCAATCTGTGTATCTTTTGTCTTACCTAATTTAGTCTTTTTGTTTTCTAAACCTAATGAGCTCATACATGTCCTCATGCCATTGAACATGTTAATCTCCCTGTGTTGAAGGATTCTCCGTGAATCTTACATACTTCCAAAAATATTAATTTAAACCTTTTCCAGTTCCCAAGGAACAAAATGTATATCCTTTCTTTGCTGTCATTGTACCCTATTCTTCTCTTGGTTATAGTATTACCCCAGATGTTTCCTGTTGTAAAATGTGATTCTTGGGAACAGGTTCATAGAACATGGTGGGGGACTCAATATTTATTGAATGAATGGATAAATGACTGCTTATCCAATGTACTTCACAAAGATGAATTTACATAGAAAAAGTAATTTTTATCTGGAATTACTGAATTTCATTTGACATGACTGATCTCAAATTTTTTTTTTTAATTTTTTTTTTCAACGTTTATTTATTTTTGGGACAGAGAGAGACAGAGCATGAACGGGGGAGGGGCAGAGAGAGAGGGAGACACAGAATCGGAAACAGGCTCCAGGCTCTGAGCCATCAGCCCAGAGCCTGACGCGGGGCTCGAACTCCCGGACCGCGAGATCGTGACCTGGCTGAAGTCGGACGCTTAACCGACTGCGCCACCCAGGCGCCCCGATCTCAAATTTTTAAGTATCCTATTTTTGCTGATGGGAGTTCTAACAAAATAAAAACATAGTAGATAAAATAATTGTCATGTAACATTTTGAAGGAAAACATATGGAGGCATTTCCTTTACCATGAAAATTTGGGTAAAATGCATTCATATTAGAAAATGGCACCTAATCTAAAAGAATACACATAGAAGCAATTATGTTAGTTAGAGATTTAGAATAATAAAAATGAAATATTGAATAAAAATCCATCTTACAAATTTGAAATTGAGCTCACCAACCAGTTAAAATAAGCTTAATCAGGCTTGACATTTCATTTTCTTATTGTCTTGTCATATTTTTCCCCCAAATTAAGTTGATATATGAAGTAGTATTTTCTCATTTTCTAAAAACTCAAGTAAAAATAGTGTCATAGTTCAAACTATTCTCTTCAGTCATT
Organism: Lynx rufus; assembly: GCF_022079265.1. Lineage (NCBI taxonomy): Eukaryota > Metazoa > Chordata > Mammalia > Carnivora > Felidae > Lynx > Lynx rufus. The sequence continues at coordinate 10,071,827 of NW_025814829.1, forward strand.
CAGTTACTTATGCTAGAGTTGAATCTTTTACCTATGTCGCAGCAAACAATAATAATAATAAAAGTTTTGCCTACATAGTATCATATCACATTGTATGATCATTAATGGGTATGAATTTGACTTAATACAACAATCTTCGCGTCAATTATAAGCTTGCAGAGTACTCCATTATATGTTACTCCAGTCCTGCTTAGAATAAAGTGGAACATTTTTATAGAGTGCTTTCAGGGAAATTTGTTGCTTTTCTACAAGAAATTGACCTTCTGCTCTCTCCCAAACTGCCATTCTGCAGTCTTTTTATATGCCTATTTTCTTTTTTAATGTGAAATACAGATGGAACTGAAGAGTGGAATATTGAGCTTCCGGTTAAATACCAGTCTTACCTTTACACAAGTGGATCTATGGCTGGGACTGTCCTATTGTGATGGGAAGTGGAATAAAGTGATTATTAAAAAGAAAGGTTCCATCTTAACAGCAAGCATGAATGAACTGAGGGAGCGTGCATCACAGTCCAGAGCCCAGCCACTGATGGTGAATTCCCTGGTCTATGTGGGAGGAACCCCACAGGAGCTGCACGACTCTTTTAAATACCTGAGTCTGGAACAAGGTAAAGTCCATCTGAAAGAATTCCCAAATAAATACAGCCCTGGTATAAATACAGCAGGTTTTGGTGGGTTCATGTTTTAAGATACAACAACAGAATCAGGCTGAAAGCAATACCTACCCATCCCTTTTTTGAAGAATTTTAAGCTTAAAAAAAAATCACAGTGGTACCCGCATGGCTCAGTTGGCTAAATGTTTGACTTTTGATTTTGGCTCAGGTCATGATCTCACAGTTGGTGGGATAGAGCCCTGCATCAGGCTCTGCGCTGACAGCACGGAGCCTGCTTGGGATGCTCTCTTTCCTTCTCTCTCTGCCTCTCTCCCACTCACATACGTGCTCTCTCTCAAAATAAATTAAACCTAAAAAAAATTTTAAAATCACAGAACATTTTTTTCAGATAGTTTTGTATGTTTCCCTTAAGAGTGTGCCCTCATACCTATTTATAATCAATATATTTATTCTAACTTGTCTTTAACATATACAATTATAATTTATATATATATTTCCTCATGTGTTTTCCAAGAAAACACATGAGGCTCTGGTTCTTTCAAATAGTGACCATTATCTGTATTCATAGATTAAAAAAATAAACTAGGTTGGTGGGCACAGCTAAGAAAAATGGCATTAAATTTTACTGGGTTTTTTTTCTGACATAACTGCTAATTGTCTCTGTGCATTTCCATGGAGCTCCCCCATAGCAAAGCACATGAAAGGGTGGGTTTAGTTGAATTTTAAGCATGCTGGTGAAAAATATATATTTCATTTATTATTAATTACCTGAATGAAAGAAAAAGTGCATGAGTGCATGACTTATAACTAAAGCAAGCATTTAACTCATAAAAGGAATTTGAACATAATCAGAGAAATTTTTAATACAAAAAAGGCTACCAGTAGCTGAGTGCATTCTGTGTGCTAGGCATGGTTCTGAAAGCTTTACATGAAACTAAGTGGGCCATCTCTTCCTAACAAGCCCATGACTTAGGTATTATTATTTATACCCCCGTTTTACAGATGAGGAAACTAAAGAACAAAGTAACTTGCCCAAGGTCACATGGTTAGTAAGCAGATAGCAAGCCTTTCTGTCTCAGGCCAGCCTGGTGTCAAAATCCACTCTCCTTATTATAATCAAGGATTCCCTTTTATGGTCATTGGCCACTGTTCCTTTGCTATAAATTGGGGAAAGCACAGAAACTTCTAGTTTGTGACTAAGCATGCTCCCATGTAGAAAATGTTCTCTACATATTTCAAAATCTGTGTACTGTGAATGGTTAAAGTTTCCATGAAGCAGTCTTTGCCTATTTGGTAAGTACATAAAGATTTAAATGCCTTTGAATAGAAAATATATGGCAAGCTCTAAGGAGACTTTTAGAAGGGTACTAGTAAGGAGTTAATGAATATCTGGGGTGTAAGACAGTAATGACATTTTCCAGGCACTTAAGATGTAACAGCAGCTAAAAATATTACATTCATATAAGGGCTTCTCCTGGTTTTCAGGTTTCTGAGGTTAGAAAGAGCTTGAAAACCCTTTAGATGAGCCAGATTACTTGATCCTACTTACATCTAGGAAACAAATCCCCTGCATCTGTGGCCTTATACTTTCAAAGTACACAAAAAGCCATTACTATGATGGGCATAGAGACATGGCGTTAGCCAAATTTTAACTGGAATTGTAAGACAATCATGATAGAAGCTTAACACATCAACATAAAAACCCAAAGGGGATAATTTAATCTGCACTATGACTAAGTCTCTGATACTGAAAGATATTTTATTTATGGGTAATACTAAATTTTTATCATTGCAGTATCATACATATCAGTGGTTCTCAAGCCACTGATAAAATATTGAAGTATAGTAGCTGGAACATAGTAAGAACTCAATAAAAATTAGCTGTTATTATTATTACTATTCAAGATACATCAGAATCTTCTGGAAAGGTTATTAAAAATGCAGATTTTATGACCCTATTCCCAAAGATTCTGTCTCAGATGCTTTGAGTGATACTGATCTATATAACTGCATGTTTTATATAGTGATCAGGAGAATATTCACCATATGGGGGTGCTGCCTGTATGTAGTAAATTGCAATTAAAATTAATCATGTTCACTTACTGTATTTTTTTTAATCCACTTTCAAATGGTCTTAAAAGTGTTCTGTGCTTCTCAATTAGCACCTTTTTGCAGAGGCTCTATTTTGTGGTCATATTAGCGCTATTTTTTTTCTTGTCCATTAATGTTGTAATCTTCCTTTGAATCAAATGCAAATTAACTTTCCTCTGTGGTATGGAAATGCTGGGCAGCCTAATTTGCTGAAGATGTATCACTTCAGAGCATGGGCATTTATCTTAGAACTACCACTTGGGACTATCACTTACCTCCAGGTTGGGGGCGACAGGGCCATGGCACATGATATCACAGGTTATGCTCTACCCAAAGACCTGTGTGGAGAAGGGAGGAGTAGGGGCTGAACGCACACAGAGGAGCTATTACTATGCTCTGCCATTTTCACTGAGTTCCATAGTTCTGACTATACACAGTGGTCACCACTTTTATATTCACGTTAGCATGACAGAGAGCAAATTCAGCTCTGCCAAGGCCTTCCTACCAGCCCAAGTGCCTCTGTGTTGGGTGGTGATTTGTCAGTGTAGAATTCTGGGCCACCTTTTAGTTATTTGGAGGCCTGGGGGTGGGGAGTCATTTCTGATTCTCAAAAGCAAGCAAAGGAGGCATCTCCTTTCCTCCCACTGCTAGGCCCTTTCCCCTCTTTCTATCCTAACATCCCAATTATATTTTGAAGGTAGTTGAAGAATATTTCTGGTGGAAATCGTTCTGATGGTGCAGAGTTGAAAGAACTGTGACTTGATTTGGCGAAACTGTCTGTCTGTTCTTACATAGCATGGTGAGGACCGCACACTAGAACTCAGGTTCCTTCACCTCCAAGGCCTGAGGCCAGCATTCCACTTCCTAAGGAGGAATAATACTTAGAAACCTCATCCAATACTCTCTGGACCTTTTTCCTTATCTCCAGAATGAAGGAAGGCTACCTCGATGGCCTTTCCCAAATTTTAAAATGCCATTCCATGAATTAATTTTTTTTAATAAAAAAATTGTTTTAATGTTTATTTTTGAGAAAGAGAGAGAGAGAGAGTGCACTAGTGGGAGAGGGGCAGACAGAGAAGGAAACACAGAATCGGAAGCAGACTCCAGGCTCTGAGCTGTCAGCACAGAGCCTGATGTGAGGCCCGAGCTCATGGGCCAAGAGATCATGACCTTAGCCGAAGTCAGACCATTAAACAACTGAGTCACCCAGGTGCCCCACCATGAATGATTTTTTAAGACATTTCTTTTTTTATTCTTAATTTGTTAAATTGTAAAATATACATAAATGTTACCATCTTAGCCATTTAGCGCACAGTTCAGCATTGAGTATATTTACGTTGTTGTGCGACCGCCATCATCCGTCTCCAGCACATTGTCCATCTTGTAAAACTGAAACTCTGTGCCCTTTAAACAATAATGGGACTTTTCTGATAACAGCATTTCGATGTTTACCAGAGCTGCCTTTCCACTGTTTGCATTTTGTTGTTAGGCGTAGAGAGAAGTTAGGTAACTGAGCTATAAGCCATCAGAAAATCACTGCTGGTAGAGAAATCAGAATTCTTAACTTCTGAATTTTCAAGCAGATGCTTTTATATTGAACTTCATTGCTTTCATTTCCATTCACCCAACTTATGGAGTGTCTACTGTGTGTTCAAGATAGACTAGCAGTATTGATCAGTGGGGCCGAAAGGAACGTGAATAATAGCAAAGGCATTTAAAAGGAAATAGGCTGCAACTTAATGTGTTAGAAGACATAATAAGACATCATATAAATGCTGAAGAGAACAATATGGTCATTGTTACTATTAGCTTATTTTACTGTTAGGCGTTGCATTATGTTTTATTTTCTCTTCCTGCTGATGTGCTTTAATCTTGAAAAGAGCTAAGCATGTGTTTGGGGCCCTTCAAACTTGACAGTATTTTGTTCAGTAAGAGTCAGTGTGTGCTATCTCCAACCCAGTCTGTTCATCCCTTCTTTTACAGTTTTGTGCAGTTTTCTGTGCAGAATGCTGGCAAACTTATTGAGCTGATCTCTATTTACACAAAATAGCATGTAATTCAAAGCCATTGCTACTCCCTGGCTGACTGGATGCCCTATGGTTCTCTAACAAAAAAACCAGTGCATACTCCTAATCTATTCCTTCCACATTTCCTGTTAAACTTCACAGAACTACACTGCACTGTGGTCGTTCTAAAGTCAACTGGGTTGTGGGGTACCTGGGTGGCTCATTTGGTTAAGAGTCTGACTTTGGCTCAGGTCATGATCTCACGGTTCATGAGTTCAAGCCTCCGATCGGGCTGTCTGCTATCAACACAGAGAGTCAGCTGGGTAGAACACATATTCCGAGAAACCTCCGGATGTTGCCGCTGCCAGAGCTGAATTTGCTCTCTGTGGTGCTAACGTGAATATAAAAGCGGTGACCATTGTGTGTAGTCAAAATTGTGGAACGCTGTGACAATAGTAGAGCATAGTAATAGCTCCTCTGTATGCTGTAACTGGATTTTAGTTCTCTAACTCTGGAAAGATTCTAACAGAATTCATATCAATATCTTAACATTTCAGAATATACTGAAACGATATTCTCCCTCTTGCTATCTTGCCTAACAATCCTCAAAGGGTATTTTCCCCCAGTGAGCTTGTTAAAATAATTGTGCTCCTTCAAATACTACTTTTGTTGCTTAAACAGTGCCTTATATATGTAACTGAATTTTCCAGAATTGAGGGACATGTGGCTAGCCCTCTACCATAAGGTCTAATTGCTGAAATTTTATTTCAAAAGAATAAAGAGAATGAGAATATGTGGGCCTAAAGAAGTATAAGAAATACTTTCAATTGAATATTTTCAGTTATAATTAGCAGCTTATATATTTTTTCAAGATAAATATAAATACTTCCTCATGACAACTTAGCCTGGTAAAAAGCAGAAGGAGGCATAAAGGATTTCCCAAATGAGACTCAAAAGTTTAAAAAATTGTATCTACAGCAACCCCCACACCTCATCAAAACGTAATCCTGCAGAGGACAGAAATGATTGGTAATTAATGACTCAAGCCTTTTATGTGATATTAATCCCTTACTATTTGCTAGGTTTCGGTGGTTGCGTGAAGGATGTTAAATTTGCACGGGGTGCTGTCGTTAACTTGGCATCTGTGTCCAGCGGTGCTGTCAGAGTCAATCTGGATGGATGCCTATCAACTGACAGCGTTGGTAACTGCAGGGGAAATGACTCCATCCTGGTTTACCGGGGAAAAGAGCAGAGTGTTTATGATAGTGGTCTCCAGCCTTTTACAGGTAATGTGGACGTGCTCTAAATTAAATGTTACATGTCTCCCACTTGTCGCCTCTTCCCTCCCTGCCAGCCCACTACTGGTCCAGATGAGTAATATTTTCATGTGTCTACTTCTTATTTCCATTTAAGAATACCTGTATCGAGTGATAGCCTCTCACGAAGGAGGTTCTGTGTACAGTGATTGGAGTCGGGGACGTACAACAGGAGCAGGTAAATTTTATGTTAAAATGTGTATGTGCACACACATGCACATCTCTGTGCATACATGTTTGTGCATGTAAGAAAAAGAAGAGGGGCACCTGGGTGGCTCAGTCGGTTAAGCGTCCGACTTCGGCTCAGGTCATGATCTCGCGGTCCGTGAGTTCGAGCCCCGCGTCGGGCTCTGTGCTGACCTCAGAGCCTGGAGCCTGTGTCAGATTCTGTGTCTCCCTCTCTCTCTGACCCTCCCCCGTTCATGCTCTGTCTCTCTGTGTCTCAAAAATAAATAAACGTTAAAAAAATTTTTTAAAAAAGAAAAAGAAGAGACTATTATCCTGAAGCAAGTAGTATGTTTGTAATCTTATGAAAGAACATGCCTTGGTTTACAAATGTCAATGGCTAAGATGCTTAGGAGGTCAGTGCTTTTGATTTTTCAGTCATTTAGTAAGTGTTTGCTCAGGCTTGACTCTTTCCTCTTCCGATGCAGAAGGGAGGAGGTTCAAGTTGTCTTAAGGATCTAATAGGCCTGTATCTGTAGTGACATATCTATGGACAGGAAACTTACAGACTGCATAGAACCCAAGGAGCTAACGTCAGGATTAATTGCCATGGGTGGGAGTGGCACCCCTTCACCTCTCTCCCGCAGAGGGTACATTTGCAACCCGAACCCAGTTGGAAGCAGATATATGTCTTTTATCACGTCATGACAGATGTTTGCCATGGTGGTGACTATTAGGATCTTAGAATGACTCTCCCAGGATAGAAACTGCTGATGGGTCCAAATTGTTTGAGTTAGAGGGGGGAAAAAACCCCAGAAGATAGAATATATTAGATCAAATCTCAGACAACCGACTTATAAGTGCTTTGTACTTCTCACAGTGACCACAACGTCTTTTCACATGACACCATCATAGGAAGGCATTCATTGCAAAAAGTTTTGCGAGGCAGTAGGCTTTTACCATTGTGAGTCAAATATTGGTCAGAGAGTCAAATAAATGTCTGTAAGAGTGCCATTTATGTCTCTTGAAGGAAGTTTATTCTTAACAACTCCCCGTTTGTCTAAAGGTGTGTTTTTCACCAAGACGTTCTCTCATACTTATTATTAACCATGGGCTACTAACCCAGACACCTTTTGAGAAATCTTCTTAGTCTAGGATAACTAAATACTGAGATGGGCTACTAAGAATAATTTTCAAAGCTCTTTGCCTACAGATTTTCCAGAAGAGGACAACCTGACACTTTTCCAAGGTGATTTAAATTATCATCTATTTAGGGGCGCCTGGGTGGCGCAGTCGGTTGAGCGTCCGACTTCAGCCAGGTCGCGATCTCGCGGTCCGTGAGTTCGAGCCCCGCATCGGGCTCTGGGCTGATGGCTCAGAGCCTGGAGCCTGTTTCCGATTCTGTGTCTCCCTCTCTCTCTGCCCCACCCCCGTTCATGCTCTGTCTCTCTCTGTCCCAAAAATAAATAAACGTTGAAAAAAAATTTTTAAAAATAAATAAATAAATTATCATCTATTTATAGGCAAGACAATGAGCCGAATAGTCTCTTAAAATCCTTTTCAACTTCAGAGCTTGGAGAAAGCTCTGATATAAAATATTCACTTGTTACTGGCCTGTCCTCTGCCCCTAGTTCACCTCCTCTGCTTTGTTAACAAATATACTCTAAAGCCGGCTTTCAGTCTAAGTCAGCAACGTAAATAGGTATCTAGAAAGTGCATTGCTTACATGGCATAATAGTGCCCATTTTGAGTATCACAGAGAGAGCATGCAAATAGAGCTCTGAATTTATAGCAATGATCTGACCACAAAGTCTTATGCTATAAATTCATATTTATAATCTGACCACAACACTGAGCAGCTACATGCTCCCAAGGGTTGGAGAATAATTGCACTATTTAATTATTTTTGAGTCAGTTTTGCTCTGTCCCTTATGAGAAGGCCATCTGTTAGACGGCACCGTACTTTGCCCTGTACCACATTTCAGAACTAATAAAATCAACATCACTCCCGTTGTCCCTTTGCTTGCATGTTGATTGTGTGGCCTGTGTGTTTTCTATAGGTGCCCGTGGTGTTTTAACTGCACAGACAGTGGTTCTCCACCTCTGTGCTTCTCTCCCTTGAAGCTGCTTCCCTTGAAGCTGTCCTGTTTTATTGGTCTGAACAGGAAAGTCAGAGAGGGAGGATATTTGATGTGGGAAAACCAGAATGATCCTCCATCGACAGGGCTCAGGAGTCCACGGGCAGCTAGAGCGGGCCTCTCATCCATCATCCTGCCATGGAGTTCCTTGGGTTTTTTCTCAGTGTTCCCAGAGCAGTTTTTTCATCAGTGATGAAGTTGTTCCTGATCAGAACTGGAAAAATAGCTAATAAATAGTTAAAGGTTATGGATTTCTAAAATTAGGGGACCCAGCTTGTGAGTGCAGTGTTGCAGTTCCTTTAAACATCCCCATTTTGTGTTCCTTTTTTTTTTTTTTTAGATACTTGGAAGAAAACACTTTGAACATTCTGAAAATGATTTTGTATAATCTCAAGGGTGCCAGCTCCTCTACCCCCTAAAATGCAATTAGGAATGTATCCTGTATATCGTATCTGATAGAATTTTGCTTTTTCAAAATTAATTTGAAAAACAATTGAATGTGGAAAATTAGATCAGACATCCAAGTACAATACAATCACATTTGTGATATTTTTTGGCTAATACATTGAAGATATAAAAGTGTCAAACCACGATGTATAATAACAGTCTAATTATCTTGCTTCAAAGGGGTACATCATTATATTGTTTGAACTTGTTATCTGCCTACCATCCACCTCCTTCTTTATGAGTGATGTTTAAAACATGTCTGGTACATTAAATGTTTTTGGAAAACCTGGACTACCCTCGAAAGAACGTTATGTCGATGGAGTTTTGATGGTTTTGAAATATCGCTTAAACTGAATGGCTCAAGATGTGCAGTCATATTAAATCAATGCTGAAAAGTTACAACTCTAATAAATTGTATTTATGCTAATGGTTGAGTCTGATTTACTGCAGCCATTAAAAGTGAAGAATAGGGGCGATAGTCTTCTCAGAATGGCCATTTCTCTGTTTTCTCTTTTATTCTTTCACAGCTCCACAAAGTGTGCCAACTCCCTCAAGAGTCCGCAGCATAAACGGATATAGCACTGAGGTGACCTGGGATGAACCTTTTGTGGTTAGAGGTGTAATTGAGAAGTACATTCTGCGGGCCTACAGTGAGGATGACCCCCGTTCACCCCGCCTGCCCGCTGCCAGTTCCGAGTTTGTTAATACCAGCACCCTCACAGGTAAGGGTGATTCCGTAGGGAGTAGATTTTATTAATTTTCTTTTTGTTTTGATTTTTAATAACATTATTCAAGAATTTTTCCCCCAAAACATGAGTTATTTGTATATTTTCCCTGGTTAAAAACAGCAAGAACCATCTAATGAAATGGAAGCTTATATCTACCTAGGATGAGGAGGATAATCCGACAATGTTTATGGGCTCTTATGGATAGCTTCATCACAAGGTTGATATCCTGGCCTCCCTAAGAGATAAGGTCACAGGGGGCTCTAGTCCTTAAACACTCCATAGTCATCATTTAGATGTCTTATGTATATATATGGAACCAGCTTACCTATCTCACCATGCAAAAATTTACTCTTTGGGACTAGCCAAAGTTCACAGCACCATTATTTATTGGAAAATTGTTGATTAAACCTAATTATGTCAAGGTAGAGGAGGATGAGAGCACCAGCAGTTTGACTGGCAAACCAGTGAATCAATTACTCACAGGGCGCTATGCCACGCAGAACGATTGGAGGGGAAAGTGCTCGTACACATCACACGCGTGCCCCATACTCAAATGCGTGCACATGTAGTAAGACAGCAGTTTTTAGCTTCGTGAAATGTTAAAGCACATTTACATGGAACGTCAAATTTCAGCCTTTGGCCAAAAAAAGTAAAACGCATCAACAAATTTGATAGAAAAAAATGTCTCCTCTGTCAAAGAATTTTCAAACTTGAAAAATGATATGGATTTCAGAGTCACTTAAATTATCTTTCAATATCTGTTGGTAACCCTCTTCTAGCCTTTTACTTCCTTCTTTAGATTTTTTAGAAACTACAACCCAAATATGTGAGCAATTATGCACAACTTCACATCTTCTAGTTCCTTTTTTCCTACTTTACCTACTTGGTAAAATCCAACCCGATTAAGCCCGTAGATTGCCTTTGCCCAGGTTGCACATTGAGGCTAAGTGGGCTGGGGTGGGGGTGGGGGTGGGAGCAAAAAACAAACAACAACAAAAATGAGCAGTTTGTCACTACAAATTCTTGGTCCTCATTTTCAAATGGGCACTCAGTAATGATGCCAATGCTACTATATTTCTATAATAAGCTCCTTCTTCTATTCTCATTAAATATTTTCGATTTTTCCAAACAATCTAAATGCTAACCTCCCTCTTCCCACTCAGCTGAGGGGCTTATGTATTAGATTATCATAGACACCAGAGAAGAAACAGAATCTATCATATAGGATTTCTGTCACTATCTTTCTAGCAAACATATATATTAATTGCATTTTTCTGAGCAATAGTGTTGTTATTAGGGGTTAAATGCATTAATGTTTGCCAAAACACTTAAAACTGTTTTTGGCGTAATCTAGGCATTTGCCGTTAGTATTACCTTTATTTTTTACTTTTCTCTCTCTTTTTTTTTCACCTGGGACTTTGTTATGAATGCAACTTCTCCAGGCTTCCCACACGTGCTCACTCAGCAACTCTGGGGGCAGAGCTCGGCAATCCTTGGTTTTCATAAGCCCCCCTTACCTGACTCTGATGTGCCAAAGTTGGAGAACCAGTGCCCAGATGGATTTTTCCCAGAATCACTCAAAATCTATCAACTCCTGTTGTTAAACATAAGCAAGCAGCCTTAAACCCATTATTAAAAGCCTTCCTTTTATTTAAATTCCTTTCCAGCTATGGCCCTCTCTCTCTTCTTCTCAAACTTGCTTTTAGCAAGAAGTATTTATGGATGTTGTACCCATTTATTTCTTCACTTTATGTGGCTTCTGCTCACTTGCCTTGCAAAGGACACCAACAACTTCCATATTTCCCTAGCTAAAGGACCCTTTACAATCCTGGTCTCGACTGCTCAACATCATTTTACACAGTAGATTTCTTATCATTTATTGAAATATATCTTTGCTTCAATGACTCTTCCATTTTCCAACCGGATTCTCAGCCCCCCTTTTTTTGGTGTCCTTACTCCTTCTGAAGCTTGTCTCTACATTTTGAAGAACCTCAGGATTTAGACCCGGAATCTTTCATTCTCTTTCTTTTTTTCTACATTCTTCCTCCAGGAAACTCATCAATTCCCACAGCACCAAATACCACATAGATGCTACTGACTCACCAGTCCATTTCCCACCTAGATATCCAAATGTGTGTGTGTTCACCAGGCACTTAGAAAGATGGACGTTTCTAACAGATGTCTCATAATCTCTAAATTGACCATATCCAAACCTGAACTCTTACTCCTCCTGCATTCCCAGCATAAATAAATGACACCTCCAGACATGTAGTTAATCAAGCTTGAGAATTTTTCTCAGCATTTCGTATTCTCTTCATGCCTCATATCTATGTTTATTGATCCATTTTCCAAACTATGTGTTAAATTCATCTGTCTTCTCCTATCTACTGTCCAATCCAAACCACTACAATCTCTTCTTACCTGGACAACCGCAACCCTTTTCTTTCTCACTGACCATCAGTCCATGTCACAAAGCAACCAGACATCATGTCCCTCTCCTCAGAATGCCTCAGCTGCTTTCCACTGCCCCTCTCCCAATCTCGTTTTGTCTCAGTCCCTCCTCATTTGCTGGGCTTTCAACTTTTGCTGTTAAAATTAATATGATTTTTTAAAAAGTCCTGCGGCACTTGGGTGGTTTAGTTGGGTGAGTGTCTGACTCTTGGTTTCAGCTAAGGTCATGATCTCACAGTTTGTGAGTTCAAACCCTGCATTGGGCTCTGTGCTGACAGCATGGAGACTGCTTGGGATTCTCTGTCTCCCTCTCTCTCTGCACCTCCCCAGTCTTGCTCGCTCTCTCCCTCTCTCTCTCTCTCTCAAAAATAAATAAACATAAAAAAAGTCCATATGTCAACCTTTGAAGTAATTCCTGACAATAATGGTAGGATAAATCTCTCAAAACGGAACAACTGGATGAAAGACTCTTAAAACATTATATACTCTTGTACCTTAAAGTCAAGCAGATGTTGATACAAAACTCTGCTACCTAACCTTCCTGAACTTTGAGGAAGTTATGTGTCCCCCTGGATCTTTCTTTTATGTCTTAACCTATGAAGTGAGAGAATAATATTTACCTTAGGAGAATATCAAAAATATTAAGTGTCTGATATTCTAGCTGTAATGCTTTTTAGCTGTGTGAACTTATACAAATCAGTTAAGACCTGTCTTCTTCTGACTTCCTATAAATAAACGGTAATGAAATAACTATCTACTTTATGAGATAGCTGTAAGGATCACGTGAATCTATGTGTATGTAAAGTACACAGGACAGTACTTGATACATGGATTGCACTGTATAAGTGTTAGTTATCAGACATTTTTAAGTGTATAGTATAATGCTTAACATATAATAATTTCTCAACAAAGAACAGTTATTTGTATGCTTCCAAAAAGGCTGTAAAAATATATACTTACACTAATAGGCACAGCACAAGAGTATATGTTTCATTTCATCCTAGTTGAGTATGTTTTAAAGCTAAAAACTTTGCAATTTTTCAAAATATATCAGAATATGGTTTTAATTTGATTTATTTGATTGCTAGAGACATTAAGTGTTTTCAGTGCTTATTGGTCATATATACCTCCTTTATGTCATTCCTAGCAAGTTTCATTGTCAGTTTTTCTATTGGAAGCCTCACATTTTACCCATTAATTAAAATATCTTTTTAGGGGCGCCTGGGTGGCTCTGTCGGTTGAGTGTCTGACTCTTGATTTTGGATCAGTTCAGGATCCCAGGGTCATGGGATTGAAACCTGCGTCAGGTTCCATGCTGAGCATGGAGCCTGCTTGGGATTCATTCTCTCTCTCTCTCTCTCTCTCTCTCGCTCGCTCTCTCTCCTCGTCATCATCGTCCCCCTCCTCTACCCCTGTTCATGCTCTCTCTCTCTCTCTCTCTCTCTCGTTCTCTCTCAAATAATAAAATAAAATAAAATAAAATAAAATAAAATAAAATAAAATAAAATAAAATAAAATAGTGAAATAAAATAAAGTGAAATAAAATAAAATAAAATAAAATATCTCTTTCCATATGAAGAATATTATACTTATGTTTGTCTTATATGTTGCAACCCTCATCACTTCTCATTTTTCTTTTCCTTTTTTTGCATTATTATGTGAAGATGAAAAAACATTTTCTGTAATAAATATAATATTGAAAAAACTTTTCATTAATTTTCTGTTGATAATTTGAAAAAGAAACCCATAATCTCCATTCAGGGTAGACTAATATTTGTTTATATTAGATATACCACATTGATAATATATAATGCAGATTCTCTGAATTAGCAATTCTAAATCCGAAGTAAAATCAAATCAGAAACTAGGGACAGAAATTTACAAATTATACCAGCTTGAGGCGTCTGGGTGGCTCAGTTGGTTAAGCATCTGACTCTTGATTTCTGCACAGGTCATGATCTCATGGTTCTTATGAGATTGAGCCCTGCATCAGGCTCTATGCTGACAGTACAGAGCCTGCTTGGGATTCTCTCTCCCTCTCTCTCTGCTTTTTCCTGCCCCCTCTCAAAATAAATAAACTTTAAAAAAAAATCTAAAAAAAAAAAAATACCAACCTCTCCCAAGATTCTGAAGGATATTCCCATGGAGGATAATACACCCCCTCCCCGGATTGAAACCAGTACAGTATATTATTGGGTGTTACTAAAGGACATGTCAGTCATGTGACTGGTGTACAGAGAAAATAAAATTGGAGAGCCACTGACCAATTGTTATTTATTTTTATATACCCAATCTGTAAAAAAACTAAGGAAAAAGTTTCAGCTATCAATACAGTTTTATTAATTTCTCTTTTAGAAACTTTCTTTTTTCTTTGTAATTTCCTTTCCTTTCCTTTCCAAGTTCTTTTAGGTCTTATTAGTGGCACAAAACTGATGATTTAAAAATTATACAGGTTTCCTGAATTAAGTCTGACCCAGAGCGTATTAGTCAGTAGTTGGAGTTCTGTGCTCTTTTCTTACATTACCTTACATTAGTTATTTATATTTTAATGTTCAAAGCCACATTGTTTTAGGCATATCTCTAAAATAGAATTAGTTTGATTGAGTTTTATATTCAATTTGAAATTGAATTAAGTTTAACTCATTCACGTTTATTTTTATAATTTATGTAACGGCTCTTACTTCTGCCATTATATATCATGCTTTCCAGTTTTATTTGTTATTTTTTAATGACTTTTCAAACTATTCTTTTTTTGTTCTTGCCTGTGTGGACTAAGAATTCTTTAACTTTTTTTTCCCCATCAAGGGGTTTTAAAGTTATATCTGCTGTTCACAATTGTGAAATGAACACACAAGGATGCACGTAGGAAGTAATCTTCAAGATTATGGAGCATTTAATGGTAAAGAGAAAAGGGTGCTAGAAAGTGAGAACAGAGGCATAAGAAAGTAGAGAGCGAAGGCTGGATTTGGTGTAAATATGAGGGGTGTGGAGTTTGGACAGTGATGGCTGCTTTGCCAGTTGGTTGAGATAATAACGTATCAAGAGAGGAAGATCAGTTTTGTTATTGATCTTAAATAATCCCCCTTTTGCATTTCTGAGGTGACTTTTGGTGAGATTTTAATGTTTACTTTTGGTTGTTAAAGTGATATTTCTTTGCATGAAACAATGCTGATTACTGGATGCACAAGGCAATTTAGCTTTACTGGTTCACATACGGTTCTTTACCAATTAAGTTATAAAATGTGTTCATCACTTTTCATGTATTTCTTGCTATTATATAGCCAACTCTTTTATTCGTGGATCCTTCTTCAGCTTGGAAAGTTTGCTGTTGTATATGTCCCTATTACTTCTGGTAAAAAATGCCAGCTTTCAATATTGTGTGTCTCTTCCAAGTTGGTCCTCCTATTTGAGAAGTCCAGACACACAGCTTTGTAGAGTCAAATCAATCTACGTTCAAATTCCAGCCCTGTCACTTGTTAGTGGTATGATCCAGGCACATTAAATAACATATCCCTATATCAGAGTTTCCTCACATATAAACTGGGTATAAAAACTTCTGTGTTACGGAAGTGTTGTAAAGATAAAACATGAATTACTTATATAGAATATTTTGCTCTGGTACATAGTGAATGTTCAACAAATTAATCATTATCTTTATATTACTTGGTCTCTGAATTCTAAGTTATTGCTTCATAATTATTTCCCTTTTCATATTCTGAGTTTTTGTTATTGATTCTGCTTTCTGATCCTTCTAAGGTGATCTTAAAATTTTTCTATTTCAGTCTTTGATATGATTTGCATTTATTTCTCCTCTCATCCAGCTCACCTTGTCTTCTGCCTACCTCTCAGTATTCTCAGTTTTCATCACTGTTGTTTACCACTTATCTTCCATCTTTGGCTTAATGGACTCCAAGTTCTTTTAGGTCTTATTAGTAGCATAAAAATTATACAGGTTTCCTGAATTAAGTCTGCCCCAGATCATAATAGTCTGTAGTTGGAGTTCTGTGCTCTCTTCTTCCTCTTGAGTCACAGATGTTCTTCTCGTTGGCTAAATGCACCCTGACCTCCATGTCCATGGCTCACTTGCCCCAACCCTAAATGTACCTTCAGATTGAGTGTTTGCTCAGGAAAATTCAATCATTTTCAAGTCACCCAAGTAGGCACTTAGTTTTTGTCAATAAAAACCTTCGCTGGGATTTTGCCAGGTCAATTGAGGTAAAATTGCTCTAGACTCACGGCAATAAGCAAATCTCAACATGCTTCTTCCCAGTATTTGGTAAAGAAGAAGGGCTGATGCTGTGGGCATTTTGTACCCAGCTGGGGATTCGGTTTTCCCTGGGTTATCCTTCAAGTAGTCAGTTTGTCTTGGCCTTGTATCCTTCCAGGTATTTCTAAATCTTTGGTCATTTCATTGGTATTCTTATAAGGCTGTGATTCTCAACCATGGGTGCCACTGAGCTGCCCAGGGAGCTTTAAAAACTACTGATGCCCAGACTCCACCTGCAAAGAGTCTGATTTTTTGTTTGCTTAGAACGCAGGCTGGACATTGATATCTTTAAAGTGTCTATAGGAAATTCTGTTGTACAGCCAGTACTGGGGAACACTGTTAAGGGGAGGACTGAGATCAAGTCTCAATTTTACCCAGACATGCTTATGGCAACTTCTATCTCCCAACTGAAACTTGAAAAAATAGGACCCAAAAAAGGCAAATGTCTAGATAAAGATGATAAAGTATTAAAATTAAGTAGGTAAAATTAGCAAAGGAAAATCACAGGACAACAAAACTTAAGTGCTGAGCATTGGGAAGAGGCGGGAAATGACAGTCACGCTGACAAAATGCAGAAAGCAAGAGAGAGAGGGAAAAAATGAATATTAACTAGGAGAACTGGAAGAATAGAATAGTGGGACAGAATATTTACCATTCATGAATTTGGCTACCAGAGGATTAAATGAGATAAATCCCAGTAGTGGTGGAGAGTCCAAGGGTTAACAGCCCCACTCAGGAGCAAATGGGCCCCTTTGGGCCACCAGGTCTGGATTCTGTGCCCTCCGAAGGCCAGGGTTCAGAGCAGGGAGTTCTTGAAAGTTCATATCCTCAGATGGAGCCTCAGGGTAGAAAGCCCTGCAGTTATCACTCCAGTGTATCTTTAGACTTGTTGCAAAGGGCTCCAATTAACTCTGGTAGCTTTTGCTGATTTTCCCTCCAGCCCTGTTAACATGCGAAGTTGCTTCCCAGAGAGACAGCCCTGGCATTTCCCTTCAAACCCAGGGCTGTTCAGAAAGTGACTTCACAATTCGATTTGAAATTATGTCAAGAATGAGTGGATTCAAGAATTTGCACATATACAATATTTTTTTTCTTTTTTTCCTTATGATATTAAACATATAAACTTGATTATCAGCATAATTAGTCTAGCATCTGGCATTAGTGTTAGGGCTATAATTGGTACACTGAAACTATTTTCTCAATTTTGTTGCTGTGTTGGATTGAGCTAAAGCCTAAGAGTTATATATTCTTTCTTTAGAATAATAAATACTAAAAATTAATAATATTTATTATACACTGTATTTTAGTGGAAGAACCAATAATAATCATCTTTCAGATTACCCAAATAAATCTAAATTTGTGTAGAAAAATAAATGAAAGGCATTTTAATTTATGATGCAACTAATAATATACCTTTTGCTACTAAAATTGGTTCAGTCCTCAGATGCAGTAGACTCTAGTCTTCTACCTAAAGAAATTGGGTAGCATAATGAAGATCTGTCTCTCATTTTTCTTTCTTTTCTGTAGCTGGTAGTAATAATGAGTGATTTTCAGCTCTGTTGGTCATAAAGTGATTCCTGGATTGCTTATAAAATGCACATTGTTGAGTCCTTCCCCAACGCCCACAAGAGTCTGTATATGGGGTTAGATTTTATCAATCTGCATTTGACTGAGTGTTCCAGTTGGTTCCCTTGAAGAAGGTCTATAGACCACATATTGTAGAACATGAGACAGGGGAGTGGCCAGGAGAGAAGGGGTCATTTTCACCTGCTGGGCTTGAATTCATCCCAGCTTTGTTTTCACCTGCTCCTTGTCTCAACTACATTAGTTTTGCAGGCAGAATATTGCTAAGGGCAAGTGGAGAAATAGAGGTAGTGTAAGTAGGGCCTCTTGCTCTTATGGGAAGTGCTTCTGAATGTTGCCCAAGGAGAAGAAGTGAACATTACTTGAGATGTTGGTAAAATGAAGATTCTGATTCAGTAGATATGAAGATGGATGTGAGATTCTGCATTTCAAACAAGTCCAAACCTACCATCCCTAACCCCATATGCCCAATAGAAGTCAGGGAGCTCACTATTTATATAAGAAATAAAAAAACAAGTGCTGAATTTCAGGATGCCCATTGGGTTCAGTGATAAAAGATCCCAGTGCAATTCAACAAATGAAATAGAATTTCATCTGCATGTATTTAGATTACAAACATTTAACTATACATAAAAAAAAACACACACACACAAAACCAACCAACCAACCAACCAACCAACCAACCAACCAACAATAAAACCTTTTAAAATAACGGCACAGACAAAAGATGCCATCCAATTCTGAAATTGTCAATATCTGCTACCCAGGAAGAATGTGCAAATAATTGTATGGTTTCCCAATCATTGACAAAAAATAAATAAAACTCATTTTGGGGGTATAAAAAGGAATGAAGAATCAAGAGCCCTAGAGAATCTTTGATTAATGAAAAGTTAGAGGCATACACAAAATCAAATGTACTGTACTTTATGGACCATACAAGGAGTTGTCAAGGGGACTTTAAATCATAAGTGATTTTGCCTTATGCCTGACTTTGGAACTTAAGCTCAGCCATTAGTCCATTAATAAGTGAGATGCTACTCTTTATGTGTATGTGCATGTATGTATGCGTATATGTATACATATATGTACACGTATACATATATTGTATATATCATATATAATATAAGCTATTATTATACTTACCTGAGAAGCCAGCAGAGAGATGACTATAATAAAAACCGTGATTTTTTTTCTACTCAGCTGGGAACTCTTGACTCAACAGTTGTTAAAACTCCCTAGGGGTGCCCTTTGTGCACCCAGCTTATATTTTCATTAAACAATAAGTTCCTCAGGACAAGTATCATACTTTATATTTATTTTAAGTCTTGCTCAGCACCTTGCTTAAGGTAGATGATCAGTACACTTTTCTTTTCTTTTTTTTTTTTTTTCCAACGTTTATTTATTTTTGGGACAGAGAGAGACAGAGCATGAACGGGGGAGGGGCAGAGAGAGAGGGAGACACAGAATCGGAAACAGGCTCCAGGCTCCGAGCCATCAGCCCAGAGCCCGACGCGGGGCTCCAACTCACGGACCACGAGATCGTGACCTGGCTGAAGTCGGACGCTTAACCGACTGTGCCACCCAGGCGCCCCATCAGTACACTTTTCTTAAAGTGATAAAGAAATAGACAAATGAACAGATGCAGCTTCCTGCTAACACATTTCTAGTTAATGAAATGTTAATATTATTTTATCCTGCTGAGTTGAGTATTGAACTACTGATTTTTACTAGTCTCATCAGTGTTATAGTTCTCTAATTTTATGAAATAATGTACAGAACTATCTCAACTTAAACATATATTTGGAACTTAATATGCTTATTCCCAATGGAAAAAAAAAGTGTTGGTAGGGTAAATAGATTCTAAAAATTAGTTCCCAAACTTGCACCTCATAATGGAACTCAAGTGCTATAATTTGCAATTAAAAATAATGGAAGCCAATACTGCTATATTGCTGATAATTACACAGAACAGAAAATATTCATTTATTAAAAACAAAAGCATTATCTACTCTGTTCCAGGCTAGTGCTAGATCCTACCTTTACAATCTGCTTTTATTGTTGTTTTTTCTAATATTTTTTATTGTGGTAAAATACACATAACAAATAATTTGCTTTTATACCATTAAAATATGGTCCAAGAACTTTCTCTAAAGTATAATATTATATTTTAAAAAATCGCAAAGTTTTATGGGGAAACACAGTAGAGATGAGTTTTCATTTTTATTTAATTTGACTGAAAGGATCCAAATAACAGTGACTTAGACAAGATTAAGTTTTTCTTTTTCTGGTAATAGATGTTCAAGTTTAGTCAATGTAGGAGTGGGATGTTCACAGTGCCAGGGACCCATTCACTTCATCTCTTTGCTATGCCACACTAGGGACAAGACTACTTGCCTCATGGTCCAAGATGGCTGCCTGAGCTTCAACAATCCAGTCTGGTTTCCATCCAGCAGGAAAGTGGGATGGTTGAAAAAGGATATGCACATTCACTGCAAAGACATATTTCAGAAGTTGTTCCTCTATCTCTCTATACTTGTGTGTTTAGTAGGTATAGCCATGTGACTATGAACTTACATCTATGAATTTAAAAAGTCTGTGAACTAAGTTCATAGTCACATAGCTATACTTAGCTGCTGAGAAACGTTGTCCTTATTCACAGTAGCCATTTGTCCACTCATCTTTCTGTTTTACTGTGGAAGAAAAGGAGAATATATAATGAGGGGCACTTAGTGGTCTGTGCCTCAACAGGCAAACTTCAGGAGGAAATTTTAAAAATTCATTTTGATGGTATTATTAAAAGATGAATTTTGAGGAAGTCCTTGCCATTTTTATAGTACCCCATAAATTAACATTCCATATTTGTAGTTTATTACAAACTATTTCTTTAAATGTAAATCTTGGTCTGAAATGGTATGAAAAAATTCACAGGACAAAAATATGGCCTATGACATAAATAGTAAAAATAGAAATGATGTAATGTTCCTGCTTAGCTAATGTAGAAGAATTTCATTAGGTAATGCAGTGTTGATGAGTTAATAGCTTTGTCTAACTCTCCTGAATACATAATGTGCCTGAACGAGTTGTACATTGTGAAATCTGCAGATAGCCCTTTTTACAAGTTATTCATTTTCTTTTATGCCGTAAGAATCTGCAGTGCAGGATGTGGATTTCTTTTTGTTACGTGTTGTACCATGGTTAAAAATGAGGGTGGCATATAAATTTTGCTGTATAGTGATAGTCAAGTAGGAATATCTATAATACTATAGTAGTTGATACAAATACTTCAAGGTTACCAATAAGATCTGATAAAGAAAAGGAACAGTCACTCCCAATTTTTCTGTTTTCTAACTTGTGACCATTTTATATTTGTATTGCATTTGGAACTAATAAAATATATGTGCGTGCGCGCGCGCACACACACACACACACACACACACACCCATGCCCAATGTTTTACTCAAAAGCACACATGTATGCACACACATTGATTCAGGGCCTGAATCAACTCAGTTCTTTTCATAAGGGAATATTATAGGCCTACACACTTGCTCATTTTGGAGGATAAATATGCTACTTTCTGTTTGAACACAGTAGGATTTAGCAATAAATTTGAACCTTTTAACAAATTTTAAGGTGTAATTGTAAATAATTTGCTATAAAAAGTGTGCTACTTTTAGTGACATCATTTCAATCCATCTTCTTTCTTCTTGCAGAACTGGGGTTTGGGTTGAATAGCAAGAACGATAATCTTGGAGTCAGAAGACATAGGTTCCAAACTCTGCTCTGCTGTTGGGTTTGAGCAACACCTTCCAGACTCTGCCTTACAGCAGCCCCATCTGTATAATGGGGTAATAGTATAGGAGGTTCTTAGCAAGGACCTGGGACACTGATCAATAAGGGGTGACTTTCATTTCTTTTTCTTTTCCTCCTGTCTTCTTGCCTGCCTCCCTACTTACTCACATCCAATAGTTTCTTTGAGGGTTCTTCTAATGATTCCACTATCACCCCTTGAGGTTAGATGAAGAGTTAATGACTGGATGGCTTCAAACCTATTGCAGAATTACAATGGAAATGACGGAGACAAAGGCATTAATTAAAAATTAGGTTAGATGTAAGCCTTCTGAGAGAATCTTAACTGGATAATACTTTGAGGTCAATTAAAATCCCTGTTTAAACCATTCTCAAAGACTGGAATTGGACCCTATATTTTATAAAGAAAAATAAAAGAATAAAATTTTTTTCCTATTTGTAAACATCAAAATATGTTTAGTTTTCTTTATCCCAGGTATATGATTTTCTGTAATTTCTACTACAAGTTTTAAACAAAATCAGAAAAACTGTTTAAAGGAAATTAAACATTAAGAATTAGTTTCAGGGGCGCCTGGGTGGCGCAGTCGGTTAAGCATCCGACTTCAGCCAGGTCACGATCTCGCGGTCCGTGAGTTCGAGCCCCGCGTCAGGCTCTGGGCTGATGGCTCAGAGCCTGGAGCCTGTTTCCGATTCTGTGTCTCCCTCTCTCTCTGCCCCTCCCCCGTTCATGCTCTGTCTCTCTCTGTCCCAAAAATAAATTAAAAAACGTTGAAAAAAAAAATTAAAAAAAAAAAAAAAAAGAATTAGTTTTAGAGTGTTTAGAGGATTACCTTAGGTTTGAGGTAAAGGTGTTTACTATTCCACTTTTTGGTTGAAATGAAAACTGAATTTCATTTTATAAATATTAGAGATCCTAATTTTCATTTAAAATCGTTCCAAAAACCGCAACAACAACCAATTGCCACCTTCTATGCTATTAAGAACCAGAGGAGAAGCATCCTGGGTGTGTTTCCAGATCTCTGTTAGACCATTAAATTTTCATCCATATTTAACAAATGTCATTATTCAGTTTCATGGGGTCACTGTGTCAAAATGTCTGTGTTAGACCTTTAATTTATTTTCAGAGGTTCCTTTAAGTGGGCAGAAAGCGTGGCATGTTGGATGGATTTACTCTCTTTAATCCATCCACCAGGGTGGTTTGCAGCTCAAAACTTATTCTGGGATGTATACTCAAAAATCAGAATTTATCAGCACGGCAGCCTAAGCCTACTCCAGAAAAGTCTCCCTCTCTTCTGCTTCCCTTCTTCTGGCTGGTTCTCTTTTAAAAGGTGGGTTCTTCCATTATGTCTCCAGGTAGCGGTAGCAGCCGTGCCTGTGTGGTATCCCTCACCAGATGGCCCTCTTAATAAATGCCTTTCTCTTGCCCACCCTCACTTCCTTGATCCAAATGTGAAATGCCAGCAAATAAATAAGAGCATTGTACTCTGATGAGTTCTCTTGAGATGAAGAGAAGCCCTGGGGAGAAGAAGCTAGAAACAGCTCTTCTGTTTGCTGGACTGCTCCTAATTACTGGCTAGTAGGTAAAAGACACTGTTTAGATAATATAGAATTTAAAGGGAGAGCCAGGGAGGGAGGGAAGGAGGGGGAGAGAGAGGGAAAGAAGGAGGGTGCATATATTATGTCAAATGCCTTTGCTAACGTGAACATACTCTTGGGTTGTTAGAGTCCATTTGAAATATTGTGCATGATCTTTGTGAGGGACCACAGACTTCGGTCTCAGGGTAGGCGATTGCTGTGTGCAGATTTCACTGCCAGGCTAAAAGTGCAACACAAATGAGTGGGTAATGAGAGCAGAACAGCCAGTTCTTTAATTGAATTAAAAGCTGGGTGACATCAATGCAGACACCTGTCCAATTACAGACAGGCCAAGGTGTTTACCATTGCTGTACAAGCGATTCGAAGATGACAGAAATCTTTCCGCCCACAGATTAACATAATGAAGGAGAACAGATTACCGTGGATGGCGGCCAAACACCTAGGTTGGCAGCTGGGGGTGGGGTGGGAGAGGGAGGAGGAGTCCGCTCAAGAATGTAAATAGAAACAGCCTTTTTTCTTTCTTCTCAGAAATGTGTTGGGCTTTACAAAGGATGCCATTTTGCTTTGTGTCTCAGGTTCGGTTTCCGGGCAGAGCATTTATACTTGTCTGCATTTAGTCAGAGGAGTTAATCATAAAATTCCAACGTCACAGCTGGCTCCTCTGTTGTCTTCCTGCTTCTCGGCACACAGAGTTCTATTAGAGACTCAAAAGCTCGCACAGCTGGTGTCAGCTCCACAATGATTTTCTCTCAGGTAGCCAGGCTGCCTCCAATTACTGATATTTCTCTTTGGCTCCTTTGAAACTTGAGGCTAGAGCAAAGGAAAGACAGTGTTGGAAATAATCATCATCAGTCAAAAGAAACAATGTCTGTTACTTTGCTGACTCCCTGGAAAGGGTAGAATGGGAATGGGGTCTCTTAGAGTGAGGGAGACAGCTGAGTGGTGCTAAGCAGATGGAAAGTCTTCGTTTTTCCATCGAGCATCGAGTGCCCGCTTTGGTAAACCATCCTAAGAGCTTCCGGAAAATAGGACAAGTAAAGACGTAAAAGGACATATCCTTTGCATTCAAAGAGTGTCCTAAATCACTTTGAGGGACTTTTAAATTTCAGCATCCTCCAGGATAAGGCTCTTACCCTCTGCTGGGTGGAAACCCTCAGAACACAGACTTTGGAGCCATAGACACCAGGACTCTTAAACTTCCTACTGTGATGTGCTTTCCTTCTGGAAATGAAGTCCCTGTCCCTAGTCTTTCAGCCTGGGCTTTCTGCATGCACCAAGGCCCACAGGACTGCAATTCAAAGGGAATATACTTGCTTTACTTCAAACTCCCTTGGTGTGGCATGTCAAGATTTCTCAATGTTAAGCATTAATGCAAAATGCATTATCGCTTAGCAGTGAGAGGTCTGGTCCTGCTGGTGCCAATGATTTTAATCTGGATACCAACACTCCTGTGTTTCATGGGATACTAACACTTTTAAGACATCAATAATGCTTACTTTATGCTTATTGAATGTTTTTTCAGCTCATCCTCTTCCATTATCAAAAGGGACTGGCAGGTTTCCTGACATGGTTGGGACCATTTTCTGATTTCACAGAGTTTTGTGGCTGAAAGGAAATTTGAGAGGTCATTTGGCTAGCCTAGAGGGTTGGGACAGTCTTAAATTCAAAGGAAAAAAAGACTTCTCTGTGATGTCTCAAAGAAAGAGAGCCCATCTTAAAATTTCTCACTGTCGGGATATACTTCTTTATTTAAAAATTTTTTTTTTCAACGTTTATTTATTTTTGGGACAGAGGGAGACAGAGCATGAACGGGGGAGGGGCAGAGAGAGAGGGAGACACAGAATCGGAAACAGGCTCCAGACTCTGAGCCATCAGCCCAGAGCCCGACGCAGGGCTCGAACTCACGGACCGCGAGATCGTGACCTGGCTGAAGTCGGACGCTTAACCGACTGCGCCACCCAGGCGCCCCACTTCTTTATTTTAGACATCCCAGGTGTCATAAAGGGAGATTACCCCCACTTTCTCTCATTGGGTTTTCTATGGACGCAGAATATGCCACATTTTTCTATCTAGGATTCATTTATAAATAAGTCGCATTGTATTTTTTTAGTATTCTTTTTAATATAATACTGAAACATAGTTTCAGTGATTATCCTTTTTTCTCTTTGTCATTAATTAAATGATAGACAAAGGGGTATCACATTGGACGAGGAAATCCAGATCTATAGATGCTCTTGTCCACTTATCATATATACAAGCACTCTTCTTTATGAATTATTCTGTATTACTGTTATCATTAGGAGCGTACAAGATCTAATATTTTCTTGGATTAGAAACTATAGAGATCAGATGTATTCTTTACTACCTTTCCCAGTGGCATAGACAAGAAATGATAAATACTTTTTGACGATGATATACTGTCATGGTAGTACTATCCTTTTTTTTCTGGAGAGTGTATAATAAGTAAGACTCTGACACTTAAAGTAAGGCCATTAGGCCAATCACTCAATGATCTTTATGCATATATCCAAGAAAGGCTATCTTACATAGTATTGGAGAGAATATAATTACCCTCTGTGGTAACAGCAGAATTTCTTACACCATCAATTTTAATCCATCTTCATAAACTCTCTATACTAAGAAACAAGATGTAAACCACATGTCCTAGACACTAGGATGACTTTGTTCTGAATTAGGGAAGATGGCTAGGTTGACAAAACCCCCTCTCTGACCCCAAGCACTAACTGTAACAAGGAGATAAACAGTGCTGAATCATTACATTACTCTTCTTATGGAAGTAGATAATACTGATCTGTATTTAGGTGAAAATTATTATGGGGGCACCTGGTGGCTTTGTCAGTTAAGCATCTGACTCCTGATTTCGGTTCAGGTCATGATCTCAGGGTTTGGTTCTCAGTTTGTGAGTTTGAGCCTTGAGTCAAACTCTGTGCTGTCAGTGTGGAGCCTGCTTGGGTTTCTCTGTCTCTCCCTCTCTCTGCCCCTTCCCTGCTTGTGCACATTCATTCTCTCTCTCTCTCTCTCTCTCTCTCTCTCTCTCTCTCTCTCTCATAAATAAATAAATAAACAAACAAACAAACAAATATTCTGATGTTTTGACAGACTTTGAGACAAAACATTATGAGCAAGATCCTCATTGGATATAGGAAAGAAATGGTACCTTAGCCTCAGAAAGTACAGCACAGTTTTTGAAAGTGACGATTTACAAACCATCCAAAACTTTCCACCTGGGATTTGAAGTTGGCAAGAACCAAAACATCACCTTTTGCCTTTTTTTCTTCTTTTTTCCTATTTTGCAGCTCTCATTTCTCAGTGTTTGTTATGGTTTCACCTGCCTTGAAATGGGAAATGTGAGCACTTTGATGAATGGCCTGAAAGATGATCTAGTTTCTCTCCAGCATCTTTCTCTAAGAATCTTAGGATATTTCTACGAAATACAATTTGGCCAACTTCTCTATCAGAGCACAAGGCTGAAGAAAGCAAGTTTTATGAGTAGAGTATTTCCTGTTTTTTAAACTCCTTAAGGTTTAAGAATGGGGGTGGCAGGACTTAGCAAAGGAATTTCATAATACACATATACATTCAAAGTAACTCCTTTAGTGAAGGCAAAAAAGGTTAAACAAAATACTGAAGACCATTTAGTGAATGTGATATCATTTAGTATCTGGTTTGACATGATCCTTCTTAAAGTCCATGTTAATGCCTTTCTTGCTAAGTTGATGTAACTGTCATAATTCCAACACTGTACTTCAGCCATGATTTGGAAAGAAATAATGTCTCAGGATAAGGCATTGTGTAAGGCCAGTCTTCAAAATTGTAAAATAACGGAATTGCTTTTATAATGCTTCTCAGTGATGACATTACCTGGTTGTATCATGCATCCCCATACTAAAGATTTCAGAGCACCAGCTTGATACAACCACTGGATCTCTTTGGACACAGCATTCCTTTGCCCCAGATAAATCATTACCATCCATAAGAGGGAATGCTTTTCACATAGGTCACATAGCTTAAGTGATGAACAAGGGAAGCTAGTCTCATATCCCAACATGTTTTTCTTATTTGCTGTAGGAATAAAAGTCTCATTCTCTGGGGGATGATTCATTTCTTGTTAGAATGGCATTATACTAATTCAGACACACAAGTTGTCTTATTTAGACTCTCACAATAGACTCAAACTTGGCAATAAGAAGACGTGACAAATGCTAATTTTTTTGAAAAGGTAAAATGGCCAGAACATATCTTACCTTAGTTTTGAGTCCGGAGTTTTGGGATAATACTGAAACATTGAGAAATGGGAAAGTGAAGCTTAGGGAAGAGTGTAGACTGTCAGGTTCAGATCGGAGCATGAGGAGAATGAAATGCTAGTGGGATGTCCAGGTGGGATATATGACTTGGAGGTAGAGGTGCAGAAGCAGAGCTGAGGGAGAGAGGTGAAGTCCGCAGATATAAATGAGAGAAAGGACTTGATGAGCTAACAAAGGTAAGTGCTCAGGAGAAGAGAGAAGCCTGAAGGCCCGACTTTGTAAACCAAAAGCCATTTATAGGGCTGCAAAAGGAAGATGAGCCAATCAGGTCAAGGGAAGAAAGGAGCTCTCAGAGGCTGAGGAGAACAACTCAGAAAATTCAATGGCACAAAGGAAGCTGACGGAGTCAAAGTCCAGTGAGTGAGAAAGATAAGGATTTTATCTGATATTTAGAGATCACCAGTCATCTTGGAAGATAAAAATCAGTATTTAGTAGGAGGAAACTGGGTTGCACAGTGCACACAGGAAACTGCTAGAGCTCTCTCCTTACATATATTCCTAAACTCATTTAATCTTGTTAGTAACACTTTGAGGTAAGTTCTATTATCTCCATTTCACAGATGAGAACTGAGGCCTCTCCTTCAAGATAGGTATAGTTATTACCTGTTTACAGGTAAGGAAACGAAGGCACAGAGATCTGAACAACTTGCCCAAGCCCATACAAGAAATCAATAGCAGAACGGGCATTTGGGCCCTGGCAATCTGGCCTAAGTGTCTGTTCTCTTGACCACTCTACCACCATGTGATGAGGACGTGTAGATGGTGATGTATACTTTCTTTAAAACATTTAGTGGAAGGAAACATGACTTCTTCAAAGAAAGTGAACTTGGAATACAGGTCATGGTCTGGGAAATTCAAGAGGAAGTCACAGTCATTGCAGCAGAAGGGGAAGAGAGCAGAAGGTTACCGTATGAGGCGGAGTCAAGATAGAGGGAGCTGAATTTGGCATGAGGTAGTCGCACATGTATGCGTATTGGTTCACTGGCTTGCAGTCTTCTTCCTCCATGAGTTAAGATGATGGCACCAAGGGCAGCAGAGAGGGCTCGGTGGCCCAGGATGATGGCTGGGGAGCTGCTGGAATGAAGACTGGAAGGCATCACTAAAGTGTGAGGTGCCAAAGCAGACAATGGCTATGGGCTTTGTTTCGTTCTGCTCTTTGCTCTTTGCTCTTTTGATTTTTAAAAATTTTCTAGGGAGAGGAAATAAGAAAACGTATACATTAAATTTTGTTTGAATGATGCAAGCTGTTGCCACTATTGGCACATTTAAACAATATACATTCTGTAGCAGGCTATTGATGGTTTACACAATAAAGGGATACCACGCTGGGACCATCTTTACATAAGAATGATGAAAACCTATGTAGTTAGGATTAAAGACGACTCTGAAAAATGTCCACCATGAAAAACAATGGTGAGCAAATACACAAATTGTATTTTTGATACTTCTTTAATTCCCAGGATTAAGTACATAAAGAACTTCTGTCTTGGTTATGAACATCAGTAAACAAAATGTGCTTTCATTTCTATAGGTACTTTTAATTGCTGAACAAATCTTACCTATTCACCACCAAGCCGGGATAATTCAACACTTCCACGTGTACCACTTCTGTTTAAGACAGGTGTCTTAATTAAATAAACTAATAATTTTGCAAGTAGAAGCACAAAAGCATAATTATCTAATTTGCTAATTGTTCGACTACGTTGATTTGCATCTTTGTTAGCTGCAACATGAACAAATAGTTTGTATCCGTGTATCCTACCGTTAAAGTAATGAAGCCACTCTTGGGAGTAGCATTTCCTAAAGTGTGTTAATAGATGCCGTGTAAAAAGGACTCTAGTTGAATAGGCTGAAAAATGCTGGGTTAGAGAAAATTGAAGAGTTTCATTCTGCAGGAGGTCTAGAATCCTAGAATGGGATAATATGCATCTTAACTATCAAATACACTGTGCTCTGCTTTACGAACTATATATGGAAATCCATTTTTAAAGAGGAACATCTCAGGGCACTAATGTTCTGAGGCGCACATTTGGGAAAATGCTGTTTTGAGTTGTTTTAACAATAAATTGGTGTCACAATTTTTTTTCACTCGTCATTCCATTCTGTAATCAGCACACAGGCAGGAAAATGCATTAAAGAGGCATATGTTTTTGTTTGTATCTGTGTCTCTACATATATTTCTCTCTCTCTCTCCTTCTCTCTCTCTCTCTCTCTCTCTCTCTCTGTCTCTCTCTCTCTCTCTCTCTCCCTATACCACACACAGTGTTCTTATGGCTGCATACAGTAAACATGCAAACCTCCCTTTTCCCCTTTTTATTACAGGCGTATTGACAGGCCTGCTACCCTTCAAAAACTATGCAGTAACCCTAACTGCTTGCACTTTGGCTGGCTGTACTGAGAGCTCACATGCACTGAACATCTCTACTCCACAAGAAGGTAAAGTAATTTCAAAGGTCTTGACTTCCACATTTCAGTTATGAATAATAAAATAGGAGAAGAGCTAAATGCTGCAAGGCCATTTGCTGGAAAACCCCAACCTAATTTGATGACAAAGTGCATTGCCAGGCCATAATTGCTCCATTTTTTGGGGGGGTGTGAAAATGAATCAAACTCCATACCCTTTAATGACATGCATCTTTAATAGCTGTAATGCAGATTAATGGGCTTTTTAATTGCTGTTACATTGTTCATGCAAGAGCCTTGTCATTAATATGAAGCATCTGAAAGATTAATGAAAGCTTCCTCATTTTACTATGGCTCAGAAGTAAATCTAGAGACAGTCTGACTAAAAAGAATTGATTGTACGGCACAGTATGAAATTGAGAATCAAACGGTTGATTTCCATGGTCTCTTTGAACTGCTAAACACCAGCACAGGCAACAATTATTTCAGTATGATGGAGCCTCCAAATGCCGGTTGAGGCATTATTAATCACTGCTCGGTTCCTTCTGACTGAAGTCTCACTTTTGTTGTACTTGGGACTTACAAACTGTTGGCATAAATTAATGTTTCAGAAAGCGTACGTTAAGAAGGCAGTGAGAAAGAGAAAATATTTTAGCACTCCAAAGTGAAAGCTTTGCTCAAGCATCAGAACGCATCACTTCAAGAGATAACAGCTCTCCAAACATTTGAAGCATTGTTGCTTTATATTTCTCTCTCCTGGATGAGGGGAATTACAAGTTGTTTCTACCATCTAGCTGTCAAGTTGCTGAAGAGATTGAAAAGCTTGATCCTCGGGGGAAGAGTCAGCCAACCTCTCTCCCTCAGTATTCATCTGTCCCCCTTCCTGACTCCCTCTTGTCCCCTTCCTTCTTTCAAGTCCTTTAGCAAGTACCCCTCACACAGACGATATGTAACAGAAAGACAATGGCCCCAAATGATGAAACCAGGAGCGGAGAGACGAGCCTGTGAAAACCTTTGTGTGGCCTCTTATTCTTTGTGCTTTGCACTTGACCCAACCAGAGCTTCCTTACCTGGACTACACCATCAGTGCCCTATCATCACTGTTTTCTAAGGGTCCCCTCAGTCTAACCTACAGAGGAAAGCACTGTTTCTCTTCATGTGTCATTGCTTCTGTTGGGGCACTGGGTGATCCTCTCCCCTTACAAATCCTTCCACCAGCGTCAATATGGGACAAGAGCCCTGTTGTCGTCCTTATTTTCTCTATATACACCACCTCCTCTGTCCGGCTTTTGCCTGGTACCCTTTCAACCCACTTCACAGCTGTACCCTAGAGGGATTCCTACTGGTGCCGTTCACCATTCCCTCTTCGTTACTTAAGGAATTTCCTCTTCTAGCTTTTTCTTCAAGTTACTGCCAATGTACCAAACAATAGATGTATTTAGGGTCAATATTTTAAAACTTTTAGTTCCTATGATTCCAATTTATTAACCCTTACAGAAAATTAACAGAACCTTATTTTAAAAAAATGCAATGTTGTTTTCATAATTAATTACTGGATTCTGTACTTATGGTTATTTCTATAGGTACAGATAGGTTTATTTTTATGTCTATTATGAACTGCCCTCACCAGCGTTGCCCACCTTAGATCAAAAGCTCCTCAAGGGTAGGGACTCTATCTGTTTAATTTGCTTTAATAGGCACAGCCCCAAGTAGAGATTATGGGTTAATAATACTCTTGATGAAGTAACACAAGCATCAGTCAAGTGAACTAGTGTTATACTCCCCATCCATCACTGATGCAAATTCTCATAAATTCAGGACAGTTATTTAGTACTGTTCCTAAAGCAATTACTGACAAGCTGCCCACGAATCAAGAATATTTCCATGCGTGGGATTTCAGGTTTATTTCATGATTTATTGGTTTAGGTCTGAAAAGTTTGAATTAGAAAAGTAAACTAAAATTAGACTCTATAAATCTTTTTTTTTTCTTTTTCATAGCCCCACAGGAAGTTCAGCCACCAGTAGCCAAATCTCTTCCCAATTCTTTGTTACTCTCCTGGAATCCACCCAAAAAAGCAAATGGTATTATAACTCAGTACTCCTTATATATGGATGGGATGATAATCTATTCAGGCAGTGAAGAGAACTATACAGTCACAGGTAAGACTTCTATAGGTATCAGTAAATAGTTGTAGTCCATATTACTCTATGTATGTTTCAGATAACTATAGTCTGTAGTTGTCTGAAAGTGTGGTCTTTAAAACTGGGGTACTTATTTTGTCTCCTGTTATTTGGTTCTCTTGTGTTGTCCCTAATCACACTCACAATGCCCAGTTGAGTCAATGTCATTTCAGACAAATTCCAGTGTCACATGGGTTAGCTACTCTAAAATCCTCATGAATGTGAGATAACATTGAGACTCAGACGTGTGACTCAGTATCATCTGAATTTTGGGCCATTTGAGAAGAAACATGGTATATATGCCCAGATCATACTATAGTGTGATGACACTTGAGTAAAATGAAATAAATTTCTGAAAACCTTGTAAAACACAAGAAGCCTATATCATGTCTTGTTGCCTGGTATCTGAACTGTGCTTATATTTGTGTAGTAATTATAGTGGTTATATATTGTATGGTATTTTATATACTATATGTGACTGTCAAGTAAGACATCATGAATCAAACATTATTGATGAAAAAACTGAGGCCGAGAGATATTAAATTCTTCATGAAAGGTCACAACAAGTTAGAGTCAGAGGCGAGATTAATTATTTATGTATTAACTCCTTCACATTAATGCCAGGTACTAAGGTTGTAATCGGGAATCAGCCACACATTGTCCCTCATCTGTTGGTGCTTGTGTGTCTTCGTGGGGACACATACAGGTGCAAGTATGAGGCATTTGTGGACAGGGCTATGACATTTACCTAGTTGCTTCATCAGGGTTTACATTTTTGTGTCTTCTCTAGACTGAGAAACTTCAGGAGACAAAAGCTTTCACTTTAATATTTTATTCCTCAAGGTGGGATAGAATTCTGTAAAACATGTTACATGAGGAAGATATTATTACCACCATGTTACAAATGAAGAAATTGAGGCATAGAAAGATTAAGTAACTTCTTTAAAGTCACGCAGACTGAGTAGTATTATGATACCGATCCAAGCATTCTGGCTCTGATGAAAAGAATGTGGTCTTTTTTTTTTTATATGAAATTTATTGTCAAATTGGTTTCCATACAACACCCAGTGCTCATTCCAACAGGTGCCCTCCTCAATACCCATCACCCACCGCCCCTTTCCCTCCCATCCCCCATCAACCCTCAGTTTGTTCTCAGTTTTTAAGAGTCTCTTATGGTTTAGCTCTCTCCCTCCCTCTCTTTTTTTTTCCTTCCCCTCCCCCATGGTCTTCTGTTAAGTTTCTCAGGATCCACATAAGAGTGAAAACATATGGTATCTGTCTTTCTCTGTATGACTTATTTCACTTAGCATAACACTCTCCAGTTCCATCCACACACCCACACACTTCCAAAACTCAAACAGGAAGAAATAGAAAACTTGAACAGACCCATAACCAGCGAAGAAATTGAATCAGTTATCAAAAATCTCCTGACAAATAAGAGTCCAGGACCAGATGGCTTCCCTGGGGTAAATTCTACCAGACGTTTAAAGCAGAGATAATACCTATCCTTCTCAAGCTATTCCAAAAAATAGAAAGGGATGGAATATTACTTGGCAATGAGAAAAAACGTGGTCTTAAAACAAGTTACTTCACTTTTGAGACTTAGTTTCTGAATCTATAAAATGGGAACAACTACAATTTTCAAGATTTTAAATAGAACTACACTATAAATAAAACACCTAACATATGCTTAGTGCTTAGAGAATAATATTATTTCCTGAAGAATGCAGAGTTCATGCTTTAAACTTCAGAAATAGATTACTATTGCCCTAGTAATGCCTGAAGGCATTATTTTAATTAAATATGATGGGCCACAGAAATTACTTCAAAAGAAATGAAAGCATATCATAGAATAAACCTTACACATTAATTAATAATTAATATAAAGCACTTCTGTAGGACCAAAATATATCATCATACATAAGAAAACACATCTTTTAGGCCCAATACAGACATTTCCTCTGAGAAACCTTCTCTGATATCTCAAGTATGAATTTTAATATGCCCCAGCTATGCTCACTGAATACCTATGTGCCCCCTCTTTTTTTGTTTGTTTGTATTGTCTTTGAGTAAGGTTGTTTATTTACTTATCAGTTCGTCTTGCTAAGCCATAAGCATCATAAAAACATGTATGCTTAAGTGTCTTGTTCATTACTGCATCTCCAGGATTTATCGCAGAATAGGTATAAATAGTGTTGAGTAAACGAGTGAATGAAGTCAGGTGACTGCTGGGAACAAAAGAAGACAGTTGCGACACCTGAGTGGTTCAATTAGTTAAGTGTCTGACTCTTGATTTTGGCTCAGGTCATGATCTCTTGGTTCCATGAGACTGAGTCCTGCATTGGGTTCTGTGCTGAGAGCTCAGAGCCTGCGTGGGATTCTCTCCCCCTCTCTCTCTACCCTTCCCCCCTCCCTCCCTCCCTCTCTCTCTCCCTCTCTCTCTCTCAAAATAAATGATAAACATTAAAAAAAAGAATATAGCAAAGGGGAATTGGTGGGAGGGTATGAGTAGGGTGGGAAAGAAAAAAATGACAGAGAAAATTAAAAGATAAAGGGTAGAAACCAGAGAAAAAGAAACTAAGATCCCTTCCATGTGTAGACATGAGTGCTAACCCAGTTCACAGGAAAGTTGTGTGGCTGATAGCAGGTCTCAAAACATAAGCCTTAAATTTTCCCCAAACGTGCAGAATGCCCTATGAGTTGACTCTATGCACAGCCAGAAAAAGAGCAGAATGGGAAGACAGGAAGCCAGAATTCACACTGGTGTCTAATACTACCTACAACTTGACACCAATTCTGTGCTTTGCTTGATTGAGTCATTGACAGACCCTGTGACTATGGTATCTGCAATGAAAAATCTTGGCAAGTGTTACCCAAGTGGATAGCAGAATAGATGCCCCAAATGTGATATTTATGTAATGAAATGGTAATATCTTTAAAGTGCCCACAACCATCTTCTCTAGCTACCCAGGTAATAGATTCCTCGATGATTTTCACTGGTTGTGTAGGTTTTTAAAGATTAAATCTCAGGTAGTATTTTTGTTTTCTGTAGCCTTCTTGGCTTCTCACAAGCAACTGTATTTCCTGTTGTTCTCATCCCCAAGTGGCTAGAGATAGGAGACACATTGGGACTGCAACACGAAGGAGAGGAATGAAGCCAAGAGCATTATGATGGGGTTCAAAGTGTTGCACGATTGTTCTGACGTTATAGCCAGTAAAACTGAAGCCTGGAGAGGTTAACAAATTCTGGTCCATATTGGAGGAACCACTTCAAACCTGGATCTGTCTGGCCCCAAAGTCCATGCTTTTAACCTTTATACATTCTACTATCAAATTATTATATATTATCTTATCTTTACATGAATCAATATTATATATTATCCATTCACATAATATGTAAATATTTTATATAAACATACAAATTATCAACATATTAACATAAACATATTGTGTAAACATGTAAATATTTACACAATATGTGAAAGCTACATAATATGTAAACATGATATATTTACATAAATACATATTACAAATGATTGCACGTTATTTTATTTTCCCTCACAACAACACTGACAGGGAGACCAAAGCCTGATTACAAACCCCAGAGCACCCGTATTATTCTTTTTTGGGCTGCCACAACAAAATACCACAGACTGGGTGGCTTAAACAACAGAAATTTATTTCTCACAGTTCTGGAGACTAGAAGTCCAAGATCAAGGTGTTGGCAGGTTTGGGTTCTCTTGAGGCCTCTCTCCTTGGCTTGCAGACAGCTGCCTTCTCACCATGTCCTCACAAGGTCTTTCTTCTGTGTGCACAGCCCCCTTGTCTCTTCCTCTTCTGATACGGTCACCAGTCCAGTTGGATTAGGGTTCCATCCTTATGATCTCATTTAACCTTCATCACCTCTTTAAAAGTCCCATCTCCAAATATAGTCACATTGGGAGTTAGGGCCTCAAAATATGAATTTTGGGGGAGGCAATTCAGTCTGTAACAGCACCCTAAAGTGAGTGCTTTTTCTTCTATTGGCGTAGGCTGAATGCCGACTTTTGTACGGATTCTCAAATTGTGTGAGGATTGAATAAAATGGCCTTTAAGATCCCTTTCAATTCTAAGATTTTATGTCTGTAATGTGCACTAATTTCAGGTCATTTATGTCTTCAACGTCCACCTGTCTACTAGGAATCACAGAGAAGGCAGAATGAGAAAGGGAATCTGTCTGTCCAAATGGCTACAGCAGTTTCTTCTATCAGCCCTCTCCAGATAGTGAGAGTTTAGAATGGATCTCCTTAGTGCTGAAATGTTGATTTGTAAGAAGAGAAATTGAAGGTGCAGTCTAATCGACAAGAGAAATAATTGATGATATTTTTTAAATGATAATGCACTATATGCTTATTGAAGGTAATTTAAAACATACAGATGTCTAACACCTGATCATCCCACTCTACAGATAGAAACTCAATATACGATGTCATTCCTTCTAGTATTTTACTCATTTTAACAAAATTGATCTATAATGTATAATTTTGAATCCTTGCATATTTCCTTATTATGACTAAATCCCACTTTATGAAGAGTTTTTCTGAAAATATTTTGAAATATTTTAATGCTAACATCCTATCCCATCTAAATGCACATTAATGCATTTAACCACTTGAAAGTGCTCAAGTTTCTAATTTATCTCTCTTTTAAATATGTTGTGACAAATATTATTGTATACAATCCCTGTTTCTTAGATTCCCAAAAGGGGAACACCTGTCCAAGGTAGTAAACCTTTACAAAACATTTGATACACATTTTCATACTTTTTCCCAGAAAAGTTCGTCAGAAGTGCATGTTATGTTCTTAAATCTTTGATAATTTTGCAGGTGAAAAATATTATTCTTGTTTGTGTGTTGAACAACTAGTTATAGTGCATACTTTTTGCATGTTTATTAGAGATGTATATTTTACTTTGATTCAGCTGATCACAGTCTTCATGAGTAAAAATTTAATACGTGAGGAGTAATTTTGAAACTTCCTCAAGATCTGTGTTTTATACCCCCTTTCCCCTGGTTGTAATCATCTGCACTATTTAAAATTCCTTGTCTTTTACTTTATCAAAAACTTCCTTAATACCTTGACCTAATGTCCCTCTTAAATATTCAAAGTGTCAACCTTTTCTTTTTTCCTCACTCTTACTCCATTTATTTGTAGCTTCTTTTTAAGTCCCCGCATAGAACCAACATTCTTCTGTTATGTGTAGCAAATGGATCTTGCCACCATGGCGGGTACAGGTAAAAAGTAAATGCATTTCAATTCAGAAGCCACTTAGCATCTAGGTGGTTTGAATTTTTTTCTTCTTTCTCTTAAATATGAAGCATTAAAAGTCAAAGGCATTGCTGCACCTTGAGTTAGTACAAAATATATTTAAAAATGCATACAGTTCAAATTTTTTGCCTTGCATAGGCCATAAGCTAGTAGTATGGTGGGTCAGTTGTGACACTGAAAAATGAATCCAGTTAGAGAACCTCCCGAAGGCTGTTGATGTTTGCTATAATAAATAGCACACACTTTAAGTCAAACTTTTTCATTCTGTATTCAAAGGTAATGGATTTTTCGTAACCATAGTAACCTTGGTGTATTTCTGGATAAATACATGAGGTATATACATTCTAGTTTTATTTTTGAATATAAACTACCACATTATGTATTACTAATAATATGAAAAATAGGATGTAGGTTAGTATAATGACAGCTTAAACTAGTATGCATTTTTCTTCTGCAAAAAATAAATATTTATCAAAAGTATAGGTTCAATTAATTTTTCCCCCAGTTTTGTGGTATTCTGGTGGTGCCATTTATCTTTTTTTGCAAGATCTCCATTAATCTCTTATTTCTGTCCCATAACAGATTTTTAAGAATTTCGAGGTAAAAACAATTGTGCTTTAAAGCTTATGATTAAAAACATTATTGAAGGATTGAAGGGCCTACACTGATATCACCCACAGAGCTATTGTGAGCCACTTAAGATGTGTGTATACAGTATGTTCATAAAGAGGTAAAAAAAAAAAAAAAGAAAAGAAACCTTTTGTGAGACTGTTCAACATACCAGGATTGTTTCAAAGTTCAGGCTAGATAGCATCCTGATTGATGATGACTATCCAAACTGTAGCCAACCAGATCATTCTCATTTTAAATGAGCACCCTACCAGAAACTGGCAATCTTTAAGAAGTTTGTGAGATGTTTCAGAGAAGCTTACAAAGTTTTCAGAAACAAGGATACCAAGATGGTGGTAACTGGGAGAACTAAACTACAGGAGGTTTATGTGAGCTGTGCTAACTGGTAAAGAAAGAATAGTGATTCCCCGGACAATTCTTTTTTTTACTATATAAATTGTTGTTGGTTAACTCATCCAGGCCACTGCTGGTTATAACTACTAGAACTCCAAAGGAGTAAAGGTCAGTAGGGACTCTATAGTATAGACATAGATATATCTGACATCAAACCATAAAACATGTATGTCTTCAAGTGTATCATCTAATACATCTATAGTAGTCTTATGATTGAGTAAATGTGGCTGATTTCCTGTACCAGAGAAGGCATCTCCCCACTTGCTTCATCAGGACCTGGGCTTTATCACTAATGCTAAGGCAGTGAAG
The DNA here is from genome assembly GCF_022079265.1 of Lynx rufus. NCBI lineage: Eukaryota > Metazoa > Chordata > Mammalia > Carnivora > Felidae > Lynx > Lynx rufus. The sequence goes on from NW_025814829.1 coordinate 10,110,587, forward strand.
AAGCAAGGATAATAGCAGTGTAAGAAGTGTGTGTGTGTGTGTGATGGGGGGTGGAAGGGGGGGGCGGGAGACAGAGAGAGAGAGACAGAGAGAGAGAAGGAAAGGAAAGAGGAAAAGCAGATGTATAACTGGTAAAGTTACACAGGCAGTAAGTATTTATATTTTTAACCAACTAAAAGTGCAAAAGCTATTTTTTTTGGTCTCATTTGCCAAGGTCAAAAAGAACCATGTATAAACAGCAAAATAGAAATGTTCATCTTGAATCTTCCAAACACTTAAGTCTGACGATGAAAAATTTATTGAGGTAGAAGCTGTATTGCTTATGGCACAATAAAAAGCATTTAAAGGTTAGGTACTTCTAACCAAGCGTTATAAGGAACCTTATCAATTCTCTACAAATTTGAGCTAAATTATATTCATTCACACTGATGGTTTACAAAAGATCCTTTGTTAGCAAAATAAAGCTTCACTTTAACCTTGATATTTTCTTTAATTTTGAACTTTTGTATACCACAAATGCGGTGCATATAAATCAGTCCTTTTACAGAAAGTAATATTTTTGGGGGGATACAATTAACATGCTTGTGTTCTAATCCATAAAGCTGAGTATTAATATAAGATGGTGCATATGAGGGTTTTCAGGTAAGGCAATGATCTCATCTATGAGTCATGGTGCCTCTCTCTCTATTACAAACTAAAGTCATATTTTGTCCTTTTTTTATATCACAGACATATAGTATTAAATTATAAAAAGTCTAAGAAACCTTGAGGATACAAGGAAAAGAGCCTGAATTAAGAAAAAAAGCTAGATCACTAACTCCGTGATCAAAGACTCTAGGAAAGTTGCTCAAGGTTTGGCCACATACCAGACCTTTGGGTCAATGAACAGTAGATACTTTACTCTCAAAGAGCCATTTTCGCTTAGTAACAAAAGGTCAAGTGAAATCAAATAACTTGTCCAGAATGTTGAAATATCAGTTGTGGTTAATTGTCAACAGTACAACCGAAGTGTCATTTTTACTTTAAGATACTTCTATAGTGCATGAGTATGTGAAGAAATTAAACATGTTTAAATTTATATTTTAAGACCTGTACCCAAATATTACCTGTAATCTGTTAACCTAGTTGATGACTATTATGTTCTTAAATGATAGGAAAGCACTTTATATTTGAAGGGATTTCAGAAGGATGGAGGGAAATAACATCCAGGGTTGTAGAGTTCAGTCGTACCTCCCCACTATGTACCACCATCAAAATGTCACACAATGTATTTGATGATCTACCTCAATTCCCACATTTTCCTTTGATTCACAGAACCTTTCATATAACTTTCCTACAAATTTGTCACTTAAATATATTCTATCTTGTGACAAAAACTTATTTAAAGGGGATACATCTTGATCCAAAACAAAAATGTAGGTTCATTAGGTATAGTCATCATGTCATTATTTATTTTCCTAATCTCTAGTCTTCTATGATACATAGAAATAAGGACCCAATTGGCATTTAACAAACTTTTATTGAATTGAGTTGAAATGAACTGGATTAAATTGAAGAAACACGGAGAATCAGTAAACTAATATTTTAAAGTAAATGACAACAAACACCGATGCATAATTCAGAAGTAATTAATATGCTAAATGTGGTAAACAGTTTTAATGAGGTAGGCTGTTCCTGAAGCTTCTTAAAAATTTTCATTTAATTATCCAAGATGTAGCTTTTTTTCTTTTTCTTTTTTTTTTTTTTTTTTTTTTTTTTTGGTTAAACCAGTTGTATAAGTTTGCTAGGGCTGCCATAACAAAGTGTCACGGAGTGGATTCAACAACACTCCGTGTTGTTCCGTGTCTCACTGTCTCACTGTTCTAGAGGCTAGAAGTCCCAGATCAATATGTTGCCCATGTCAGTTCCTTTTGAGGCCATGGGGACAATCTGTTCTGTGCCTCTTTCCTGGTTTCTGGTGGTTTGCTGGCAGTCATTGGAGCTCGTTGACTTGTAGATGCTTCGTCCTGATCTCTGCCTTCATCTTCACACGGTGTTCTCCTTGTGTGCTGCCTGTGCCAAATGTCCCCTTTTTTAGAGACACAAGTCGTATTGTTTTAGGGCCCACCCTAATGACATCATTTTTATTGATTTATTTTTTAAGTTTATTTTTTTATGTTGAGAGAGACAGAGACAGCAAGAGTGGAGGAGGGGCAGAGAGAGAGAATCTCAACATAGAGTCCAATGTGGGTCTCAAAACTACAAAGGTGAGAGATCACGACCTGAGCCAAAACTAAGAGTCAGATGCTTAACTGACTGAGCCACCCAGGGCACCCCAATCATTTTAACTCATTATAACTAGCTACAGTGGTCCTATTTCTGAATAAGGTCACATTCTGAGGTACTGGGGGCTAAAATTTCAACATATGAATGGGGGGGCACAATTCGACCTATAACTATGTATTTGATTCACTGATTAATAACATTCTAAGATTTCCTTCAAATACCTAAAAAATATCGGAGAAGATAAAGCATCTAAACAAAATCAGTTTAAAAATTGATATATCCCATGACAATAATAAAAATTATTTAGAAAAGAGACAATCACATCTGTCTGGAATGGCTCATTCATTCAATGGATATTATTGGGTATCTACGATATAGACACTCAATACTTTTCTAAGCATTGATGATCCAGTGGAAAACACAAGGTGCAAAAGGTCTGCCCTCATGGAACTTATATTTCAGTTGGAGGTGTTTAGAGAAGGTTATATTTCTTATATCTTCTTGAAATAAATGAAAACTGAGCCTCTCCTGAGGATAACAATTTCTTCTTCAGTCATTTGAAGTGAATATAAATCATCTTTTGATGTCTGTGTAATTCAGAAATTATGGGGTGCCTTGGTGACTCAGTCAGTTAAGCCTCTGACTTTGGCTCTGGTCATGATCTCATGGTTTCTGAGTTCGAGCCCTGCATCAGGTTCTCTGCTGTCAGTACAGAGCCTGCTTTGGATCCTATGTCCCCTTCTCTCCCTGCCCCTTCCCTGTCGATCTCTCTCTCTCACCTTCTCTTCTCTCAAAAATAAACATTAAAAAAATTAAAAAAAAAAAAGAAATCGAGAGGATAGGGTCAGGATTCTGTGATTCTCTTCTAGCATACATCATTGCAGATGATTACTTTTTCACTCTTTTTTAGTACTTACTTAGTCCTATAAGACTCTTGCTCTTTGACTGAAAGAAGTTCTTTTCTCTGTTTTACTCATTTTTGCTAACATCCTACTTCTTTTCCCCGATTTGATAAAGGCTTGAGCACCTATGTTTACCCCATTCTTCTTCCTTTACCCAAGGTCTGACAGTATCCTGTGTTGTTTCATCTGTCATAGGAACAATCCATTAGACAGCTCTGCCTGTCATATGTCTTATCTTCTCATCTATAGGAAACGCAATTGTGCTATTAGGTTACTTGCCCTCATTTCAGTATCCTGGACCTTGCCATCACTTAGAAATGTTCCATGTCTAATATATTAGGTTCAAATATGCCACTATCCGGGACACCTGGGTGGCTCAGTTGGGTGAGTGTCCGACTTCAGCTCAGGTCATGATCTCACCGTTCGTGAGTTTGAGCCCCGCATCAGGCTCTGTGCTGACAGCTCAGAGCCTGGGGCCTACTTTGAATTCTGTGTCTCCCCCTCTCTCCGCCCCTCCCTCACTCGCTGTCTCTGTCTCTCTCAAAAATAAATAAACATTAAAAATTAAAAAAAATCTTCAAATATGCCACTATCCAACAACACCCATTTTCCATCTTTTTCACTTATTTACTCATACTAAAAATATTTGTGTTCTTCTTTGAAACTTTCAGTTTCTGAATCTCTCCTACTCTCCCCATCTGTTAGGTTCTGTCTTTCCTTGCATTCTAAGGTAGCTCTGTAATAACTGGAAATATTTTCTTTTCATTTTGTTTAACTTTCTCACCCTGTTATTATTGCAACATATTCAAGGGGAAACCCACCAAATCTCGATCAATCTCATTGTGTTCCTTACACCCAAACCTGGGGATCCTGAGCTCTGCTGAAGAAAATTCGATAAGCATCCAGATTGGTGCTATTCTAATATCCAATGTTTTCCAATCCCCAGTAGGCTTCTAAATGCTTGCTCTTGATCTCTGTTTCCCCAGTGTGCTTTGTCCCACATTCTCGATTACTTGTTCTTTGGTCATTGGCCACAGTTCTTTAAACCCTGGCCTCCCTGAATCTAGCAGATGACTCTCCTTTCTACCTCAAACTGAAGCTTTTAAATGGCATTCCTCTGCTTGCTGTCACAGAACCTATTAGCTTTTCTACATCAGAATCAATATTTCCCTTATTCCCCTAGGAAACAAAGAATCAATATTCCCCTTCTTCCCCATTCTCCTGCAGAGGGTTAATCCCCCTCTGGATCAACTTCTCCTTCCTTGGTGAGTACTTCTATATCAACTAGCCTGACTTTTCCTTATCTCTCTTCCTGTACTAACTCTCCCCATCAGCATATCTTTTACATGTGGGAGAAGGAAAAAAGACAAACATGGAGAAAACATGTTCTGGTTCTAAGTTCCTTCTCCCACTCATGCCCCCAACCTTTCCTTTCTTACCTCCACAGTCATAGTCCTTACTTCTACTAGCCTACTTTCTTTGCCTCCTTACCTTCTGTGCATTTACAGGAGCCTCCCTTTAAAAATACCACAAATTAGGTCCTTAAACAACAGAAATTTATGCTCTCATAGTCTCCACTAGAAGTCCTAAATCAAGCTGTCACCATGGCTATGCTTCTCTGAAAACTCTATGGGGGTATTCTTCCTGGCCTAGTTCAGCTTTACATGGTTACTGGAAGTCTGGAGCATTCCTTGGCTTTCAGCTGTGTCACTCCTCTCTGCCTCTGTTATTATGTGCTGTTTTTCCTGGGTTGATTTCTCCCACCCTGTAAGAATACCAGTCTCATTAGACTTAGAGTCCACCCTAATTCAGAATGACCTCATATTAATTTGAGCATATCTATAAAAACCCTATTTCCAAATAAAGTCACATTCACAGATAATGGGATTAGGATTTGAACATAATTTTGGGGGACAAAATTCTACCGACTACCTCTTCATAGGCTTCATAAATTCTTGACCACTCAATTGAAACTATTCTCACCAAGCTTGTCAAAGTTCTTATGGTCCCCAGTTTAGAGACCATGTGAAAGTACTATAGTTCATGACACCTTGACAGATTGTTGATCATATTTCTTCATCACAGAGGTTCTTCTATTAGTGTCTGGGACACTCCACTGTCTCAATTTTCCTGTAGCTACTCAAGCTCTCATTTGTCTTCTCTTCTTCCCTCCACCCACAAATGTTGGTTTATGTCAAGGTTCTCTTTGGAACACTCCACACAATGTCCCTGTGATGATTCAATCCTTATCTTCAGTTCAGACATTTTTCCCTAAGCTATGAACATTTTCTAACTGCATATTGGACACTCCTGCTTCATGCATTTTGCTCCAAGTCCCCAAAACTGAATTCATTATATCTGCTACCTCCCATAAAATATGTTCTTTTTCCCGACTTTCTCATCTCAGAACAGTAATACTATTCACCCCTTTGCCAGAAATAAAAACCTGGATTAATCTTTCACTTTTTCCTTTTCATTCCTCATATCCAATCTTAAAATAAAATTCAAACTCCTTATGTTGGCCTACAACATACCTACTTTCTTAGCCATATGTCATTTTCCTACTCTCATTTATTTCTACAGTGCTGTGCTGGTTTCCTTTCTGTTTCTGCTTGGGTTTTGGTTTGTTGTTGTTTGTTGTTTTGTTTTGTGGTCAAAATACAAGAATCATTTGTCTAGACCTTTGAACTTGCTATTTTTTTTGATGGAATTCATCCCTACTTACATGATTAGATCATTCTTCTCTCTGAAATCTCAGTTTGTAGAAAGCCTTCTGTATATTAGGGCAGTTAGGACAATCTGGATGATGTAAACACACTCAGACGCACGCACACACACACACACACACACACACACACGTTTCTGTTAGCAGAAGCCCCGTGGAAATTTATTTGTTGCTCAGCTAACAGCCCTATGCAGGTTAAGAGTTCAATCAGCAAACCTTCCTTTCTCTACACAGTCATTCAGGGTCCCATGCAGTCGCAGGGTCGCTATCTCTTGCACGACTCCAAAGGTTGCTCTGGAGTTCTCTCCATTGCTGCGGTAGGTAAGGGAAGAGAATGAAGGATAATAAGTTGGAGATTTTTATGGGCCAGGCCTGGGAATGACCTGTGGTACTTCTGCCCAATTCCAGTGGCCATGACTCAGTCTCATAGCTGCTCATGCTGCCAGGGAGCTTCAGTAGGGAACCTAAGACAACACCCGCTCACCAGCTCACAGTCCTGTAAGTTTGCATAGGTTTGGCTGGGTCACTAACTGGGGTCACCCTAGGCCAAAATGAAGAAATTGGGCAGTTCAAGTTCTCCTCTGAGACTCTGGGAAAGAATTCACCTCAGAGCTCATTCAGGTTGTCGGGAGAATTTGATTCCTTGCGGTGCTGGTGCTGACATTTCTATCTCCCAGCTGGCTGTCAGCCAGAGACTGCTCGACTTTTAGAGCCTCTCACATTGCTCCCTCCATCTCAGCAGCAGAATGTCTCTCTCATCAAGTCCCCTTCATGCGTTGAATCTCTCTGACTTCTTCCACTACCAACTGATGAAAACTCTGCTTTTAAAGGGTTCATAGTTAGACTGGGCACACCACAGTCAGCTCTTTTTTCCCATATAAGGTAAGGTAATCATGGGAATATCTCATTCTATTCACATGTTCCACCCACACTCAAAAGGGAGGAACTTGTGCAGGGTTGAAGGCAGAATCACTCAGGTGCTAAGCTATGGTTTCCTGGTAAAACAGAAATAGCAGTACCTACTTCAGAAGCTTAGTGGGAGAATTAAATGTGATAATGCATGTAAAAAAGGTTAGTCTGGTGCTCACAACTCTTTCATAACATAGTAAATGATCAACAAACGTGCTATTCATTGTAGAAATGATAAAATTGTTGTGACATCATAATAAAGATTCTTAATGCAAAGGATCTCCTTCAGACATGTCAACAAACTATATATTTCATTTAGAAAATACTTGTCAGGCATCTACTATGTACAAGGTTGTAAGTTACCTATTTCCAGTTCAATTGCTTAGACAGAAATTGACACAATTAAATGTAATGAATGCTCTCAAGTCTGTGGTAAGTTCTGTGATAGATGTGAGAGCAAAGAAAGAGGTAATCAGGAGGATGAAGTGTCCCAAAGGAAATGAATTTTTGCAGGCAGTAGAGTAGAGTTTCAGAACTGAGATACAGGCAAGCCTGAGGACCAGAGCAGAATAGTCAATGGCACAGAGCTGTCAATGTGCTTTTCATGAAAATTAAATAGGGCCTAGCTTATTATGACTGAACGCCCTGGGTAGCTGGTCAAGAGTACTGAAAGGCAAGGTGAGGGTCAAATCATCAAAGGTGCTATAGGTATGTTGAGATGTTTGAACTTTGTTCTGAGGAAATGGAGAACGATTGAAGGACTGAAGGATTTACAGTAGTGATAAGCATGAGTGTTTTGGAAAATAAATTATTAAAGTAATGACATTACTCCAAAATAATCATGGCTGCACCTGAACAGCTGTTGTCTCCATGCAGTATGTAGAAAAGCAAGTAGGTTAGAACTTTATATGTAAGAAGCTAATTGGACTTAGCAATACAGATGGCAAGGATGAGGAAAATAGGCGAGAAAAGCATTATGCTTATTTGTTAACAACTCTATTGTATTATATTTCTGTGCTTTAGTCAGTGTAAAATCAAATCTACTTATTTTAAATCCTTTTAAATGGTGTTTAAATATTTCCTGGTGACACAGTCTGCTGAAGTATTTACCCTTGGTGCAGATTTCCATTAACCTTAGTGCAAATACTAAGCTTAAAATTGTATATTTTTAGGGTCCTCAATTGTGGAATAAGCCTAGTGACATCATTATAAAACCACATCTGGATAAGCTTTAGTGTCATTGTCTCTCTATCCGATTTAGGAGACTCAGCAAACTATAGGAGAATACCACTATTAACAGACTCTACAATCTCAGATTATTAGGATGCCCTTTCTCTAAAAATAAAAGCAAAAAGGGATTAGGCTTTGAAGTCATAAACGATATAGAGAAGTGGTCAGTACACAGACATCAGAGATATTTGGGAAATTTAGTTATGTTGGATATGTAAGAAGAAAAAAGGAATCAGAGATTAAATTCAAAGTAGTCTTTCCTCATATCTTACTTTTGTCAAATTTTTATTGTATTCAGAAGGTCTATATGAAATTTTCAGTACCCTAAAGGATAAAATTCCCTTCATATTTTTATCAAGTTTTTTCAAAATAGTACCTTTATATCATAGATACATACAATTAATGCTTAGGAAAGCTTAGGTTACTTCTAGTAAAGAACGACTCAATAATACAACTAGAAAGAATTTTTTTTTCATTCACCTAGTACTTGATAGCTATCTTAAATTGGAAATGTCTTTTACAATACATTTTATCCATGGCAAAAGTTTGAATGCTTCAAAAGCAGTGATTATTATTCATTCTTGGTTTTACAAAGTAAATATATTCATGAATCCTGAGTCCTGAGTCTTTAGCTGCAATTGAGAGAAATCCAACTATTTCATCTTTGTTTCTTTCTGGAATGGGAACCATTCTCTATTGTAACATGTGGGCTTTCTCCATGGACTGGAGAACAGGATTAGCAGAAACTCTGAGTTCTTACCCTACTGACTGGGCAACCTCTTCAACAGCAGGTTGAAAAACACTGAGGAAGGATGTTGATTGTTCAATCTTGGATCATCTGTCCAACTTTGGGGCCAAAGAGGCAGGATTTAGCTACTAAAAGAAGAGAAAGGAAAAAAAATAACCTCTAAAGAAGCCATTATGAGCTAGAGCACCACTCCAAATGTTGACTGTTATAATTCCAAAATTTGGCTCATTTGTTAAATTTACAAATACTAGAATCAATTTTATTTATTTTAACTTTATATATATATACATATATATATATTCATTTGAATGCATTACACAAATATGTATCCTAGGAAATTGCCCAACTCTGCTGTCTACCTTCCTTTTGAGAATTTTCCTAAAATTTTCTCTATTTTCTTATAACTGAATCTCTATTTTGTTGATTTATTTTCTCTCATTGTTGAAACCCTCGAATCTGTCAGTGCGTGGCTTCCTTTACAAAATAAGAAATTAATGTTTAGACCATTCCTCTACCCTTTTTGTATTGAGACCATTTATTCCTTGATTTTTTCAAGTTTTCATTTAAATTCCAGTTAACATGCACTGTAATATTAATTACATGTGTAGAATCTAGTGATTCATCACTTACGTACGATACCCAGTGCTCATCACAAGTGCCCTCCTTCACTCCTTGATTTTTATCATCTGCATTAGGACATCACTCCAGACCCCTCCTAATGTCATTAGCAATGCATTACACTCATTATATCATTTTTGTAGCTGAAGTCTAAAAAGCTTAAATACCCTATCTTCATCCATCTGTGTTTATTCAAAATATATATTTAAAAATATCACCTACTGTTTTCCCATCACAAAAAGAATTGTTGAAGATTGAGTTATAAATTGTCTTATCCTTTGTTTCCATCAGCTAGTTTAAATCTAATGGATGTATAACACTAATAAAAATAACCAAAAAATAGTAATAAGTAGCATCCCAAACATCTTGCTGACTTTTACATTTTATTGTGCTTGCGATTATTCCAACGTTACTAATTTTATATACACATATGCATGCCAATAAAATAAAATATAAATGATAAAGCCTAATAAACATCAATAGGAGACTAGTTACACAAGTTATGGCTAATGACTAATATGCACACTGGGTATATTATGTGCTCATTTAATCGAATGAGCAGATCTTTACCAATAGGGTAGCATCTTCAAAGTATATCATAAAGTACTGGTGCAGAAAAGTATATTCTTTAGCCCACTAACATTTGTGTATTTGGTTATATACTTAGATTTTCTCTGGAGGTATACATAAATGTGTAATAAATGCTAAGCTCCTAGAAGGGAACTGGATAACTTGGAAACAAAGATAGAGGGAGACTTGATGTTCACGTGAGCTCTTTTGTATTTTTTTACATTGTGTACATACTGTGCCTAATACATTAATTATCCATTCAAAGTTAAGTGCAATTTAAAAACAAAATTATTGGGGTGCCTGGGTGGCTCAGTCGGTTGAGTGTCTGACTGCAGCTCAGGTCATGGTCTTGCAGTTCATGGGTTTGAGCCCTGCGTTGGGCTCTGTGCTAACAAAACAGCTTAGAGCCTGGAGCCTGCTTCGGATTCTGTGTCTCTCTCTCCTCCTTCTCTTCTCATGCTCTGCCTCTCTCTGTCTCTCAAAAATAAATAAATGTTAAAAAAAATTTTTAAAAATAAATAAAAACAAAATTATCCCCAAATGGTAAATTCTAAGTGCAAGAGAAAATTTGGGAAAAAAAAAACTTAAAAAAAAAAATTGTCCACAATTTCACCCACCAGAGGCAATCACTAATCACATTTCAGCTTATATATTCACCATCCTCTGATCTTTTTTATTGATATATATATATCAATATATATATTGATATATATAGTTGTGTGTGTGTACACACAACTATATATATGTATATATACATATCCAGATATATACATACAATTTTGGTTGGGCTATTTTATGATCTTTTACCACTTTATAATATACAGTGATAATATTACCAAATTACTAAATTATTTTCTAAATCATGCTTTAAATGACTGCATAGCATTTAAAAATATTTCACAATGTATTTAGGCAAATCATTACAATATTTGGATTATTTCTCATTTTTTTCTGTTATAAACAACACTGCAATTTTACCATCCTTTTATATAACATTTTGTGTGTGTGTATTTTTAATTCCTTAAAATTAATTCTCCAAATGTTTTTGTGCATTATTTAAAGGGACATTTTCTTCTTCCAATTTTGTAAATATTTTTAAATATACATTTAAAATGCTTAAAATTTGCATGGAAACTATTACAGTTCTTATTTCCTATTTTTATAATTCTTTTTTACTTCATTTATGGTGGTTTTTAAATTAAGTCATTTTTGCTAATTCTTGTAAAAAATAAATACTTTCCTTCATAGATTCTTCCTTAGAAAAACTGAAGTAAATTTTTCTCACCCCCAAAAACAGATAAAAATCTCCTGATTTCTTTTTTGGTGATAATTTATACTTGCAAAATATTTTCACATGTACCAGCTCCTATAACTCTTTAAATGGCCCAGTGATGAATAAAGGTTCAACAACTTTATTCGCATTTGGTAGATGAGGAAATAGAGATTCTGAAACTTAATTGACTTGTCCGGCATCATAAAGTTAGTTGATGGCACAGCTAGGATTAAAATTTTGTTACTCGGATAATTTTCTGAATCCCAAATCCCACGTCTCAACTAGATAAGTTTAAAAGAAAAGAACAATGGGAAATGTCATTACATTATTAACAATATTCAGTGGTGTCAAAATATTAATACAACATTCATATCTTCATCACATTATCAATGTATTCTTAAAGACAACGTCAATTAAAATGTCTCATTCTATTGTTAGCTTTAAGTTTTAAACATTTAAAGCAAGCCTGATTTTAAATGGGAGCTCTTTAATATTGTACACTCAGAAATTAAAGAGATAAATGCAGAAAATATAGGTCTGCAGAGTGTAGTATTGAAAGGAGAGGGGCTATTTCTTTAAAGCCAGTAATGAAAAGTTACGCAATGTAAACTGCCCTTTATATGACTGTACCGCTGCATGACTGCATAGCATCCCTGTTTCAATTAACTATAGACGTGAAAGAATAATATATTCTTTTAATCCATGCACAGCAATGGTAGTTTGCTAGAGCTGCCATGACAAAATATCAGACTGGGTGGCTTAAAAAAACAGGAATTTATTCTTTCACAGTCCTAGAGGCTAGAAGTCCCACATCAAGGTGTCAGCAGGTCTGGTTTCTCCTGAGGCCTCTCTCCTTCGCTTGCAGATGGCCGCCTTCTGGCTACGTCCTCACATGTCTTTCCTCTCTACACGTACATCCCTGGTGTCTTTGTGCGTCCAACTTTCCTCTTCTTATAAGGACACTGGTCAAATTGCATTAGGGCCCACACTCAGGGCTTCATTTTAACTTCAGCCTCTCTTGAAAGACCCTATCCTCAAATACAACCACATTCTGAAGTACTGAAGTTTACAGGTTCAGTGTATGAATTTTGGAGGCATACAGTTCAGCCCACAACAGTAGGTATAATTTACAATGATTTACAACTGTGCACCAAAGTAACGAAAATTAAACAGACATTTATTTGTTTTTTCATTCATTCATTCATTCATTCATTCCTTTTGAAGAATAAATCCTAAAGAATATTAGAGCTAAATATTTTCAAGAATGTTGATTTGTGGTTCTTTCATTCATTCACTTATTCATTCATCCATCCATTCGTGCATCTTTACTGATTATTCTGAGGCTGGGACAATACAGTAGTGTTTGATTAAGGACTGTCCTGGCGCATATAGACATATGTAGTTTACAACTTTCCTCTCCACGTTCCGACCTCTCATATCATTGAGCAAACACTACCAGAATCACTAGTTGACTGAGTCATCTTCCTCACTAGATTGAGTCCCTTGAGGGCAGGAACTGTGTCTTTCATCTTCTACCCTGAAGAAATGGAAGGGTATGTATATATAGTATGACAACGATAAAGATTGTTTCAGAATGAAGAAATGAAGGAATTTTTTAAAATTTATGTGAAAACTATATATTCTTATGTGGATAATTTGCCAGACTGCCAAACTGGTATTCAGAGGGATGTTCAGAGCCAGAGTAATTTATCTGAGACTGACAGCCAGACCTAAGTTGATTGGTATCAGAAAAGTGACATGTGTCTCAATGCTTGACATATATCGGGTAAATATTTGCATCCCAGTTCTCTGTATTGCACAGCAACACCGACTACTGCAAAGCTTCTAACAACACAATTTATACAAAATTTCCGAGAGGTACTATCCGATAGCTACAAATAGGACTCGTTTGATTATATTCAAATATGTTAAAAGTTGATCGGCTATTTTAAACACGCCAAGTAGTTATGTAATTAAATTTCATATAATCACAAACAAAAGACTGCACATATTTTCAAACTAAAATCCCTCTTTTACTCTGAGGAGAAAACTTTAGTAGAGTGTTAGTGAATGACCTACAACAGATAAAGGCATCCCGTTTGCTTGACTGAAAATTCCATCCCTGTGTTCACTATACTTCTCGGCTGCATTCAAACCTAGAACAAGAGAAAAAGAGTTCTGAGTCAAAAAAATAAATAAACAAAAAAGAAAGAAAGAAAAGAAAAAACAATCCTATAGAGTTTAGGCAAGTTTGTCTTATATATCCCAACTTTTAAAGGCTATTTTGCAAAGATGATATTGTTGCATTGCCCTCTCTATTTTTTTTTCTCACTGTGTTGTGGAAATGTATACAAGTCCAGCAACTGCCAGGGATATGCTACCAAATATGCAAGGATTTGAATATCTATTTCATGTAGGGAGATTAGAAAGGCACTCTCTGCCACTTGTGTAGCTCTATTATGCAAAAAATCAAGAGGATGCGGGTCATAAATTCTATTAGGCTGGAACTCTGGGTGTTGAAAAGACTATATAGATAATTTTAAGAGATTTTCCCCCTCAGCTGAATCACTGCTATAAAGTTAAGCTTGGTTTTAAAATATAAATCAAATAAATGTTTTCCATAACGCTATATACCTTTAGTATTAACTGAACTCCAACAAACTTTTCAGTAGACATTTCTCAAATTTAGCATCTATAGAATTTTTCCCCTGAAGAAAACACTTTATAAATTGAAGTTTGGCTTCCGTTTTTGAAATTATTTTGTTTTAATGGCAGCTGTAGTCCACTCTATCACTGTAAAAAATATGTACTATTTTAAAAGATGTGCCTAAATAAAATTAGCTCATAAATAGTTACATTAACCAAACATTAATAAAAGTATTTAAGGAGCATATCAGAGTGTAAATAAGGAAATAAAAATCTTATAAAATTACTACCAGGGCAGGTCTAAGAAAAGTTTCTTATAATTTCCGTAACATTCAGGCATTCACCAAACATAAAGAGGCAGGAAGACGTTTGCTCTAAGAAAAATTAAATGGATATATATTAATTTCTCTCTATCTGATGGGTATGGTAGCATAAGTAACCAAATACCTGGTTCTGTGTTGTATCAATTCTTTCATGACTTATTCGTGTTATGTGAGTTACTGTGAAATGATAAAAAATGAAGAGCCTAGAAACATGAGCATTTTGGGGGCTAATAGTAAAATATTAATGCTAGTACTACATTGTCTGCAATTTTGTGTCTATAATTATTTTGGTGCTAATATTCTCATTGTAATTTGTTGTTCATCAGCAGAACTTTAGTTCTTCCTAAATTAGTGCTTCTTATACATAATTCAGTTTCTATCATAGGACATAGATTATAATTTGCAATTTTGCGCAAATACTCTTCTCAAACAATTTACCATTTTATACTTTAACTTATTGAAGATATAGAAGTTAAAGTAGTTTAGAATCATTAGTACTCCATAAATATCTACACCAGATAAAACACAGCTTCTCTGAAATTTGGAAAACATAACCCAGAGCAATGTGTAGTTCAAAAGAAAATATCTCATATGAATCTTGTTATCTGCTGTATCTCAACATATAAATCATATAATAGATGCACGTGACAGATGCATAGCAAATACATGTGGAGTGAATAAATAAATAAATGACAAAAAGTGTAACTGAATGTGTCTATGAAATCAAATATACACGCTTCCTTTCATAAGAAATTGACTATATGTTTTGGACTTAGCTAAAAATTATATATCCTGGGTTTTACATAATTACATGAGAAGCACTTTAAAAGTATATTATTCCCAGTATTTATGACCATTAGTTAATAGGAATAACATCTAAATCTAAAGAATCAGGCTCTTCTGTTTTGATAATGGTTTAAAATTGTTACCTCTTACCTGTGTGATAAAGTCTTTATAAAATGTTTTATGGCTATTTATCTTATTTTACCTTCACAACAATTACAGGGAGAGATGTTAAAAGTGATATAAATTCCATTTAATGAATGAAGTAGCAGTGACTCAAGTCATGTTCACACTAATCAAGACTCTAAACTCAATGGGGCACCTGAGTGGCTCAGTTGGTTAAACATCCTACTTTGGCTCAGGTCATGATCTTGCAGTTCATAAGTTTGAGCCCCACATCAGGCTCTCTGCTGTCAGCACAGAGCCCACTTCAGATCCCCTGTCCCACTCTCTGTCTCTCTGCCTCTCTCACTCTCTGTCTCTCTCTCAAAAATAAACATTAAAAAAAGAAGACTCTAAACTCAAACCCAAGTCTCAGGTGATTTCTTCTTTGTCTCTCTGTTCCCTTTCACCATAGTGTTATCCAACACTATTTAAACTTTTGTCTGCCTGCTTTTGCAATGGGTCTTAGCTTTACACATTAGGAACTACATAAAAAAAGTAAATTGATTATATGGTCATTAACCAAACTCAGGTGCAGCTAGTGCCAGCCTCATTGGTGAAACCCATCATGGTCATCTCATGTGTGTCAGAGCCTCTTCACCCAGTGCTTGCAATTTTAAGGCAATTGGAAATGTGAGAAAAATGTTTGCTTTTCATTTTGTACCCTTTTGTATTTTACTATTTGAATTTTTTACCATGTGCCTACATATAGTTACCCCCCAAATAAAAAAAATGGTTTCAGGAAAAAATTAGGAAAATGAAAATCATTATATAAATAAGGGCATAATCATGTTTATGAACATTATTTTTTTAATTTTATTTTTTATTTTTTTAAATTTACATCCAAATTAGCATATAGTTCAACAATGAGTCAGGAGTAGATTCCTTAGCGCCCCTTACCCATTTAGCCCATCCCCCCTCCCACAAACCCTCCCGTAACCCTCAGTTTGTTCTCCATATTTATGAGTCTCTTCTGGTTTGTCCCCCTCCCTGTTTTTATATTATTTTTGTTCCTTTCCCTTATATTCATCTGTTTTGTCTCTTAAAGTCCACATATGAGTGAAGTCATATGATTTTTGTCTTTCTCTGACTAATTTCACTTAGCATAATACCCTCCAGTTCCATCCATGTAGTTGCAAATGGCAAGATTTCATTCTTTTTGATTGCCGAGTAATACTCCATTGTGTGTGTGTATGTATATATATACATACCACATCTTTTTTATCCATTCACCCATCGATGGACATTTGGGCTCTTTCCATACTTTGGCTATTGTTGATAGTGCTGCTATAAACATGGGGGTGCATGTGTCACTTCGAAACAGCACTCCTGTGTCCCGTGGATAAATCCTTGTAGTATAATTGCTGGGTCGTAGGGTAGTTCTATTTTTAGTTTTTTGAGGAACCTCCATACTGTTTTCCAAAGTGGCTGCACCAGCTTGCATTCCCACCAACAATGCAAAAGAGATCCTCTTTCTCCACATTCTTGCCAACATCTGTTGTTGCCTGAGTTGTTAATGTATTAACATTATTTTTAATTAACAAACAAGTAACACTATTCTATATAGGGCATTAAGGGCATGATTTACATCTAAATGTAACGTTCATGTATACTTCTGCTGTGTTAGATATAGTCAGACAGTTGTGGATTCAGGTATATTGTCTTACATCTTTATTATTATACCATATTTACTAACTTCTGTAGACCATGGTTAAGGTATGCATGTATCTTTCTATCCATCTGTCTGTCTCTCTCTCTTACTACTCAAATGAAGTTTGTTATTTTCTCTCCTCAAGGTCAGTGACCATATCTTACTCTATTTTGGTTTCGTTTTTATTTTGGTTTGGTTTGGTTTTTTATTTGTTTTGAACAGTCTTTGAGAGGGAATAGGGATATTGTTAGTTTGAGGTTATACAAAAGAACAAAAGAGGGGGTGCCTGGGTGACTCAGTAGGTTAAGTGTTAGACTCTTGATTTCAGCTCAGGTCATGATCTCACAGTCGTGAGATTGAGTCCCGCATGGAGCTCTGGGCTGAGTGTGGAGTCTGCTTGGGATTCACTCTCTCCCTCTCTCTCTCTTCTACTCCCCTACTCTCTCTCTCTGTTTCAAAATAAATACACATTAAAACAGGACAAAATAGGTCCAGTTTCCCTGTCTCTATCACCTGTAAATTGTACCAATTTTCACTTTCCTCCCCTGAATCCATGCTTTAAAGACATTGTCCATCTAAGAAACATACAGAGTCCCAAAGTATGAGGTTTGATGCAGTGAGCAGCCCTTGGTTATACACTGAAGTGGCTATAGATTAAGGGATGACGGGTGGATGGATGGATGGATGGATGGATGGATGGATGGATATAGATAGATATAGATAGATTTATGTCAGATTTTCTAACATCTCATAAATCTGAATATACAATCAGTCTCATTAGTTCTAAATCTAATAGTTTACTTGCTCATCACCCTCACCTGCTAGTAGATGATCTCTGCCTTCTGTGAACTAATTCTCATGCATTTCTGGGAAGTCATTGGGTTTTCTCACATGCACTTAGTGTCAAGCTTGACATGAGTTGATCAAGTGTCACACTAACTCCACTGAGCATACCCATGACCTTGCTCTGGGTAAACACCATCATATCCAAGCATCAGGAGCAGATGTTCCAAAATTTTTCCCAGCTCTCAACACAAACAAGCTTCTGTCAGGCCATCTCAGGAATTGTCCTGAAATTCACAGGTATATCTGAATCAAGAGTATACCCAAATTTGTTCCTTCTTTCCGTGACTGCTAAACTTGACCCTTGTGCTAAGAATGCTGGTTTCCACTTCTCACCCAAAGTGGCTGACCACCCACTCTGTCAGACACACCCAGAGAAATCTATATATGCCTAACACTCCAGATGAGGTCCTCCTTTTATGAGGTACAAAAATGTTATATTAGAGTGAAAGGGTGGAAATGGTAGGGGAATTTTTCTTTTTCTTTTTATTGTAAGGAATTGGCTCACCTGATTGTGGGGGCTGGCAAATCTAAAATCTGAAATCTGCCAGTCTGGTCAGCAGGTGGGAGTCTTGAGTCCAAAATCTGCCGGGCATACCAGCAGGCTAGAAACAGGCAGAATTTCTATGATTCAGTGTTGCGGCAGAATTCCTTCTTGGTTGGGACACATCAGCCTTTGCTCTTAGAGCCTTCAACTGACTAGATGAGGCTCACCCACATTATGGAGGGTAATCTGCTTTACTTAAAGTCAACTGATAATTAACTATTAATCATAGCAACATCTATACTGGTGTTTGCCCAAGCAAGTGGACACCATATCCTAGCCAAGTTGACACATAAAATTAACCATCATAGGTATACTATTTTATTTAAAATCACTGGTAAAATATTATTTCAGAAATAAAGGGTTAGATGTTATCATAGTGTGAACATTTATAATACAAGTGTTTTTCCTGGAGGAATGTCAACAGACATTTTTTTTTGAAAATTACTGTTTTAAAACAGAAAAGCCTGTCATAATATGGAAATGGTTCAAGGAAAGACAATTTAGTAAGTCTTATAATGGGCCAAAATACTTGTGGCTGTGACATTGAAGATTTCTCCAGTTTCTATATACACAGTGGTTGCTTATGATGCATTATATTTTCACAAGTTGATGTAGATGCATAATTTTAATAAGATATTTATTTATACCCTAACATTACAACTTAAGTTCTGAGAACCCATTGTGTTCATCTTACATGTTCTTATATGCAGGGACAATTTTCTCAGCATAGCATTCCAAATTAAATTGCAAGGGCATTTTATGATGAATCAAACAGGTGGGCCTCTCCAAACCTCTATAATTATGAGAGCAAAAAGCCAAGAAGAAAACATTTTTATCACAATATCACTTCTGTCATACGCATTACTTTTCTTATATTACACAGTGTCCAGTATAGGGCTAGGTTGGAGAAAGCATTAAAGTCATATTTAAGAATTGATAATGGGTCTACCCTGAAAACCATTCTCAGGCAATACTTCACTAAACTGGTGGTTCAGGGTGTGAACCTGGAAGAAGGAACCCACTTTGTAAAATAAACACGGTCTGGCCAAGGGCATCTCCAACCTAAATCCTCCTGCACTGCTTTCAGACTGAACTCAGGTGGCCTTTGATCCTCACATATGGCCTTACACAGCTGATCTCTTTGGGCTGAAATTTTGTTATCTGTACAGTGGGAGTAACAGTCCCTGTTTCACAGAGTTATTTGGAGACTTAAACGAGAGAGTCTAAGATGTATTTAACAGTGCCTACCAAACAGTAGATAGTCAGGGTTATAGCCATTGTTGTTACTGAATTAACGACACCTTGCCTTCAATATCATATTTTGTGGGGAGTGTGGATCCATAAATTTATTCTTTTCCTGCTGCAGGTAGCTACACACTTATCATTATTCTCATTATGGTCCATTAACTTCTGTTGTTTAACAGTATGTCGCATAAGTAGAGTTTTGTCTTAAGATATATTAACTGATTCCTGAGATTATTAAAGAATATGATAGTAGCAAATGTCTACCTAAGTCGGGTGGGAGATCTTCCAATTCTGTGAGAAATATTTAGCTAAGTTATATGACTCAAATTTGTTTAGATAATATTCCTGGAAAGTTATTTCAATTCTCTTCACTGGTTTGGGAGTTGAAAGCATTTATGAAAATTAGATGCCGGTTACTGACTCCCTAATTCTACATCTCTCCTTATCCAGAGGCAAGATAGAGGAGTGGGTGGGATGTTAGTGTGTGTGTGTGTGTGTGTGTGTGTGTGTGTGTGTGTGTAACAAGAGAGGGAGGGAGAGAGTGGGGGGGCGGGGAGGAGAAAGAGAGAGAGAAGAGGGAACTGCTCTAGGGTTATATTATTAAAGTAACCAAGAAAAACAAACTTGAGCTCAGTATACTATAATGTATAACAAATTGAGTATTAGAGACGCTCAGGAAGCCAGACTGGAAGACGGCTGGATAAGAATGCTGTCAGCCTAAGGAGTTTTGCATGGAAGCCTTTTGTTCTAACCAGCCAAAGAAGAAAAGAGGAAAATGAGGAAGGATTGTCCCTCATTATCACAACTGACAGTAAAAGGCTCCTTTTTTTTTTCTCCAAAGTAGTGACTGACAACTCCCAGCAGGCTGGCCTCCCCCACCACATGCTGCTATCCTGATGGAGGGACCAGGTTTTCCTTGCCATCAGTTTTCTTATTGCAATGAAAGCTTTTACTACCCAACCTCCAGGAGGGTCCAAAGTATTAGAAGTCATAGGGGATGCCTGTAAGAAGATGCATCCTTGTTCTCAAAGAACTTGTAACACTTCCAACGCCATGAATACTTAGGTCTGATATGAGGGTGATTACGAGGGAGATTTGTTAAGATAGCAGCTAAATAGAGGGCATACCGTGCACACATTGAAGAGACTTGACAGATGCTCCAAGGATAATACAAACTTTGGGCAAGTTTTTTTTTTTTTTTAATTTTAAGTTTATTTATTTTCAAAGAAAGAGAGAGAGAGTGTGTGTGTGTGCACACAGGTAGAGAAAGGGCAGAGAGAAGGAGGCACAGAATCCCAAGCAGGCTCCACACCATAAGCACAGAGCCAGGATGTGGGGCTTGAACTCATGAACCGTGAGATCATGACCTGAGCAGAGATCAAAAGTCACACCCTTAACCGAGGTGAGCCACCCTGGTGCCCCTGGACAAGATTTTGAGGAAAGGGAGAGATGTGGATTTCTCTGGTGAAGTGGAAAATATTAGAAGCACAGACAGAAAATTTGTTTAGTCTAGTAATGTAGTGTGGGTGCAGTTGTGTGTATGAGTACTTATCACGACAAAATGATTCCACTGTTGCAAATTAGTCTGAAAGCACAGTTCGGGAGGTTAGTGGTGGTTCCCTGCTCACCTGGCCAAAGAGAAGCCTGGTGCAAGTCAAGGCTTCTACGAACAGCAGAAGAACAATGATGTTCAGGCTAAAGAGAGCCTACGTTTTTATTAATTATAAGGTCAGAATCTGATTCTCTGGAATCAAAAGGCTGAGCAAGCAATTGTGAAGCAAGGACTACACAACGGCAGAGACGAATGCAACCTGACCTTCCACGTGCGTTCTGGCATAGCTCATTGCTTTCCAGGCATCTGTGGAAAACACACCATCTCTTAGGTCTGCCGCCTAAGATGTGTTCTCACTGATCCATAACCTAGCAGTGGTCCTCAAGTTGGAATACCAAATGACAGAAGATGTGGTCAGTGGCTACCTAGATCGCTCCAACATTTGTAAAGGACCCGGTGACGATTTGTGGGAAGGATGCATAGAGAGGAGAAAGGACAATTGGGATAAAGCTGTATGTTTCATGTACAAAAGGATACTAGGAGGTTGTCAGAAAAACAACTAGATAACATGCATAAGATAATAAAGAAGCAAGAACTGCCTTTTAATTTTCTAATGGGAGAAACCAATAAGATATAAATTCCTCCGTTTATACCAGGAGTTAAAAGAAAATCATTGCCTACTTATTGGTTCATTTTGTAAATTGAGATCAATGAAATTCTCTGAACAACAGCATGAAATCAATCGTAAAATAGCATATAATTCATGGCCGGTATTGTAAATTATAGTTTGCTTGACAGTAATCGGTGAGGTTTCCATGCACTGGGATGCATTTCCGTGTAACACGTCTCAGGATGATGCCTGTGGATCCATTTCTAATGCATATTAGAGTGATCTGTTTTTCCCTGTCTACAACTCCCTGCGTTTGATCTCATGCAAATGATGCAATCAAGCAAATGGAAAACAAGATGTTGTTGCTAAGGGGCTCTGACAAACAGTGGCCTTGCGTTTTCAGGGTTCCCCCACCCTGCGTTTCCTCGACTCAGATTTGTGTACATACCTGCAATTGTTTGAATCCATTGATCCATTACATTGCCCTTGAAGGGCCTAATCGCTTCTGTAGAGACGGATTACCAAATCAGTTGCAGTTAGGCAGGGAGGAGACAGTTATCATTATATCCCTCTTTGCTTTACATTATAAATTAGTGGCTTTGTTTATGCTCATTCCCAGAGAATGCCTTCGTCCTGCTTCCCCTGTAGCCCTATTCTTCACTTTTTAAAATTAATTCTTTAAGAAAAACCCCCATTCCATTTATTCCTTTTTACACATCTCCTCTTCCCTGCCCCCCCCCCACCTGATGCTGCCTTACCTTTTCTTCTGTAATATCCACCCCTTTTTCTCACATCTTCTCCTGTTTCACCAAGGATTTCCCAATCGGGCCACCTGTGCAGCTTTCGCTCCCATGTATCATGTTAGATGCTATCCCCTTCTTTTTTTCATGCCTCATTATTCAAAGGACACTAGTGACACTTCATCTTCTTATGGAAATACATTGAGAATAATCCACTTCGGGGTGGACACTAGAGGCATAAAAATGACTTGGAAGTCAAAAAAGCTATTTAATCAGCCTGGCTTTCTTTGCACTATTGAGTTTATAGTTTTAAATTCTCAGAATCAAAAGAAAATCCTCAATTCCTATTGTAGCAAAGACACAGCAGTCATGTTTCCCAAACTAGAAATGTGGCCCCCTAAATTTGTGTGTGTGTGTGTGTGTGTGTGTGTGTGTGTGTGTGTGTGTGAATTAACCTATCTTGAGGAAAATGAGTGGAAATATTTTAATTGCATAGGTTTGAAAATCTTGGTTGTATAGTCATTCATAAGCATAAATGAGGCACCAGTGAGCATGACTCATTTATAAATCTGTTGATAAGACATATACCTGTATCTCTATTTCTATATAATTGTTTATACCTTTCTTTCTGTAGCTCCACTTGATAACTGACTTCACTCCAATAAAAATTAGTAGTACGAGAATCACAGTCATTCTTAGGGGTCCCCTCTGGTCCCCTGATGCTGTGAAAGCTTCTAGAGACTTACATATTTTCTTGGCATTTAGAGTATGGCCACCCGTGGCACTTTCCTCCTCTTTGCAAAAGGATCACTATGGAGTTATCTCTCTCAGACCCAGTAGATCGCTTCATTGCTTTTGTATCGCACTAGGGAAACTGAAATTCTTGCATCATTTTCTATGGTCCCACCTGCCTACATACACCAAGGTTGTTTCTTTAGCTGGGATCTGTCACCTCCCTGGAATTCTACCTTGGGCACAGGGGTCCAAGAGCCTGCACGTGTCTTCCTTCTTCTATCTTTATTCCATCATTCTGAGAAATGTGAGGTGGTGGAGGCAAAGGAATATGCACTTCTTGTTTTTCCCACCATTATATCTGAACCCTGAGTCATCTGTCCCCTCAGTGACTCTGTTCAGAAAGGTTCTCTTGCTCTTTCTGCTTCCTGGCCAGCCACATTCTGTTTTATAGATAAAACCATTTTATAAATCAATTCTAGATTTATAGTTTAATTGAGGGGAATTTGGATGAGAATTTAAATGAGAGGAAAATAGGGGGTCAGGGGCAGGGGAGGACAGAAGGAAACAAAATAGGTTAATAAGACAACCATGTTAATCTCAGCCCTTGTGGCACAGATATCAAACACTATAGGGATTCAGAAGAGGGAGCTATACCTAAGGGCTCCAATTTTAGACCTCACTCAGTTCCTCTAGAGAACTGGCCAAATCATGGAAGGATGAAAAGAAAAGATCAATACAATGAAGAAAAAAATAATGGAATAAGAGAGTTATTGCTGACGAGTGCCAAGGGTCCAGTTGAAATCAGAAAACCTAAAATTCTAGTAGACGCTTTCAGTATGTTCAGCAATGTTTCTCATTCACATTTTAGAGGTATGGGAAACTTTAGAGAAATGGGATAGTGAGATTTATCCAGAGCTAGGAATTGGAAGAGCAGATATTGAAGTGGGGTGGGGAGAGGTGAAAAACTCTAGGGAGCTGGAGAGTATGGTTTTGGAAGGGGTCATCAAGGATTATATCAAGAAAAATGCAAATGTTAAAAATAGTTTGAAAATAAGAAGGTGCTAAGAGACTGGACATTGTGTGATAACAAAGGAGTGAGTGGTTGCTTTGATATGACAGGAGGAAGAGGTGGAAGGCTATATGTATGTGGTTGGAGAGGGCAGACTTTAAGAATCTTGGAAATAGTTCCAAAGATGACCAAGTAGTGGGTGGAACTGTGCTGAATGTCGAATAAATGAAGTAGAGGTGAAGGACATTACATTTGAGGAAGTTAAAATGAAGCCAGATTCAGAGATGAGTCATTATTGAGGATGTTGGGGTTGCCAAAAAGGAATTATAATTGAAAAGAAAACTGAGCCAATGCTGAAGTCATTGAGGAAAGGAGAAGTATGACATAGAAGGTATAAGAGGGCGTGTGTCAACTAGGTCTACATTTTCTTAAATAATGAATTGATATTGGTAAATTATGCCTGTCATTTCTCCACCTCTGTGTATGTACATGCATATCATAGAACTTGAAAAAATACGTGTAGTCAAAAATGAAACAAGATTTAAATCATCCTTATGCCCTCACTCTGAGAAAACCACTGTTGAACTTTTGGGGTATCCCTAGCTTCTTGTTATTATGAAGCATTCATGTTTGAAAATTATGTTTTGGTATTCAGGCAAACACAACTTTGACTTTTTCTTGTGTGTGTGTGTGTGTGTGTGTGTGTGTGTGTGTGTGTGTGTGTTTTGTTTTGTTTTAATAGTAAATCTCTTTCATCTCACAGTTACAGACCCCTTCATTGGCCTAACAATTAATTAAATTCTGGGATCGTTAGATATCATTCTATTTCTGAGAAAAGTTGGCAATCTGGGTAAGGGTCAGAGGTCTTCTTCTGGTCTTGCCCATTCATTCACTCAACAAATAAAACTATGCTCATTAGACATTATATCAGTTCTGGAGATATTGCAGTGTAGAAAATATCTACCTGCACTCAAGGAGTTTACATTCCCATTTGAGGCATATAAAGTCAAGAAATAAATAACATGGCAATTTCTGACATGTTTTGGTAATTATAATAAATAACTAAACAAGGCAATATGACAGAGAGTATCTGGGGATGATGGTGGCCACACCGTTAGATTATCAAGAGAGAACACGCAGGGGAAGATGAGCCTGAAGAATGAAAAAAATTCAGCCAAGTATAAAGAAGGAGAAAATATATTTCAGTTAGAAGGAATAGTACCTGCAAAGGCCTGGAGGTGTGACATGTAGAATTAAAGGAACAGAAATATGTCTAGTGTATGGAAGGAATGAGGAGAAGTAGGCAGGTGTTAAGTCATGTAGTATTTCATTGACCATTAGTAGATTTCATTCTAAGAGAAATAGAGGGCCCAATGTAGTGTATTATTCTGGGGGAATCGAAAGATCACTCTTGACTAATGATCTTGCTTCTTTCTTCACCGAGAAAATTGAAGCAGTTATAAGGTAAATCCCACACACTCCTGTGACCATCTACCCACCTACCAGCATTCACACCCACATAGTCTGCCTTCTCCCCTATAATGAAAGAGTATCTGCCTTGCTCTAAGTCCAAATCCTCCACTTTCATACTAGATCCCATTGTTTCACATAATAAAGGAAAAGCTCCAGCAATTCTCTTCTTTTTCATCCATTACTAATTTTGCCATCTCTACTGGATCATTCCCATCAGCATACAACACAATTTTTATCTCATTTAAATTATTTTTTTAATCCCTGGACTCTACTTACCTTCTCTCTATTGTTTCATTTTTCTATTTTTGTCTACAACAAAATTTCTTGAAATAGTTGTTTATATTCACCATCTCTAATTGTTCCATCACTGTCTCATAAACTCACTTCAGTCAGGCTTTGAGCTCCGTAGCTTCACTGAAACTTTTATGGAACAAATACGAATGACTGCCATATTGTGAAACAATGGTCAGTCTTTAGTCCTCATCTTATTGGACCTAACACCCTTAAAACATTTGATTAATTTGACTTCCAGTATGCCATAATCTTCTCCTTTTACTCATACCTTACTGGTTGTTCTTTCTCTGTCTTCTTGGTTGATTTCTGCTTTACTTCCAGAAAAAAAATTATATATATATTTATATTTATATTTATATTTATATTTATATTTATTTATATTTATATGTATATGTATATGTATATATCAATTTGTATCCTTGCATCTTTTCTCTTTTCTATCCACACTCACATTTTTAGTGTTCTCATTCACTTTAAATGTAAACAATATCATGATGTCATCTCACATTATCACTCAGGCCAGGACTTCTTCCTGAAATTCCAAACTTAAATTCTTTAATTGGCATCTCTCTTTGTTTGTCTAATTGATATATCAAACTTTCCATGTCTAAAATGTTACTTCTTTATCTTCCCGTTCCAAACTTGTTTTACTTTCTGTGATATTTTCAACCAAATTAATGATTACTTCATCCTTGCCTTTGCTGAGGCCCAAAACTTTAGAACCAACTTTGACTCCTCTCTCTCTCACACACACTACCTACAGTGCATTGAGGAATCCTATTAGTTTTGGCTTTAACACATATCCAGAGATCCTCTTGGAGTGATGTCAGCAACATGGCAGCATAGGGACTTCTCAGCTCATTCCATCAATTCCCCAATCCCCTACCCCCACCCAACACACCAGTTTGAGCAAGTACTCACACATAAAAATACCTTCACAAGAGCCAAGTACTTGAAGTGAGGGATTACAGCACCTGGGTAAAGCACTGAAATGAGAAAAGATGCATTAAGGAGGGTAGGAAAGATAGATTCACATTACCTCCATTTAACCATGCCCCAAACCCAGGCATCCTGGCAGAGATCAAGATTCTCCCTATGGGAGGAGTGTAAGTGAGCACCTAACTTCATTGCAGACCCCAGACCTGACCTCTTCATCACTAGACTGAATCCTAGCCTGAGTCTCAAGACTGGCCTGCTATATAGAGGCACCACACTATTGGTTTCAAAATATATTAAAAGCCCGTGGTATTCAAAACAGTATAGTATTGGCATAAAAACAGACATATCAATGGAATAGAATAGAAAGCCCAGAAATAAAATACATACATATATATGTATATGTATATGTATATGTACATATATATGTATATGTATATATAATTGTGTGTATGTGTGTGTATATATATATATATATATATATATATCAATTAATTTACAACAAAGGAGCCCAAACAATGGGAAAAGGACAGTCTTTTCAATAAATGGTATTGGGAGAACTGGACAGCCACATGCAAAAGAATGAAGCTGGACCACCGTCTTATATCATTCACAAAAATTAATTCCATGCAATCAACACTTGTATCTAAGACCATAAAACTCTTAGAACAAATGATAAGCTTCATGCATAGATCTTGTTGATGATATTTTTGGATCTGACACTGAAAGCAAAGGCAATAAAAGCAAAAATCAACAAGTGGAACTACATCAAACTAAAAAGCTCTACACAGAAAGAAAAATCAACAAATTGAAAATGCAGCCAACTGAATGGGAGAACGTACTTGCAAATCATATGTCTGATAAGGAGCTAATATCTAAATCGTATAGAGAACTCATACTTCTCCACAGCAAAATGAGTAGAGAAAAGCAATCCAATTAAAAAATGGACAGAAGATCTGTGTTGACATTTTTAAAAAAAAGACATGCAGATGGCCAACAGGTATGTGAAAATATGCTCAACATCATTAATCATGGGGAAATGCGAATCAAAACCACAATGAGACACCACTTCACATCTGTTAAAATGGCTATTATCAATAAGACAAGAAATAACAAGTGTCGGTAAGGAAGTGGAGATAAAGGAACCCTTGTACACTGTAGGCGGGAATGTAAATTGATGCAGCCATTATTGAAAACAGTATGGAGGTTCCTCAAAAAATTAAAAATATAATTAAAATATCACCCAGTAATCCCACTTCTGGGTATTTTTCCAAGGAAAATGAAAACGCTAACTCAAAAAGATAGATGCACCCCCATGTTCATTGCAGTATTATTTACAATAGCCAAGATATGGAAACAAATTAAGTGTCTATGATGGATGAATGTATAGAGAAAATGTGAGGTATATATAAATACACACACACACACACACACACACACACACACATGCACACACACACACAATGAAACATTATAAAATAATGAAATCTTGTCACTTGCAACAACATGGATGGACCTTGAGAGGGTTATGCTAAGTGAAATAAGTCATACACAGGAAGACAAATACCATATGATCTCACTTATATGTTGAATTTAAAAATAAAATAAGCTTATAGATACAGACACTCACACACACACACACATATATATACACACACACACACACACACACACACACACACATGCATATACACACAGGAATGATAGCCATGTAAAGAGGAATTCCTGCCCTTTGAGACAATATGGATAGACCTTGAGAAAATTATGCTAGGTGAAATAAATCATACAAAGAAAGACAAATACTATATATTTTCACTTATATGTGGAATAAAAAAAGCCTAACTCAGAGAACTAGAGAGCAGAATCATGGTGACCAGGGGATTGAGGCCAGAGATGGGGGGAGGAATAGGGAGACGTCAGTCAAAGAGTATACACTTCCAGCTATAAGATGAGTAAGTTCTGGTGATCTAAGTTATAGCGTGGTAAACATAGTTAACAGTACTGTATTATATACGTGAAAGTCATTAAGAGAGTAAATCTTGAACTTTATCACCACACACACAAAAAGGAAATTATGTAAAGAGTATGGAGATGTTAACTAACCTTATTGTGATCCTTTTGCAATGCACATGGGTATCTAATCATGACAATGTACGTCTTAATCTTACATGTGTGATATGTTAGTGCTTCACTAGAGTTGAAAAAAAATACCCAGAATCCGACTTTTTTTTTTTTTACTTATGACAGCCTCCACTTACTTGATTACCACAATAACCTCTTAAGTGAGATTTATGCTTATGCTCTTGTTCACTATAATCTGTATTCAACCCAGCAGCCAGGGTGATATTCATGAAATCCATATGATCATGCAACAATTCTGTGGAAAATCCTCTGGAGTCTTGCTGTGTAGGATCTTGGATGAAAACCCCAAATCCGTGCAAAGACCTACGAGGCTCATGTGATCTGGTCCCTCATTAAATCTCTGATGTCATCTCTTACTTCTGTTTCACGTATTTGCTCTGCTTCAGCCACACTGGCCTCCTTGCTATATCTGTTACAGGCATTTTCCTCCTTCCAAGCCTTTGCTCTGTTCGTTGTCTCTCTTAGAATGGCCCTCCCCATAGAATCCCAAATTGACTCTCACCCCTTCCAAGTCTTTAAAAGCTCAGTATGTCACTTTCCTGCCAAAGCCTCCACTGATTCTTGCCTTTTAACATTACCCAGCACTCCTGATTCTTCTTGCTCCATTCTATGCTCATTATAGCACTTTGCAATTATACACCACTAATAGCCTTAAACCCTGTTAGACATTTAGTTTAAAACCATGTTGTCTCCTAAAATGCAGTACTTTTTCACCCCAAAACCCCACACGTTACATAATCTGGGGGCACACCCTAACTATGAATGTAAGACTTGACAAGGTTTGGTATTTCAATCCCAGTTCATCAGTCATACTGGGCCTCTTAAGTAACATGACCTCCCAAACATACTTACTTCTTCATCCTGGTCTCCCCCAGTCCCCAACTAACATAAAAATGCAAGTTTCCCAATCCATGGAGGAGGATATTTTGTGACAATAGAATCAAGATATAGATGGTAACCCTGGAACCAATTGCCACAACAGGCTACTAGGCATCTGAGGCAGATTAATATTCCTGGTGCGTTTAGGAGTTAGGCGATCAAGGCCACTTTCAAAGTATGAAGGCTGTAACATGAAAGGGAATGGTTCATTCTGTAATAAGGAGATTCTGTAATGTGGTGATACCATGATGATGTAGTCTGACCTCATCAGCCTGAGGATGGTAACTAAGGATTAACTTAAGTAAGTACGAATTAACTAAGGATTTTTAGCTGTGCAAGTCTGTTCCAACAAACACAGACAAGCAAGTATAGGGCCGCATTTGAATGGTATGAGTTCCTCACCAGCTACAAACTGGGTAGCCCAATCTCGACCTCAACAAGCTAGGATGTAAGTAAAAACTTCCCCTCCACAGAGTTCCGTTGTCTAAGAACATTGTAGCATCCAGTCTTATTTGCAGCTGGGTCAAGACAGTCTAGTATGGACAGCAATGATGCTCATGCAAAATATTCCAAAGTCTCTTGGAATTGATCACATGGAGTACAATTTTGGCAGGGGCCTGTTCTTTCAGAAAAGTTAGAGGTACTCTTGTGTTCAAATACCACACCTTTCTCCTATTTGAACTGACAGACCCATCAGGGATTCCTGCTTTACTCTAGGTGCAGTGCCCTCCTTGATTTTGCTCTTGAAACTGGACTTAGAGTCAGACTGGACTGGACTGAAACTGGACTTAGCTTCTCCTTCCTTGGGAATCAAGGAATTCAAACAGGCAGTAGAGAGGCTGCATGGCCACCGAGTTCTTGGCAATCAGAAGGAGAAGGTGAAGAGGACAGGGGGATGGTTGGTCATGTGTCCTTTGCATCAAATTTTCCTATAGTAAATAGTAGTTTACACTCTTTGTGGCATATGAGACCACCGTTCTCATGATTCTTAACTTAGTAAGTTTCATAGAATATTAATCCAAATGGAGGTGCCCCAGTTCTGTCTACTTGTGCACATGTGGGACAGCATTCCTGTCATCTCTTAGCAGTTCCTGGCAATACGGTACTAGTTCACCACGGGCTCCAAAATGTCCTTGTAACATATCTTCTGACCACATTGTTTGGGGGTACCCACCTCAACTGGTACCACTGAGTATCAGTGGGATAAAATTGTAATGAAAACAAGGCTTAATTGAAAACATTGTGAGTCTCTTCTTGATGGCCACTCTTTTGGTCTAGAGTAAGTATATTTAGTGTAAAATTATTTTTTTGCCTTTTTTTTTTCTGATGCCCTAAATGTTTAACCAATTGACTGTACATTGCATGAAAACCAAAGTGTTCTTTTTTAGTTTACTTTTGCTATCAGTGCAATGCAAAATCTATTTCCCTAAATTAGGTTGTACTTCATTAATCTTTTACATGTAAAATTGTAATGGTTCAAGGTTAATGAGATCTTGAAATATGTGTTACTTAAATTATGACTAACTTACTTCAAAAATATCCCAGAAAATAATTACTTCTAGTAGTATAAAAGTATGAATGATGTTTATCGACCTGGTAAAGTTGACTGAAATTTGGTTAGACTCATCGACAAAATATTATTTTTTTAAAGGTTTATATATTTATTTTTGAGAAAGAGAGAGGGCGCGTATGAATATGCAAGTGGGGGAGGGGCAGAGAGAGACAGGGAGACAGAGAATCCAAGCTGACAGCACAGAGCCCAGATGCAGGATTCAATCTCCTGAACCGTGAGATCTTGACCTCAGCCAAAGTCAAGAGTCGGATGCTTAACAGACTAAGCCCCCCAGGTGTCCCTCCACAAAATAATTACTGAGTACCTTTATAAGAGAAGTGCTCAGGGTATTTCAGAATTGAATTAGTAAAATACAGATTGGTTTATTCTAATGCAAGGGGAAATGACATACATTAGAAAGGTAGACAGAAATTACTAGAGAAATTCAAGTGAGGGAGAGATCATTACTAGCTAGGGTACTATCCCATTCTCTCCATCAATGGTCATACCTCACTCAACTATATCTAGATCATCTCATTCTTAGTTCTTTATTCATTGATTCAAACATATATTCAAAACCTACAGTGTGCTAGACATTGTGCTAGATACTGAGAATACAAAATCAATCCTTCCCTCACAACATTCAGTCTTATGATTAGGAAGTCACATAACCAAATCACTGTGACAGTGTTATAATGCTATGCAAAGGTATGTGTAAATACTGTGGGAGACAAAGGAGAGGGTAATAGCTCCACCTTGTGCCAGGGGTCACAGCAGGATGTGTTAGGAGCATCTTAAGAAAGAAACAGACTTTTGCACTTAGCCTGGACAACTTGAAGGTCAAATAACAGGCAGGCAGGTGGACAAGAGAAGAAAAGAATTCTGCAAAAGGAATTACAAGCACAAAGTCATTGTTACGAGTTATGTATTTGCATTTCAAAAGCAACTCCTGTTGTCTTCAAATATGCTTTAAAAATAATTTAAATGTCTCATTTATTTTTCAACAGAACCATTGAACTAACTCTAAACGCAGAAAACGATTTACCTGGTCATAGACATTCAAGAAGACAGTCAAATTGTTAAAATGAAAAAGTTAAACCGAGAGTTTGACTGACACTTGTCTGTTTAAAAATAACCGTAGTATATTTAAAGGATAAAACAGCCTATATTTATTGCTATTGATTTTTAGGGCTATTGATTTTTATTTTAAGCTTTACTTTAACAGTTCTAAGAAGTAGGAATGTAGAGGAGTTGTAAGATCACCTGAATAAAAAATATGATGGTAAATAAATTCTTTTTCTCTCCACCCTCTAGATTTAGCAGTGTTTACGCCCCACCAGTTTCTACTTAGTGCCTGCACGCATGTGGGATGCACAAACAGTTCCCTGGTCATACTGTCCACGGCACAGCTGCCACCAGAACATGTGGATTCCCCACTTCTGACTGTCCTGGATTCTAGAACAATATATGTCCAGTAAGTAGAAATGTTTTTGTTGCACACTGGTTTATGCAGGAATCCCAGTGAGCTCAATCAAGGGAAGGGTTTGTGACATAAAATTAATTTTATTGTGATGAAATGCATAGAAGTGATTAGTTCAGTGGTTCTGGGAACCTTTGATTATCACTTGCCAACTTAATTTCCATTTTGTCTTTATGCAATCAGGCTGAGCTACATACGGACACAGATTCTGTGGAAACTTCGATAAGGGGAAACTGACCACTTACAAGACTGCCTTGGGCTTTCCATATGGGTGGTGTTATCAGTGATGAGTTGGAATTAGAAAGTCTAAATATATATTTTCTTTTTGAGTGTAAACTAGGACCTTCTTGTTCCCTGAAAGTTGAAGTCAGAAAGGAATTTTCACATACAGGCATGTTCAGATTATTTTTGATATCGAATGATTCTTACCCATTTCCTGATCTGAGGTGCAAGGCAACTTGTGGTACTGAATCAAAACTTAGCAAATCTGTCTTGCCGCCAGTTAATACTTGTTTACATCCATTTCTGTTGGTCTCAGTTTTCCCACCTGTAAAAGAAGAGTTTGGGCTGAATAAATTATGATATTCATTCAAGCTGAAGAAACATTATGCTTCATACCCCATGGTTCCAAGTCTGAACTGGCCTATTGGCTTTCAGTGCTGCCCTAAACTGAGCCCGCATTACTTAGGCCAAAAGATTTCCCACTACTCTAAGTATTTCTCAGTTTCTCAATTTCTGTCTGTTTTATGATTTGCCCTGCTCATTGTCACCGACACATTGTAAGTCCTATCTGGACTATCCTCTACTTTTTCTTTTTGCCTACCAAATCCGATCCATCAAAGATAGTCTTCTGTATCTAGGTATATTCTCACCTCATTCAAGAAGTTTTATTTGACTACTTCATCACTTCAGTCTTCAGCTTCTCTGTATTCTGTAGTTGTATGTTAATCTATGTTAGATTGCTCATTTTTTGTGGCAATTGTCTTTTTGCAAAGCGACAATTATGTTATCTCTCGCTCTCCCATTTCTCATAGGTTCTCAAATGTTCTACTTCTCCCGTCTTGTTCTATGGCTTAAGTTCAAAATTAAATACTCGTGCACACATTTACTATATTATTAGCTAATTAAAATTATAAGTAACTAGAAAGCAGGCACTGTGCCATATTTTCTTTATACCATTCAGAATAGACATTTAATAATTACTTGGGTTTTTTTAACTTTCTTTAAAGCTTTCAGTGTGTGTGTGTGTGTGTGTGTGTGTGTGTGTGTGTGTGTGTGTGTTTGAGTGGCATAAATCCAAGTTCATATGCGTCCTTTAAAAATCTTGCACATTTCAGGTTTGACTTGAATGAATGATGGATAGTCATGCTATATTTTTCCATTCCCAGGTGGAAACAACCAAGAAATGTAAATGGAATTCTGGAGCGCTATATATTATATATTTCAAATCACACGCATAATTTTACAATTTGGGATGTCATCTATAACAGCACAGAACTTTTTCAGGATCACCTGCTTCAATACCTGTCCCCTGGTAATAAATATCTCATCAAGCTGGGGGTAAGTTCACTTTACTTCTGTCACTTTCTCTTCCTTTCCTTGCTGCTTCTCTTTCCTTTGTCCCATCTACTCTCTCTCCCTCACTTAAAAAAAAACAAAAAAAAGAAAAAAAAAACACACAAAAAACCCAAAACCAAAAACTCACGTATTGCTATTGAGACAGAAAACTCCTTTCACATTGTAAATGTGAATATGATCTAATACCTACATATTTATTTTATATTGTACAAAATGATAGCATAACAATCTGAGTCAGTAGATTTTTTCTAAATCTAATTTGGGATTATCAGAAATTATTTCAGTTTTGTTATTTCTAGAATGTCATAATTGATAGGACTTTTTCTACAATGCCTGAATTAATAAGGTTATTTCCCCATGGATCTTGTATTCATTCGGAAAACAATGTACAGTATGAAAACTTAGGTCTTATATTTTAAAAATGAAGGTTTAAATGACCCTCAAATATTCTGGATTGTTATTATGTTCTGGTTTACATTACATTTCTTTCTGGAAAGAACAGTCACTTAATAAAACCCTAGAATCAACATACTTTAGAGGTCTTTAGACAGACAATAGCATTTTTTAATGCAAAATAGCACTTTTATACAAAGGTCTTTTAAAAGACCTTGATATTACTGTGGAATTTATACTCAGTACTTCCTTTTGTTTTTTGATGAAATATAATCTTTTTTAAGTTTAATAGCACATCTGAAAATAACTGAATATAAACATGAGATTGTCCCTATTTGTTTTAAACACACTCTTCATTTTATAGCAATACCTATATAAGGATATTTGCTTTGATAAATGCCATAGAAAATATTCTGCTCTTGATTATGAATAAATTTACATTTATGTAGACACTGTGTATGCATTCATTTTACTTAACATGCTCTTGAATGCTCTAAATATTATACCACGAGAAAATAAACTACATTCAACTATTGCTAACTGTCTGACCTGACACCACAAAACAAGGGCAATCACACAATGTTAAAAATCCTGTTCAGAACTGACTCCATGTGCCTAGGGGTTCAGCACACAGATTGGCTTACAAAACAGCATCTTTGATTACTTACTTGTATTACTCAATATGTAAGAAATATATTAACTTGATTTTCAAAAAAACTGATACAGAAATCCACACTATTTTCAAAACAGTGGTATTATCAAAATCCAGAAAATACTCTATTGCTTAGAAGCAACCAAAATTAAGTAAAAATTGTTGTATTTTTAGTTTTTATCAGGAGACAAAGGTCATGAAACAAAGTTATACTCCCAAGGCGAGTTTTAGGATATGCTGTGCAGTCAGTAGAAATCCACCTC
The DNA here is from genome assembly GCF_022079265.1 of Lynx rufus. Classification (NCBI taxonomy): domain Eukaryota; kingdom Metazoa; phylum Chordata; class Mammalia; order Carnivora; family Felidae; genus Lynx; species Lynx rufus. The sequence goes on from NW_025814829.1 coordinate 10,146,315, forward strand.
AATATCCTATTTTGTATACATCTATATCTTTAAAAATAAATACCCCTAGATCGGAAGTCTGCTCTCCTGAGTTTCAATTCAGACTTTACTAACAACTATGTAACCCAAGGCAAATTCACTTAACCGCCCTGATTTTTGCATTCTTTCAGCCTAAAATTGGGACTTTGAACTAAATTATTTTTAATGTCTCTTTGAGCCCTAAAATTCTATGATACTAAATCATTCTATGATTCCAAACAGTATTCTATGGAGTCAAATGAAATCTGTCAGCCACTGAGTAATGTTGATGCAGGATGCCATAAAGATGTGGAAGTCTTTGCCCTAACTCTTGTTAAGGAAATAAATTTGCTCACGCCATTTTTGATTTTTTTATATCATTGTATTTATTAGTGCAGAAAATACACTAATATATTTTTCAGGAAGTATTCAACTAAAAAGCTTTTTTTTTATTAACTCTATAACCAGTAAATTAAATGAACCAGAACATTTTAGGTTCATCTTGGTTAATTGAAGGATTATTATATATTTCACAGTTTCCACATAATAACTGGCTTTCAAGGTCATTAGATTAGTAGATGGAGATTAGGTTCTAAGCCAAGTGGAGTTGCCTTTATAGTCGGTCTTAGCATATTGAAAGTTTCTGAAAAATAAAACATACAGATGGCCAAGCCTTTAAGAAATAGAGGAAGATACACGAGGATTCAAACCACTGTGATTTACTCTAGACTCAGAGAAGGTGTGTTACTTCAAGTGGCTTCATGTAATATTTCCTTTTAACTAGATTATAAACTCCTGGAGGGTAGAGACAGTATCTTTCAAAATTCTATCTGTGGAGTCAAGCCCAGTGCCTGGTAGAAATTGGAAGCTCAACCAACGATTCCTGAATGAATGAACACTAAGTCTATTTATTTCATAAAGAATCTGAGACTTCTGGTATGAGTTAGACGGTTTGCTGTACAATGTGGGAGTCGAGGACTGTGTGGTTCCAAGCATATGTTTTTCCTGCTGGAAGAAACAGCATGACATGTCACTACATTCAACAAATGGTATTGTGGAGTGTGGTAGCTCCATATAAAGATAATAAGCCAAAAATTAAATAAAGAAGCTAGTACCACAGACAAGTTTCAGTATATGTGTGGTCTGATAATTTTCATATTACTGCTAGACATTTACCTCTTGATGAATGCTAAGTGTTTTTCCTGAAAAGATTCTTGGACATGATGAACTTAATTTTTCAAAAGATCATTTATAGATAGCATGGCCTTGTTGTATTTCTTCGTACTTTAAAGTATGTTGCATTCTTAATATCCTCAGAGCCTGCTTATCTGAAAATAAACTATTGATAAGGAGAATGCTAGCTTTGGATTTTCCTGACAGCCCTCATTTCAAAATATTTGATATACATTGATTAGTTACTCATGTCCTTGCCCCAAAATTGAATCCCCTATTTGGTCAGAGGTTACTGGTCATTTCAGAGTGGTAGTATCACTTTGTAATTTAACAAAAATGGCTGCAACTGATAAAAGCTATGGGAGATGAGTTGAAGCGCCTTATTGTAATGGCTCAGAGGCTTTCAAAGACCTTGCCATTTCATAAAGGCATCTTGAGTCAATCCCACCCTTTTGTTTAGTTTTTCCAAACCAGGATTTTAATCAGCATTCAACTGCACTGCCTGCAGTGGCCCCTGGTGCTGGCAGGTCAGACAAGATACTGATTGATTCAGTTTAATTTAGATAATATCAGTTAGATGTGACCAATAGGAAGCAACTTTAAGAGCATTTATTTCCTTGTTGAAGGAACTGCTCACTTAGCACTTCTAAATGTATGCAAAAAGTACATGGAAGAAACAAAATAAAATATTGTGCAGGTAATTTTGTTACTTCAGCAGCCTCTTTATAAATTCTGTTTTATTTGCAAGAAGAATTCTCTCATAAACTACTTGGATTCCTCCAAGGCCTCTTTGCCAAAATATGAATTTATGGATCTCAGATGACACAGCCCAAAGAACAATCCTTCCAAACCACAGCACGGCTTTATTTATCCCAAAAGGCATCCTAAAATTCTCAAAGCAAAGTAAATTTCAATTCACATTTTGTTTTTAAATATACATATAATTATATATCATTTAGTACACTATTTCTTTGAGGAGAGTTAGCTGGGGACAATTCTTAGGACATAAATAAGAAAAAAATAATAGTGACAAATAGACTATTAGAATTAAATCCCAGTGTGTCATAAGGTTAATGATAAGATGCTCCAACATTTTTTCCCCACCTAAGGAAAAAATCTAGGAACTGCAGGTGGGCAGATTTAGCTCTCTCTGAGGATGGGAAAGACTGTTCTTTCCATCATTTTCCTTTGATAATTCAGCTGTTCCACTTGGCCTCTTTTCCTGCCATGTTTTCTAGTGGACTTTTAGCATGTTTGAAATGTTTTATTTTCATTTTTCTATTTTAATGTTCAGATAGTTTTTTCTTGGGCTAACAATGACATGTCCTAGAGCTTGAGTCAGTGTTTGGCCACAAGCTTAACTGATTCCTCTTTATTTGCAAAGATTGTGTTCTCAGGAGGAGTATGGTTTATCTCTTACATATATATGCACATGCTGTAACTAAGAATTAGAGGAAACCCACAGAGGTTAATTAGGTCCCAATCTTAATGCAATTTTATGTCCAAGCCACAGTTTAAACCATCAAAAACTTGCTTACGCTGATGAGAAATTATCCTGGAGGTATGGGCCACTGTTACATTCTTCCAAGAGAAAGTGAGATTGATCTCACTTATTATATACACTTATATAATGCCATTTATTATATATACTCCTAATAAAGAATTTTCAACAACTTGGCAAAAAGTATACTTCAACTAAGAAAATGTCTTTAAAAATAAGTCAACTGTCTCTTATTTTTAGGAGAAAGAAGATCAACTGTGTTAAGTATCAAAAGGTTGTTTCCTTAATATCAAAGTGAAAAGCAGGGAACAGGCCTAAAGAAATAAGAAGGTGTTTTAATTTTTTATATTAACAATAACTACCTTCCTTGAAAATGGACTAAATATCTGCTTTTTACATCATCCTGTGATTTTACTTCATTGTCCTTATAGGTTTTTGGTAAATTGTAGTGTTTTTTGAACTATTTTTTTTCTTTTTGAAACATTTTAAAATTTTATCGTGTAAATTACACGTGTAACCTAAAAATATGCGGAACAAAGCTTAAATGTAGTTTTTTCAAATATATGTGTTATATCAAGATATAATTCCTCACACTCTAGCAAATATATTCTGGAAACACCCTGTTTGTATGTCTCCCTTTCCTGGAGAAATGCTTATCCAATAAGTTAGGCAGCAAAGCTAATTTCCTAATACACTTAAACATTTATTTTGGAATTACTTGCAGTAATTTCTGGGTATCTTTAACATACATGTTTTCACTGATGACATTAGTAATACCTTATTAGGGAGCAGGACGATTCTGTGATCACTTTAAGTGTCCTGGCCGTGTAATCAGCCCATTTCCTCTAGCACTTGAGTAAATGATTTGACCCTTTTCACCATCAAACAGTCATTCAACAGCTGCTTTGTTGTTGAGATATGAGAAATACTATATTGTTCATTTTCATATTGTGTTATACTTTAAACATATTGGTCACATGACAACAAATAAAAGACAATTATATTTGCCACAGATCTTTTCTTTTCCTACAAATCACTTGTTTTATCCTAAAGTAGTTTCAGTCTCTAGTACTGTTCTCAGGTAGTGCGCACACACACATGTGTGCACTTAATCCATTCTAGAAAACCCTGGGTAAGGCTGATTTCATCAAGGCTATTCACCCAGGCAATATATGCCCTACCTCTAGGCTCTAACATAGGAATTACTTACAATTCATACATGCATACATTCTGGGTTATTTTCTAATTATTGGAGATGGCTGTTTCATGTCCTAAAAGGCAAACTAATTAAATGTCAAACCTCAGCATTGAAACAAATATATTTAGTGGAGGGAGGGGGGGGGAGATAAAACTATTTTTAAAAATCCTGAACTCTTATAATGAATTCTCTTTTTTTCAATGCTCACTTAAACTTTTGGGACCCAGAATGAAATGTGTGTGTGTGTGTGTGTGTGTTTGTGTTTGTGTTTGCATCTCTCCTCAGGCTTGCACGGGGGGTGGGTGCACAGTGAGTGAGGCCAGGGAGGCCCTGACTGATGAGTGTGCACCCGAAGGTGTTCCGACCCCCACAGCGCACTCCTATTCACCTTACTCCTTTAACATCTCCTGGACTGAGCCTGAATATCCAAATGGTAAGTGAACTCTTTTAGCCTCAAGTTAAAAAGATGATTAGCAAAGGTAAATTAATATTCTAAATGGCAGCTTATATGTGGTGCTTAATTTTTAATGATCATTTTAGCACATAAAATACCTGAGATAGTATCATTGTCTGTAGTTGGGAGACTGTAGTTTTTAGGCGAACACGCAATTTTGGTGGCTCAAAAGTGCTCCCTTTTGATAGTTCTTGTGTACTGCATCTTATTGTTTAATACATTCCAGAAAAGGTTGAAAGAACGGATGAGGATTCCCAAAGTGCTGTTGTGACAGTGACATTATATTTGCAATGACTCTCTGGTTTTGACAGTCTGTTCGTTCTTGAACAGGGAGAGAGGTGGAAAGCCTGTGCACATAACGTATTTCAAAATGCCTTTGATTTCACAAGTTCATCTTAAAAGAGACGACTTGGAATCTGTATTTTTAACATATTATAGGTAAATATGTCAACATGCAGCTTTTAAACAGTGTCTATATTAAATACATATATATATATATTAGGGACACCTGGGTGGCTCAGTCAGTTAAGCATCTGACTTTGCCTCAGGTCATGATCTCACGGTTTGTGCGTTTGAGCCCCATATCTCTGTGCTAACAGCTCAGAGCCTGGAGCCTGCTTCAGATTCTGTCTCTCTGTCTCTCTGTCTATCTCTCTTTCTGCCTCTGCCACACTTGAACTCTGTCACTCTCTTTCAAGAATAAACGTTAAATTTTTTTTAAATATACATATTTTATACTTGTTGAGCTTCATATAGATTGTGTAGATTTCTAAGTGATATACACATCTTTGCATAGTTTAGAGAATTAAGTCAGCCAGGTAAAGTTGTCTAAAATAAAATCTTATTATAATGATTTTGTAATAACTTGGAGGTAGAAATTGCTTTCTTCATTTATTGTAAATATCTTTAAGTTTCACACAACACAGTGTCATTGTTCCACACTGATAGAAATTTATTAACATCAAGTCTTGCTCCCTTTAAAACACATATTAAGGCTTTAAATATCATAGAAATTGTTTTAGGTAGCTAGTTACTGAATACTGAGATGGCCTCTTTTAGCATAGCCAAAGAGAATGGAAGAAAAAAAATGATAATTTTATTAGTTTGTCTTTTGTTTACTATGATATTAATTATTCTAGTCATCTCATTTTAATTAAACTTTTGGCAAATGCATTAGATATATTTGAGGTAATGGAGAGAGCTCAAATAATTAGAGTAAGTGATTATCTCTGCTTCTCAAGTGATTCCTATACTGTTACAAATTTTCTAATAAAAAAATAAATGGATCTCTATTTGATACTTACATTAAACAGTCAAAAAATCTTGCCATCCTTCGTGCTCCACAAATGAATCCAGTCCATGCAATGCAAATTTGAGTGATTTATTCCAATTGGATTGCTGTTAAATGCCATCACGTGATTTGCATCATAAAATACAATACTTTCAGTCATAACGACTGGTCATTGCAACTCTGGAACAGCAGCTCTACTTGGGATCCTAGGTTGACTGGAGAAATACCACATTCCAAAGAATATTTGTATATTATGTTTGTGTATTTACAAGCAACTTTTAAATACATGTATTGAAACAAAAAGAACTGGAAAAACTTTGGATATTTGCATAAACACTTTCATATTCTAAAGTGTTGCGTTTAATCACATTAGAATTTTCAAAATTTTGATTGTGGGCAATGGTTAGACAGTTAAAAAGTAATAGTGTTCATTAAAAAAAAAAAAAACTTTCATTACTTCTGTCTTCACTTTCCCCAAATTTTCCAGTGTTTGATTTCTACTGTCCATTGTCTGGAGAGGGATAATGTGATTCTTGGAAAACTCCTTGTTCCTCTATTTGTTTTTAAATCCCCCATAATACCCCCTGAAAACCTGAAGAATAAAATCCAAATTCTTTAGTCTGGCATTCAGGTCACTCCCCACTTGTGGCTCAATCTGCATTTATAGAGCCTTGTAACACACTTTTCTTTCTAGAATACTTATGGCTTACTGTAAGCTTGCAAGACGTGGGTGTACAGTCAAATTGTCCTAGAGGCAAATATGATCTCTTATGTGTAGTAGTGTATTACTTTAGGAAATGTACTAAATTCTATGAACCCCAGTTCTCTTGATTATAAAATTGGAGTTGATCAACCCCTATTTTCTTTTATCTTTACTTGTGGAAATCTAACCCATTCCTCAGGATTAAACGTGGGCCTCTTATTTCATAAAATTGTTCCACTCTTCCTTGAGTCAAAGTTAAGCTTGCCCTCTTCTCTTGATCACATATCCTGTTTCTAGGCTTTCATAATGGTACATACTTCATTCCTTCTAGGTTCAGATTTATTTGGGTACTTGTCCAACATGACCATCCATGATAAGGACCACAAATCATTCATTTCTCTTTACCTTCACGGAGCCTAACAGTGCATTATAGTTTCTGTTGGCACCTAATTATATTTAGTTTATTCAGTCATTTCTTGTGAAAAATTCCACTTGATCAGGAGCATGTATACTGTAGTTCTGGCTCTCTAATGATACCAACAGAAAGAATGGTAGTTGCAGGCCAATTCCTGAAATATCTTTGTTTGGGAGGTATTTGTTCCTGAACTGTATTTGTTTAGCTGTGTGGGGTCTGATGCTAGGTTTTTCTTTTAGCAATTTGGATTTTTGCATTTGAATGAAGAACTTTTAATTTCCTTTTCCTTGGTATACACAGGTCAAATTTAATGGAACTAGACCCATATTGCAATATGTGCTACATTAGGGTTGCTTCCTAAGTTCTGAGTATGCTGCAGAATGAAATAGGTTTCATCCTTATGTTACTAAAGAAACCCTTTCAAATTATTTTATTTTTTTTTTGTTTATTGATTTATTTTGAGAGAGAGAGAAAGAGAATGCTGGAGGGGCAGAGAGAAGGAGAGAGAGAATCCCAAGCAGACTCCACACTGTCAGCACAGAGCCTGATGCGGGGCTCGAAGTCATAAACTGTGAGATCATGACCTGAGCCGAAACCAAGAGTTGGCTGCTTAACGAACTGAGCCACTCAGGCACCCCCAAATGATTTTAAATAGTGTTTCTGAACCTTAACTGATCATTAGAATCATCTTAGGGGCACTGGTTGAGGAAGTAGATTGCAGTGCTCCACCAGAGCGCTTGAATAATCAGAATATCCCATAGGCTATGTTATCATCAAACATCCTGGAGTCCTCCAACTGGAGGACTTTATATTCATCATATCCAAGTTGATTTCTCCACATGTTCTCTGCCCTTCTACTTTCCCTTTCTCCTGTGTTCCTCCTCTCACTGATTAGCACAACCCAGTCATGCCAGCCAGCAACCTGGATGGCTTGACTTCAACCCATGCCCACTCCTGACTTCTTTTGCCACATGACCCCCAACTGCACTCCTCTAATGAAGGTCACTGATATTTCTCACCCAGATAACTTCAAGAGCCTCCTCATACCCTGCAAAAATCTGAATTTGTTTTTTCAAAGTATATTTTTTGATGACCTCCTAGGTACCATCGTACCAAGATGAATCTGCCCAATCCTTTATCTTAAGGATATTATAGTTTCTTGGGGCAACAAATAATCACAAGGTAGAGATGTGAACAAGGTGCCAAATGAATGGAGAAGAAGCTCCCTGAGGAGCCCTATGGGATGTGGGAGTGGCATCTCTCTGGGTCTTCCAGAGATGTATGTATATGCATTTAGATGATCATGTTGTGTCATGGAGGCTGCTTGCATGGTTTTGCACACTCTGGGGGCGCCTGGGTGGCTCAGTTGGTTAAGCGTCCGACTCTTGATCTCAGCTCAAGTCATGATCTCACAGTTTGTGAGCTTGAGCCCCACATTGGGCTCTGCAATAACAGCACAGAGCCTGCTTGGTATTCTGTCCCTCCCTTTCTTTCCTCTTCCCCCACTTGCTTGCTCTCTCTGAGACTCTCTCTCTCTCTCTCTCTCTTTCTCTCTCTCTCAAAATGAATGGATGAACTTAAAAAAAATCTTGACTCTGTTAGTCAACAGTTATACGTAAATAATTATTTCATAGGACTTATTAACATGAAGAAAAGTTGTGGAGAAACAGTAACCCCACTTTCAGTAGTAACTATAATATTTCCAAATATATGCCTATATGTGACAAAATATGAGAGGTGTGAAAGGCTCTGATGGAAATGTCTAGTTCTTGCTTGGTACACTTCAGCCACCATGGGTTAGGAAACAGGCTCTCTGCTTTTTATAAATGATTCTGATTTAACAGTCACTTTTTACTCATCACAGTCTTGTGATAATCCTTACCCAGTGGCTAAGAGAATGGCCTCTTGCTCTTCTGGTTTCCATTCTCTTCTTTGTCTCCCACTCTGCTCCTGCTTAACAGCTTGTACTGGAAGCTTTCTCTTTGCTTCAGGATGTGCTACACATGCTGTGAGCATTTTTCCTATTCTGGAACATTTTGTTCTGTGCTGTACTGGGAGTTCTAAGGATAGTGCCTGACTCATAATAGATGCTCAATTAAAATTTTGCTGATTAGCACTACCAAAAGAAGAAATAAATGCACTGAAGATAACAAGTGCTGGCAAAGATGTTGAGAAATTAGAACCCTTGGGCACTGTTGGTGGAAATGTAAAATGGCACAGCTATTATGGGAAGCAGTATGTAAAATTCCTCAAAAAATTAAAAATAGAATTACTATGTGATCCAACAATCCTACTTCTGAGTATTTATCCAAAAAAATTGAAAACAGGATCCTGAAGAAACATTTGCACACTCACAGTCATGGTAGCGTCATTCACCTTAGCCAAGAGATGGAAGAAACCCAAGTGTCCACAGACGGATGAATGGATAAACAAAATGTGGTGTGTGTATATATACAATGGAATACCACTGCCCTTAAAAGAGGAAATTACCACCTTTGGGATGCAGCAAAGGCAATCATAAGAGGAAAGTATATAGCAATCCAGGCCTCTCTAAAGAAGGAAGAAAGATCTCAGATACACAACCTAACCTTACACCTTAAGGAGCTGGAAGAAGAACAGCAAATAAAACCCAAAAACAGCAGAAGACAGGAAATAATAAAGACTAGAGCAGAAATTAATGCTATAGAAACAAAACAAACAAACAAAAAACAGAACAGATCAATGAAACCAGAAGCTGATTCTTTGAAAGAATTAACCAAATTGATAAACCACTAGCCAGTTTGATCAAAAATAAAAAGGAAAGGACTCAAATAAATAAAATAAAGAATGAAAGAGGAGAGATCACAACCAACACAGCAGAAATACAAACAATAGTAAGAGAATATTATGAGCAATTATATGCCAATAAAATGGGCAATCTGGAAGAAATGGACAAATTCCTAGAAACATATCCACTACCAAAACTGAAACAGGAAGAAATAGAAAATTTGAACACAATCATAACCAGTAAGGAAATCGAATTAGTAATAAAAAATCTGCCAAAATCAAGAGTCCAGGGCCAGATGGCTTTCCAGGGGAATTCTACCAAACATTTAAGGAAGAGTAAACACCTATTCTCTTGAAACTGTTCCAAAAAATAGAAATGGAAGGAAAACTTCCGAACACTTTCTATGAAGCCAGTATTACCTTGATTCCAAAAGCAGACAGAGACCCCACTAAAAAGGAGAACTATAGACCAATTTCCCTGATGAACATGAATGCAAAAATCCTCAACAAGATATTAGCCAACTGGCTCCAACAATACATTAAAAAAATTTTCACCACAACCAAGTGGGATTTATACCTGGGATGCAGGGCTGGTTCAATATCCACAAAACAATTAACATGATTCATCACATCAATAAAAGAAAGGACAAGAACCATATGATCCTCTCAATAGATGCAGAGAAAGCATTTGACAAAATACAGCATCTTTTCTTGATAAAAATCCCTCAAGAAAGTAGGGATAGAAGGAGCATACCTCAAGATCATAAAAGCCATATATGAACGACACAACACTAACATCATCCTCAATGGGGAAAAACTGAGAGCTTTCTCCCTAAGGTCAGGAGCAAGACAGGGATGTCCACTCTCACCACTGTTACTCAACATAGTATTGGAAGTCTTAGCCTCTGCAATCAGATATCACAAAGAAATAAAAGGCATCCAAATCGGCCAGGAGGAGGTCAAACTTTCACTCTTCGCAGATGACATGATACTCTATATGGGAAACCCTAAATATTCCACCAAAAAACTGCTAGAATTGATTCATGAATTCAGCAAAGTTGCAGGATATAAAATCAATGCACAGAAATCGGTTGCATTCCTATACACCAACAATGAAGTGACAGAAAGAGAAATCAGGAATCGATCCCATTTACAGTTGCACAAAACCATAAAGTACCTAGGAATAAACCTAACCAAAGAAGTGAAAAATCTATACACTGAAAACTGAAGAAAGCTTATGAAAGAAATTGAAGAAGACACAAAAAAATGGAAAAAGATTCCATGCTCCTGGATAAGAAGAACACACATTGTTAAAATGTCTATACTACCCAAAGCAATCTACATATTCAATGCAATCCCTATCAAAATAACACCAGCATTCTTCACAGAGCTAGAACAAATAATCCTAAAACGTGTATGGAACCAGAAAAGACCCTGAAGAGCCAAAACGATCTTGAAAAAGAAAACCAAAGCAGGAAGCATCACAATCCCAGACTCCAAGCTATACTACAAAGCTGTAATCATCAAGACAGTATGGTATTGGCACAAGAACAGACACTCAGATCAATGGAAAAGAATAGAGAACCCAGAAATGGACCCACAAACGTATGGCCATCTAATCTTTGACAAAGCAGGAAAGAATATCCACTGGAATAAAGACAGTCTCTTCAGCAAGTGGTGCTGGGAAAACTGGACAGCAACATGCAGAAGAATGAATCTGGACCTCTTTCTTACACCATACACAAAAAGAAACTCAAAATAGATGAAAGACCTCAATGTAAGACAGGAAGCCATCAAAATCCTCGAGGAGAAAGCAGGCAAAAACCTCTTTGATCTTGCCTGCAGCAACTTCTTACTCAACACGACTCCAGAGGCAAGGGAAACAAAAGTAAAAATGAACTACTGGGACCTCATCAAAATAAAAACCCTCTGCACAGTGAAGGAAACAATCAGCAAAACTAAAAGGCAACTGATAGAATGGGAGAAGATATTTGCAAATGACATATCAGATAAAGGGTCAGTATCCAAAATTTATAAAGAACTTACCAAACTCAACACCCAAAACACAAATAATCCAGTGAAGAAATGGGCAAAAGACATGAATAGACACTTCTCCAAAGAAGACATCCAGATGGCCAACTGACATATGAAAAAATGCTCAACATCCCCCATAATCAGGGAAATACAAATCAAAACCACAATGAGATACCACCTTACACCTGTCAGAATGGCTAACATTAACAACTCAGGCAACAACAGATGTTGGCGAGGATGTGGAGAAAGAGAATCTCTTTTGCATTGTTGGTGACAATGCAAGCTGGTGCAGCCACTCTGGAAAACAGTATGGAGGTTCCTCAAAAAACTAAAAATAGAACTACCCTACCGCCCAGCAATTGCACGACTAGGCATTTATCCACAGGATACAGGTGTGCTGTTTCCAAGGGACACATGCACCCCATGTTTATAGCAGCACTATCAACAATAGCCAAAGTATGGAAAGAGCCCAAATGTCCATCGATGGATGAATGGATAAAGAAGAAGTGGTATATATATACAATGGAGTATTACTCGGCAATCAAAAAGAATGAAATCTTGCCATTTACAACTACGTGGATGGAACTGGAGGGTATTATGCTAAGTGAAATTAGTCAGAGAAAGACAAAAATCATATGATTTCACTCATATGTGGACTTTAAGAGACAAAACAGATGAATGTAAGGGAAGGGAACAAAAATAATATAAAAACAGGGAGGGGGACAAAACAGAAGAGACTCATAAATATGGCAAACAAACTGAGGGTTACGGGAGGGGTTGTGGGAGAGGGGTTGGGCTAAATGGGTAAGGGGCGCTAAGGAATCTACTCCTGAATCATTGTTGCACTATATGCTAACTAATTTGGATGTAAATGTAAAAAAATAAAAAATAAAACAAGTTATAATTTAAAAAAAGAGGAAATTACCACATACTACAAGATGGATGAACCTTGAGGACATTATGCTAACTAAAAGAAACCAGTCACAGAAAGACAAATACTGCATGATTCCACATATATGTGGAATCTAGAGTCATTAAACACATGGAGTCGGAAAGTAGAATGTGGTTACCAGGAGCGGAGCTCAGGAGGGGGAATGGAGAGTTGCTATTGAATGAATATAGTTTCAATTTTGCAAGACGAAAAAGTTCTAGAGATCTGTTATACAACAATGGGCATTTAGTTAACAATCTGAACCATACATTTAAAAATAGTTAAGATGGAAAATTTTTAAGTTCTCTGTTTTTTTACCATAATTACAAAAATATGATGTAGAGAGGATATAATAAAATGCAGTAAACTTTTAAACCAGAGAAAGATTAAGGACTGTGTTAACTTAAAACAAACACAAATTTCAATTAATAATCACATAAAGATATATGTATAAAATATACATCTGTTAAACCAGAGTGAGATCATACTATCTGTCCTATCGTGCATCTTGCTTTCCTCACTTAACAACATGGCGGAGACATCTTTCCGTGGCAGTTAAGCATAGCCCAACTTCATTGTTTCGAAAGGCAGTATAGAATCCCACTGAATAAAACCACAGCTTATGTGCCCCATCTTTTAGCGGTGGGTATTTAAGATTTTGCTGTTATAAAAAATGCTACTTGCCATTAATTGCCTTAGTCTGCCAAGTAGTCCTTACACACTGGGTCTTTATCACTTGATTCACACCTAAGACTTTGCTTTCCTTCAAACAAGTACTACCGAATTCTAGTCCCATACCTGCAAAAATGGTGGTGTGACAACTCCAGTCCTGTTTCTCTAATCGGAGCACTTGGCATCCACGTTCCCTCTGGCAAAAGTGTTCTTGGGGCACCCGGGTGGCTCAGTTGGTTAAGCCTCCAACTCTTGATTTTGGTTCAGGTCGTGATCTCACAGTCCATGAGTTTGGGCCCCAAGTCAGGTTCTGCACTGATGGTGTGGAGCCCAGTAAGGATTCTCTCTCTCACCCTCTCTCTCTGACCCTTTAGAACTCTCTCTCTCTTTCTCTCTCAAAATAAATAAGCTTGGAAAAACAAACAAACATGTTCTTTGCAGGTTGCAAGTTCAGGCAGGATTTTAAAACCTGAATTAGAGCTACTTTTAGGTGGATAAGAACCCTTTCATCTGTAGCTCCCTGACTCTTCCTTTGTCAGACCATCAGCCATCAATGAGAAGTAGAATGAAGGATTACTGTCTAATAAATTTGGGACCTGTGTTGTGCAGATTACAATTGCATAATTAGAATTATGCTTTTGAGAGCTTCCAAATTCTCATGAGCCATATTCCCTTTCAGAAGCTTCGGCCTCAGAATCTGTAAATATGTTTTTTCCTCACACTTGAAATCCACCTTGCTAAAATCAGCATACATATCTGACTACACCAAACTTATTCCTCATTATTTAGCATAATGTTTAGTGACATTTAAAAATAATTAGAATATATGCTTTTATTAAGAAAATAGTAACTAGAAATATATAATATGAAATTGTTCTCATTTATTTTTTAATGCTCAGGCTCCAGGCTCTGAGGTGACAGCACAGAGCCCGACGTGGGGCTCAAATTCACAAACTGTGAGATCATGACCCAAGGTGAAGTTGAACACTTAACCAACTGAGCCATCCAGGCGCCCCTGCTTTATTATTAATATTTATAATTTCTTATAACTATCCACTATCTTGGACTTATGTAAATTTACTAAAACAGTTTCCCTGTTAGATTGTGACCCACATAAGGGCAGGGATATCCCTTGTTCTCTGTGTGCTTTGTTCCAGGTTCTAATTCCCCCAGTTGGCAGGGTGCCAGTCATGGGTAGGTGGGTATTAAATACCTGGGAAAGGAATGAATATTTACTGATGATAGGGACAATGATAACATGGCAATTGTGTGGACATGAGAAGTATATGCATGTGCAATCATATAATATGTGCAGATGCACATTTATAACATGTTTTTACAATTACGTAATATAGGTGAACTATTTCAAAGGCAGCAGAAAGGCACCTCCCTCTTGGTCTGTGGAAGACACAAAGACCCAGTCACTTGGCATAAGATTTTCTCAGCCTGGTGATTTGTCAAGATTGTAAAGAGAGATCGCACGTGAAGCCAGCATCTGCTGTGCATGCCTCAGTGGGAAAGGGGTAGATTGTTACTTCCCTCAGAGTTGAGTAATGTCAAGATGGGCATAGTAATGTCAAGATGGGCCGGGTATGCACCGGACTGGGTCTTGGGGACTTCTTGAGAAAAGGAACCTTTGAAAACATTTTCCTAATTCAGCCTTTTATATGGGGCTGGCTTTTTGAGATTTTATATACAGATATATGCGAAGACATATCTGTATCAGTAAGTGTCAACAGGAACAGAAACAATTTAGGGAGTTAATGATCTTTGCAGATGTATACGGAGTGCCATGAAGACAATAGAACATTGTTGGGAGAACGTTTAGTTCAGTTTGTAAGCATATGTATGACGTCAGAAATGGGTAGAAGAGAAAAAGTTAGCTGTAGAACTTTTATACAGGATATAGGATATAGATACTTTTATCCTATATCCTATAGGATATCCTATATCCTACATCCTATAGGATATAGATACTATATCCTATGTTTTCCTTCACATTGAGAGATGATAAGAAAGATGGGGCACCTGGGTGGCTCAGTTGGTTAAGCGCCTGACTTCGGCTCAGGTCATGATCTCACAGTTCGTGGGTTCGAGCCCCATGATGCGCTCTGTGCTGACAGCTCAGAGCTGGAGGCTGCTTCCTATTCTGTGTCTCCCTCTCTCTCTCTCGGTCCCTCCCCCACTCATGCTCTGTCTCACTCTCTCTCTCTAAAATAATTACACATTAAAAAAATTTTAAGGGATAAGAAAGAAACTTTTATAATATATGTGTGTGAAGGTGTATGTGCAAATACTGATTCACCTATACAAAAAAGGAGGATTTGATTTCCCAACAATGCTAATAGTCATGGTAGTAGTAATAGCTACCACTTATAACTATCTGTCAGGTACTTTAATCCTCACAACTAGTCCATGAAACGGGTATTGCTATTCTACCATTCAGATGTGGAAACCCAGACTTATAAGCAATAATCACTCAAGACAACGGGTTAAGTAGGAATGTAATACAACACAAGGTGTGAATGACTCAAGTTCATGATTTTGTTCACTGTACTCTCCTGCCTCTGCTTTTTGCAAAACAAGCTCATAATTCAATATTCCATCAAGCCATGTGGGAAAAAAAAGTTTTTAGATACTTTTACTTGTTTGATGCCTTATTCTCAGTGCCAAATCTCAAAATTCTTAAGATCTCTGTTCTGATTTTTCTCTGGTTTTAAAGAAATAACTATTTTTTAAAACTTCTTCTTTTGAAATAACTTTATTTTTAAACAGCCAAAGTGTGATTCTATTTTCTTTCCTGGAAATCCTTTCTCCGTTTTAATAGGAGAAATGGATTATAGAATTCAGTGAATCACTTAGGAAAACTGCTTGACAGTTTTGAGCAAACCTTGTGTAACTTTTATGAAACACCTCCAATCAGTTTGTCAGGTACAATCTCCCAAGCACAATCTTTTTTAGATTCCGTTGATTCCATTTTTAGGAGCGCATAACAGTAATAAGGCATGATTCCACAATGTGAAAGCTGTTCTCTCTTTTCCTTTTTAATTGAAGGATCAAGTATTCACACAGGGAGATATCTGCCACATTCAATCATCATCTGGACCTTGGGGGAAAACCCACGGTTGATATTCACATTGCCATGATGTACTGGAAAAAACAAACAAATATGTTTGGAGCATCTATATTCACTATACATGTTATTTTTATGACACACTAAAGCACTGTTGTTTAATTCTTATAGTAAACAGAATTCTTCAGTGTAAATAGAGATACCTTGTATTAAATTTACATTGTATTGTACTTGTATTGAATTTCCTTGGTTATATATGACAACCTATTGAGCACCCTAGGAAATACAATTTGACATAACATGATGAAGAGGCACAAAGATATATATCCCAGAGGATGTGCTTTATGGACAATTATGATTCAGCTTTCCTGTGAAAATTAAACACCTTAAAAATTCTACCATTGTGGAGAGCAAAAGGTGTAAACTTGAAACTGCTTACACGGGAGAGCCGATGGGAATTAACTATGCATTTTGTGGATTATCCACTGAAGAACTAAACGTGTACATCTGGATTAGATAACCTGATCCCCCTTACCACATAGCATAATATTGTTGCATTTTGTTATAGCTATCTTACACATTATTAGGACAGGAGAATAAGCAAGAGAAAAGCCCAAAAAGCACAAAACAGGGAAATATCATAAAATACATTACCATAATTGTTTTCAGTTAGGTGTATATATCTTTGGACTCTCTGGTTCCGCTCTCCTCCCTTCCACTCAGTCCTGTAGCCTACAAGGCTGCCCTTTCCTCACCGCGTCAATGGGCTTCCTCTCTCTCTGGCTTCCTTTTGGTTTGTCCCTGGGAGGCAGCAGCAGCAAGAGACACAAGGGTGGGAGGAGAATGGAGTCTCGGAATTTTAAGACTTTGTTTCCATTCTTCCTGGTTCTGGGCTCCAGGGCCTTATTGCTCCACCAGAGACTCATAGGTCATGAGTTCAAGCCCCCCATCAGGCTCTGTGCTGACAGCATGGAGCCCGCTTGGGATTCTCTCTCTCTCTCTCTCTCTCTCTCTCTCTCTCTCTCTCTTTCTGCTCCTTTGCTGCTCATGTGTATGCACTCTCTCTCTCAAAATAAACATTAAAAAAAAAACCTTTCTCAAACTTGTTTCTCAAACTCTCTAAAGGAAAAGTGAAACTCTTTTTTGCCTTGAAGGGGTTTTCCTGAGGATCGATAGCACTTGATTTTAAAACATGAATACCGTTAAATTTTCAGCATAAACTTGCTCTGACTTTCCAGTGTTTGCCTCTTCTTACCTTTCATGCTTCCCTACACAACAGTTTTTGTTTTGTATTTTAATTAAATGTTCTATTTTCAGATAGCTATAGATTCACATGCAGTTGTTAAGAAATTATGCAGAGAGATCTCATCGACCTTTGCCCACTTTTCCCGAAAGGCAACATCTTTCAAAAGCATAGTGCACTATCACAACTATGATTTTGTCACTGGTACAAAACAGAGGGGTGACTTTTTTTTCAACCCTCAAATTGACAGACAGAACCTCCTTTAGCCAGTAGCATAAGTTAGTAAGTTAGTTCTTTGGTAGCAGGCTTTTGTGAGTTTTTCACGGCTAACTTCACAGTCCATCTCAGAATGAGGTAGAGAGACCCTCTTCTTTTTTGACTCGTGACCTGTTACACCATACTGCAGTCTAATCGACCTCAGCCCTAAGTGTCATAAATGTGTTATATTAAAGAAGAGAAAGTATGTAAAACTGTTAAAGGTGTTTCTGTCTTAGAATTCCACGCTGCTGCTTCCATGCGGTATTCCCACATCCCTGCCTCAGTTACAACTAGTTCCTATATATTCAGGAAAAGGTGCCTTTAAAAATTATTTTTCTCTTTGTGAGATATTTAGCTGCCCTACTTTACCCTACCTCCATGGTCTTCCCTACTCCAATCATTTGCAATTAATGCGACTCTAGATTAATTCTTCTAAATATAACGTTTATTTGCTCCTGCTCAGAACACCAAGATGTCCATGGTTCTCCTGTGCATCATAAAATCCCAAATCCTTGGGGGAGCATTCAAGTCCCAAACCTCCTTTTGAAGGCTTATTTTCTGTTAGATTTCAACCAGTTACGACAATAACAACAAAACACTGATCTGTTCTGGATGTATTTACTGTACCTTGTGCTTTCTTGCTTCTAGGCATTGGTAAATGCCATGTTCCCACCAGGAACATCTTCCTGAGCTATGACCTTTTCACATTTCACCTTTTACGGAAGACCCATGGTAGACCCAGCTGCTTTGTACAGAAGGCCCAGCTACTCTAAAAAGCTTTTAGGACTCACTGTAGCCCAGTGATTGCCCCTGCTTGAAGTTCCTGTATGTCTACGCCATTTGTTGGGCGTAAAGTTTTTGTGGCACTTATCACTTTTATTCAACTCTTGAATTTTTGTTTAATTAGACCTGTGTTTAACCCTTTTCTTACTTCTACAAATCCAGACATTATTTCTTATCCTTTCTATCCCCCAAAGTACCAAGTATTGTACCTTTCAGGAATGGACTTCCGATACATGTGTATTATTTTTCAATTAGGCTCAACTGAGTTGCTTTTAGGGCCAGAATGTGTTCATCAGTTCTTAAATTGAGAGGAATTCCTAAATATTTTAGTAGAGAAAGTTAGGCTGCAAATGAAGAGGAACAGGGGCAGTAGGGGGATAAGATTGCCAGGTTCCAACCCTGATTTGATAATGATTTGCGTGACCTTGGGAAATAGCCTCTCTAAGACTCCCTTCCCTTAACTCTACAACAAGGCAAATAACACTTCTTATTTCTTGATGTTGTTAATGGAAATAATTCACATAAAGCATATAGCCTATTGTCTGATTCAAAGTAAGTGTTCAGTATATTTTTAAGTAATAAGGTGTTTTATAATTTAAGTAATAAGTAATTTAAGTAATTTAAGTAATAAGGTGTTTTATAATATAATTTCAAAAATACTTACACAGCATTTTAAGAACCTGGCATTTTAGTTTTCCCAAAACTACTCATCTGTGTCCTGTATTCTACTCAAAGAAGTGTCTCCTTAGGCTTCACTTAAAATTTCCACTGGATTATATTCATTAGTTATTGTAATACACCTTGGGAATCTGAAGTCAATGCAAATTGTTGTCTTAGTGCATATTTTATACTTATTATTTACTAAATGTATGTTTTTAGAACTGAATCATACAATATTTCATATAATACTAATTTTATTTACATCAAAAAGTCTACTAATGAAGACAAGTGATGACATCTGCCTGCATATCTTGGTAAGAAATGGATTGTTATTTTCAAATTGCATCTCTTATTGTCTACAAATTTACCAGGAAGTTTGGCTGTATGTTCTTAACTCAGGAATTTAGAGTTAATGGCCTTACCCAAACCAGATCAAAGGAAATGCACTTGTCTCAGGCTCCTTTTTGTGGCAAATGTAGACACCAGCTCTAAATCATATCCCACTTTGGCCTGACCTTGAGATACGGTGATTAGCTGGTAAGACCTGGATGCTAGGGCAGAAAACCCAGAGACACCAGCATCACACGTCTGTTCCATCCTCACAACGTGTTTACATTGATCCCAGCTTCCTGATCTTGGGGTGGGAAACTTTCATCTTCCTAGTACGCAGAGAAGGCCTGATTGATCACTGATTACATGAGGCATGTTCAGATATGTGTTCTGAAAAATGGCCCTCTGTCTGCAGTGTGAAGAATGAACTGTACGGGAGCATGAATAATGCATCAGAACATGTAGGTGGCTATTATTTTCAGGTATGAGATGATGGTAGACTGGACTCCGTGGCCGTGGGTATGGAGATAGGTGAAGATCAATTGGGAATGTACAGTCTATAAGTCTCAGTAATGGCGTTGGTATGGTTGGGGAGGGAGAGGAAAGTGTCCAATATGACTTAAAGGTTAGACTATCCTCACCCAGTGTATACTTGGATTCTACAATTTGGATCTACAATTGATTTTTTTAACTCTTCCTACAAATGCTGTCAAATAGTGGTTACGTACAGAATAGTGGGTAACTCAGTATTTTGTGTGCGTGTGCGTGTGTGTGTGTGTGTGTGTGTGTGTGTGTGTGTGATCTCACCTGCACGCAAGATGGACTTCAGTCTTACCCACCTCTCAAGGTGATGCATCCTAGATACTAAAAAGTTTCTGAGAGTTGAATTAACTGTCACAAATCTCACTTAATTTTATTCTCAGCTCATTTTCCATGTACTCATCTTACTCTAAGCCCTTCTTTTAGTAACTGTCTATTATTTCTTTATCCATAGTTCCAGATGTCATGGTTATCTAGTTTCTTAGCATAGCTTGCTAGGGGTTGGCTTGCTCGAGTCAGGTAGACAAAACAAAGAAGAAATTTTTGAGAGACTGTCAGTGAGGGAGGAAGGAGGAGGAACTCAAAAAGCAGGCACAAGAATGGATTAAGTACAGCCACAGAGTGATGTGAAGGGTGAAACCTAAGTAAGGACCCCGTATCTCATCAGTCCCTGAGGGTGTTACTGAATTAGAGAATATAGTCTTTGATGTCCATAATGCACAGATTGAGTCATCACAAGATGATTCAATTATATTCATTATAGTCTGTGTGGGAACACAGGTAAGTACTGTGGAGCCCTTGCTAGAAAGATTTCCTTTAAAAATGGTTAAGATTCTTAAAGTTTGTACTTAAGGAATGAGATTTAGTTATAAAAAAATTAACTTCTATGAAATATGTCATTTCCCAATAGGTCAGATAAATGAGATATTATGCACATAATCCTAGCATAAAAGAAATTCCCTGTTCCCCAATTATGTAAGAAAACGGAAATATTGATTTGGGTACTTTCTATCTCATTGTTGAGAAGCAGGTCAAGCAGATAGCATTTCAAGGGTCTCACAATTTCTTTAAGAGCTTCTGCAACACATTATTTGCACAGAAGATTTTTTTGGTGAGGATTAAGTGATTGCTTAGCAGAGCGCCTGGCCCGTCATAATTTCTTATCATTATTATTACTGTGATTTTATCCATTTTTCTTCTCTTAAATTTTCTGTGACTGGCTTTACACTATATATCTTACATTTCTTAGTTTTGATTCACTTGTGCTTTTGTGCATCAAGTATTAAATGGCAGTAAATTGAATACTCTCTGTAAGGATTCTCAGAGTTCTCACAGACAGTCATACTAGAATAAAGGAAAACAGATGTTGGCAGCTGTACTTTTTCTTGTGTAGCCATAGGGCTCTGTGACAGTAGGACGCTCTTTCCCCCAAATTTGGAAATAAGGGAAATAGACCTTCTCTTAAAAGATAATGCATACAAAGTTATCCTCAGAAGGGAAAAGGAGCCAGAGCAGTAGCTTTATTTCAAAAGTATTAGCTCATTTAAATATAAACAACTTTAATCCTAAAGGATGTACTGACCAGGATCTACCTAGTAAAACAGAAAATGTGCTAGAAATAAGGCTTTATTTATTTATGTTCATTTATTTTGTGAGAGAGAGAGAGAGAGAGAGAGAGAGAGAGAGATAGCACAAGTAGGGGAGAGGCAGAGAGAGGGAGAAAGAGAATCCCAAGCAGGCTCTGCACCACAGTGCACTGTAGGTGTAAAGCCTGATGCAGGGCTCGAACTCACGAATCGTGAGACCATGACCTGAGCCGAAACCAAGAGTCGGGTGCTTAACTGACTGAGCCACCCAGGCACCTCGAGACAGACTATATTTGATATAAGGAATTGGTTACAGATGCGTTGGCAAGGCTGCAGAAGCAAAACAGGTGATTTGCAGAGAGCTGCTAACTTCCCAGGTCTTCTGGCTTCCAAGTCTGCCTCAGCAACTGCTAGCTGCAGGATTTGCTGATTTGATGCTTGAACCCACGAGAGGCGCTGCCCCAGCCTGAGCTCCAGTGCCAGCCAGAGTCCACTACTGAAGAAGCTGGAAATGCAGAAGAGACATATCTGCTGCCTAGACTGCTTGAGGCCACAGCTGCTTTGCCCCTCTGCTGACCTCACGACAGTCAGCGAAAGCCTCAGCTCTCGGAACTGGAAGCTGGACATTTTCTTTCGTCCTGTTCCTGCCCTCCTTGCAGTGCCTCCCATTGTGAAATCAAGGAGGAAGCCAACAAACAAGATGGCTGCAAATGTAGAGCATGGGCTCTTAGGCTTAGCATACAGAGCAGACTGTAGATGTGGGGATGTAGGTAGATGAATTGGATGAATAACCAGCTTAGCACCCGTACACACTCCTCTTCCTTCCATTACCTTCCGTGACCAGCAGTAGTCACTACATGCTTCTGCCTGACATCCTACTGTGCTTTGTACAATGCAGATGCTCTCACCCTCTGTCACCATATTCCCATCTGGGTAGTGTGAATTCCCCCTTGAGTTTAGACACAACCCTCCTGGATTGTCTGCAACTTAAAAACTAAGATAGAATGAATACCCACTAACTTTCTTTACATAAATCAGTAGGGAAAAGGAGGAGAGAAAATTCGTTATTACGTACAAATTTTTATGTAATATGCAAAAATAAGGCATAGTAACACCTACAGTTCTCACTTCCATAACTAGCATAAGGCCACAGTTGATATTTATGACTTCTTCCCTTTGCCCTCGGCCAGTAGCTCATCTGTTTAGGATTTTTGACCTAGTAAGGCAACCTGAACCTTCATTACTAAAAGGTTTACGTGCTTAGTGTCAGTGTGCAGCAGGAAGCTAATTTCTATGTACTATTTTTTTTCTTGCCTGTTTGTATAGTTGCATGAGGGTCCCAAATTGCCAGGTAATGTTCTCAGTTTCCAATTTAGTGGTATCTAAATTGAAGCCCGCAACATAGTATTCCTCTTTGTGGCTAGAAAAAGCAAAAATATTTTCTGTAGGTTATTAAGTGTAATAGTGAGAGGAAACACTCTGAGGACCTTCTCTTGATTTTCATTTTTATATTTCTCACTAAAGAAAAACCGGCATCAAATACTGACCCCCTAGTTAAAATCAGATGCAGCATCCTGTAGGAACCACCGCTCCCCCCAAATCCAAGGCATTATCACCCAGCCTAGGCTATAATGTAGGTCTCAGTAGGCTGTTCCAGCAATATCTTAGGGTACAGGTTGATGGTGTATGTTGTAAGATTAGTAACTTTTATGGTGTTAGCTCACACCTTACTTCTCTTGTTATAAACTGATTTTCATATCAAAAGCAAAGTTGTGAAGGATAGCCCAACAATGAGTGCAGCATTCTAGAAATTTGTAGATGATGGTGCTGCCGAACATCGTGAGCAGGTTTGTGAAGTGAGCAATTTCCTCCCAGGGGAATGGGACGGACACTGGTGAAAAGCTCCTGGTGTCATGGTCCCACCAGTAATGCTTTCCCTGATGTGTTGATGGGTGAAGGTTTGATCATCCTTCAGGACATTAATGAGACCAAATCTGGTGTTCCTAGTCTAAGATTGAGGCACCCTGGAAGCCAGCTGAATTCTTTGAAACCTTGACTTTACTAGAATCTTTTGTTTCAAAACTCATTCCTTCTCCAAATCTTCTATCTTGGAGCTATTTTTTAATATCATCTTTTTACCAAGTCTCCTTTCATATTTCAGGTAGCTAGGTATCTGTCTTTCCTGTAGCCTTACATTTTCCCTCTATATTGGATGCTGATACTTTTACTATGCTGCATGTTCATTAATGTATTCATTCAATCAATGGATATTAAGTGCCTACTATGTTTTTGGCATGGTGCTAAGGTCTAGAAATACACAGGTGAGGAAGAGTCAAGATTGCTTTCAGGATCCTATAGTCAAGCAATTAAATACCACTGTGAAATTAATTTTACTTTGAAAGAGGTTCTGATTTGGGCATGTAAGCAAAATTTTGTTTCTCATAGTATAATGCTTCATCAGTTTGGGGATTCTGTAATTCCAGTGAACATAGATTCCTATCTTCCTTTAAAATGCAAATATGTTGATTGAATAATTCGAATGATTATATTCAATAACCATGTAATTTCTTATATCTCTACTAGTTGATTTCATGAAAAGACACATAACTTTCCTTCTGATATAAATTTAATTGATCATTACAAACAGCAAATCATAGTTTCTCCAAAACATTCATGATTGTCCCATGAATGGAATTTGTGCAATTTGTGCCTGGCTTTTATGTTTAGGTTATGAAATATTGTAGTTGAGGACATGGGTTCTGGAGCCAGACTTCCTGACCAGATTCAAATCCTGACTCCACCACTTGCCAGTTACATGACTTTGAGCAAGTTACTTAATAGGTCCGTGTCTGGATTTCCTCATCTATAAAATGGTGATGATAATAACACTGCCTCTCTTCTGATAATGCTGCTAGGAGAGGGTCAAAAAGGAGTTTATATACAACAGGTGCTTAGAACAGTGCTTGACATATCCTGAGTAATATATAATGCGTTAACAAATAAGGTCATTTGGCTTCTAGAGCATATCGATTAAGGATATCATTTTAGAAAGCAATGAAAATTCTAAATGTACTTAATCTATTCATATTTGATCTGGAACGCAGATGATAGTAGCTAACATGATGTAATAGGAAGAGTCCATACTGGGACTCTTAGGTCCTATTTCTGTCTCTCTACTAATCAGCTTAACAGTTTGATATTTAAGGGTTTAATGCCTGTCTTATCCTTCCGAAAGAGACAGGGTTTAGACCAGAAAAATACCAGATACCGTAATTTAGTAATTCCATGAAATTAGAAATCCCATCAGTAAGTGCTTGCTTTCTTAAGACATTCTTTGCTGTTTCTCGTAAGTCACACTAAAAGCCAATTATTGTCTTCCCAGGTGTTATCACAAGCTACGGACTATATCTAGATGGTATATTAATTCACAATTCCTCAGAACTCAGCTGTCATGCTTATGGATTTGCTCCTTGGAGCTTACATTCCTTCAGAGTCCAAGCATGCACGGCCAAAGGTTGTGCTCTGGGCCCACTGGTGAGTATGTGCATTTACATTCTGGGAATGTACCGAATGTCAGATGACAGGGAATATCAAGGAAGAAGTAAGTGGTGGTGACTCACTCCCTGCACAGCTAGGCTTTCAAGCAGGATAGGAGACGTTCTTTTTATAAAGTTTTACTTAAGAGTTAGTAAGAAAGAGTTTATATTCAACATAAATTTCAAGACCGCCCATAGGTCTAGTGAAGGACAAAATCTATATCTCACTGAAATTTTTAAAGGCAAGTTGGCCAGTTTAGCAGAAATACATACAATTTTGTTTAATTGGGTGACTTATTTTGAGTAGATGTTTTTCTAATAATGGCCTCAACAGCTAAGTAAGTTATGAGTAAAAAGCAAAAATAATTAAAAGTCCATAATTGCCAAAATATGGCAACATTACCGCCCAACAAGTAGGTCAATCAATTAAAAGGTTGAGCTTGCCTCATCTCTTAGAATCAAATATATTTATATCATTAACGTGATATAGTTTCAAAGAACAGTATTTAAAATTGCATTGATATTAGCTTTTGATATACACATTTCAGAAATCTATAGTGTATATCTATATTTCATTAGCAGTTAAGAGATTGACAAATTGTGCTCTTTATTTTTTATATAATTTTTAAAACTCAATAGTACATAATTGTCACAGACTAGCATGACATTCTTTAGGTTCAAAACATCCCATTTTATGTTTTGTGCATTTTCCTTAATTAGATTTAGCTTCTTTTAAGGGAAATGCTCATTACTTTTAGATATTTTTTGGCAATGTTTGCTAATGCTCTATCATTTTAATGCACTCTGTCTTCATTGAAGAGTGTATTATATAAATATTACCTTGAAAAACAGCTCTACACTTTAATTTTGGCTTCCTTATTTTTGATCACACCTCCCATTTCGTTGCAAAGATTGGTTGCCTTCCAAACTGCTAACATCATCTATCGGTGGAGCTGAGCTGTAGTCTTTATTGCCATTAAGTATTTTATAGCTCAGACCCTCTGATGGTTACTTACTCTTAAAAGCAGGAATGGCAATAGGCCAGCTTTTCTTCTCCATTCAAAAGAAAAGAAAAAGAAACATGAGCACACTTCACATGAGTTCGAAACCTAGACTTTTTTCAAAAATACAAACTGCAAATTGGTTCTGGCTACTGAATTGGCTCCCACACTGTCCCTTGATGTTCTGGCAACTTTAAACAAGGGGGACATGGTTATTGATCTGCATCCGGTGCAGGTAAGACAGTAGGCGACGTTAACCTTAAGAAATCAAATGCCACAATGCCCTGATGGGAAGGGGGAAAACAGAATTGGATTGTAAAACCTGCTCTGCCATGGCCTCAGACATTCCAGACTCAGTCCTGATGTAAAGCGCAGCTATTTTCTCCTCTTGGCACTTTTTTTTTTTTTTATCATATGCTCAGTATGCAAATGCTTTTCCCAAGTCAATGATCCATCTCTAATCACTGGGATTGAACAGCGTCTTTATTTAGAACAAGTCAACTATATGCTGCCAGGGAGTTAAAACCTATGGTCTTCGAGTGATTTCTAAAATATTTTTGTACCAGTTACAGTCCATACTGTACCCTGAAGAGGTTACATACATGAATATTCCAAATCTCCCTGGATATCTACCACAATCGTGAAGGATAATACAGATTCAGATACGTACATCACTTAAGGGTATTCTTTATCTCAAGCCCAATGTTATAACAAATGTTTTGTTGAACTAAAAAAAAAGTCATGGTTTCTATTTTTAAATCTTTTGCTGGCAGAAATTGACAAATTAAGTTTTGAGAATCAAACTTTTGCTCACCTCACAGCATTTTTAAATGATCATTCTTGGATTTTAGAAAGATAAGCCTGTTTATTTTGCATCTTGTATATATTTATTATCATTGTTTTTCATGCATGCAGGGAATACTATTCTCTGTTTTTGGTGACAGATGTGCTCTGGTCCTGAACGTAGTATGGGTCACCCTCAAAATCGGCAAGTGATATAATAAAGGGAAAAAATTGTAAAAAGGACAAAGTCTATAAAATAGAATACTTAAAAAATAAAAATGCATACATATATCCCGTATTTCTACCATTTTAATGCAATATTAGCTTAATGTGTTTTGTTTTTAGCCTAAGTTTGTGACCTGTTATTTATGATTAAGAATGAACTGCTCTATACCCATCTTCAAGTTCAGTTCTCATTCATTTACACGTGTATTTGGCTCTTCAAGAAATCACAGTGTTAAAAACAATTTATAATGCTTTTGATCCTACTTTTAAGATGCTAATAGGCATTGTCAAATTTAATCCAGTAATTGGGGTTTTATTAATGTTGGAGATAATGAAAAATTAACAGAAAATGCAACAGAGAATTACTTTTTAAAAGGTTTCTCTGCTTTCAATGATATTGTTGAATTAGATTAGAGAGAAACCCTTCACGTTTTGTGTCTCTATAATAAGATGCATTGAATTTGTCCATAGGATAATCACTTGGCTTTTTTTTTTCTTTTTTCCCCCACTTAGCCAATGTTAGACAACCCTAGTGGAGTCTAAGATTGGGAATTTTATGACTGTGTCTGGCCTTGGAACATTCATTGGATTCAATTCTCCAAGGACCCTTTTAAGGATGAAATGTGAAACTATAGGTCACTGCAGTGTGATACGGTTAAAAAGCTGCTTTGGTTTCTTGATGATAGTATATTTCTACACATAAACACACCTAAACAAACATACACACGTACTCACCTTTTCACATTTATTTTTCACAAAGAAACAAATTAGTTATTTAGGACATTTAAATCTTAATGGCAATATGCAATTCACAAGAAAATCCTATATGGGAAATCTACCCTAAACCTGCTATTATTCCCTGTGCCTCCTTGGGAAACATACTCCTTCTATGAAACCTCAGAATTTTCAACTATTACAACAGGGGAAAAAAGCACCCGCTTTAAAAGGGATTGCTGTAAAATTTTAAATGAAATATTTACGCAACGATTTCTGGTACATGGTAAGGGTTTTATTAAGGATGAAAATTTTATTAAAATGTTTGTATGTTTTCATTGCGCATTTGTTCTCAAAAAATTTTTTATTTTCTGTCTCAAGGGAGGTTTCCAGGTAAAAGCCAAGCTGGCCTTCCACAATATCTTTTCCTTCACATTCTTTTTTAAGGCAAGGTAGATAAATAGTAGGTAATTTTTTTTAAAGATTGAGTCAAAGCAAAATAGTACAATTGCCAAATTTAATGTAGCATAAAAACTGAGGTATTTATCCAGATACTTAAGGAAATTTTTAAAATATATCATTTTGAATTAACCAGATATTTGAGGATAATAATATAATTATCTGGAATTGCCCTTAATTCTTCAACTTTTGAATCTCGTTTTACTTGGAACCCTTTTAAAATCATTTTCTATGCAATAATTTGAATTATATACATAGACATAATGAAAGCAATTGCATTGTTATGAAATATTAAAATGATGAATTGATATTTTTCCAGTCAAGTTTCTTTACCATTTCTTGTACCTAGCTATTAGACTAAAAAAAAAAAAATAATAATGAGTAGCAGTTATAGATCTAAAGAACCCCATAGCCTTTCTCAGATGAAAATAAAACATGTCGTGACCTCATACTTATTAAAAATTAACACTCTGTCTTTTTCACATTTATTTTCATAATTGGGAAAGTGTATTCGCCCTAACAAATGAAGGTTTCATAATTGAGAATATTTGCCTGCCTAAGGATTTCGTGTTTGATCACCTTCTTGTGAGGCATGAGCCTGTACTTTAAGAATAAGGTCAAAATTATCAACATATTCAATAAACCTTAAAAGGTCAAACATTTATGAGTGATGCTTATGAGGTTGTGGTGATTAGTTAACAAATTTAAGCCAGTTCTTAGAAGAGGCCAACGTATTCTGAATCCCTTTCTAATTTCTTGCCACTTTCATCATCCTCTGGTCAACTAGTCATTTTCTCGATTTAGCTACTAAAATCTTCCTGGCCCCTGTGCAGTTCGGGATTACATTTTATTTCAAAGTTCTTCTCTTTAATTCATATTTTGCTCTTTTCTGCATAGGTTCCTTAACACTATATTAATGAAATTTTCAACTTTTTTTTTGTGATTATACCTTAGGGATGGAATCACTCAGGCACATTTATTTCTTGATGTCTGGCATGATACCATCTTTAAGTATCTGGTAGCAACACAGCTCAGAGAACTGTGTGTGTGTGTGTGTGTGTGTGTGTGTGTGTGCGCGCGCGCGCACGTGCGGGAGTGTGCGTGCATACCGGTGGAAGTTGGAATGGCCTTTGGCAAAGCCCAGAAGTCTACCACTCCAGTCAAGAACCTATGAAAACAGACCTCATGCATTCTTCTCTTTTGCAATAGCATAAAAATTGTTTCTAAGAGGTCCTAGAAGTAGTCTATGGATACACACGGCTATCAGTGCAATCACAGTGTGAGCTGATCCTCATATTCTGAAAACATTCACAAACTGCCTTGGTCAGGAGCTCAAATTCTAAGCTTTAACAGCAGGAGGAAGAAAACATGAGGTATGCTTTGATCCTGCTGACAAAATGAAGTATTCATACAAGATGCTACTGTCAAAATAGTTTACTTCACAGGAGAAGAGATTCTTTGAAGAAATATGCTCAAAGTGAAGCATGCACTTATTTTATTTGCAAACAAAAATAAATCTTTTTATACTCACAGGTGGAAAATCGAACTCTAGAAGCTCCTCCTGACGGAACAGTAAATGTGTTTGTCAAAACAGAGGGATCCCGGAAAGCCCACGTCAGATGGGAGGCACCTTTTCACCCTAATGGACGTTTAACATACTCAGTCCTTTTCACTGGGGTTTTCTATGCAGATCAAGGTAACTTGTTTATCATTTTTTAAATTTTTATCTATTTTTTTATTTTATATATATAGAGAGAGATCAAAAGCGAGCTGGGAAAGGGGCAGGGGGAGGGAGGAAGGGAGGGAGAGAGAGAGAGAGAGAGAGAGAGAGAGAATCCCAAGCAAGTTCCATGGTTCCTTGTTCAGTGTGGAGTCTGAGTTGGGTCTCGATCTCACAACCCTGGAATCACCACCTGAACCAAATCCAGTGTCGGATACTCAACTGACTGAGCGCCCCCCCACTGACTCAGGTGCCTCCAATTTTTAAACTTTAATATGAGTAGAAAACAATTTATTTTCTTTTGACATCTTTCTTTTAGATACAGATTTTAATTTCCGTATTTTCCTTAAAATGGCCTATATTGATGAGTTAGGGCAGAGTTCTCATTGTGTGGTCTCCAGAGCAGCAGTGACAGCTTCATCTTGTAAACTGTAGGATGGGCAAATTCTCAAGCCCCCAACCCAATCTACTGATTCAGGAACCCTGGAGGTGGGGCCCAGCACTCTGTTTTAACAAACACTTTGGGTGATTCTGATGCATACTTAAGTTGGAGAAAGACCAGTGTACTTTACATTCTATATTCGTTCCCCTTGCTTAATAAATGAAAACCTAACACATTATTTAGGCAAAGAGTTGAACATTAAGTCTGCGGTCCATTTTAAATAAATGATTTTTTGTGACTATTTTGCCATTTCTAAACTATGTTGGTATATGTTCCAGGATATTAATTGGACATAGATTAGACAGCATTGGGCTCCTTGAAAGTAATATCAAAAACTGATTTTTTTTTTACTTTGACTTTTGGCACTGTACCATATACTTTATTAAATATCAGGATTTAGATTGATTTTTAGAACATCATTACAAAACGGAAATAACAGCCTTGAAACTTGTAATAGAAGTACATTTGCAAATGCATAAAACAATTGCTCTGTTTAGCTATGCATTTTGTTAGCACTTTTCATAGCAATAACCTTACTTCTGATAAAGATTGTTCTGCTTAGCAGAAGCAATCGATGTATCTTTCTTGACTTTACCATGTTTAGACAAAACTTGTAAGAGGATAAATCTTGAAACCTCACATTTTTCCAGATCAGACACTATGCTTATCAAACATGGTGCAATATGGTTGTGAAACAT